>NW_022103898.1:17838542-17846113 GCF_000313985.2 Echinops telfairi
GATCCCTTCGACACCTCGTGGTTGCATAGGCTGGTGTGCTTCTTCCATGTGGGCTTTGTTGCTTCTGAGCTTGATGGCCGCTTGATTACCTTCAGGGCTTCCTTTTTTTATTGTCGTTACTGGCTCATAATCTCGACTTCTTTGTTCTAATCTTTTGTAACGTTAACTCTATACTTTTTCAATTTTCTTTTTGTTAATGTTATTTAATTTAATTTTTAAAAACATTTTATTGGGGGCTTATACAGCTCTTATCACAATACATCCATCCACCCATGTGTCAAACACATTTGGTAATTTGTTGCGATCATCATTTTCAAAACATTTGCTTTCTACTTGAGACCTTGGGATCAGCTCCTACTTCTTCAACTTTCACAGTATATTTATAATTAATAAACTACACTGAAGTGGGGGAAAGACCAAACAAAACAACACCAAACTTTTAAAGCATCGCGTTCTCATAACTTCCCTGCCCCGCCCCCCACTTTTTTTGGGATGATATTCTTGTTATCTATTTGAAATCTTCATGCCTTTTAGATCTCATCATACCATGCCAGTTTTATAGTCAGCACTAGCTACCTTTTAATGTCATGAAAATAAATGAGGAATTTCCCACAAATTTCTAACCTTTCAAGTGGTTTCTGGGCTGAAATGTTCCAAGTGTAACGTTATAGGGTCTAAGTGAAAAAATTGACCAAGAACAAATCTGAGAGGCATTGCTTTATTTGTCTGGGGCACACGGGCTGGGGCACACAGTACTGCTTCCAGCAGCACCTGACTGGTCAGGGATGTTTCCCTTCAGGAAGTCCTTGCATAACATCTTTTTATAGCTTGAATAGGATGGGCCACTGAAATCCTTCACTTCATCAGGCTAGCCTACCTGAAAGTCATTATCAGGACCCAGCTGATAAAGGGAAGAAGCAGGGAGTGTTTGTATTGCCCCTGGTTGCTCTGTGTGGTGCCCTGGCCACAGTGGGATAGGTAGGTTGGCCCAAGTCGTACCTAAGCAGCAGGGTGCCTGCTTAGCTGAAGTGGCCATTCCAGAGCATGAATGTGCTAATAGTGGATACTTCCCAGAGCTGCCTGGTCAGAGCCCAGCAGCTGGCACCTTGATTTCAGCGTTGTGCAATCCGAGCAAAAGACCCAGTTACACCAACCAGGACTTTAGACTTAGATGAGGGGCCATCAAGTTGATGTTGAGTCATGGGCGCTCCATGGGCTAGAGGAGAACTGTCCTACCGGGTGTTCTTGACTACACCTTTAAAGGAAAAGACCTCCAGGTCTTCTTCTGCAGAGCTGCTGGGAAGGGGTGGGAGTGGGGGGCACTTTGGGGAGTATAAACTACCAACCTTCCAGTTAATCACCATGAGCTTCGCCAATTACGATGAACTATGGAGTAACAGACTTGTGATCTTTTAAGCTGCTACAGTTGTGATAATTTCTTAGAGCAGCAATAAAACGACTACAGATCTAAAATGAATATTCTCAAATTGCACAACTTTTCGAAGGAGCCATATGAGAAAGTCTTTGTGCTCTGGGATTTTTCACATGACACCCAAAGCATGAGTGTATAGGATAGAGTGGCTGCCACAACAGACGCAAACTAATGCTTGAGAGGATGACCCAGGGCCAGGCTGTACAGAGGGTCACTATGAGTCGGAACCAACTCCATGGCACCTATCAGCACTAACATCACACATGTATGTGCGTATGCATACATGTACATTTACATATACATGCACGTACACCTATATGTAGCTGTAGATGGCTTTATCAGACTTAAAACATCTGCCCTGTGAAAAATACTATGTGGGGGGTGAGCAGCTGTTGGATAGAGGGGGAAGAAAATGTTTGCAAGTTCAAATCTAGCAAAGGACTTCTGTTGAGAATAAACATCAGAATCCTATAAAGAGAAACACATGCTTGCCACAGGACCCAACTTATCCTAAAGCAAGGAAAACTATATTCACGCAAAAATGTGTACATAGAATTATATGCCAAGAAAGCTGTTGAAAATGAAAAGAAAGGGGGGGGCATAAATGTTCATAGCTGTTAACTCCCACCCCCCACCCCCCATCCAAGGAAGGATCATCAGGCTGTCACCTGATTGATAGGTTGGATTCCACCCTTACCTTTTCACACAGGGGCAAGTTGATATAAAATTCAACTGCCACACTGTTCAACAAGCCATATTGTTGCGAATAGACTTTTTAATCATTTTATTGGGGGCTTGTACAATTCTTATCACAATCCATATATCCATCCATCGTGTCAAGCACATTTGTACGTTTGTTGCCATCATCACTCTCAAAACATTTGCTTTCTACTTGAGCCCTTGGTATCAGCTTATTTTCTCCCTCCCTCACTGCTCCCCCTCCCTCATGAAGCCTTAATAATTTATAAATTATTATTATTTTGTCATATCTTACACTGTCCGACATCTCCCTTCATCCACTTTTCTGTTGTCCATCCCCCACGGAGGAGGTTATATGTAGATCCTTGTAGTCTGCACCCCCTTTCTCCCTCACCTTTCTTCCGACCTCCCTGTATTGCCACTCTCACCAGTGGTCCTGAAGGGGTCATCTGTCCTGGATTCCCTGTGTTTCCAGTTCCTATCTGTACCAAGTACATCCTCTGGTCTAGCCAGATTTGTAAGGTAGAATTGGGATCATGATAGTGGGGGGAGGAAGCATTTAAGAACTAGACGAAAGTTGTAGGTTTCATTGTTGCTACCCTGCACTCTGACTGGCTCATCTCCCCCCCACAACCCCTCAGTAAGGGGGTGTCCAGTTGCCTACAGATGGGCTTTGGGTCTCCACTCTGCACTCACTCTCATTTACAATGATATGATTTTTTGTTCTTTGATGCCTGACACCTGATCCCCTCGACACCTCGTGGTCACACAGGCTGGTGTGCTTCTTCCATGTGTTGAGAATCTTCTTCTCTTTTGCTGTCCCTTTATTTTACCAAACATGATATCCTGTTCCAGGGATGGGTCATCCCTGATAGAAGCTTATTAAACTTCAAACATTCCTCACCTCTATTTCAAGCCCTCTGGTCCTCCCTACAGCAGCCATTGTGGTGCAATAGTTAGCTGTTAGCCACAAGTCAGTTGGTTCAAACCCACCAACCACTTTATGGGATAAAGATACCGCATCTGTTTCTGTAAAGATCATCCCCCTTGGATACTTGATGGGGCAGTTCTACTCTGTCCTAAAGGGCGGACTGAGTTGGATTTAACTCAGTCACAAGAGGCTGGGTTAGGTTGGATTGGATTTCTGCTAACATCTCCCATCCAATTAGGCTGTGGGGAAATCATCTGATGTAATGTATTCTCATTTGGTCTGACTTGAAGCAAATCTCCTATCTCTCCCAACACTCTTTATTTCCATATCTATGTGCTTAGTTTCAATAGTAGGTTTAAGCAACATTTTTGTCTCTTGGAGAAAAAAAAACCCAGAATACTTAACAGTAAACTAGAATGGAGGTTTTCCTGAGCCCTTAACAGAAAACTGATTGGGCAGCAGCCTACCTAGCTTTATCCATTTATTTATTTTCCACCTCCTACACAATTTTGCAAGCCGGATTCTAGAAACATTCTTGCGTTGTTGATTTACAAATAAGGAATAGTCAGTAAATTGATTTCATTGTCTTTATTGGTGTCAGTGATCAGTGTTCTATCAACTAGGTTATTCTCAAGGTTGCAAAGTATGCATTATCCAGCGGTGCTCATGGAAATATTTGAGATGAAAAGCTTCCCGCCCCCACCCATCCCTGCCCCTACCATTCACACTGCCTCTTAAATTCAGAGCGACTTAAGGAAGAAAAGCACACTGTTATTCCAGGCTTGGATTACTGCTGATGAGAAACCCATAGAACATAGTTTGAGTAGTCCCTTGTGGAGATTGCCCTTTGTCCAGCTTGGACTCCAGCCAGACCTTGTCCCCTTCCTCCAGCTGCAAGATGAAACTTCCTGAGAGTTGCTCCTCGCTGTTCTTGGCCTCTGCACGTTTGTCCCTCACCTGCTTGCTGTTCCTGATCAGGCTCACCTTGACCGCATTCTCAGACAGTGCAATATCAAAGCCAAACTTGTATACACCACGGATGGTGCAGGTGAACACTCCAGTGGCCGGGTCAAAGTGGCCCGGATGGTTATACAGAGCCTCTTGGAAGACAATGGGCTTCGAGGACTTGGGGAAGGGTCCACTCTGTTTCACATAAAAGGCGGATTGTGGGCACTTGACCACCTGTCCAGGTGGCCCAATGGGTCCAGTTGGCCCTGAAAGACCTCGTAATCCTAAAGAAACAAAAAGGAGAATCAGATCGTTTGTAGATTTGCTTTTCACAATCCATGGATTTCTCCTTCCTCCTTGCCCCTGTTGTCCCATCCAGCTACCTTCCCTTCACTCTTCAGAGGTCAGCCGAAGCATCCCTGCTGCTATCTCTCGGCCATGGAAGACCATAGCTGGTGAGTAACTTTGACCGTAACTGGAGAGTAGTACCACTAAGAATTGTAATCCTTCCTGTAAGTGACTGTCTCCTTGTCTAGTCCAGGAGCTAAGTGTTAACTCCGTTTTTGTTTCTAAATGTCATGCTCAGTATCCATGATCAGCTAATCAAGATAGAATCAGCAAGCGATGTGTGTTTGGCGCATGCGTACTTAGATGAACAAACTGGTGAATTGCTCTTCAGACACGCACGGTCACATCTTTTCTTCCCTATAAGGCTGCGAACTAAAGACCGTGATAGGGCGGGAAAGGGCTCCTGGTGACACATTAGGTAAAGCCCTCTGCTACTGACCCAAAAGTCATTGAACTACCAGATACTCCACGGAGAAGGTGGTGGCCGTCTGCGTCCGAAACACTTTGCAGCTGAGGAAACCAAAGGGGGCCCATTTGTGTTCTGTCCTACAGGGGGGCTGAGTCAGAATTAACTTGATAGCCGCGGGTTTATTGGGAGAGAATGATCCAGAGAAATTCATGGCAGAACTTAATAGAAACTTTGAGCAGTGGTACCCCACCTTGCTTGCTTACTACAACCAGGGGTGGACCTCCCCACCACCCAGTTCCGCTCTCAGCTCTTGCCTCACTGCCAAGTGACCCAGGGCCAGAATGCACCGGAGCCGGTTCGAAGCCGAATCTCTGCATGGATTCTAGGAGCCTGCATATTTAACCTGTCCTTGGGCAAGCACTGCCTTGGTAGTTCAGCACGGGGCTCTGAGCTGCTAGGCTCTTCGTCTGCACTTAGTCCAACACCTCTCTCGGCAGGATAACCAGGGAAGAGGAATCTGATGTATCTGCTGACCTCTATGCCTGGAGCATCAATAGCGGATCCTCCCCTCAGGGCACTCCCACATAGGGCACTCTCATTGTGAGCACTCTATGCCCCATGTCTATAACGTGACCAGAGCTGGACTTCTAAGTCTCAATGTGGACTGTATTCCAACTGTGTCTAAAGAACTAGCTATCTTTCATGTTCAGACTTCTTGGGAGCCAGAAGTGGTTACAATCAATGAATCTAATGACGCTTCAAAGCCAAGAATAAGAACCAGTGGTCCTTATCACTTTCTCCGTGATGAATATTTCCATCAGGTCACTGGGAGGAGTTTACTGAATCTATGAACATTTTAATCAGTGAGGAATTATGAAAGGCTATTTGAGGGAGAGACAGAAAGGATTTTTGTACCTGGTGGACCGGGAAGTCCTGGAGGTCCTGGGGGTCCTGGGGGCCCTGGGGGTCCTGGAGGTCCACAAGGTGAAGGAGGTATAGGAGGAGATGTTGCATTGACCACAAGTAATGGGACAGATAGGGCCCAAATCCAGAAACCTAGAGTGGGGAAAAACTCATAAGATGTCAGTTAGGTTGAGGGATGAATTGGTAGCTCTTAAAGGGGCTTTTACCAACCTTTTCAAGAGGCAACACGTTTTCACAATTCCAAAAGACCAATATTAAATCAATGTTGTTACTTTTGTTGTTAGGCCGTTGGGTCCCTTGAGTTCATTCTGACTCATGGCTGCCTTATGTACAACAGAACGAAATACCATCATCCTTACCATCACTGTTCTGTTTGAGCCCATTGTTACAGCCACCTGTCAATCTGTCCCCTTGAGAGAAACTTGCTCTTTGTTGCTGACCTTTTATTTTACCAAGCATGGTGTCTTTTTGCAGCGGCTGGTCTCTCCTGATAACAGGTCTGAAGTACACCAGGCGAATTCTTGCCATCTTGCTTCTAAGGAATATTCTGGAAGTACTTCTTTTAAGAGTCGACAGTATGTTCAATAGTCTCTGTCAACCCCATGACTTCATGTGCACTGATGCTGTGCCTCACCCAGAGATGGTCAGGAGGACTTTGAGTTGATACCTCTTCACATTGGGTATAACAAAGTCCCAGGAAAATGGCTCGTCCGTTCTATTTGACCTAACGATGCTTTCAAGCTCATGTGAGCATTCGGTGGGCCAGGGCCTCTGGGCATTTGCTCAACAGTTCTATTGCAATCAATGGTTTGAATGATCTTATTCCTGTAACAGCTCAGCCTACTTTGCTGGTGCATATGTTAAGTCTGATTGCTATCTCGTTACCTCTATGGGCTTGGACCCTAGAAAATGAATGAGGAGTGACTCCCTGAGAGTGGATTAACAGCATGTACGAAACATTGAATTAGCCGGCTGTTCTTCCCCACAATCCAGTGTGTGTGTGTGTGTGTGTGTGTGTGTGTGTGTGTGTGTGTGTGTGTGTTTGTGTGTGTGTGTGTGTTTAGTGCAATGATTTTCCTTTCACTCTAAAGTGACAAAGTAATAAGACAGAGAGACTTGCCTTCCACAGAGTTCTATTAATGAATTAATTATATTGTCCCATTGGAGACACTATCTGATCCTGGGCACCTGCATTGTTGAGATGGCTGTCTGCTCTCAATAATTAATTCCCTTTATGAATTACAAACCTATGCAACAACTCTATAAAGGAATCTGTGGAGCGGCCCCAGCCCGTTAATCTTTCACGTGATCCTGCCCAGGCGCTCTTGACAGTAGTTGTGTGACATCATCGACTTGATTCCAGGCCAGAGTGTTTCTCAATGTCCACTTATCAGTCACCATAACTTTTAGAGCATGCCTTCAAATTCGGAGAAGGGATTTGTCCATTCCCACCCCACCTTGTGTGTGTGTGCATGTGTGTGTGTGTGTGTGCGTGCGTGCGTGTGTGCGTGTGTGTGCGTGTGTGTATGTGCATGTGTGTGATTGTGTGTGCATGTGTGAGTGTGTATATGTGGATGTGTGTGCGTGTGTGTATGTGCGTATGTGCGCGCGCGTGCGTGCGTGTGGATGTGTGTGCGTGCATGTGTGTGCCTGTGTGCGTGTGTGTGCGCGTGCGTGTGTGTATGTGTGTGTGTGCATGCGTGTGCGCGCGCGCGAGTGTGTATTGTGTGTGCGCGTGCATGCGTGCGTGCGTGAGTGTGTGTGAGTGTGTATGTGGGTGTGGGTGTGAGTGTGTATGTGGGTGTGTGCGTGTGTGTGTGTGCATGTGTGTATGTGCGTGTGCGCGCGCGTGCGTGCGTGTGTATGTGTGTGTGTATGTG
>NW_022103898.1:17846213-17863470 GCF_000313985.2 Echinops telfairi
GTGCGTGTGTGTGTGTGCATGTGTGTATGTGCGTGTGTGTGTGTGTGTGTGTGTGTGTGTGTGTGTGTGTGTGTGTGTGTGTGTGTGTGTGTGTGTAAACTGATCTAAGTTTCTGAGTCCGGTGACACTCCTCCAAAGCCAAAGGCATGTCATGTCAGGCTGGTTGGAAAGTCAGAGCAGGTGGCCTGAGATCTCAGCTTGGTTACCACCTTGGCCACATCCACCCTGAACTCGGGTGCCCGCCTCATCTGTAACATTGTGTGGTGAGCACCTACCAACTGATGTCATTGCTTGAAGGCTTAAAGAAAATAATATGCTTAAATTCCCTGCTAGGAGGGCTAGACAATATTTTATGTTTCTTTCTTTTTAAAAAAAATCACTTTGTTGGGAGCCCTTACAGATATTATAACAATCCATAATTCAGTTAGATCAAGCATTGTACAATTACAGCCACCATCATTTTCAAAACATTTCTTTCTTCTTGAATTCTTTGATATCAGCTCTCCTTTAACCCCTTCCTCCCCCACCCTACCCCCCAGGAACTCTTATTCTTATATTATAAATGATAATAATAATCATTTATTTGGGTCACTTCTTACAGCATCCACTCGATCAGTCCCCCTACAATTCCCCTCCAGTGGAGTTATACAGGCATCTTTGCTATCGGACCCCTTCTCCCACCTCCCCCCATGTCTCTTCCCATACCCCTAGGGGATCATTTTATATTTCTTTAAAAATCATGTATTTCTAATTGCATTCTTTTTTGCGACCTCCCAGGGAATATGTTATCTTGATTTTAAAACCAGGGGAGAATGTTACTTCCAAGAGTGTTGACTCTCTAGCACAGGAAACACAAGGGCGTGACTCAAAGAGTCTTCAAAGGACGATGAGCCTCTCCTGGGGTTTTCCAGCTCATTCTGAAGCCTCACATTTACCAGTCTCCTCTGTGAATAGGCCGGGGCTTAGCCTTGTGCTCAACACTGTCAGGAAGGAGGAACTATGTGAAGGGTCGTACCTCCACCAGGATTTTTTGTTTCTCAGGATTGAAGGAGGGCTGAAACCCACATTTCCAGATTCTTGGGTGGCTTGGTCAACAATCTCACAGTCCCTGACTGCCCCCTCCAGACTGCCCCCAGTACATGTGGTTAGGGTCAGCCCCTGAACTCACGGAGCCCCCATGCGCAGTGGAGCAAAGCACTGCCTGCTCCTGGTGTATGATTTGCTGTGGATGAGATGATGGTGACCCGGAGGGTTTTCATTGGTTGGTTTGTAGAAGTCGATGGTCATGCGTTTCTTCGTAGTCTGTCTTAGTCTACAAGCTCTGCTCAGACTTGTTCAGCGTCAGAGCAGCACACAGCTTCCAGGGAGAGATGGGTGGTGGCTGCACAGGTGGTAGCCTGGCTGGGAGTTAGTGGAACCTGGGTCTCCCACGGGAGGGTTTGATCCCAGAACCACTACGGAGCAGCCCTTGAAGTTCTGTTGATGATTGTCTTCGTTCCTGCACTATTCCTGCCTTTTCAGCCTGGTGTTTGCAACACTGGGGCAGATGATTTAATATATCCATTTCCCTAACTAAAAGGCCTAACGATTCGAGTTCACCCAGAGCCAGCTCCAGAAAGAAAGGCCCGGTGATCTGATTTTAAAAGTCGGCCATGGAAAACTCCATGGGACACAGTGTCATTCTGATTTACGTGGGGTCGCCGTGAGTCAGAATCGATTCCACAGCAGCTGGTCGGGTGTTTTTTCCACCTCAGCACCTACCCACACACATGCCCACAAGAGATGGAAACACACCAGCAAAGCCACATAGCGAATTTAATTAATACAAGGCTCTCCGCTGGCCACAGGGGGAATATGTACTTCATCTGCTGAGTTCATGGCTGTCTTCGTCTCACAAGATCCTGTCGCGGCAACCACTGAACGATAGCGGTCAAGCTTTCCTTTATGATCAGAACATTCCTCAGGATTTCGTGTGTCTCCTTCCCTGTCCACCAAAGAGAAGAGCAGCGAAGTGGTTTTCCTTTTGACTAAAGTTCGGAATGCCCAAAGAAGAGGTGTGCCTGAGCCCCACAGAACATATAAATGCACATGTGACCATGCTGTCCTATATGACTGATGACGAGGGAATCTGGATATACATGTTTAACTCTTTATGTTGACAGCTTGTTTTTTTCCTAGTCTTCTTTTGAGCCTATTTTGAAGAATTGTTTGTTTTTAATCCATACTCTTATTCTCATCCAGTTAGGATATTATGTCAACTCATGAAAGCCCCCTACAAAATAAAGCAGAATTAGGGGAAGACAGAAAGACATGGAAGACAGTGTGTGGGGGGGGTGGGGGGGTTGGCAGTGGGAGTGGGGGTGAGGAAAAGCAAACAATTGCTTTGGTTTTTAAATATGGGTTAGGAATTTCAACCATCAACAGTTAATGGTGAATAGATTAAAGTTGTAAAGGATTTCATTTGATTTGCATCTACCCGCATGGAAACAGGGGTAAAAGCCAATATAAACAGCATAGTCCATTGGGCAAATCTGCTGCACAGGATCTCTGTAAACTGTTAAAAAGCAACGATGTCACTCTGAGGACTAAGTTATGCCTGACCCAGACCATGGTCTTTTCCATTGCTTTCTCTGCACGTGGAAGCCGGGCAATGGATGAGGAAGACTGGGGGTGCATGGATGCATTCCATTGTACTGTTGGAGAAGAATATGGAACCGTGCTTCTAGAAAAACAAACCAAACTGTCTTGGAGGAAGTACAATCAGAATGCTCCTTCGAAGCAAGGATGTCAAGACTCAATCTTATAGTCTCTGGACATGCTCTCAGCAGCAACCACGGCCTGCAGAAGGCTGTCAAGCTGGGACAGCAGAAGGTTCAGTGACAAAGCAGACGGCCGTCCAGTGACCGCAGCCATGGGACTGACGCAATGGCTGCAACAAGGGGCTTACATAGAAGCATGGCAAGGATGACAAAAGATCGGGTAATGTTTCGTTCTGTTGCATGCAGCGTGGCCGTGAGCCATCGTGGACGTGGTGGCATCAAACAGCTCTCAAGAAGAACAGGGGTGGGCAAACTTTTGAAAGAGAAGAGCCAATCCTGTCCCTCCTAACAATTTAATAATAATTTGAGAGTCATATATTAAAAACAACACAACAGATTAAGATGACCATAAATACATATAGCCATCATAAAAGAATAACATCATAAAAGAATAACATTATTTCAATTTCACTTCAGAGACACATGTAAGTACTGAAAGCCACAACAGCTCAGGAGCCGAAGCTGGCCAGTCTCTGATCAAGAATGGAATTATAGATTCCCATCAGTTGGCTACTAAGAAAGGTACGGGTAATTGGAAATATAATGAGTAAGGACACCAAGAAGGGACTAGGATAGAGAGATTGCCAAGACACAGGAAACAGAACAAAGGAAACAGTGAACACACGGCAATGAGCGGCAAAAGGAGATGAAATCAAGACAGAGAGCGGCCAAAGCGGAGAGTCCAAGAAAAGGTAAAGAGACTAAGATATTTTAATACGTAGAGCACTGGCTTATGCATCTAGTTAACTTAGATGATGAGTATTACAGTTTCTATCTTCAATGCTCAGTTAAAAATCAAAGGCAGTGCATTTTGTTATTGCCTGTCTTTTCCTTTATTTAGACCCTAATGACCCTGGTTGATTGGGATTATTTGGAATTCATTCCATTTGGAAAGCAAGGGTCTTGGCCCCAAGTTGGCTGCCACGTTTACCATTCCCTTCTATTTGCATTATCTAATTGACAGGATTAAAAATGTCGTTCTTCACACCCAGGATGGTGGAACACTGCCTTTCAGGATTGTTCCAATAAAAATAAAAATATCTCACTCCAACTCACTACCATCGAGTCGATTCTGAGTCCTAGCGACCCTATAGGACAGGGTGGAACTGCCCCTCTGGGTTTCTGATACCAACTCTCTACAGCAATCGAAAGGCTCAGCTCTCTCCCAGAGTGGCTGGTGGGTTCAAACTGCTGACCTTGTGGTGAGCAGGCCAATGCATAACCACCATGCCACCAGGGCTCTTTAAAAAAAAAGGGGTGGTGGTGGAGGGAATTATGTACAGGAAAAAGAAAGAAGCTTTAAAAAGTGTTCTAACTAACCTAATGGATTTTTCATTCTGATAGACAGTCATGAGAATACGTACCAGCAATGGCCATGGAGAGAGTCCTTCCTGTGTCCCGGGGCATGGAGGGTCTTTGGATGGTCACCTTACTTGTGTTAGTCCTGTCTTATCAGCTTGGTTTTTGAAACACTGGCATAGAGAGTTTACTAAATTGATTTCTCTCAATATTTAATTTTCTGGCATCCTAAGGCTGAAGTCAAGGTTAGTTTTTAACCAGAGTAGTTAAACATTCAGTGTGTTTGGGAATTTCAAACACAACAAAAATCCTTATTTCCATTCACATCTGGCAGCAACCTCTCATGGAGAATGGTCAAACCTGATTGAGTCTCTTTAGCTGCTGAACTTTGTCCCCTCCCTCTTGGTCATTTCATGAGCATTACCCCGGCACCATGGGTGATTCATCCCAGGCGAGTTGGAATATGCCACACTCCCTATCATCTATTGGATGTTTCACATATAATGTACACACATCGTTGATGTGCACACGCATGTAGCGTGCGTACGAAACTAAGGCAAGAAGAGGTCCTGCAATTTGAAAACAAACAAACAAACAAACCCAAACATAATGCATGTACTATTTGCATGGAAATGTGGTAAATTCATAATTTTGCAGATTTGAAAATTGACACTGAGGGGCAGGAAGTGACGTAGTTGATCCAGTCAGTGATGGTGCTGTTGTTATTCGGTGCATCCAGTCAGTTCCAACCCCTAGCAAGCTATTGCACAATCGGACGGCACATCGCCAGGTCCTGTGCCACCCTTACAAATGTCCCTGTGTTTGAGCCCATTGTTACAGCCACAGTGTCAACCCCTCTCGTTGAGTACCTTCCTCTTTTTTGCTGCCCTGCTACCTTACCAAGCATGAAGTCCTTCTCCAGAGACAGGTCTCTCCTGACATGTTCAAAGTATTTAGGACAATGTCTCACTGTCCTTGTCTCTAAGGAGCACTTGGGCAGCACCTCTTCCAGACAGATGGGTTTATCCTTTGAGCCATCTATGGTACTTTTAAGAATCTTCTCCAGCACCACAATCCAAATGTCGTCTTCCTTATTCAATGCCCAACTTTCACATGCATATGAAGCAAGGGAGAATACCATGATGTGGTATTAGTGGCTATTAGTCCTCAAAGTAACATCCTTGCTCCTCAATATTCTAAAGAGGTCTTATGCAGCTGATTTACCCAAAGATCTTTTGATCTCTTGACTGCTGCTTCCCTGAGTATTGATTGTGGATCCAAGAAAGACAAAGTTCTTGACAACTTCAACCTTTTCTCCATGTATCATGATGATACCAGTTGTGAGGACTGGGGTCTTCTTCACACGAGTGGTAACCCGCACTGTTGTTGATGGCGCACCAGAGAGTGCCGCCAGTCCTTCTCACTTTCAGCAAGTACAATGGTGTCATCTGCCAATCTCAGGCTGTTCATGAGCCCTCCTCCAATCCTGATGCTGCATCCTCCAATCCTGATGCTGCATCCTCCAATCCTGATGCTGCATCCTCCAATCCTGATGCTGCATCCTCCTTCTTATAATCCAGCTTCTCTGATGATTTGGTCCGCATACAGATTGAATCAGTACAGCAAGACGATGCAACTCTGACACACTCCTTTCCCGATTTGAAGCCATGCAGCAGCCCCTCATTCTGCTTGCACAGAGAGAGAGGACAACACGCGTGTTCATTCCAATTCAAAACCCTTCGGCTTCTCTCCAGTACTGTTCATATGTTCTAGAACCTTCTCACTCTTCTCTAGCCATCCTTGAACGGACACCTTTGCTTGTGCTGGCCAGTCTCTGCGCTTGCCAAAGTGAGCCTCAGTTAATGAAAACGGAATTAATTAAGAAGGATACTTTGGGAATGGCTGTGTGAAGAGTTGCCAAGGTCTCTTCTCCAAAGGCAACAAGGAAACTGGACACCACAGCCAAAACAAGCACTTAAATACTTTGGAAGATGTCCAAAGTGCACAACAATTTGAGAAGCATTATTCAAGAAATGCTATTAAATCCAAAAAGAACAGTGGAAATCTGGTGAGTTCACCTGGGACCTCCACATCAATTTTCTCAACTCTGTGGTGCAGAAGGAATCACCGGGAGGCACAAATGGTTAAGTGTTGGGCTACAGACAGAAGAACTGGCAGTTCAAAGCCACCCTGAGGGAGCCAGGAAGAAAGTGCAATAAATGGCATGGCAGGTGGCAGCCATGTCTGACCTCCTTGGGCTTCTTATTACCACAAGGCAGAGGTCAGATAGGCCTCCAGCCTCCATCCTTCTTTACTCTGCTCTAATATCAACCATTTCTCCCAGGACACCCGACTTCTATCCTTGATTCCTTGTTATGGGAGCAAAGAGCTCATAGACAAATGCTCACGATTGAGGGGTGGTGGTGGGGTAGGTACATAATTTGATGTCAACTTGAAGATACATAAAAGTGTAGGGGTGGAAGTTAGCCTGTCAATCAAGTCACAGCCGGATGGTATTATTGCAAATGCAGTTAGGTTAAAATGGTGTTCAAATTTAACCTCACCGCATTTGCAATAATCCGCTTTCCAATGAACTTTCAATGATAGCAAGGCGATTCGCATCTCTGGTCTGTGGTCCGAGGAGATTCACTGAAGGTTTAATTCATGAATATTTACCCTCCCATGCCCCCTTTATTTTGTAACCTGAAACAGCATTAAAATGGGTCAAAAGGGAGATCAAGTGATAAGATATTACAGTTTAAACTAACAACACCTGCCAATGGACACTGAGTAAGAAAGACACTGTTGAGGAAGGAAATTATTCGTGTTGCGGCCGGTCTTTCAGGCGGCAGTGCATGGATATTGTTGGCTCGTATAGATTAAAAATTAAGGCGACTGGAGACTATTTCCATGAACAGTGAAGGTCGGGGCTAGGAAAGCCTTTCATAACACTCATTCACACAGGCAGAACCAGGCCTGCCTCACTAATACATGTCATAAGTGAGCAAAGAGAGCATTACAATAGCAAATATGTGGCAGTCCTGGGTCACCATCCCATTGGGCATTGTCAGAGCAGGAGATCAGAAGCAAAGTCCAAAGACCACCAGTTCTGTAACCTTGAGATAGCAGTCATCTGCATTTTCTCAGACTAAAGAGTTTCAGCCTTAAGTTCAAGGGCTACAGGTGAGAAAAATAATATGTCTTATTTGGAATCATATTAATGACACAGATATGTAAAATTAAAGTCCCAGAAAGAAAATGAGGGGGGAAAATAAAACCCCTTAAAGACATAATTTTGAGCATTTCAATATATAGATTCAAGAAGTCCAGCAAACTTCAAGCAGAAGTTCAAAAGAAGAATACAGAAGCAAAGCACCTCATAGTCAAACAAATGAAACCAAGACAAAGATGAAGTCATGATCAATGCCCAAACATAGATCTTAGCTTTAGAGGGCTACAATAAGAATATTCAAAAGAAACCACAGAAACTAGAAAATAACAAAATATCTTCAAAATGCTAATAGGCTCCGAATAAAAAAGTATCAACTCAGAAGTATATGCTCAGAAAATGTACTTCATAAGTGAAAGAAAAATAAAGATGCTTTCAGGTGAAAAAATTGTCCCCAAATTTGTACAAGCCCGCGTGAGCTACAAAATAATAATCAATGGAATTCTGCTAACCTGGAAACGTGATAGAAGATATGCATAAACAATTGTTGGGAAGATCTACAAAGACAGCAAGTGGATTAATAACTACTTGGGGGCATGGACCAGAAAAAGATGGGGCTTTCTACTCCTGTAAAGAGTTGTATGCAGTCTTGGGCACTCACCGGGGCATTGCTATCGAGTCCTATAGGGTCACCACGAGTCAACATCGACTCAGTAGCAGTGAGGTTTGAGCAGGGCATGGAGAGGTGGGT
Organism: Echinops telfairi; assembly: GCF_000313985.2. Taxonomy (NCBI): domain Eukaryota; kingdom Metazoa; phylum Chordata; class Mammalia; order Afrosoricida; family Tenrecidae; genus Echinops; species Echinops telfairi. Next base: position 17,854,252 of record NW_022103898.1, read on the forward strand.
GTGGGGGAAATGGGGGTCAGCAGCAATGGATATAAGAAGGAAGAAAATGTTCCATAGCTGATTAAGGTGAAGATTGCATAACCCACCTTAATGTGAATGCACTATAGATTGTATGCTATGTTAATTAGATCTCAATAAAAATACTTTTAAAAACAGCTGGAAAATGAAGAGAATCAGAAAGTTTAGCTCTCTGAATAAAAGTAAATGAGTACTGACCATTTGAATTTGCAATAACAGCCAAGTCTTGTAAGATACATATTATCTGCGAGGAAAATTTATGAAACAAGCACACAGATGGTATCTAATGACTAAACAGAATTCACTTGCAGGAGGGTTCTGGCAAGGCAAAACTATGAAGTGGCAAAGTACTAAGTTAAAAGTAGGTCACATAAATAAAAATGCATGTTTTAATCTCTAGGGTGATAACCACAAATAAAGTAATTAAGACTGACAGCTAATAAATAAAAAGCACAGAATTACAGCAAATACTTTATTAATCAAAAGTCAAAGAAGATAGTAGAGAACAAATGGGTTACATAAAAATCAAATAGCAGGATAAAGATAAGTCATTGTATTACTAGTTATCTTCAAATAAAATCAACGTATCAAAGTGTCATGCTTCACTTTAAATCTTCGAGTACATAATACTTACAAGAGATCACTTTTAACATAAGACCCTCAACTCACTCACTCACTCACTGCCATTCCGTCAGTGCTGACTCACAGCGACCCTGTAGGACAGGGTAGGCTTCCAAGAGGGTAACTCTTTACAGGGGTAAGACCCCTCATGTTTCTCCTGCAGAGCAGCTGGTGGTTTCAAACTGCTGACCTGGGGGTTAGCAGCCTAACTCGTAAGGACTATGGGTTCCAAAAGATAAAGTACAGAAAAGTTAAATGCGAAGGAAGGCAGAAAGTTATAGTATGGTCATGCTCAACACACTCCCTCTATGGCCTCTAGGGGGAGCACAGAATCCACTGAACAGAGCCCAGCAGCGCTGGACAGAAAGGGAAGGACTGAAAAAGCAGGGAAGAGATAAGACCGAGAGAGCACTCACTGCCATCGAGTCGATGCCAACTCATAATGGCTCTGTAGGACGGGGCAGGACTGCCTCTGTGAGTTTCCAGAGCTGTAATCGCTTGCGGGAGTGGACAGCCCAGTCTTCCTCCTGCGGACCGGCTAGCGGTTTCCAACTTCAGACTTGGCCGATTGCAGGCCGGAGCGTGACCACGGTACCTCCAGGGCCCCATAAAGAAAAGGCAGAAAGAGCTATAAAAGGACAGAATCCCTCACCTGTTCGGAAACGGATGGTTGGCTGTGGAGTTCGATCGCCTGTTGGATCACGGTGTTTCAGTGAGCATTTGGTTTGCATTTCGTCCGACCCACAGCTTTAGAGGCAGAATTGATCCAAGCATCCCACTTGGTCCGAGCATTGCAGCAGAGCAGCAGCCCCAGGGCAGCAAGAGGAACGGGTTGCTATCGAGTCACCTGACTCAGGGCACCCCCATGATGTCAGTGTGGAATTGTACTCCGGGGCTTTCCGGGGCTGTTTTTGGAAGTAGACTCCAGGCTTTCTACCAAGCTGTCTCTGGGTGGAATCAAAGCCCCATCAGTCTTTTCACAGGCAGCTGAGTGTGGGACCCGTTTGCAGCACCCAGGAGCTCCAGAAGCAATATCATTGCCGTCCAGTGGATCTTCGTGTTGTGGGTTAGTCTCTTCCTTGTGCTTTACAGACATAGTGTCCCCTCCATCACTAGACAGGAGCATAGAGTTGTACACAGCTGTGGAAGGGAGTCTCAGAGAAGGTCAAGTTGATTCCCATTCACAACAACACTGGGAGACCTCAAGAAAGTGAATAACCCTAACTGAAATGCACACCAAACAGCTTCCAGGCCATCGGTCGAGAGGTAGTGCAGAGTGGAGACCCAAAGCTCATCTGTAGGCAACTGGACATCCCCATACAGAAGGGTTGCGGGGAGGAGATGAGCCGGTCAGGGTGCAGTATAGCAACAATGAAACATACAAGTTTCCTCTAGTTCTTTAATGCTTCCTCCTCCCCGCTATCATGATCCTAATTCTACCTTACAAATCCAGCTAGATCAGAGGATGTACACTGGTACAGATAGGAACTGGAAACACAGGGAATCCAGGACAGATAAACCCCTCAGGACCAATAATGAGAGTAGCGATACCAGGAGGGTGGAGGAAAGGTGGGGTAGAAAGGGGGAACCGATCACAAGGATCGTCATATAACCCCCTCCTTGGGGGACGGGGGAGAACTAAAAAGTGGGTGAAGGGAGACGCCAGACAGTGTAAGATATGACAAAAGAATAATAATTTATAAATTATCAAGGGTTCATGAGGGAAGGGGAAATGAGGAGCTGATGCCAAGGGCTCAAGTAGAAAGCAAATGTTTTGAGAATGATGATGGCAACAAATGTACAAATGTGGTTGACACAATGGATGGATTGTAATAAGAGTTGTACAAGCCCCCAATAAAATAATTTTTTAAAAATTGTAAACTGTTACATATGAAAGGAAAATATGCCAAATAAAACTTAATCATTGTATACAACTTCTTATAAAGATAGATACAGCATCTTAAGCATAAAAAAGTGGAACCCCATAAGACCCGAGCCATTCCTCCTTAATCAAGATCATTCTGTCAGACTGATATCAGTCCAAGTGTATCTTCGTTGCCTAGTGTTACTATAACACAAATCGCACACGTGGGTGGCTTTATTTCAAAATAGAAATTTGTTTTCTCGCCGCTCCGGAGGCTCGAAGTCCAAATTCCGGGCTCTGGCTGCAGGGGAAGCCTTGCTCTGCCAGCTCTGGAGGAAGGGCCTTGCCTCTGTGGGCTTCAGCTCTTGGGGTATCTTCATGTCGGTCGCCTTCTCTTTGTCTGGTTTTCCGCCCTCTTCACCTGCTTGCTCTCTTTGATCTCCCTTACATGGCAAAATAAATAAATAAGCATGAGGTTTACCATATCTATAAGCAAAGAGAGTGGATGCGCTGTTTCCAGCCTCTCTTCCTCTGAGGCTCTGTGCCAGGTAACTAACTGCCTGTAGCACAGGGCTCTGCCTCTTTTCATGTGCGTTCATATGTCATAAGGGCCAGAAGCCTGCCGATGTGAACTCCCTATCCCAGCATCCATGACAACAAGAGTCAACCAACATGAGAAATGTGCGTGAATGTTGGGAGAGGAGCGATAAAGAAAGTGGGGGGAGAGAGAGATTTGAAGGATGGATTGAAAAGTTAACAGATGGAATTTCAAATTGTTGGGGAATCCAAATTTTCTGGAGCCACTGAGACCAGAAAAACCCCTACAACCATTGGACAGAGATCATCTGTAAGCTCTGTGGCACTTACACAATCTCCTGGCCACTTGAGCAAAAGGGACTGTGTAGCCTGTCAATCAGGCCAAAGATGCCTCTGTGTGGGCATGGCCTTCTCCTGAGGATTTTGGGAACTCCTGTCTTCCTTCCTGGAGGCAGGACACTCTCTTTCTCTGCTTCACCTTCCTGTTGACAAGCCACGAGGAGCCATGCTGATGGCAGCCAGAGCCCTGGAGCTTGAGGAGCCACATGGAGACCTGCGCCAGCGCTGAGATGCTTCCAACACCACTAGATCCATCACTGGCCTGTGATCTTCCTGCACTCGGAATCATTGTATGTGCTGCGTGAGTCTAAAGAGGAATGTATGGACTAGTATCAGAAATACGGGCTAATAACGGACTGCTGGACTTGATCTTGACTCAAATGGAATATTTTCTCAGTACACAATTGTTCTTGGATATAAAGCTCTCTGTTACACACATGTGAGTGTCCCTAGATTTGGTTCTCTAGTCAAACCCGAACTAACACATGGTCCAAACAAAATGTCCCCTGATCTTGTTTAAACCAAATAATACCAGAAGAAGGAGCCCACTGTTGTCAAGACAATTCTGGTTCCTGGTCTTGCTGGAGAGTAGAGTAGAACTACCTCATAGGATTTCAAAGGCTATAATTTTTATGATCTATAGGAGCCCTGGTGGCCCTGTTAGATAGGCAGTGGACTGCTAGCAACAGGTTAGCAGTTCAAACCCACTGGCTGCTTTTCAGGGGAAAGCTCTCTGCTCTTGTAATGACCTACAGCCTCTGAAATCCCATGCAGGGCTGCTATGAGTTGTAGTGGACTCAAAGGCAGTGGGTTTGCGTGGGAATCTTTAGGGCGGCACCTTGCCACATCTTTCTCAATAGGGCATTTGTTAGTTCAAACCTCGGGCTTTCCTAGCAGCTGAGTGCTTTAACCACCATGCCACCAGGGCTCCGTAAACATGAGGATCATTGAGCTTCATTTATCAAGGATGTGTGTCTGGAGTATTGTGATTGCCTTGAGCATATAGCTTGCCGAGCGCTGTCTGTACTGGAACACATTGTGTCAATGGGGAGGCCACGATTTGGAAAATGAGGGGGAGAATGGTTGCACACCTTGAAGACTGTAAACAACATCAGCGAATTGTCCTTGTTGAAAATGCTGAATCGCCATGTCCTGCTCTGAATGTTTGCAACAGCAAAAATGAAAACAGGTTCTAAAAATAATGAATGGATGGAAGGGTGGACAACTTGAGAGAGAGAGAGAGAGAGAGAGAGAGAGAGAGAGAGAGAGAGAGCATGCTCCTTTGTAAACAGCAAGGTGATTTGTGGACTCCTTTGGATATGAGATTTTTAATTTCCTCTAGACATTGCATCACCCACCATGGTCCTGAATATTTTGATAATGATTATCAGATGTTTCCTGAGATTCCTCACTTTCCTTATCTTAAAGACTAGTAAGATCACTACCCCTGATACTTTTCCTCTGGCCTTGATGTTGTCTTATAAGCAAGATCATAAATCTCATGTTCTTGTGGGTTGTCATTGAGCCACCTTTGACTCATGGTGATCTCATGTGTGTCAAAGTATGTTAGGCAGCAGGGATGATTCTATGCTTGGGTATCTTAATACATACTTTCTATAGCAGAATAGACTGGTGCAAGGCTAATTCTCTAACTGGGACTCAAGATCTAGTTGGCTCAAAGCATCAAGCTGCTGGATGTCTAGCTTGGTTTCTTTTTCTCAACATGCACTCAACAAGTTTTTATTGAATGCCTACTATAGGCCACATGCGTTGAGAGATTTATTTTCTGTGAATGAGGTGGAGAATAGCACACAAATACAGTTCAAAAGATAACTGCAGCTCCAGTTAAGTTCTAGGAAGGAAGAAATTAAATAGCTGTCCTTCAATCAGAGAGTAATTGAGGTGGTGATTTTAAGAAAGGTAGTTAGGGGGAGAATTCATTCAGGGGGTGACTAAGGGTGGACTAAGGGTGGACTAAGACCTAAAGAACGAGACTGATAGACACTTTAGGCAGAGAGAATAGCATCTCAAAGACCATCAAATGGGCAAAGGCTTGTTAAAGCAATGAACAGAAGGAGCTTGATGAGCAAGGTGTGGTGCGATGAAATTGTATAAAGAAGCAATCACATGTCAAGTCTTGTGGGTTCTTAGTAGTGAAATTAATGTCCTCTGCTCTTCATGTCTCATGCCATGGGGTTGGTATTAGAGTAATATTTCTTGGCCTCTCTGCCCCTTACTTGTCTTTCAGCGGAAGAATGATTTATCTAATGAACCCGTGATAGGTAGGTTTATTGTGCCAACCTGGCCAATAGGAACCTGTGGGATTAATCAGGTTGAAGTTTGATTGGAGGGCAAGGAGATAAATGGCTCGGCAAGGCCCACCCCTTGATCTTTTGCTCTCTGGTGATTGGGCCAGTGTGTGGCTGCTTTAGTTAGTTCTCTGCCTCAACTTGTGAGCTACACTACCTGTGGGGCAGCCAACCTGTGGATAGCATTGCTAGAGCTTGAGGTTCCTTCAAGATCTGCTTTGCCACACTGCTAGTGTGTACATCGCTTAAGCTTGAGGCTGGTGGATCCTGTCATCTTGCATATCCCATCCGGGACTACTTTGCTAAGCTCCTGAGTTCATATCCATCCGGGACAACTTTGCTAAGCTCCCGAGCTGCTGACTGTTGGTGACCCATCCTGCTGTTTGTTGCCTGTGGGCTGACTGCCTGAATTGCCTGAGGGAAGACTCAGCTGTCTGCTTCCTTGACCTGGATGGGGCAGCCCTAGTGAATTGAACTGAGCTCTCTGTACTGCTGTGTGGACTAATTAGCTTTTGTATTCCTTCATGCCGTATAAATCTTTCTATCTATCTATCTATCTATCTATCTATCTATCTATCTATCTATCTATCTATCTATCTATATCATAAGTGTCCTGGTTTTGTTTCTCTAGAGAACCCTGCCTGACACAGAAACAATCTTCTTAATCTTCGCTCCCTTCTCTTTATCATCCAGGGCATTTCCAGGAAGCAGGCATTCCCTGCTCCTTCTTACATAGGCTTGACATGAACAAACCTTTAGCAAGGAAGCTCGAAAACACCTATCTCTGCCTCTGACTGTATTGTTGCTGGTAAGCACCGGCTCGTCAGCCCCACTCATACTGATCCTGGCTACAAGGGTCTTAAGCCATCGTCACAATCTTTGCGTTCCTTGAGACCACTGTTGTAGCCACCAGCAATCCATTTTGTTAAAGGTCTTCCTCTTTTTCACTACCAGGCATGATGAATCTATAAGTAAGATTAATTCTGGTAAGATTAGTTATGTCTTCCCAAGCCCGTTTTTTTCCCATGGACCTTAAACTTCACTCTCCAAGTAGCTTTAGTGAATATGTTGACCTATCTCTATATCATCTCCAGGAAAATTACAGTAGCCTGGTGGGTTAAGCTTGGGGCTGCTAATCATAGGTCAGGGGTTCAAACCCCCTAGTCACTCTGCAGGAAAGAGATGAGGCTGCGAACTCCTGTAGCTGCATCATTTTCTTGCCATCTGCTTCTATGAGGATCCCTGGTGGCATAATGGTTATACGTTGGGCTGCTAAGCACAAGGTCTGAAAATTGAAGCCAGCAGCCACTCCTCGGGAGAAAGACAAGGCTTTCTACACCATAAAGAGTTACACTCTAGGTAACTCAAGGAGGCAGGTCTACCCCATTCTATCAGGTCACTATGAGTTGGAATCAACTCAAAGCCAGTGAATATTTTTAATCTGCTCCCATTCGGGTTCACAGCCATGGAAACACTCTGGCTATAGGGTCACTGGGAGGTGGACAACATGGCAGTGAATGTGATCTTTATCAGTTTGAACTCAGGTGGAGAATGGAAATAACTTTTATCAGGCCACCTGCTACGGACTAAAGTGTGTTGCTTAAAAAACAAAAAGAAGTTTAAACCTTAAGCTCTAGCACTTGGGAATGTGACCTTGTTTGAAGATAAGGGTTTTGAATTGATAGCAACCAGTTAAGTAAACTTAAATGAGGGTGTTTTCCGAATCCAATCTGAGTTTCCTTGTACAAGAGGAGAAGAGAGATGTATATAAAGACAAGAGGGCAATGTGAAGAGGCATCTAAAAGCCATGGAACATCCAGAGATGCCTGGGGCTACCCACATTCAGGAGAGGCAAGAAGGGATCCCCCCACCCCGATTTCAAACTTCAGTTCGGTGAGAAATATTGTTGTTCTTATTGCTGCTGTTGTTGGGTGTCATCCAGTTAGTTCTGAGGGCCCTGAACCAATCTCATACACTTTTCTCATCGGTCGTGTGGCTATATGCCCATCATGTCCCTCGCCTGCTGCTGTCATCCTGCCCGCGACAGTGATGAATGACCTGGGGCCAGTCACAATGTTGTGATGACTTTCATGCTCTGCATCATTCGGGGTCTAGAAGAAAAACAGGCTCCAGATGCAAATGCAATTTATAGAGATATATTTATTAAGTAAGTCTTTTAACTTATTTTATTGGGGGTTCTTATCATAATCCATACATATGTCAATTGTGTCAGGCACATCTGTTGCCAGAATGTTAAACAGGACATAGACAAGACAAAGTCAGTTCATAGTCAGGCCATAATGGTGTCCGGAGATTCACAGACACGAGGTCACTGAAATAGGAGATGGAGGACAAAGGACACTGTCACAAAATCGTGTTTGGAGGTAGATCAATTCTTCACAGTTACAGGGGCGACTAACGAAGCAGGACAAAGACCATGATTGGGATAGGTACATTTCTGCAGATAGAAACATTTCCAAGGTTGGTCAGGGCTCTTGGATTAAGGCAGTCCAGAGTATAACCCCTGACCGTGTGAACCCTAGGACCCCGAGTTTCATCAAGAGCACAATCAGGCAAATTCCTATGTGCTACGCTGTCCCTTCCATCTAGGGAAGTGGGAGCAATCCACTTTCAAACACACTCATAACTTACTTATTACCTCTTAATGGTTAGAAAGAATTCAGTGGAGGCGGAATTCAATTCAGACTCCAGCCTGAAGGAGGCACACCAGCCTGTGTGATCGTGGGGTGTCCATGGGATCAGGGATCAGGCATCTAAGACCCAGAACAAAATCATACCAATGTGAATGGGGAGGAGGGGCATGGAGCGGAGACCCAAAGCCCACCTGTAGACAATTGGACATCCCCTTACAGAAGGGTCACAAGGAAGAGATGAGCCAGTCAGAGTGCTTTGTTGCTACGATTTTTCGAAGTTAAAAAACAGCAAGAGGTAAAGGCAGCTGGAGAGAGAGAGATTGTTTATGAGGCTGCAATCAATCCACTCCAGAAGAGAAGCAGCATAGTAGCAGATGCCTTCAGGGATCGGAAGGACGTGAGTTAGCTCCACCTGGGGAGGGGGTTCTGCCTTCTCAATCAGTGTTTCCCCAGTCTACTTCTGTCTGCTTTGTCATACAGGGGCTGTTTTGTTAGTGCTCTGGGCAAAAGCCAGCTAGATGATCGTCCTTAGCAACCAGAGGCACCTGGGATCAGTTCTGGGGAGTCAGAGACTAAGAACGAGCACTTACAGGAGAGCAGAAAGGAAACCTTCCGAGGAAGCAATAGCGCTAGAAGCCAGGGATCCTGCTCTTCACTTCAGCAGCATTTCCAAACCTGATCCCCACCCTTCTGCCCTCTGGACCCATCACCCATTGTATTCTTTTTGAATACGGATTTGGTTGTTCTTCTGGCCATCCATTGCTGCTGCCGCTGTTGTGATTCTGTGCTCTTGAGTTGGTTCTGACTCACAGTGACCCCGTGTACAACAAAACAAAACTACCTGGTCCTGCGCCATCTTCACAGTTGTTCTTACGTC
>NW_022103898.1:17863924-17868785 GCF_000313985.2 Echinops telfairi
GGGGACTGGTCCCTCCTGATCATCTGTCCAAAGCAGGTAAGTCAGAGTCTTGCCATCCTTGCCTCACAGGAGCCCTTTGGCCTTTCTGTTTCCAATACAAATCAGTATGTCTTGTGAAGAGTCCATGGTACTTTTAATATTCGTCTTTAGAACCTCAATTCAGATGCATTGATTCTCCCCCAGTCTTCCTTATTCAACGTCCAACTTTCATAGGCATAGGAGGCAATGGAGAACACCATGAGTTAGGTCAGGTGCACCTTAGTCCTCAAAGTGGCCTCCTTGCTCTTCAGGGCTCTAAAGAGGTCTTGTGCAGCAGATGTACCCAGTGCAGCACGTCTTTTGAGCTCTTGACTGCTCCTTCCATGAGCATTGCTTGTGGAGCCATGCAAGACAAAATCCTTGACAACTGCAACCTCTTCTCCATTTATTATGATGTCACTTAATGTCCAGTTGTAAGGATTTTGGTCTTCCTCACATTGAGTTGTCATTCATACTGAAGGCTACATTCCTGGATTTTCATCAGCAAGTGCTTCAATACCTCCTCCTCACTTTTCAGCAAGCAAGGTTCTATCATCTGCATACCTCAGGTTGTTAATAAGCCTTTCTCCAATTCCAGTGTCACACTCTCTTCATATAATCCAGCTGCACTGGTGACTTATTCAGCACATTGATTGAACAAGTATGGTGAGAGGATACACCCTGATGCTCACCTTTCCTGATTTTAAAATATTCAGTATTTCCTTGTTCTGGTTGCACAACTGCCTCTTGATCCATGTACAAGTTCCGAATAAGCACAATGAAGTGTTCCGGAATTTCCATCCTTTTCAAGGTTAGCCACAGTTTATCATGGCCCATGTAGTTGAATGCCTTGGCATAGGCAATGAAACACAAGTAAACATCTTTCTAGTATTCTCTTCATCAAGCCAAGATCCATTTGACCTACATACCCATGTTCAATGTCCCTTTCTGAATCTGGCCCGGACTTCTGATAGTTCCTTGTCAATGTACTGCGACAACCGTTGTTGGATGACCTTAAGCAAAACTTGTGTGCAATATCAATTATATTGTTCTATAATTTGAGTATTCTGTTGGGTCACCTTTCTTTGGACTGGACACACATATGGATCTCTTCCAGTCAGTAGGCCAAGTAGCTGTCTTCCAAAGTCCCTGGCAGAGACAAGTGAGTGCGTCCAGTGCTTCTCTGGTTTTCTGAACATTTCAGAGAGTATTCCATCAATTCCTGGAGCCTTAGTTTTGGCTAATACATTCTGTGTAGTTTGAACTTATTCCATCAGCACCATTGGTTCTTGCTCATGTGCTGCCTCCTGAAATGGTGGACTGTTGACTAGCTCTTTTTGGTACAGTGTCTCTGTGTAGTCTTTCCACCTTCTCTTGATGCTTCTTGCTTCATTTAATACTTTGCTAGTGACAGCTTCCAGTATCATGGCAACATGAAAGAAAAATTAAGTGAGGTATGGTGCCACCTGCCCTATACCTAGAAAAATGAAAATAAGAAAGTGCCCAAGACTTCTGTGTAGTGCGGATCCCTGTGTTTGGGCCCAAACTTCTCCACCTAAAGGGGTAGTGTGGTAATAATTTGTTTTGTAAGAATTAATACCAGACTAGTCCCAAGGAGTTGGAGATTGAGAATATCCCAAATGTCCAACTCTTCCAAGATGCTATTCTGCTCCATTTCGCCCCCCAGGCCCCCCTTGAGTATATTCCCTCACCTCCTTGGGTTCTGGGATTTGCTGCAAATCCCCTCAGAAACTCAAGAAACTTTGAGGGAACCTCTCACATGGGGGAGGGTGCTGTTCAGTCCAAAGTCCGAGAGCCAGGAAGAAGCGAGCCAAATGCAGCCTCCAGAGCCAGAAGCCAAAAATGTCCAAAAGCCACAGTAAGTTTTCTAGATTCTTACAAAGCTCGGTCAGGAAACAGAGGTCTAGCTTTCCAGCTGAGGCGGCGTGTGCTAGATTAGAACCATCAGTTATACCTCTCTGAAGATGGGGTCTCAAGTCCCACCTTCTACCATGGGAAAGTCAAAGACGTCTCCTAGGAGACAAAGGGCATGGCTTGGTTCATACCTCTGACTAAGGTGGGATCTTAGGAATGCCCTCAACGAGGCCAAGGCTGTGGTTCAGCCCACACTCTCCACCAAGGTCAGGTCTCAAGACCACCCCACGCCTGTCCATGTGCCTAGTAGAGAATTCCCCCCAAAATGGGACCACAGCCACAGGTGTATGAAAGAACCTTGGCTATCACCGAAAGGACCATGGCTAGAAGGGCCATATTAATTGACTATAACTCAGGGAGTACAGGCCCCTTGTGTTTGGGCCTAAGCCCCTTAGGTTTGGGCCTAAAATCTCCTCCCCTGATTTTCCCAAAAGGCAACTCTTATTGACTATAGCCTTCTCTCCTATCTCCCGGATTACTAGATAGAAGTCCACTACATGCATGGCACCGAGCAGAGATGACTGTGGCTGCCCCCTTGCCTACCAGCCCAGCAGATGCTCAACTATTCTCCTTTATGAGGGCTGGTTCATCCATTGGACTCTATGGTAACAGTCTCTGAAGCATCCAAGCTTTTCAAGGGCCCAGGGAGAGATTTTTTGAACTCAAGCACGGCATTATGGGCTCTGAATGAAGAAGAGGAAACAGCAGAAGTAGGACACCACCTTTCCGAGGATCACAGGGCTCCGTTGTGGCTTTATCCCATGACGAACCACACGAAGTTGTAGGGCCTCTCTTATGACTGGGGCCATTGGCCTAAACTGCTGTCTTGATCAGGGCATTTCTATGTAAGGTCCTCTATTGACCCGAAAAGCCAGGGAGGTTTGATAATAGCCACAGCCCACCCTTCCTGCTGAAATAGTAGATCTCAAGGAATATTAGTGTGTCTTGTGGTGTGACGAGAGGCCCTGTGCATTGGCCCTTGTCCAGTTTAACACTTTTAAAAAACATGCTAAATACATGTCATACAACTTGATCTTTCTATAAGCTTTCTTTCATAGCAGGGTTTTCTTGTTTGTCTCTGCCTCACGTGGAATTTTCCCTTTTCTGTTTGAATTATCTTTAAGCAATCTGTATTTATTAGGATAGAATCAGGCCACCAGATAAACAATGACTCAAGCCACCATCCCTTTGGCATTGCGATTGATAACCAAATCTGTTCATGTAGCAGAATGCCAAAAGCTTCCTGCCAGGCTGCAAATGGTGTCAGGGGGAAACCACATAGGCAGCCGGGCACTGCAAGAAGGCATGGAACAGAGAATGGCTTCGGTTTGGACTTGACCTCTTTGCCTTAGTGGCTATGCGGAAATCCCTACTTGGGCTAATTGCAACAAGAAAGACGAGTGTGGGCCCTCAACTAGGAGTCTCAGGATTGGCTTAATCCAATGGCTACTGTCATGCTTCCTGGCCAGACCCTTTGACAGGTACCAGGCCATAGACAGGCTGGTAGTGATCTGGCTGCAGTGACACCAGTTCTCAAATTCTCATCCGGCAATATCTCAAGGTGTATTGTTAGCTAGTTTTGCCACAACAAAGCATACTGCTTGCCTTTAAAGACCAGAAACTTATCTTGTTGAACTTCTGGAAGCCAAATCAGGGTCTCAACCTTATAAATGCTTCAGTTCTCCTCTCCCTTTGCTTCAAATGTTTGCCAGCAATCCTTGGCATTCCTTGGTGTTCCTTAGCATCTGTTTACTGCTGTGTCTGTCTATTCAGCTCTTCTTATAGCTCAGAAGTGATTAGTCTTAAAACTCTCAGACTCGCTGTCATTGAGTCAATGTTAACTCATGGCGACCCTGTAGGACAGAGAACTGCCCCGGTAGGTTTCCCAAACTGTAACTCTTTATGGGGTAGAAGGACTCATCAGTCTCCCTAGGGGCAGCTGATGACTTCCAACCACTGACCTTGTAGTTAGCAGCCCAACTCATAACCACTACACCGCCAGGACCTCATTGGTTAGGTTTGAAACTTACCTTATTCTGGTAGGAGTAATTTCCATAACAGAAGAAAACACTATTTTCAAATGGCATTAGGAAGGTTGAGAGCCACTGTTCTATGGCCTTCCTTATTCAATGGCAAACTTGCACATGCATATGAGACAATTGAAAATATCATGGCTTGGGTCAGGTGCACCTTAGTCCTCAAAATAGCATCCTTGCTTTTCAACACTTGAAGGAGGTCTTGTGCAGCAGCTGTGTCCAATGCAGTGCAACGATCTCTGGACCGCTGCTTCCAGACCAGTGATTGTGGATCCAAGCAAGATGAAGTCCTTGACAGCTTCCATCTTTTCTCCATTTATTATGTAGACAGTTTTGGCCAAAGTCCCGATTCCCCCCTTGCATCTTTTTGGTTCAAATTTGGTTTCATGCTCATCTGTGAACCAATCCCTCTGGCCAGCAAGAACACTTGGCTTAGACCTGGCTTTTCCCACCGAGAATGGACGTGTGGCTTCAAGGACTTCACAGACTCAGCTGGATGAAGCCCTGCCACTGCAGATCCTGTGGGGTGGATGGTGGGAAATCAACACGAATCGTCCAGTCTGGGGCTAATTACCCACCTCCTCTGACCATCAGCTTCCTGGATCATGAATTGGGAGTGGAAACACACATCGGGTGTGGAAGATGCTGAAGCTAATTTGTGTGAAAGAACAAAACACTGTGTTTGACACTAAGTAAGGGATCGGAAAAGAACCGAACATTTGATTAACCCATTCATTAATTTGTTTCTGAAGCTGCCAGTGACCAAATCAACGAGCAATTCTTTATACTTCTCTAGCTGGACTAAGGTGACCAGACGGCCCGCTTTGGGCGGGCCAGTCCCAATTTTTAACAATTTGTCCCGCGTCCCGCGG
>NW_022103898.1:17869709-17871738 GCF_000313985.2 Echinops telfairi
GAATAAAATAATACTATACCTAATTTTTAAAATGTATTATATTTGTAAATTGTACTTATGTTGACATTTAAAAAAGTATTACAATACTATTTTTGCGTTCTATGAAAATTTTTGTTGCTCCATATAGACCAAATTTTTAATCAACCCCCATCCCCCACCCTGGGCAATGGTGTCCCGCTTTACCAATGTTAAAATCTGGTCACCTTAAGCTAGACTGTAGGGAGGGTGCTTGGGTCCACTGTGAATACTCATGGAAGCAGAAGCCGAGAGATCAAATGACACACTGCATTAGGTCAATCTGCCGCACAAGATCTCTCCAAAGTGTTGGAAAGCCATGATATTTTCAATCACCTCATATGCATGTGAAAGTTAGATATGAAATAAGGAAGACCAAAGAAGAGTTGATGCATTTGAACGATGGCATTGGCGAAGAATATTGAATGGACCACAGTCTGCCAGAGGAACAAATCTGTCTTAGAAGAAGTACAGCCAGAATGCTCCTTCAAGGCAAGGTGGGGAGACGATCTCACGTACTTTGGACATTTCACCCACAGAGACCAGTTTCTGGAGAAGGGCATCATGCTTGGTAAAATGGAGGGCCAGAGAAAAAGAGGAAAGCTCTCAACAAGATGGATGGGCAGAGCGGCTGCAACAATGGGCTCACACCTAAGAACCATTGTGCGGAGGGCACAGGACTGAGCGGGGTTTCGTTGTGTTGCACACGGGGTCACTATGAATCCGAAATGACTCTGGCACCTACCAACCACACCACCATGGGATGCCGGAAGAAAGGACACATCTGTTTTTGAAGAAGCACAACTGGAATGGTCCTTAGAAGCAAGCATGGCGTGATTCCATGTCCCATCCTTTGAACAAGTTATCAGGAGGGACCAGTCCCCAGAGAAGACCTCACTCTTGGAAAAGTAGAGGGCCGGCAAAAAGGAAAGCCCCTCAACAAGATGAACTGACACAGTGACTGTGGAATGGGCTCCCATGTAGGGACGCCTGTGAGGACAACCCGGGGCTGCGTAGTGTGAGATGCATGCGTGAGTTGTGACTGTGCCCACCAACAAGTGCTGGCAGAGGCCAGGGGAAGGGCCTCTGTGGCCTGCGGCTGCAAGAACTGTCAAGTGGGAAGCTGGAACACGTGCTGGAGTGTCAGGACTTGGTGCTGGAGAGAACGGTGTATCCATCTTCAGGGAAGGGATGGATTGAACAAACGTAAGCAGCGAGGTGCAAGATAGATTGCGGGCAATGTGAGGCAGCTGGGATGGAGTAGCTCACCCTCCACTGCTCTTTTGCTGTCAGCCCTCCCAAAGCCTTCCCCGGTTTATCGTGCTCTTCCATACTTCCAGGCAGTTGCCTGTGCCTGTAACTCTCCCCTGTTGTCCGCTGGGTCCCTGGGTAGCCCAAGTGTTTGGTGCTCCACTGGTTGGTGTCTCAATCCTACTCAGCAGTCTTACAAAAGAAAGGCCTGGCATGTGCTTTCTTCATGAGTATAGCCATGACAACCGTACGGAACAGTCGACTGGCCCATACTCGGTTTGCTAAGAGATGAGTCAGAATCAACTCAATGGCAAGAGGATTGGGTGTTAGCCCTCGTGGCCAGGTTTTAAGTGCTTGGCAACTAACCAAAAGGTCAGGGGTTCGAACCCATCAGCTTCTTCAGGGAAAACAGATGAGGCAGCCTGCTTCCATGAAGACTACAGCCTGCAACACTCTCTGAGGGCAGTTGTCCTCTGTCCCAAGGGGTCTCTGTGACCCAGAGTAAATTAGTCAGCTTTAACCTTGTCCTGCAAGACCATGTGCAGAGTTCACCCCCTGCCCACATGCTTTCTGTCCTTGTTGTGGATATTGTTCATAACTGTCAACAGAAGCTGAGAGAGATTTCACCAGCCTCGCCCATTCTAGGCTTGTTGTTATTGGGTGCCATCGAGGCAGTTCTGATTCATAGTGAGCCCGCGCACAACAGAAGGTCATCCGCAAAATGGTTCTTACGTTTGAGCCCATGGTCACAGCCACTGTGTCA
>NW_022103898.1:17874518-17876557 GCF_000313985.2 Echinops telfairi
CTATGGAGGAAGGACTTTTGCTTTCAAGGTCCGTTTCTGAACGCCCCAAGTTATCTGGGCAAAGAGCAGCTTTCCAGCCCAAAGCACTGAGAGCTGCCACCACGCCACGCCTCCCGGGAGACCAGGATGTGGACAGGGTCAGGAACATGGGCTTTCTGAAGGGCAGAGAGGCCGGGAGCATCGGCACTAGAGACTGATGGCGAAGGGCAGGTGAGCGAGAAAAGGTGTGGGGCAGGTGAGAGAGGCAAGGTGTGGGGCTACTGCTTGAGTAGGAACTAAGAGAAAGACAAGGAGTTTAGTTTGGGCAGGCACACCAGAATCGAGAGGAATGGAAGAAAAAAGATTTTAAGAGCATGGCTACGAGTTGTAAATAATATCTTTGGAATGCTCTTCAAGAGAAGCCAGGAAAAGATGCCGTTTAATAACTCTGGCGACTGGGCTGTCTTTCCTCAATGGTGACACATGCAGAAGCCGAGGCTAATGACAGAGTTGCAAGTTTCATGTGTGAGTATCGTGTCTGACTGTTTACACCACGAACCGAGCCACTCTATAACATGAGCAGAAATCCTGAGCAACAAGTGAATAGAGAAACATAGGTTTTCCTAGAAAAGTATCATCTAACACCAGGAGACATCTTTTTTTTTTTAATTTCTTAAGCAAAATACATAACACCTCATTCCCAAAGACCTTTGCCCAACACCTGGAATCTTCTCACGGATCTCTTTCAGGTCAGGGACTGGATCGTATCTGTCGTCTCTAGTCCCTTATGTAAAAAAGGTACAGGAGTGTATGTGCATTACAACCAAACCTCTCTGACTAACAAGTATAACAGCTCATGTGTGTCACTTACACAGTGTGCCAGAGGACATGATTATTTCCCTTTTGGGATGAGGGGAAGCTGAGGCACAGAGAGTACAAGCGATTGGTGAATGGATAAGGCGAATCCAATCTAAACCCAGGAATGTACTGCAGGCGTTCTGACTCTGTAGCCGCGGGCTTGTCCATCCAGTGGGGGACAGTGGGCTAATATAGTACAGGTCTTCTCACCTTGAAGGAAGAAAGGAAGCCCAGGAAGGCCATGACAGTGGCAGTGATTGGGTGCTTGAAGTCCATGTGAACCCCCTGTGACAAAGCAGAGCGACCCCAGAGAGTCTTTCTCGGCTACCGTCTCTGGAGAAGTCGAGGGCCGGATCTCTGTCCCATTGGAGCCCCTGGGTGGGTGGGAATCACAGACTGTTAGGTTCACAGCTATGTTTGACATTCACACCACAGAGTTTCTTGGGCTATGGTAGGGGTCCATGGAACTGGCCCCTGGGCACCATCTGTAGCTTGGAGTCATTGGAGAGCTTACCATGACTCCCAAGTCCTTACTAAGGAGCCCTGGTGGTGGACTGGTTATGCGTTGGGCTGCGGTCCACATGGTCAGCAGTTTGAAACCACCAGCAGCTCAATGGGAGAAAGACAGGGCTATCTACTCCTATAAACAAGTTCTGTCTTGGAAACCCACAGGGGGCGCTGTGAGTCAGCCTTGACTGGGTGGCTGTGAGTTACAGTTCCTTAAGTCCTTGCTACTGAAGTGTGATGGATGAATCCGCAGCACTGGCCTCCCCAGGGAGCTAATAGACATGCAGAATGTCAGGCATCACTCTGACCCATCCATAAAAATCTGCTGTTTTAAGAAGATCTTAGGTGATTCATAGTCACAGTCAGGTGTGAGTAACACAGTCTCAGCTTTACCTAGACGAAGACTGTCCAATCCAATTTTCTGCCCTTACTCAGAGTTGTGGAGTCAATGCCGACTCACGGAGGCCCCGTAGGACAGGCTAGAACTCCCCCTGCAGGTTTCTGAGACTGTTAACTATTGACAGGAGTAGAAAGCCCTGACTTTCTCTGGAAGAGTGGCTGTTGGCTTTGAACTCGTGGTTTCTGCAGCTCTGCAGAAACTGCTCTCTTCATTCGTTACTAAGTGTGTCCTGGGGTCTTCTACATGTTCCTCTCTGATTTATCTCAGGCTATAATTCTGTGTCGGGATGTCTTGC
>NW_022103898.1:17876776-17877930 GCF_000313985.2 Echinops telfairi
CCCCCAAAACTCACTGCCACCGAGTCCATGCCAACGCATAGCAACCCTACAGGACAGGGTAGAAATGCCCCTGTGGGCTTTTGAGGCTGTAACCCTTCATGGGAGTAGAAAGCCTCATCTTTCTTCTGCAGAGCCACCGGTGGTGTCGTGGGTCACCTGTTGTACGGCTCACCTCCAGGTCAGCAGTTCAAAACCTTCGGCGGCTCCAAAGGAGGAGGATGGGGTTCTTTACTCCTGGAAAGAACTAGACTCAGAAGCTCACAGGGGCAGGTCTACTCTGTTCTGTAGGAGTCAGCTCGATCGATGGCACTGCGACGTAAGCAATGACGTCATTTTGAAAACTAGAGCGCACCTGACGCGGAGTATTTCCGATCTCCTCATATGCGTGTGAACGCTGGACCACGGATAAAGAAGCCAGGAGAAGAATGGACGCATTTGAATTACGGTGATGGAAGAATATTGAAACGGCCAAGAAGAACAAACAAGTCAGGCTCGGAAGAAATACAGCCAGAATGCTCGCTCTTCAGAGGCAAGGACGGTAAGGCTGTGTGTCAGGTACGTTGCACCTGTCAATCAGGAGAGATGAACCCCGGAAAAGGACATCGCGGGCCTTAATGTAGAGGAGCAGCAGAGAAGAGGCAGCTCCCCGGGCAGATGGATTGCCCAGTGGCTGCAGCCATGGCCTCAAATACGACAAGGATGCGGATGGGGCGGGATGTTTCCTGGCGACGTACGTAAGGTCGCTCTAAATTGGAACCGACTCATGGGGCCTAGGAGCAACAACAATGTAGACACTCAAGGACCACTGGAAAATTTTGACATTCTGTCACTTGAGAAACTAACCATCAGAATAATGCCACTCACCTTCCTCTTATTTTCCTTAAGCTCTTAACTCTTGCCTTAGCTAATAGCCTCATCAAAACGGTGGAGGGAGGGTGGGGTGGAAACGGGGAACCGATTACAAGGATCTACATATAACCTCCCCCCTGGGGGACAGACAACAGAAAAGTGGGTGAAGGGAGAGGTCAGACAGTGCAAGATATGACAAAATATAATTTATAAATGATCAAGGGTTCATGAGGGAGGGGGAAGGGAAGAGAGGGAGGGAGGGGAAAATGAGGAGCTGATGCCAGGGGCTTAAGTGGAGAGCAAAT
>NW_022103898.1:17878526-17891951 GCF_000313985.2 Echinops telfairi
GATCGTGTGGATGTGCACCCTTGGGCTAGTTACAGCAGTTGGCATAATATTTAACGTTCTGAAGAAACAAGCTCTCTGCCAGAGAGGACCCGTAGAACAAAGGCGCAGGACCTAGGTTGTCTAATTCTGGAAGGAGGGTGGGGGGAGGAGCTTTCTCCCACTCTCCTTCAAACTCTCTGAGCGCTCTCAGTTTTCTCCTGCTGTTATTTTTTCCTTTACTCGCTCCCTACATATAGGGATTTCCCTAAAGTTTGTCCTCAGCACCTCCTTCCTCTGGGAGTCCTGTTCTGGGAGTCCTGTTCTTCCCTGGGCCATCTCATCTACCAGGGTCTCAGGAAGCAAGCGAAGGGGACCCAGCTAAGAAAGATAAAAGGCCTACGTCACCTGCACCAAGGCCAAACCTACTGTCGCTAAAGAGTCCTGTTCTGTAAGTCTCACAGGCTAGACATCTTGGTGGAACTGTTAGGTAGCCAGAAAGGGACAGGGGAGTGTCCCCCCAATGCCTGCACAGGTCCCCATGGAAGAGGTTGGGAAGGAATCAGGGAAACATTAGGCACCTATGAAGACCTTAACTGGGCATGCTCAAATTTAGGTCCCAAGTCAGGTGGGCTGCCCCAACTAGGCCCAGGTATACTTAATTCAGCCAATGGGGTCAACCAGTACCTTCCACCATGCCTCCCCAGCCAGAAGGTTGAAATATCCTTGCAAGACGAAGGCCGTTCTCTTTACCCTGCTCCTGCTCGGTCATGCCCTGTGCTCTCTCTTGCCTCAGTCACCAGGTGCGCAGTCCCAAGAAGTTGCCCGTGTTCAGTTGTGGGCCCCAGCACACCTTCTGCGCAGTTTGGCACGCTTCCCTGAAACAGCATGCACTCTTCTGAGACTGTAAAACCTGAAAGTTCTCCCGTCCTTCATAAAACCTCACTTGGATTACAAACTAGGCTTCGGCGTGAATCCTTTCTCGTGTGAAACCAAGAACCGAGGTATTGCCCACTCGAGAAACCTCACAGAACCAGACGGGGACCTCTCTCTCCTGTAGAACAGCTGGAGGGTTTGAACTTCTGACCTTCTGTTTAGCAGCTAAGTGCTCTAACCACTGTACAACCAGAGCTCCTCAGTCACCTGAAGGTGGTATTTAAACTCATACTTCCTCTTCCTTTCTCTGTTGTGGAATCCTAGCACCAGAATCCTCAGGAGAATTCTTTGGGAGTAGCCTAGCCTTACCCAGAGACAACTGAATGGGGATAAACTGTGATTTTAATATGGCCAGTAATCCTACTGACAGAGAGACTTTCCGAACTCTCCCATGTCTTCTGAAAGCTCTAACACAGATGGGCCCAGAAGTGGGAGTAGTATTCCCTGGGGTAGGGTTGGCATGCCCAGCACAGGGCCTGAAACAATGTCCTTGCCCTCTGTCTGGTTGTGGTTGTCAGGTGCTATCAAATCCACCCCCACTCGCAACTCTACAGACAAGAGAACAGAACACTTCTCAGTGCTGCGCCCATCTGATAGTGGTTACTATGGTGGAGTCTTTGTTGCAATTACTGCATCAGTCCATCTTGTTGAGGGTCTTCATCCTCTTCACTGACCCTCTACTTTACCAAGCATGATGTCCTCCTCCAGGAACTGGTCCCTCCTGATCACATGTCCAAAGTCCATGAGACAAAATTTCACCATCTTTGCATGTATGGAGTATTCTAGCTGTGTGTCTTCTGAGACAGATTTGTTTGTTCTTTGGGCAGTCTGTGATTTATTCAGTATTGTTCACCAACAACATAATTCAAGGGCATCGGTTCTTCGGGATTCTTTAAGCATTGGCTAGCACACATGTGAGGTGATTGAAATTGCCACAACTGGATCAGGTGCACATTAGACCCCAAAGTGACAACTTTTCGTTCATACTCTGAAAGAGGTCTTTTGCAGCAGATTGGCCAGGTACGTCATTTGATTTCTGGACTGGGGCTTCCATGAGCATTGACTGTGAGTCAAAGTCAAATGAAACCCTTGGCAACATCAATGTTTTCTCTATTTTTCATGATAGCACTTCTTGGTCTAATTCTTGTTTGCTTTGGTTGAGGTGTAATCCTTATGGAAGGCTGTAGTCTTTGATATTCATCAGCAAGTGCTTCAAATCCTCTTTACTTTCAGCAAGCAAGATTGTGTCATATTCATATCACAGGTTGTTGATGAGCTGTGTTCATCCAGGTAGACTAGAGAAACAAATCCTAGGGGACTCGTGCGTAAGAGAGAGTTTTATATAAAAGAGTACTTGTATGTCAAGAAAACAGCCCAGCCCAGTCCAGATCAAGTCCATAAATCCGATATTAGCCCATATGTCAGTTACCAGTCGGTAAATTCCTCTTCAGACTCACACAGGAAGATCACAGGCCAGTGGGTGGAAAGTCTTGGGGATCCAGTGGCAGTAGAAGCATCTTAGCACTGACGTGGGTCTCCACATGGCTCCTCCAGCTCCAAGGCTCTGGTTGCCATCAGCATAGCTCCATGTGGCTTGTCAACAGGAATGTGAAGCAGAGAATGTCTCCTGCGTCTAGGGAGGAAGCCAGGAGTTCCTAGAATCCCCAGAAGAAGGCCATGCCCACACAGAGGCCTCATTGGCGATGGCCTGATTGATAGGCTAGACTCCACCCCTTCGCAAGTTGATAGGAGATTATGTAAATGCCACATGAGCCTTCCTCCAATCCTGATGTACTGCTCTCTATATAGTCAAGCTTCTCAGATTATTTGTTCAATGTACAGATTAAGCAAATATGGTGACAGGGTATAATGCTGACACACGTTTTCTGATTTGAAACCACCCAGTGTCCCCTTGGTCTGTTTAAATGAATGCCTCTTGGTCAATGTCCATGGAACCCTGGCGGTGTAGTGATTACATACTGGGCTGCAATCCACGTGGTTGGCAGTTCAAAATCACCAGCAGCTCCGCTGGAGAAAACTGGGCTTTCTACTCCCATAAACAATTATAGTATCAGAAATCCACTGGGGTCACTATGAGTCAGCGTGGACGCGATGGCAGTGAATGACCACTGTCCAGTTCTGTGTGGCACACTTAAGTCTTCTGGAGTTCCCTTTCTGCAAAATATTATCCATAATTTGTTATGATCCACATAGTCAAATGACTTCACACAGTCCCAAAAGCACAAGTAAACATTTTATTGCCCCAATATTCTCTGCCTTCAGTGAAGATCCGTTTAACTTCCACAAGAATGTCCCTTGTTCCAAGCCCTCTTCTGAGCCTGGCTTGATTTTCTGGTAGTTCCCTGTGGATGTCCTGCCTCAAATGTCTTTGAATAATGTCAAGTAAACTGTGCCCTGTATGTGATACTAATGATGTTTGGGATAATTTCTGTTGGTTCGACTTTCGCTAGTGTGGGCAGATATCAATCTCTTCCAGATGGTGCCAGAAGTACCATGGACTAACTGTTAGCATCCCAGCAACACACAAGTACCACGACTGCACAGATGAGTGACCTCTTCTTTGGACCCCTAACTCTAGCTGTGCTTGAAGCAACACTCTCCCAGGACTTCTCAGTGATATTGAAAATAGTAGTTTTACTTAAAGCTATCTTAAATTGAGGTTTATGTCAGCTATCACCGATTGAGTTCCTAGAAATAATCCATCTATTTGTCAATGGCCACCAGCTTACCGTATCTTTTCCATGAACTTCAGATCTGGGATAGGAACTATCTACCCATCTTGAAACGTCTCTAATGGTCCTTGATGATCTCATCTGAACATCATGAGGCTGTCCCTGACATCTGTGTTCCCTTCCTCCTCTACTCTGTCCCTCAGTCCCCACCACCAATGGTCTTTATTCTAGTCTTCTCCAATCTTCTCCCTTCCAGCGTCTGCTGGTCTCGTTGGTCAGACAAAGATCACTTGAGTCTTTATCCACCTTTTCCATCTCCTATATCAACACTCTCTTCCAAAACAGTTTAGAGTTCACCTCCCTCTCCAATTCTACTTTTTGTTCCTTGATTTGGTCTATTGTCATCTCTTAATTGGTGACATCTTCCTAATTGGTCCCTTTGTCTCTGACATTTCCCCTCTAAATGTGTGTAGCTGTAAAGCGTTGCAAAGCAAGGATGTCACTTTGAGGACTGACGTGCTCCTGACACAAGCCATGGTATTTTCAGTTGCTTCATATGCAGGTGAAAGTTGGACATTGAACAAGGAAGAGCAGAGAAGAAATGCATTTGAATTATAGTGCTGGTGAAGGATATTTAAAGTACCATGGACTGCTGAAAGAACACACAAATCTCTGTCTTGGAAGAAATACATCCAGAATGCTCCTTCGAGGCAAGGATGGCGAGACTTTGTCTCAGGAACTTTCTGCATGTTATCGGCAGAGACCAGTCCCTGCAGAAGGACACCATGCTTGGTAAAGTAGCAGAGCAGTCAAAAAGAGGAAGCCCTTCAACAAGATGGATTGACACAGTGCTGCATCGATAGGCTCAAACATAAGAAGACTTGGGAGGATGGCACAGGACCGGGCAGTGCTTCCTTTTGTTGTACATCAGGTTGCTATGAGTCAGAACTGACTCAACGGCACCGAACAACAGACATTCTATCCTACCAATCTAAAATTACGTCTCCCTACCCCATTCCTAAACACTTTGCACATCTCTTAGGCCACTCCATTACTCTCAGGATGAATTTCAAGCCCTTCAGTTTGGCATTCAAGGACATTTGGAACTTCAAGTCTCCATCTCTGGCCACTGTGATCCACTGTTACCCTCCATGCTCTTGTGGTCATGCTGCTCTCAGAACAGTCCATGCAAGTTTACCCTTTCATATTTTTATACTGATAAAGTTACTACCCGTCCTCCACACCCGTACCTGCTCCCTCTCTCTGTAGCCATCTCTGAGTGCACACACACCCAAGACAGCATGAGTTGTTCTCTATTCGCGTCTTGAAGGAAGCACTGCAGATAAGACCTCTCATCTAGAACTTTGACCGCGGCATCTCCATTGGTTTCTGTTTGGTGTTTGCTCCTTGAGTAGGCTTCTGGGAGTTCCTTGAGCTAGATAGAACACACGCACTTCTGTTTTCCTAGCCTGGCACATAAGGGACTCTCAAGAAAAACTTGACTTCAATTGAGATGAGTCACTGATTCATTTTGCCCACTTGTATCTTTCATGTCCCTTTCCCACTGCCTGCCCGCACTCATTTTCCTGTGTGTGGGTTAGGCTGTGGACTACAGAGAGGGGTATACTGAGAGCTGAGGCAAGATACTGCCAATTGAGTTTAAGCTGCATTATGGGTGGCCACAAGGAGCCCTGTTGGCGTAGTGGGTTACGAGTTGGGCTGCTAACCACAAGGTTAGCAGTTCAAAACCACCAGCCATCCTCGGGAAGAAGATGAGGCTATCTCCGCCTATAAATACTTACATCTCCAGAAAGCCCAGAGAGCAGGTAGGCCCAGTCCTATGGGGCAGAATTGACTCAATGGCAGTGGGTTTGGGTTTTTGTTTGTTTGTTTTTTCTTAATGAGTATCCATAGAGAACACAACTAGATGAACCACTTCACCTCTCCAAGCCTCCTCTTCCTCCCTGTAGAATGAGGATGCTAATTTAGGGATCTGATCTGTTTACGTGATAACCACAGAATTCCTTCAAGACAGAGCTGACCCCAGTGAGGTGATAGGAGCCAGCTGCAGCAACCTTTGAGATCCACAAGCTCTCTGCAGGCAGCCCCAGCAGTGACAGGCTCTGGGGACCTGGTCATTGCTGCCCAAGTCCTCTTCAGGTGGTCTTCCTGCGGAGACTCCCCACTGGGCTGGTGAAGCCTTTGACAGAGCTGATGTACTGCAGAGGACTTGTCTCTGGGGCTTTTCTTCTCTCTGCCCCACTCCCTTTTCACATATGCCAGGAGGGCCCCAGGGCCCCACATCTCTCTTGGCTTCTCCTGGGTCCTTCGTGGTTCACCAAGACAACCTCCATCAAATTTCTGGCACTCCTAACCATTCCGGGGTCTGCTTCCCAGAACACTCAAAGTGGTCCAGCTCACCTCTGAGCATTGTTATAGCAAAAAGCAAAGCGAAAGGCATGGTTAGGGATCAGATTGTGTCCTCAAAGTAGGTGCTTGTAAATACTAGACCTACACACCTGTGGTCTGCATCCCATTGGGAATAAGATTTTGTTCTCTGAATGAGACCCTATCGACCCAGGGTGTGTCTTCATCCAAACTTGTTCCAGGTATAGGAAGAGCAGAGTAGCTACAGAGAAGGAAGAACAAGTGCCTGTGAGACACAAGTCCCACGAAGATCGAGAAGGAATAGAGGGACAAAAGTTAAATTTAAAAGGACAAGGACATTCTCCCAGAGCCGAGAGAGAGAGAGAGAGAACGGGCCTTTTCCTGGAGCCAGCACCTGATTTCAGACTTCTATCCTCCTAAACAGTGAGAAAGTAACTTCTGTTTGTTAAAGCCCTGCACTTGTGACATTTCTGTTATTGTAGCACGGAGAAACTGTGACAGACTGTGGTAGTTACAGAATCTGGTGTCAGTTTGGGACTTGAGAGGATTAAGAGTGAAGGGATGGAGGCTAGTCTCTCAATTGGGTCATAGCCAATGAGGCCTCTGCGTGGGCATGGCCTTCTCCTGAGGATTCTGGGAACTCCGGTATTTCCTCCTTGAGGTAACAGACACACTTGCTCTTTGCTCACTCCCTGAGAGACACTCTACTGACAACACACATGGACCTACCATGATGCAGCCTGGGTGCTGGAGCAGCCATGTGGAGACCCCTGCCAGCGCTGAGATGCTTACAACCCAGTGGAACCAGAAGGCCACAACCCACTGGCCTGTGATCGTCCTGCATTTGGCATCATTCCATGTGTTTTGTGAGTCAGAAGAGGGCTTTATAGATTGGTATTGAACATATGGGCTCATATCGGACTTATGGACTTGATCTGGACTACTGGGCTGGGCTGTTTCCTCAATATTTAACTGCTCTTGTATAGAAACCTCTTTCTTATTCACCTATTAATCTCTATGATTTGTTTCTCTAGTCTACCCAGACAAACACACAGACATAAAATCAAGTTACAAGTGGAAATGTCATTATACACACAAGACAGAACCATGAGTAGAACTCATTTAGAAAGGGAACAAAAGACGTTGATCAGCTAAGTAGGATTTGAGATCATTCTGTTTGCCTCCAGAGCAAGAGGAGCCACTGAATAGTTTTCTGTGCCTGTCCCAGATTTGTCATTGGCTAGCTACCTCCAGGGTTCTCTTCAGAGGCAAAGATGGTGAGACTTCAGTCTTACATACTTTGGCCATGTCATCAGGAGAGACTACATCATGTTCGGCAAAATAGAGGCGCGATGAAGAAGAGGAAGGCCGTCAAGGCGATGGACTGACCCAGTAGCTGCAACAATGGGCTCAATCACAGGAACCACTGTGAGGATGGAGCAGGACCACGCAGTGTTTGTTCTACCACGTGAAGGTCGCTATGGGTCAGAACTGACTCGATGGCATCTAGCAATAAAAAATGTACCGATGCCAGTTGTAGGCAGGTTCACCCTAACCTGTAGTAATCCCAAATGTATCAGAGTCAGATTGTGCTCCTAAGGGTTTTATCTATTCAGAAACAGACAGCCAGGCCATGCTTCTGTGGGCCCTCTCTGAAAGGACTGGAGCCTGCCAGCTTTGGTTAGCATCCGAATGCATTCATCAGTGGCACCACCCAGCCTCCATCTTGCAACGAGAAAGGAAGAATGCATGTCAAAATAAAATTTGAATACTACATAATAATTCCCCTAAACATTACTTCCACATTCCCTGTCTCAGCAACTGTGACAAAATGGGCATCATCCTCATCTGCCCAAGTGGAGCAATTGAACTCAGAACAGGAACGAGGAGGTGGGGACTTGTTACAGAATTGCCCACAGATTGATCCTGCATCTAGAAGCAGAGCGTCAAATCCCCACAGCTATTGAGTGGGAGTAGGGGCTGGTGATCCTAGGGGAACTGTGGTCCCAGCTGGATGCCCACGCTCCTGAACTCACTGCCGGCAAGGTCCTGAATTAGTCATGAGTACTCTGAGATCAGACACACTGGTATGCCTATTTAAAGCTACAGGATGCAGGGTGAGCCGAGGACGACATAGGGTGCACGCTGGCCCATCAGACACATCACAGGGAGGGAATGATGGGCAAAATCACGGAAGTGCTAGGTGCGGGCTCAGCACCCAGCACAGTGCCTTGCTCTGAAGGAGGCGCTTGGAGAAGGCGTTTCTACTGAGAATGCACCCTTTTGTTCAATCCTTTCATTGATTCCTTCATCATTTAAGGAGCATTCTAACCACGGAGTTGAGGTGACTCTTAGTGGTCCTCTGGGACAGGATAGAACGGCTCTAGAGGGTTTCCAAGGTTGCAATATGTTTTCCTCCCTTTTTAATTTATTTGTATTAAAAAAATCATTTTACTGGGGCTCTTACAGCTCTTACACGTATAACATCCCACACATCAAGTGTATCAAGCATATTTGTACATATGTTGCCAGCATCACTTTCTAAACATTTACTTTCTATTTGAGCCTTTAGTATCGGCTCCTCTTCAGGCTGCCGTTTTTATGGATTGCAGAGTGCTGGTGGGTTTGAATCATCAGTCTTTTGGTTAGTAGCCAACTCAGAGCACCCAGATGACTCCTTTGAGGATTTTAAAGC
Source organism: Echinops telfairi (assembly GCF_000313985.2). Classification (NCBI taxonomy): domain Eukaryota; kingdom Metazoa; phylum Chordata; class Mammalia; order Afrosoricida; family Tenrecidae; genus Echinops; species Echinops telfairi. Next base: position 17,887,215 of record NW_022103898.1, read on the forward strand.
ACCTTTTATGTGCCAGGCTGTGACAATACACAAACATGTAAAACCGAGTGTTGTGAGTGGAATTGAGTCTCTCCCCACCCCCAAAATAGTGAAGTCCTCACTGTACCTATGACTGTGAACCTTATTTGGCAATAGGGTCTTCCTGAGTATACTAAAATAAAAGTGAGGTCATATGGATTAATAGAGCCCTAACTCAGTTACTTTTTTTTTTTTATAAGAGAAGATGGGTCAAAATCCAGACGCAGAGATCACATGAGCAACAGAGGCAGGGATTGAGTGATGCGGCTGCAAGCCAAGGACTGTCAGTGATTGACAGCAACTGCCAGAAGCTATGAGGAAGGACCCACCACCACTACCAAACTCTGTTCCTCTTCTTGAAGAATCAGAAGACGAATAAAATAATATTTCTGCTCGAGTCTCAGGAGGCTGGATTCTGTGGGCTCTGGCTGTGGAAATAAAAGGAAACACCATACATCACAAGAGGAAAACAAGGTCAAAGTCACAGAGGTGGTAAGGGCATTAATGTGGATGGAATCTTTATTAGGTACCAGGTCACTGTAAAGGTGTCAAACCACTAAACCACAGTTCTCAATGGCTGGCATTTTCCACTTCATTTCCCAGAAAAAGAAACAAAGATCCAGAGAGAAGAAGCCACCTCTTCAGGGTTAGACACTATTTAATGGGATTTGAATCTGTGTCTATCTGATTCCAAAGTCTCACCCCTACACTAAGCAATTACCTTGAACTTGGCCCAGACAGAGGATGGGGATGGCTCTGGTAGGGTCTTTCTGGCCAGATTATGCCTGGATTCCCCTTGAGGTCAATACACAGACCCAGAGCAGGTTCAGCAGGGAGACAGTGGCATGTTGGCTACATTGTCTTATGACAAATGGTAGAAGGAGCTGGAGTCGATCAGTTTGGGGAAGAGATCCCTCTAGGGATATGACAGCTGTCTCCAAATATGTGAAGGGCTGTCATGAGGAAGAGAAAGTAGCTGTATTCTGAAAGGCCTCAGGGTATACAATGATCGATGGCAATGACAGGCAGACGGATATCAGCTAGTCCACCAGGCAGAGCTAGGGATATGGGCAATCTTGGGAGAGAGAGTTCCCTGTCACCGGAGTGTCTAGAACAGGCAAGTTGACTATTTGGTAGGAATGTTATGGAAAGAATTCCAGGATTGATGGACAGTAGAACTTGAATCTCTGACAGAATGCTTCTAGCAACCCAGAGAATCTAATTATACGGTCTACTTCAACAGCGAGTCGCCAAGACTGACTTGAAAGAATTATGCCGTTAATGATTTTCTCTGCTGCCCAGCGCCCGTAGAACTGAAATACCACAAATGGACAGCATGAACACATACAAATCTATTGTTACACAGGTTAGAAGGCTGGAAATCCAAATTCAGGGTGCCGGGTCTAGAGGGGTCTCTGTCCTCTCTGGAGGAAAACAACCCTCGTCTCTCGATGGCTGTCTCGCTAGACCTCGGAGAAACCCACGTGACACTTCCCTGATAGTCTCGTCTCTGACTAATCAGGTCACAAAAGAAGGTAGAGTTGAGGGACACCTTACACTGACACGGCCTAATTAACATAACCAGGACCACCTTATTCCCCAATGGGATTTCATTCATGGGGGTTAAGATGTATAGCACATAGTTTGGGGGAGGTGGTCATAATTCAACCCATAATAACATTGACTCTACAAATGCACCCTCCACCCCCCGACATACATTCTGTGGCCCTGTTAAATGCACCTGAAAGTAGTTGCTGTTTGGTGGATTACAACGCAAGAGCTCTCACGCGCATCGGAGTAGCACTTGGCTCCACGGGGTTTTCAACGACTGATTTTTGGGGAAGTAGATTCAAGGCCCCTCTGTGAAGGCTTGAACTGCCAACCTTCATGCTAGCAGCCAAGTGTGTTAGCCATCTCCTCTACCCTACTTTACTCAAAATGAAGACCAGAGTCTCCGTCATTCTTTATAAGGTCTTACATGATATTCGACTACCTCCATTACACCACTCTAGAAACATATGGTCTTTTCTGGGCTTTGAACAAGTTAGGTTAGGACATGTCCAGTGTCTACTGTCACTGACACAGACCCTGTCCACCCAAGTAACGTCCATAGTTATTTCCCTGACCTCCTTGAAGTATTTGCCCAAAGGCTACATTCTCCATGAGTCTCACCCTGAGAATTCTGTTTCAAATTGTTACCCACCCTTACATCCATGCCTCCAAACCTCTTTGGCCTGCTGTATTACTTTCATAGGATGTATAATTTTCTAACATCTGGAATGTCAGAGAAAGAGGAGGTTTTCTATTTCCATAGATTTGCAGTCTTGGAAACCCACAGGGCCAGCTCAGCTCTGCCCTATAGGTTCACTGTGAGTCAGAATCGACGGGGTGGTAGTGAGTTGAGAGTGAACATATGGACTCGTTTTCTTTCTTGTGCTGTGTTTTGCTTGTTTGTTTGCCATTCATCTCTCTCCATGAGGAGTAATTTTATTTGATCATTTGTTCAAATTTGTTCAAAGTTGACTCCCAGCTGCTTCGATGGCCCTGACACAAGGAAAGATTTCCTTTCTTGAGAAGCTCTTCAGTAAGCCTAAGAGACAGAAATCACCCAACACAGCAACAACAACAACAACAACAACAACAACAAATCAGAAATGCCAGTTGCCATCAAGCTAATTCTGACTCAAGGAGACCCTAATAAGTCCAAGCAGAGCTGCCTTCCACAGGGCTTTCGTAGCTGTGGTCTGGGGAAATAGATTTCCAGGCTTTTCTCTGAGGTCCCTCTAGGTGAACGGAGCCTCTACCCTTCCAGTCAACAGCTGAGCACATTAGCCATTCTCACCACCCAGAGATTCCAACCCATGAAGTTTACCTCTGACAGATGATCAGATCAATGTGAGCACAAAAATTCGGTCAACAGTCCCTGCATGTGGAAGAAAAGAAAAGACTAATTGTCTCTTCGAGAGCACAAGATGGCCCAGATAGTTAATCATGGACTACCAGCCCCAAAGTGGACACGCTGAACCCACCCACAGTGTCTTGGAAGAAATACAGCTAGAATGGTCCTTATAGGCAAGGATGGCAAGACTTCATCTCACATGCTTTAGACATGTTGTCAGGAGAGACCAGTCCCTGGAGAAGGACATCACGCTTGGTAAAGTACAGGAACAGGGATAAAGAGGATGACCTCAACCAGATGGATTGACACAGCGACCACAACCATGGCCTCAAACCTAAGAACCCTTGTGAGGGTGGCACAGGACCAGGCAGGGTTCCTTCCTGCTGTGCATGGGATTGCGATGAGTCAGAGCCAACTGGATGGCACCCAACAGCAACAATAACAGAAATACCTAGAGAAGAGCCCTGGGAACGCTGTTGGGTAAATGTTGGTCTGCTAAACACAAGGTTGGTGGTTCAAACCCTTCAGATGCTCCACGGGAGCTAGATGAGACTGTCTGCTACCATCAAGATGTACAGTCTTGGTAACTGACCCAATGGTGCTAGTGGTGTCAGTTGTAGGTAAAGATGCAGTGTGGAGTCTTTGGAAGACCCCTGTTGGTGAATCACAGCATAGACCGTTGGGATTTTGGAGTAAAGTCCTGCCATCCTCTGCAGACAACTACTCCCCCCTTTGAAAAATAGCTGTTTGCCTGTTACTAGGCCTTGGTGGAGACTGAAAGCCTCACCATGGGCCACGAAGTCACCATGAGGCCTGAACTACTCATCATGAACTGGGTATTGTCTGACCCACAGAATCATAAAGTTGGACGTGCGCAGCAACACTCCATTGTTAAATGGAAGTGGAATATAGGAGATTGGGCCAAAGCAGGACCTGAAGGGACCAGTAAGCTGCATGAAGAAGTGGCCCCAATGCCCACATTCTCCACTCTTGTCACATTACTTCCTTTTCCCAGTCTGCCCTACGTCTCCCAGGGTGTGAGCAGACAGTCTTCCACCTCCAAGGAGATACCAGAATTCCCAGAATCCTTAGGGGAAGGCTATGCCCACACAGAAGCCTCATTGGCTATGACCTGCTTGACAGGCTAGACTCCGCCCCTACATGCTTAATCCTCAAATTGACAATTAGATAACTACCACAGGAACCTTCTGTGGAGTCTCGATGAGGTGAGATTGACACGGCGGCCGCGGGCGTGCTTTGGATTTTGGGAGAGGTACCTAGGAGGGCAAGCTTGGCAATGTGCTCCTGAAAGGTCAGCGTCTTAGACACCCTAAGGAGAACTTCTACTCGGGTGCACGTGGGGTCACCATGAGTACGAATCGGCAACAACATTGTCTTCTCCACTGAGCTTTACAGGTGGTGATTTCTAGGTTAGAACCAGGTCACCGTATGGAAGACAGAGAAGGTAAACCCAAACCAAGCAAAAAACCAAGGTCCCAATGAGGAGATAGATAAGAAGAGAGAACGTCATAAAAGGTCAGCCACCATGGACTCTGTGTACAACTCAAACTCCCACGTTGATTCTGACTCATAGAAACCCCACAGCACAGAGCAGAACTGTTCCTGTGGCTTTCCAAGTCTATGCATCTGAGCAGGAGCAGAAAGCCTCATCTTACCCCTTCAGAGCAGCGGGTAGATTCAAACTGCTCACTTTGTGGCTAGTAGCTCAACATGTAACCCACTACACCACCAGGGGGCCCTGAACTCAGCATCAAACCAACCAACCAATGTAGTATTAAATTAAAAAGTGGCGCGGAGGG
>NW_022103898.1:17892563-17903192 GCF_000313985.2 Echinops telfairi
CCCCACAAACCAACCAAGTCCATGCTGACTCATAGTGTCACTGTAGGACAGGGCAGAACTGGCCCTGTGGGTTTCAGCCACGTAAAGCTTTTGAGGAGTAAAAAGCCTCATTTTCCCTGAGGAGTGGAGGGGTTTCAAACTGCTGACCTTGCAGTTGGCAGCTCAATGTATAACCCACTGCGCTGCATAGATAGTAACAATAACTACTCTTTAAACTTAATTATGTCAGAAATTATTTTAAACACTACAACGGTTTTTCATCCTGTGGGCTGCGACCTCTTTGAAGGTCGAACAACCCTTTCACCGGGGTCGCCCGATTCATAACAGTAACAGAATTACAGTTATGAAGTAGCAATGAAAATAATTTTATGGTTAGGTGGGGGGAGCAGTCACCACCGCATGAGGAACTGTATTAAAGGGTCACGGCATTAGGAAGGTTGAGAACCACTGCTCTAGGTGGAGAAAATGGCTAATGTGCTGTTAGTATGGGTTGACTAGAGAAACAAATTCAGAGAGACTCATATGTGTAGAAGTAAGAACTTTATATCAAAAAGTAATTGTATATTAGGAAAACATCCCAGCCCAGTCCAGATCAAGTCCATAAGTCCAATATTAGCTCATCTATCTGATACCAGTTTATAAATTCCTCTTCAGACTCACGCAACACATGCAATGACACAGAATGCAGGAAGATCACAGGCCAGTGCGTGGAAAATCTTGTGGATCCAGTGTGGTAGAAGCATCTCAGTACTGGTGTGGGTTTCCACATAGCTCCTCCAACTCCAGGACTTTGGCTCCATCAGCATAGCTTCATGTGGCTTGTCAGCAGGATAAGGAAGCAGAATGTGTGCCCCATCTCCAGGGAAGAAGATAGGAGTTCCCAGACTCCTCAGGAGAAGGCCATGCCCACACAGAGGCCTCATTGGCTATAACCTGATTGACAGGGTAGACTCCACCCTTCTGCTTAGGTTGACAGGAGATGATGTAACTGTCACATACGCTCACCTGCTAAACAAAAGACTGGCGGTTCAAATCCACCTAGGGGTGCCTTGGAAGAAAGGTCTGGAGATCGATTTCCAGGAAAACAGCCACTGAAAATCCTGTGAAGCGAGTTCTACTCTGACACCCATGGGGTCCCCATGAGTTGGAGTGGACTTGACCACATGGGTACTGGTATGGATTACCTTGAACTCTTATAGTCTTAGGAGCTAGATTCCTGTCTATTTAGATACTTCAGATCTGTGCTATGCTGGATTACCAAGAGAAATAAGCCAGTGACACTCATCCGTGTCCAAGTTCGTGGCCTCTTCAATTCAAGTTCGTAGGTTCTATCCTAGCCGGGACCCTCTTCAGACTCACATAGTCGCGGGTCAGTGATGCCCAAGAGTGAAATGGGATGCAGAGAGATGAAAACCAGTGAGTGCAGTGTCACATGGGTCCAAGGTTGGTGAAAGTATGGCAGGGTGCCTACACTTCTCAGGTACAGGGGGCCCACATGAGGCTGCCCCTGGAGGCAGACACGGAGTCCCAGGGAAGTTCCAGTGAAGAGGAATGTGAAGTGGCAGAAATTGTCCGTGTTTGATCTTGCTCTTATACAAAAGGCTGCCCCCCCAAGGAGGTGTCTTCAAGCTGCCACTTGACTGGCAGGTGGAACCCCTGCCCCTAGCTAGGAGTGTCTGGTGGACATAATATCTAACTACCACAATGCCCACTTTGTTGCTGTTAGGTGCCAGGGTGTCGGTCCTGACCCATGGTGACCCTATCCACAACAGAACGAAACACTGTCTGGCCTGTGTCATCTGCACAAGTGTTCCTGTGCCTGAGCCCATGGATGCAGCCCTGGAGCCAATCCATCTCATTGAGGGCCTTCCTCTGTTTCTGCTGCCCCTCCACCTTTTACAGATGGAAAAAAGGAAGACATAAAGGTCATTAATGAGCCTAAAATCATATAGCTTCTAAGTGGTAGAGGTGAGCCTGGTATCTGGTTCCTCAGCCATACTCTCAACTCTCATTAAGCTCTATTACCTGGAAAACAATAATAAAAGGCAAATATGTGCTGGCCTCTGGGTTCTGTGCCTAACTGTGAGGAGCTAATAGTAAAAGATCCTTACTATTACGGTACTGCCTATGCCTCCACGTGCTCTGTTACTAACATGGGCTCCCGTAGCTACCAAACAGCCCTCCTGCTTCCTGTGACATGGGCAATTTCTGAATGTGTGGCATTCAGCTGGAGACATTTCCCACTCACCCAGGCTAGACAAAACACTAACATTTGGACGGTGTTTCAAAACTTACACATAGAAATATTTTTTATTGGCTACTCATAGCAAATATGTGAGGGATTATAAGCAGTCTCTGTTAAAGAGAAGAAATACCAGACACGTGGTTAATGAACTATGAAGTCAAGACTTCCCTCCGAGCCATCTGGCCCAAAGGTTTTTCCCCTTTCCACCATGTTGCCTTCATCTGCAGAAAGTTGTCTACTGTACCCTAACCTCTAGATTCCTGCCAATCTAGTAAAAACCACTGTGGTAGTTACATCATCTGGTGTCAACCTGAAGGTATTAAGAGGGAAGGGGTGGAGTCTAGCCTGTCAATCAGGTCACAGCCTGATGATGCCTCCTTGTGGACATGGCCTCTCTTTTTTAAAACAAATCATTTTATTCGGGGTTCATACAGCTCTTATCACAATCCACACATACATCCATTGTGTCGAGCACGTTTGTACATTTGTTGCCAGCATCATTTTTAAAACATTGTTTTCTACTTGAGCCCTTGGTATCAGCTACTCATTTTTCCCTCCTTCTCTTCCCCTCCCTCCCTCATGAACGCTTGATAATGTATAAATTGTTATTATTTTTTTCACATCTTACACTGACCGATGTCTCCCTTCACACACTTTTCTGTTGTCCATCCGTCACCAAGGGGGTTATATGTAGATCATTGTGATCGGTTCCCCCTTTCTACCCCCACCTTCCCCCTCCCCTCCTGGTATCACTACTCTCGTTATTGGTCCTGAGGGGTTTATCTGATCTGCATTCTCTATGTTGTGAGCTCTTATCTGTACCTGTGTACACGCTGTGGTCTAGCCGGATTTGTAAGGTAGAGTTGGGATCATGATGTGGGGGGGGGGGCATTAAAGAACTAGAGGAAAGTTGTATGTTTCATCGGTGTTATACTGCACCCTGACTAACTCATCTCTTCCTTGTGATCCTTCTGTAAGGGGATGTTCAATTGTCTACAAATGGACTTTGGGTCCCCACTCCGCACTCCCCGTCATTCACATTGATATGATTTTTTGTTTTGGATCATTGATGCCTGTTACCTGATCCCATTGACACCTCATGATCACACAGGCTAGTGCGCTCCTTCTCAGCTAGATGGCTGCTTGTTTATCTTCAAGCCTTTAAGACCCGAGACACTATATCTTTTGATAGCAGGGCACCATCAGCTTTCTTCACATTTGCTTATGCACCCATTTTGTCTTCAGTGATCGTTTCAGGAAGGTGAGCATCACGGAATGCCGAGTTATCAGAAGAAAGTGTTCTTGCATTGGGGGAGTACTTGAGTAGAGGTCCAATGTCTGTCTGCTACCTTGATACTTAACATATAAGTACATGTACATAGATCTATTTCCCTATCCTTATATATAAATATATTTGAATATGTATGTCTGTATTTAGACCTCCTAGTTATTACCTTTTATTTCCTTTTACTTTCCTCTTGTCTCAGTATCATGTTTGGCATTCATTTGGGTTTCAGTAATTCCTATCCATTACATTGCCTTACCAGGCATCCTACACCCTCCTCGCCACAATCTTAGACCACTTGTTGTTCTCTTGTCCCTGGGTTTGTTAACACCCACTTCCTTTCCCCTCTCCTGAGTCTCCCTGGAACCATCGGTCACGTTGTTTTCTCCTCCGGATTGTTTATCCCGCCTATCTTATCTAGATAGACATGCAGAGACAATAATCACAAAAATAAGGCAGAGCAAAACAAAACAACAAAAGAAAACCAAAAAAACAAACAAAAACTAATGACAAAAATGAACAGAAAAGCCTATAAATAGTACCAGGTATGTTTATTGACCTTTAGGAGTGTTTTCCAGTCCAGTCTGATGGGGTGACACACCCTGGACCCAAAGTCTATTTTTATATTCCCCAGGGAATTCATTGCTTTGCTCCTCTTGCTGCTCTGTTGCATGCCCTTAGCATTTCACCCTCCATGTGTTGGGGTCAGATCGGGCACAATTCCCACACTGTGCCAGTGTTGTCCCTCGTAGCGATATGGGTCAGTGAGGGATGTCTTGTTTCATAGTGGGGCTGGCCCTGTGGCCCTCTCTGTGCATTGGGTGCTCTGAGCAGGAATATTGTTCTTGGGGCTTGGTGGCCCAGGATGTGTTTCACTCTCTCTCCTTCCCTCTTCATTGGCTCCTGTGTGCTCTGATCAAACGTGCTCCTCTCCCTGAGCTGTAGCTTCAGTGCTGTCCTCTGTAGTGCATTCTTCTGGGAGAGGATGGGGGGTGGGTGGGGGGAGGGGTGTCCACATAGTTGGGATTGGGGCTAGCCCTGCAGACCTCTCTATTGGTTCCCTGAATCATGTCAGTATGTTGCATTCACGTCTTGGCACATTGGGTTGAAGTCTGGTCACTCTCTCCCTCTCCTGTGGAGATATAAACAACACCCTCCCTTGGGTGAGTTAGGGGCATGGCCTTCTCATAAGGAATATGGGAACTTCCTCTCTTTCTCCCTGGATGTGGGCCACACCCTCTCCCTGTTTCACCTTCCTGTTGAGGAGCCACACTCACAGAGCTGGAGGAGCCAGTGCTGAGATGCTTCCACCAGCATTGGATCCACAAGACTTTCCACTCACTGGTTTGTGATCTTCCTGCATTCTGCATCATTGCATGTGACTGCCTGAGTCTGTAGAGTGATTTACGGACTAATATCGGACCTATTGGCTAATATCGGATTTATGGACTTGATCTGGACTGGGCTGGGATGTTTTCTTTATATACAATTACTCTTTGATATAAAGCTCTTTGTTATACATATATGAGTCTCTGGATTTGTTTCTCTAGTCAACCCAGACTAACACAACCACCTATGGTAGTATATCTGTGTCCTTGATCTTAGAGTTGAGAGGAGTTGAACATGATGCAACCATGCTTGAGGTTTATCTGTCAGGTTTCAGATGCAGAGTTGGGGCATGATGTATAACTGCACTGATGTATTAAAGGAGAGCAGAGGTGGCTCGCTGGTAGAATGCTTGCCTTCGTGCACAGGGGACTAAGGTGCCTCATGAGCAGCCATCATCTGTCATCAGTGGAGGCTTGCATGGTTCCATGATGCTGAAGAGGGTTCAGTGGAGCTTCCATGTCAGGATGGACTTGAAAGAAAACTCTCTGGCTCAAAGCAGTCTAATCAGAAAACAGTCACAAGGCTGACACAGGCCATGCAAACATCAGTCTCCACAACCCTGAAACCAGAAGAACTAGGTAGTACCTAGCTACTATGACTGACTGCTCTGAAAAGGATTGTAGTAGTTACATAATTTGCTGTCAATTTGAGGGTTAAGAGTGTAGGGGTGGAGTCTAGCCTGTCAATCGGGATATAGCCAATGAGGCCTCTGTGTGGGCATAGCCTTCTGAGGATTCTGGGAACTCTTGTTTTTCCTCCTTGGAGGCAGGAAAGAGAGACATTGTCTCTCTCTGCTCACTCCCTTTGAAGCTCTCTACCGATAAGCCTTACCCCCTGAGAGATGCTCTACTGACAAGACACATGGCACTATGCTGATAGACCTTGTGCCCTGGGGATTAGAAGAGCCACAAGGAGACCCCTGCAAGTGCTAAGATGCTTCTACTGCCACTGGATCCACAAGACTTTGCACCCACTGGCCTGTGATCTTCCTGCATTTGGCGTCATTGCATTTGTTTTGTGAGTCTGAAGAGGACTTTATAGATTGGTATCGAACATATGGGCTAATATTGGACTTATGGACTTGATCTGGACAGGCCTGGGATGTTTTCTCAATATTCAACTGCTCCTGCATATAAGGCTCTTTTCTATACATCTATGACTGTCTCCCTGGATTTGTTTCTCTGGTGTACCCAGACTAACACAAGGATCCTATTAGAAGATCCTAGGTGGAGTGAGAGAAGAGGTATGGAATAGAACTCAACATCATGTAAAAGACTAGGTTTCCTGGTTGGATGGAAGCGGGTGGGGCACCCAGTGCTATGACCCTTAGTCACCCTTTGGGTCTGAAACAGAATTCATCCCCATGTTAGAATGATCAGACAACTGCTTCGTGTCACAATGGCAGCATGTGCCCAAGGACAAAGTTGGAGAGCTAGATAAAGAAGATGAGTAACAGCAGGACACACAGGGACCGAGTGGGATCCGCGACGACACACAAGTGAGTGGGTTGCAATGGTTGAGTTGGAACATGTGTTTGGGTTGAATGTAAAACCTTTCGCTCAACTCATAATAAACGTTTCTGGGAAAATTCCATTATTTTTAGTCCCATTTTTCACGAAATTTTTGAAGCCTCCTTATGTAAGAGACAATGTCCAATGAGTACTTTGGAAGGCTAATTCCTGATCAATTAAACTTCTAGTACCTCATCGACGATTGCTTTGGACACATGTTATTTCAAAGAAGGTGGTGCTTTGTCTGTGGTAGATAACCACTGCACCATCCTTACAGTTGTTACGCTTGAATCCCCAGTGAGGCCTTTCATATGGAGGGAGGCTTGAGCAAGTAGCACGTTCATTGTTGTTGTTAGGTGCCATCGAGCCCATTCTGACCATAGTGACCGACCCCGTGCACAACAGAACAAAACATTGTCCAGTCCTGCACCAGCCTCACAATTATGTCTGTGCTTGAGACCATCATTGAAGCCACTGTGTCAGTCCCTCTTACGGAGAGCGCTTCTCTTTCTTCACGACCCCGCTGCAACCTGTTAACATGGGTTACTGCAAGCTAGCTCCTCTATTCTCTACTGATATCTGAATCGGGGGCACAAATTGTACCAGCAAGGACCTGTTAGCTCTGAAGGATGCTGACTTAACTGGCTTGAACAACTTTTTGCAAGTGGAAAGTCAAGGGAGGCAAGCCCATTCATGAACAAGGAGGCAGCCTAGCACAGCACAGTACATTGACAGGGAACTGCCAGAGGTTCAGACCAGATTCAGAAGAGGACACAGAACAGGGGAGATCACTGCTGATGGCAGATGGATCTTGGCTCAAAGCAGAGAATACCAGGAAGAGGTTTGCTTGTGTCTTATCGACTATTCAGAGGCATTCGACAGTGTGGACCATAATAAACTGTGGATAACCCTGAGAAGAGTGGGGATTCCAAAACACTTCCTTGTGCTCATGAGGATCTTGTACGTGGATCAAGAGGCAGTAGTGTAAGGAGAACAAGGGCATACTACATGGTTTAAAATCAGGAAAGGTGTGCGACAGGGTTTGATTCTTTCATAATACTTGTTCGATCTGTATGCTGAGCAAATCATCAGAGAATCTGGATTATATGAAGAAGAATGCTGCATCAGGATTGGAGGGAGGGTTATTAAGAACCTGCAGATGACATAACTTTGCTTGCTGAAAGTGAGCACTTGAAGCATTTGCTCGTGAAGATCAAGGAGTATAATCTTCAGTTTGGATTACAACTCAGTGTAAAGAAGACCAAAATCTTCACAACTGGACCAACGGAGAAAAGGTTGAAGTTGTCAAGGATTTTGTCTCGATTGGATCCACAATCAATCCTCATGGAAGCCACAGTCAAGAGATTGAAAGATGCATTGCATTTGGTAAACCAGCTGCATAAGACCTCTTTAGAGTGTTGAGAAGCAAGGATGTTACTTTGAGGACTAAGGTGCTCCTGACCTAAGCCATGGTATTCTCCACTGCATCACATGCATGTGAAAGTTGGATATGGATTAAGAAAGACTGAAGAAGAATCGATGCATTTGAATTGTGGTGCTGGGGAAGATTATCAAAAGTACCATGGACTACTAAAAGGACAAACTTATCTGTGTTGGAAGAAGGAAGACCAGAGCGCTCCTTAGAAGCAAGGATGGCCAGGCTTCATCTTATATACTTTGGACGCATTGTCTGGAGAGACCAGTCCTTGGAGAAGGACATCCTGTTTAGTAAAGTGGAGGGTGGCAAAGAAGAGGCAGGCCCTCCATGAGATGGATGGACACAGAGGCTGCATCGATGGGCTCAGGCATAGGAACAATTGGGAGGATGCACAGGACCAGGCAGTGTTTTGTTTGTTGTACACAGGGTCGCTATGGGTCGGAGCAGACTCAATGACACCTAAGCCACAACGCCAACAACAGAATAGCATATGAACAAAAGCTTTGGAATGATATCTATCCACATGGATTTCTTTTCCAGCTCAGACTTATGTGTGACATTGTACAAATTAACTCACCCCTCTGAGCCTCAATTTTTTTTCATGTCATATAAAACAGTGTTGAATATGACAAACTTTATATTTAGTACTCTCTACTAAGGGTAGTATACTAATGGTAGTCACCCACAGTGTCATCTTCTGCAGAAGAATATGCGTTTATTAATAGGTGCCATCAAATATGCATACTGACACTATGCAGATGGATTCAAAATGTCAGCCTTTTGCTTAACTTCCCAGTGTTTTGTTATTTGCGCCACCAGGTCACAAGTGTATCCTCAAACTGGACCCTTTGCCATCACGTTGATTTCTGTTCTACAGCAATCCTACAGGGCGGAGTAGAACGAGCCCACAGGATTGCCAGGCATATAAATCTTTATGGGAGCAGACAGTCACATCTATCTCCAATGGCGTGCCTGGTGGGTTTGAACCACTGGCCTTTGGCTTAGCAGTTGGGGGCTCAAACACCAGGTCTCTTTCAAAAATATATGAAGGAAAAAAGCCACACTCACTGCCATCGAGCCAATGCAGTCTCATAGTGACCCTATAGGACAGGGTATAATTGCTCCTGTGCGTTTCTAAGTCTGTAATTCTTTTTTTTAAATTTCTTTATTGGGGCTCTTACAGCTCTTAACACAATTTATACATCCATCCATTGTGTCCAGCACTTTAAAAAAGTAATCATTTTATTGGGGGTTCGTACAACTCTTATCACAATCCGTACATCCATCCATTGTGTCAAGCACATTTGTTGCCATCATCATTCTCAAAACATTTGCTTTCTACTTGAGCCCTTGGCATCAGCTCCTCATTTTCCCCCCTCCTTCCCTGCTCCCCCTCCCTCATGAACCCTTGATAATTTATAAATTATTATTATTTTGTCATATCTTACAATGTCAAGCACTTTTGTACATATGTTGCCACCATCATTTTCAAAATATTTTCTTTCTACTTGAGCCCTTGGTACCAGCTCAATTTTACCCTCCCTCCCCCGACCTCCTTCCCTCCCTCATGAATCCTTGAAAAATTATAAATTATTATTATTTCCATATCTTACATTGGCTGTTGTCCCTCTTCATCCACTTTTCTGTTGTTTGTCCCCCTGGGGTGGGGTGGGGGAGTTATATGTCGATCATTGTGAGCGGTTCCTCCTTTCTCCCCCCACCTCCCCTTATCCTCCTGGTATCGATACTCTCATTATTGGTCCTGAGGGCTTTATCTGTCCTGGATTCCCTGTGTTTTGAGCTCTTATCAATCAAGCTGTACCAATGTACATGCTCTAGTCTAGCTGGATTTGTAAGGTAGAATGGCGGTCATGATATTGGAGAGGGGTAGGCATTAAAGAACTAGAGGAAAATTGTGTTTTGTTGGTGCTATACTTCACCCCAACTGGCTCGCTCCTCCTTGTGACCCCTCTGTCGGGGATTCCAATTGTCTACAGATGGGCTATGGTTCTCCACTTTGCACTCCCTCTTATTCACGTAGATAATGATTTTTTTGTTCTGGGTCTTTGATGCCTGATACCTGATCCCATCGACACCTCATGATGACACAGGCTGATGTACTTCTTCTATGTGGACTTTGCTGCATCTCGGCTAGATGGCCACTTGCTTATCTTCAAGCCTTTAAGACCCAAGATGCTATATCTTTTGATAGCCAGGCACCATCAGCTTTCTTAACCACATTTGCTTATGCACACATTTTGTCTTCAATGATCGTGTAGGGAGGCTAAGCATCATGGAATGCTGGGTTATTAGAACAAAGTGTTCTTGCATTGAGGGAATACTTGAGTAGAGGCCCAATATCCATCTGCTGCCTTAATACTTAACATATAAGTACATGTACATAGATCTATTTTCATATATTTATATATAAACATATTTATATATGCACACACCTGTATTTAGATCTCTATAAATGTCCTTTGCCTCCTAGTTCTTTCTTCTTGTTCCGCTGTCAGTTTTGGTACTGCTCGGGGACTTCATTGCTTTGCTTCCGCTGCCAGCCGCTCTGCTGCATGCCCCTACTGTTTCATCTCAATGTGGTGGGGTCAGATAGGACACAATTCCCTGCTGCATGCCCCTACTGTTTCATCTCAATGTGGTGGGGTCAGATCGGACACAATTCCCATACTCTGTCTCCAGTGTTGCCCCCATATCACTGTAGGTCAGTGAGGGATATCATGTCTTGTGGCGGGGCAGGCGC
>NW_022103898.1:17903918-17918511 GCF_000313985.2 Echinops telfairi
CTTGCATTACTGGCCATTTCCTGGACTCGCACAGCAAGTGAATAAGCAAATGTGTACATTGCTCTGGCTGCTGAGATCAGAAACCTCTCTGTGGATGTTGTCCAGACACTGGGGAATCAATATCAGCTGTCAAGCAGCTTCAAAGCTGATTACCTTGAATGAATGGCCAGGCCTCTTTCCTGGGTCTTCAACCTCCCATTGTTCCAAGGATCCGCTGCGATACATTAGGATGCTAAGTAAGAAAGATGATGATTGGCAAATGACTCCTTTGTGCAGAATACTAAACTACCGGAAAAGTCTTGGAGCGCATCTGCTGGCATCCACACACAGAGAGAACACATAGATAGGGTTGATGCTGCCTTAATTGGTAGTGGGGTAGGAATTGTATTTCAATACCCTGCTGGGAGTAATAAAGGGCTGACATTTGTAATCAGGGTGGCAGTTGAGAAATGGAAACTTGAATCGGAGCTGCTCTGCTGTACAACTAGAGCCAGTGAGAGGACAAGAGATACGGCTGCAGCTGGTTGAAAACATAAGACTCTTTGCCTAATGATGAAACTAGACCCGACATCTAGTAACAATAATAACTTTAAATCAGGCCTTCCAATAGGTTCATTCCAGTTTTCTGAACTCCCCCTGGGGAGAATTTGTATTTCCACCCCAGGTACAAGGAGTAAGAATCTACATTTTAACAAGATCCTCGATGCCCTCCCCAGTCCACACCCACACCCAGTGATTCTCATGGAGTCTCAAACAGTAAAAAACAACAAAAATAAATAAACAAAATGAGAGTTGATTCTGATTTGGGGTTAACATTGAGTCCTGAAACACTAGTCCTCCTTCAAAACAGATGACAACCAAACTCACTGCCATTGAGTCCATGCTGGCTCACAGCGACCCCACAGGACAGGGTAGAACTGTCTCTGTGAGTCTCTGAGACTGTAACTCTTTACAGGGGCAGAAAACCAGTCTTTCTCCCATGGAGCATCAGGTGGTTTCGGACTGTGGATATTGCAGGTCCCAGCCCAATGCCTAACCACCACAGCGCCAGGGCTCCCCAGGAGTCCCAGCTGATACCTATGTATGCATATCTACCTCATCAGAATCTATACGGGAGCCCTATTAAAAGGGAGATTTTGATACAGTCTATCTGGGATGGAAGTGCCCAATCTCACCAGGGGGCTGAACCAGAATGAGTAAGTTTGAAGTTTTGTTTTAAATGGAATCTAACCTTTGGCCGTCTTCTTGGTCCATCAGTTTAAAGCATGTTGCTTAGTCTGCCTTTACCCGAGCTTCCTCATTAATAGAAGGGGATTGTGAAGAATGCATTAGAGCCATAATTTATCATACCTGGCAAAGTTTCCAGCACTGAAAGCATGTGCACGCGCGCACACACACACATTCCTGAACTTCTCCTTTCTCTTTTCCTATGACTTGTTTAAAGTGTCTTTATATTGGGCAGCAGTTCCCAGTGTGGTGTCTGATGGGATAAAACAAGACGCCCACTAAACTCACTGCTATCAAACCCATTTCAACTCATAGCGTCCTTATAGGTGAGCTACACACAACCCTTGATGCCATCCAGCCCATAGCAGCTGTATTACAGCAGGAAAAACCAGCACGGATAGTGATAACCCAGGGGCTGTCCTGTCCCCAAGACAGATTTGCTCATGCTTCTGAAAGTCTGTGATATAGTCAATATACTTCATCATCTCCATCATTCAATGGCACTGATTCTTCATCAGCCTCCCTTAATCATTCTCCAGCATGCATATAAGACAACTAAAACATACCATGGCCTGTGTCAGGCACACTTTAGTCTCCAGAGTGACATCTTTGCTTTCTAACATTTTAAAGAGATGTTTTGTAGACAATTACTCAATGAAATACATTGTTTCACATTTCCGCCCAATAAATCCTTTTATTGGGGGTCTTACCGCTCTTATAGCAATTCATACATCCATTGTATCATGCACAGTTGTACATATGTTGCCATCATCATTTTCTTTCTACTTGAACCCTTGGTATCAGCTCCTCTAATCCCTCCACCAACCCTCCCACCCTTGTGACCCCTTGATAAATTATAAATCATTATTATTTTCATAGCTTACACCACCTGCTGTCTTCCATCACCCACATTTCTACTGTTTGTCCCCTTCGGTGAGGGGGTGGTAGTGGTGGTTGTGGTCACACATCAGCTGTTTGGCTTTTTGACAGATGATCCCATGGGTGTTGACTGTGGATTGTGCCTCCCTGTGCTGTTTGAATGCCTACCTCTTGGCTCAAACACAAGTGCTGCATCTTTTAAATGTCTTGGCAAAGGCAAATGAACACCCCCCAGTTCTACATCCATTTAGTGAAACATCCCAGTTGCTATTCCAGCAATTCTTGGAGCCTTGTTTTGGGGCAATGCCTTCAGTTCAGCTTGGATTTCTTTCTTCAATACCATTGGTTCTTGATCACATGTTACCTCTTGAAATGGTAGAAAATTGACCCAAAAATTTTTAAGATAGTGACTCCTTTCTATCTTCTTTTGGTGCTTTCTGTATCATTCAGTATTTTTCCCATATAAAAAAATCAAACAACAACAAAAGCCCACTGCCAGTGAGTCCATTTGGACTCACACCAATCCTCTGTAAGGTTTCCAAGACTATAAATCTTTATGGGAGCAAATAGCCTCATCTTTCTCCCTCTGGTCAGCTGGTATGTTTGTGCTAATCACCTTTTGGCATAGAATCCTTCACTATTTCAACTCTAGGCTTGGGGTTTTTTTTCTTCAGGTCCTTCAGCTTGAGATATGATTAATGCATTCATCCTTTTTGGTTTTCTAACTCCAGGTTTTATACATTCATTATACTTCTTTGTCTTCTCAAGCTGTCCTTCAGAATCTCTTGTTTAGCACTTTCATTTTACCATTTCCCCATTTCCTGTAGTACTGGACATTCAGGAGCATGTTTCAGAGTATCCGCTGACATCCATTTGGATATTTTCTTTCCGTCATATCTTCTTAATGACCTTACGGGTTCTTCGTGAATAATAATATCCTTGAGTGTCAACACACAATTCATCTGGGGCTTAGTCATTCATTTTCCATGTGTGGATTTTATTCTTGGGAGATTTCTAAGTTCTGTTGGGATATATTCAAGGTTGTACTTTGACTCTCAAGGTCTTATTTTAGTTTTTTTTCAGCTTCAATTTGAACTTGCATATGAGCAATAGCACCTGTTCCACAGCTGGCCCTGGCTTTGCTCTGATATTGAGCTTCTGATATTGAACTGCTCCATTATCTCTTTTCACAGATGTAGTAGATTTGATTACTGTGTATTTCATCTGATGAGGTCCATATGGTAGCCGCCATTCATGAAAAAGAGTATTTCCAATGAACAGATCATTGTTCTTGCAATATTTTCCAACAATCAATCCTTCTTCTTTGTTTCCAAGTTTCTCATTCCAATGAAGAGTAATTATCACTGCATCTTAATTGCATGTTTGAGGCATTTTAGACTGCAGAAATTGGTAAAAATCTTCAATGTCCTCTATCATATCATTGCTGGTGAAAAATTGGAATCATAGTTGTATTCACCAGTCCTCCTTGTAGGCAGATGGATAGAGACCCATCACAGGTAGCATTGTGCTTCAAGAGATCTTGAAATGTTCTTTTCGACAGTTATCACAAAGCCATCCCTCCTTGATTTGTCACTGTAGCATAGTGGACCACCTGATTGTCTGGTTCAAAATGGCCAAATAGCAGCTCATTTCAGTCCCCATCTCTCCATCAACATTCCGTTTTATTTTTGAACTTTTCCAATGTTCCTGTATTCTTATAGTGTACATTCCACATTGCGATTCCTCGGGAACGTTTGCTGCTGGATCGTCTCAATGTGAGCTGTGCCTCATCAACACATGAGGGTCTCCAGAGCTTTGCTTCACCTGCATCATTAAGGTCAACTCTGCGTTGGGAGGCAGCACTTTCCCAGTCGCATTTTGAGTGCCCCCCATCCTGAGGAGCTTCCGCACTATTCAGACCATGTCCAGCTGCTATTCCTCAGGTTGGACACCGGCCATTTCTTTCCCAGGGGTAGATCGCCAAGTCTTCCTTCTTCATCCTGGTCTGCAAGCTCCGCTGAAACAGGCCACCAGGGACAACCTGGTGCTCTTTGAAACACGGGTCATACAGCTTCCAGGCTAACAGCCATGTGCTAACTACTGCAATATGAGGAACGGATAGGCAAGTGTGGAAAATAAAAACCCTTGGGGATGCATGCAACATGTGTGAATGTAGTCTTTCCTCGTGACCCCGTCCATGATGGTCATCAGCATCTCAAAGGAATGCCAACTCCAAAATGGATGAGAAAGCTTGGTTTTGTGATCTAGTCCTCTTTACCGTCTACTCGTCTTCTCCCTGTTGACCTTGTGCTCCTTGTGCCCCTTGGCATTCCTCAGACACGCCAAGCGGATTCTTAGCTCAGAGGCGTTTGCTTGCGATTCGCTCTGCCTCGTGTCTTCACGTGATAAACCCAGCCCAAACATCTGCTTCTGCGATAGTCTTTCCCTGAGCTCTGCAGCTAAAGTGGCCCTCCTAGTCACCTTCGGCCTTATTGCGGTATTGGTCAACTTCCTATCGTGTTGATATGATGAAGTTCAACTTCATATCCCATATTGACTTTATTCTTTACTCAATTGCTCAGTTGAACGGTCACTCCAGCCGTGCAGGGCTGAGCTTTATTCACTCCCGATTTTCAGTGGATGAAAGTACTGTGGTCCGATCTGAATTGGCACATGTTTTTGTTGTTACCTGCTGGGAAGTGGGCCTCCGATGCATGGCGACTCCATGCACAAGGACAAGGTCTTGAACCATCTCCATAACTGGTTGCAGATCTAATTACTGAGCTCTATTGATTTTTTTCACTGGCGGGTTTCCAGTTGTCACGTCCTCTGTCTTAGTCTGGCAGCACCACCAGAATCTACTGAACAGCCTAGTGCCCTGCAGGCTATCACGAACAGATTGTGTGTGTGTGTTGTGTGTGTGTGTGTGTGTGTGTGTGTCGTGCATGCGGTACATTGGCCAGAAAGCAAACCTGTATTTCCCACATGGACGAAGATCAATCTATCACCGAACCACCCCAGCCCCCATTGCGACCTTCAGAGTCCCAACATGCTTGATGGCTAATCAAAATGACTTCGGTTCAAGTCTGCCCAGCATGCACTTCTAAAGGAACCTGGAGATTTCCTTCCCACCAACCAGCCATTGAAGACCCTCAGGAGCACAGTTCTCTGGCACACAGGAGGTCCCTGTGACTTGGAATCCACTTGGCAGCCTGGCACACGGGAGGCACTCACATCAAAGATCGGACTGGAACCCAGATTTCCCGGCTATCGTGAGAGTGTGATTGTCACTGCATTTTGTAGTTCCAGCATCACCAAAGGAAGAGGAATGGACCCACAGCAGCCTTCCTTCTGCCCAACTTCTGCCTCTGGTTCTCAGGAGCCTTGAAGCGAGCCAAGCAATCACTCCAGAGACAAGTTCCTAAGCACACCATGTCCAGGGCCACTCAGGCAGCTTTCCTTCTCCCCACCCCCAGACCAATGGTGCCACGGTGGGAGAGGACAGCAGAGGCTCTTGTCATGGGTCTCCTTCTCCTCAGCTGAGCCCCTCTATCCACCTGCTGTTCTCGTTCATGCTTCTTGAGGCCCATGGTGAAACTGTGGCATGAGGAGAAAGTTCCAGACAACACTATGGAGGTAGCCACTTCCTCTTCTGTGACCTTTGCTGGATTTTATTACAGCAAATTCCACAGTAAAGCATTTATAAGTGTATAGGTACCCATCGCTCACACGTGTCCTGAGTCCCTGAGGAGCATCACTTACATCTTTTAATCTCAGCATCCAAGGTATCTGGCTCAAAATGAAGCCTAATTCAATGTCACTGTATTGATCTGTAAGGATTGAAACACACGAGTACATAGAGCAGAGCACAGAGACGGAGAATAAAGTGTCTGGGCACCGACTCCCTAGCGGCACATCTCAGCCAGTAAGCCTCACAATGAATAAATATGTGCATGGGCACGATCCTTTGTTTGCCTGTGCTTCCGTTGGTCCATCTATACAGCGGTGCCAATAACAGCCCATACTTCAACAGGCATTGTAAGACTGAGTGAGGTAATGGAGCAAGGAATCCAGCCTGGGTCCTGTCATATAATACTGCCAGTTGCCACTGAGTCAATTCCAATGCATGGTGATCCCATGTGTGCCCAAGTAAAACTGTGTTCTATAGGGCACACAATGGCTGTTTCTTTTTTCAAAGTGGATCACCAGGTCCCTCTCGGGCACCTGGAGGCAGACTTGAGCCTCCAACCTTTCTGGTAGCAGTTGAGTGTGTTAACAGTTTGTACCACCCAAGGACTCCTGGCATCTAGTGAGTGCTCAATAAATCTAGCTGCTCCTGCCTGAAGCCCCTGGTACATTTCTCACGGAAGATGCCTTATAGCGATGCCTATCTGACTACTGAGAAAAGTGCTCCCACAAACAGAGCTAAATGATGACACTTTGGCAGACGGAGAGGTGTAAACCAATTTATCTATAAAGCTTCTATTCTCTAGATAATTTGGTTCATGCCCAACAGCAATAAGCATTGTGTTTAGCATTCTTCTCCCATTCAGATGGATGGAAGCAGAGCAGTCGACAGCAGGGGGTGGAAAAAAGCAACAACAACCCAGTTTAAAATTGATTATACCATTACCAGTTATTTTCTGTGACCATAATGATGCAGCGTTCATGATTTCTTATGCCAGTCTCCTACTGTGGATTGCAAATTATATACTCAGTTCAGGTGTCTCTAAAATAAAACCTGGGTGAAAAAGAAATGGGAAAGAAATATATTCGTTTCAGTTGGAAATGAACTGCCTATTATGATATTCCATGTCTACGTGGGGTCTCAAGGAAAGAATGACAAGTATTAATATTTAAACTATTGACCTAATTTAAGATGGACTACTAAAATTATTTTAATAACTCGGTCAGCTATAAACTAAAAATTATAATATGCCCTCACTTCTGTCAAGATTAATAATGACACCCCACTCCACACCAACAAAGCATACATAACATATGTTTACATACTAACTGGAAACAGATGACAAAAAATCTTCTCTTCCCAGCCCCTCAAGGAAAAAAAGGAAATAAATTTTTTAATGTGATGTTGTTATGGGCTCAATATTTAGGGAAGATTTTTAACATAAAAACTTGCTTTGAGGTTGCAAGCTCTCTCTGAGACTCCAATTTCTCTCCTACAGTGTGGTAGTTACATAAACTGTTGTCAATTTGAGGATTCAGAGTAAAAGGGTGGAGTCTAGCCTGTCAATCAGGTAGTAGCTTGATGACCTCATTAGGAGGCACTAAGGAGACAAATAGTTCACTGGAGGCAGGTCACATGCTCAGTCCCCGGGAGATATCCCTGTGGAGAAGACAAATGGGGCCAGACTTCTGGAGCTGGAGAAGCCACGTGAAGCCCCCTGCCAGCACTGAGATGCTTATAACACCACTGGATCCACAAGACTTCCCACCCACTGACCTGTGATCTTCCTGCACTAGGCATTATTGCATGTGTTTCATGAGTCTGAAGAGGACTTTATAGATTGGTATCAGGCAAATGGGGTAATGTTGGACTTATGGACTTGATCTGGACTGGGCTGGGATGTTTTCCCAATATTCAATTGTTCTTGTATATAAAGCTCTTTCCTATACACCTATGAGTGTCCATGAATTTGTTTCTCTAGTCTACCTGGACTAACACATACAGAAATGAGCTCTTTCTAGACTCAGCCTCCTCCCCATAATATTGCCAACATTGGAGAAGCCAAATATCTAGAAGCAATGAAGTATAGTGCTTAAGGGTCCAAAACATATAATCTAGGCAGTCTAGGTTTAAATCTTAGTTCTAAAATTACTATGTGACCCTGGGAAAGTTACTTAATCTCTCTGTCTATGAGATTTCTCACTTTTTAGTGCCTATAATAGTGCCTAGGTCGTGACAATCTCGTATATTAACATCTCTGGCACACCATCATCTCATCATCCTTGTATCTAATATTCACAAATCTCCTTACCGAAAAAGAATGGAAAGAAATAAAAAACATTGGCAGTCACACTTGGCAATCATGCTTTCAAAGTTGTTGGTTTGGCTTTGAGCATAGTTTGTGTGTGAACGCTTATGACCCTAAGAGGACCCCTTGAGGTGGTCCTGTTGGGTGAGGTCACATAACTTGTCCAAGTCCCATAGACAGCAAGCAGCTCAGCCAGGGTCTAAACCCTGACAGCATGATTCCAGAGAAATTGCTCTCAGTCCTGGGTGGTGTAGTGGATTACGAGTCGGGTTGCTAACCCCAGGGTCAGCAGTTAGAAACTACCAACCACTACTCGAGAGAAAGACAAGGCTTTCTACTCCAATAAAGAGTTACAGTCTCAGAAACCCACCGGGCCAGTTCGTTCCACCCTCTCCTCTAGGGTCACTAGGTCTCAGAATCGACTAGATGGCAGCAAGTTTTAAGTTGAGTCATTCTCAGCCATTTGTTTTGAGAATTATCACAGAATATATTCTCCTTTTATTAAAAATAAATATCCACTGAGCAGTTCTTCTGCACCAAGCACCACCCCAGGCTTATGAAATGCAGAGCCCAAGAAGACACCGGCAGTCTCTCTGCCTCTCAAACAGCAGGGGAGTCTGTTTAGACACCTGGCTTCTAACCAAAAAGTTGGCAGTTCCAAACCACCAGCCACTCTGTGGGAGAAAAGACCACCAATCTTTTGGCTAGCCATAGAAGGCAATTCGACTCTGCCCAATAGGGCTAATAGGGGTTGGATTTAACTTGAGGGCACACAACAACTGATAGGTTAAGTGTCTGGCTGCTAACTGAAAGGCTGGTGGTTCAAACGCACCCAGTGGCTCCACGGGAGAAAGCGCTAGCGATCTTCTCCCATGAAGATTACAACCCAGAAAACTCTACAAGGCCATTCTACTCTATCACCCGAGATCTTTACAAGTTGGCATTCAACAGGCCAGTCCATCACAACAATAGGAGAACTGAGAGTGTCTAAGCTTGTACATGCTCATCTTATTCATAGACATAAGGAGAAATCCCACTGACCCCAGAGTCCTTATGAAGCGTAACGATTTGGCTGTACTGCTTTTTCTTGGTCTCTTCCACTCAAAACGTCCAGATTTGGAATGCTAAGGATTTCTACAATTCAGCACCAAGGACAGAGGACAGGCCCCTCAGTCAATTGGAGCCCTGGTGACCTCTCAGGATAGGTGAATAGAGCCCACTGGGTGCTCTGCAGAACAGACCTGGTGCTGTGGCCTCATCAAGAATAGGGACTCAGAGACCCCATAGGGACAATCCTCCTTTGTCCTACAGAGTGCTATGAATTGAAGTCCTTTTTGGGGGGAGTCACAAAGAGCTTGATGCTTCATAATAACATCCATCCTGTGCCGCTTCAAAATAAAACAAAACAAAACAAGTAAGAGTGTCCAAATAGGTCTTAGGAAGAATCTTAGATATGGCCAAGCTCAATTGCCTGGAATAGAGAGGGATATTGACTGTACAAGGCCCCACAGCTTAAACCTGAATTAAGTTCCTAGGAATCTAGGAATCTAATCTAGGAAACCAATCTAATGGTAACTCATCTCGGATTCTAATCTAGGAAGCCAATCTAATGATAATTCATCCCATGTCAGATGCACTATTCCACCCTCTAGAAGAATTATGTGTGCATTCGGCTGCTATTATGATTTCTTAAATAGGAACCAAAGGAGAAACTGATACTCTTTGATCTAAGCAAACCAACCTCCTGAGAAAGTCCTTATGTAGCCAGAGTCAATTCTGACTCATAGCGACTCTATAGGACAGGGTAGAATTTTCCCTGTAGGTTTCCAAGATTGTAACTCTTTATGGCAGTAGAAAGCCTCCCCATTCTCTCTCAGAGTGGCTGGTGGTTTTGAACTGCTGAATTTAGGGTTTAAAAATCTGAGTTAAAAAAAAGTTTCAAGGTTAGAGTAGAGACAGATCCAAGTACTTGAACCTCTGTTTAGACATTGCATCGATTTGACCTCATTGACTAAATCAGAATTATTTCCGGCCAATCTCTACTTATTAGATTTAATACCACCTAATTCTGGCATCCCAAAGGAAAGTGACTCATTGGCAGTGAGCGTGTTATCAGTCTCTAAGGATGCCTGATCTGGATGACCTCATCTTGTCTGGAAGACGCATTTCAGGGGGATGGTCCCTGAGCTCCTGAAAGGAAACTTTCCACAGTCTGTGCTTCTCGCCTCCTTCAATTAACACACCATGAAGGGTCCTCGGGAAGGGAAAGGCTCTGACTCTGATCCAAAACGACAGTTTACCCACTCGAGGCCATACTTATTATTACAGCCAGGGCACAGTTCTCCCCCAAAGTACCTAAGGTTGCAAATAAAGAACCCCAGGCATCTTTCTCTGCCAAGCCCCACCTACTCACTTTCTAACCGTGGAAGGTTAATGATGTTCTCTTAGCTATGACCGTAGGAAACTGTTACAATGATTATGGAGGAAAACACACATTAGAGCTTTCTCTCTACATTCCAGTGAGGAACAGGGAGTGAATTCTATGCAGGGGAAGGAAGAGAGGATGGAGGAGTTACCTGTGAAGGCTCAACAGGGAAAGGGGGTGGGAAAGGATGCGTGAAACAAAACTGTGGTCTCTCCCCTTGGCATTTAAAAATGCTAACCTTGGTCTCGGCTGATACAGCAAACCTACCCAGTTTTCCGGTTGGCCACAGTCCAGAGCTGAGAAACACAGCATGAATCACCAGGGTGAGCAGATAGCAGGTCCAGAATTGCTCAGGACAGGAAGGGAAGCGAGGCCCAGGAAAGTTGCTTCTGTTTAAGGCATACGGGAGCCAGGGTGCTTTCCTGCTGGGGAAGAGGGTTATACGTATACAACGACAGCGGAGGTTTGCAGGACTGTGTTCTGTAACACAGACGCTGCCTCCCCCGTGTGCATAAAGGAGATGGGATTTATTAACCTGTCTATGTTCCCAGTTTCCGCTATCTTCCATTGTCCTCGTTGAAAAGAAATGTTCGCTTTTTTAGTTGTTCGGTGACTAGCGATGCTTGAGCCAACGCATGTACTTCTTGTTGTGGTGGTCAGGTGCCATTGAGTTGGTCCTGACCCACAGTGACCCTGTGCACAAACTGACCAAGCACGGCTCAGCCCTGCGCCATCCTCACCAAGGTCCCTGTGCCTGGGCCCATTGTTGCAGCCACTGTGTCCGTCCATCTCATCGAGGGCCTGCCTCTTGTGTTTGCTGCCCCTCTGCTCGACCAAGCATGACGTCCTCCAGGGACTGGTCTCTTCTGACAACATAGCCAAAGTACGTAAGGCAAAGTCGTGCCATCCTTGCCTCTAAGGAACACTCTGGCTGCATCTCTGAGACAGATCGGCTTGTTCCTTTGGCATGGTACTTTCCCATGGTACTTTAACAGGTTCAGCCAGCACCATACTTCAAATGCACCCATTCTTCTTCAGCTTCTGTTGGAGTCCCTAGAGGGTGCAAACTTGAAAGCTGCTGGT
The DNA here is from genome assembly GCF_000313985.2 of Echinops telfairi. Lineage (NCBI taxonomy): Eukaryota > Metazoa > Chordata > Mammalia > Afrosoricida > Tenrecidae > Echinops > Echinops telfairi. Next base: position 17,915,529 of record NW_022103898.1, read on the forward strand.
TGTTCATCAAGAATTAGTGGTTTGAGCACCCAGGCTCACCAGACAGACCTTGGAAGAACTAGCTGGTGATCCATTTCACACAAAAATCTACAAAGTAAGCCAACAGAAATCCACCATTGAAACCCCTCTGAGCTCAATTCCACTCTTCGGACACATTGGAGTTGGTGCCGAGCAGATGAAGACTGGAGGTGGGGATTCCACTGCTTAAGATTGCATGCGACCAATTCAGAAGAAGGTCAATGGCGAGAGGAGAGAGAGAGACAGAGAGAGAGAGAGAGTAGAGTAAAGGGCGAAAGGAAAGAAAACCTCAGTCTGCGAGGGGGCTTGTTGGGGAGAGCTGGGAGACTTCCTGAGGGAGGATTCTGGAGTTTCCATGGGGCAGTGAGAGGAGAAGGGAATTAGGAGAACTTTGAGAAGTTGCCCAGGGTTAGACATGGAGCCTCTTGGGCATGCTTCAAGAGATCCAGGAAGAGTTTTCATTCCTTCTGGTTGCTAGATTGGACTTCTTATTTCTTTTTAATGTGAATTGGGTGAGGGTTTAGGGAGCTGGTCATCGGTCTTACATTCAAACATTCATACATGTTTTGTTTCAAGCCATCCATTATAAGCCCTTCAAGGTACCTTCATTTCTCCCTATTTCCGGTTTCCATTTCTCCTTATGTCCTAATCCTCTGAACTCTGTCCTTAGGTAAATGCTGCCCTTTTGATCTTAAAGGGTCGTTTATTCTTCCATAGCCCTGAGTTCAGTTTCAGGCCTGAAGGGTGATTAAGGGGTCACAGTCTCAGGGGTCCCATCTGTCTCTATCTGACCAGTGAGCCTTGTCTGTTTATGATTTGGGGATTTGTTCCACATTTTTCTCTCACTAGACCCAGGGCCTTCTTATGTGGTCCTTTGCAGAGTAGTTGATCATGGTAGCCAGGGAACACTTAGTTCTTCTGGTCTCAGGGCAATGGAGACTGTTTGTGTGGTCTTTGATCCATTGGACCGGTTATTTCCATATGCCTCTGGATTTTCATCGCTCTCCTCTACTCTGGGTGGGGAGAAAACAATGGGACCCCAGTCGCTGCTCACTCAAGTAGGCTGTAGAACATTATCTCTGTGAACATGCTAAACCAATAGGCCTTGATGTTTCCTGAGACTATGGTTAGCTTGGATTTTCAAATATGATTTTATTATCATAAAAAATGACCTATACTACTGGCTGGATAGAAACTGATAGGGCTCCCCAAATGATGCTCCCTGGTCACTCGTCAGCTCTGTAAATGAATTCATCTCCATGGCTCACTTTTCAGCGCAACCATAGACAGGTCTGTAGAGGAACAGTGCCACTGGTGGGGTACACATCTCAGACCAATCAACCATTTGAGATCAAAAGGACCCAGTTCAGAAGGGTTAAGAACAAAAGGAGGAATCAGAACAGCAAACACAGGGAGGAAGTGGGATAAGACATGTTACGTTGCATGGATTGTAATCCATGAGATGAAATAAAATGTGTGTGAATTATTGAATGGAAAAATGATCTGCTCTCTAAGCCTTCACCCAATTTAAAGTAAGCTTTCAAAAAGTGACTTTCTTCAGAGACTGTGGTTCAGGGTCCAGTAATCAGGGCTACCTATGTGCAGACTGACCTTTTGAACATCAGCCCTACTCACTAAAGACATGGACTGGGACTTGCAAGCCCCCTTCAGCTTATTAAGAAGTTGTTGGGGCAGGGCAAATAAGAAAACAGCAGCAGCGTTTAGATGCATCAATAGGCATCAAGTTAAACCTTCAGTCTAGGCGACATTCTACCACTACTTGTCCCCCAGTGGGAAAACAAACCAATCAATAGAGGATATGTTTAATTTGGATGAGAGTTGAATGACGTTCAGATCACCAGGGAAATTACCAACTCTAATGACAGGAAATATATGTCCCTTGAGACTGCTGCCGGAAAATCGGTTTTCTTCATGACTCAGAACTGTCTGTGCTGATGAGTGTGTGGGTGTGTGCGCGTGTGCATCTGGATGGAATGGGGGCCAGTCCTGAGGAACGCAGGCCAGTGTTGCATATGCTGGGCTGGTGAACAGCCTTCGCTGATGTGCGCTGAGTCAAAGGGTTGGATAGGAAGGATCTCGATGCTCTGAATTGCCTGCAGTGGGCGAAGCTGGGCTGCGATTTGCAGTTGACACAGAGACTCAGAGCTGGCAGCTTAGTCACTTAGGACTACTGCACCATAAATATCACACGTAGGTGGCATCAAAGAAGACATTTAAATACATTTCCTCTCCGTCTCAATGCCAAATCAGTGTCTGGTCTTGTCAATTCCTTGCTTGTTGGTGCGCGTGTGTGTGTGTGTGTGTGTGTGTGTGTGTGTGTGTGTGTATAGGAACCCTGGTGGTTACACGTTAGGCTGCTAACCAAAAGGTCAGTAGTTCAAACCAACCAGCTGCTCCTGGGGAAAAAGATGAGAATTTCCACTATCATAAAGATTTACAGCCTTGGACATGCTAGGGAGCATTTACTAGGGTTGCTATGAATTGGAAAATATTTGGTGCTAGTGGATATAGGTTCAGTGTGTGTGTCCTTGTGACTACTATGATCATTTTATAATTCAGAAATTACTAGTTTGGGGACCCTACATTGAAACAAAGAAACACCACTCCTAAACAGGGTCACAGCTTCAGGTATAGGGGGCTAGGATTCTAACACATATTTTGGGAGGCCACGATTCAGCCCATAATATTTTGGTTTCATGAGAATAGGATAGCGTGCCCTGAAAAGTGCTTAATCACACACTCTGCAGTAGAAACACCTGGCTCTCTACTTTGAAAGGATCAAAGCCATTGAGAATGAAACACACACACACATCAGGAGAAAGACAAAGCTTTCTTCTCTCGTAAAGAGTTACCACATATACCTGAAAGTAAGACATCCCCCCAAAATAAGACCTACTTACAGTTTTGCCTCTCGCTGAAATATAAGGCATCCCCTGAAAATAAG
>NW_022103898.1:17919068-17920575 GCF_000313985.2 Echinops telfairi
CTCATTTCACAGATGAGCAAATTAAAGCTCAGAAATTTGAAGTAAAGTTGACAATGAGCATACAGTAGTAGCTTGGTTCCAGAGCCCACGCACTGGATCCCCAGATATTACCAAGGATGAGCAATGCAGTAGTTACATAATCTCATGTCAACCTGAGGGTATTAAGAGTGAAGGGGTGGAGTCAAGCCTGTCAATCAGGTCACAGCCTGATGATACCCCATATGGGCATGGCTTACCCACGAGGATTCTGGAAACGTCCTCTCTTTCTCCCTGGGGGTGGGCCACACACTCTCTTTCTCTCTGCTTCACCTTTCTGTTGAGGAGCTACACTCAGAGAGCTGGAGGAGCCATGTGGAGACTTGTGCCAGCACTGAGATGTTTCCACCACCACTGGATCCACAAGACTTTGCACCCACCAGCCTGTGATCCTCCTGCATGCAGTGTCATTGCACATGCTGCATGAATCTGAAGAGGAATTTATGGACTAGTATGGGGCATATGGGCTAGTAGCAGACTTGTGGACTTGATCTGGATTGGCTGAGATGTTTTCTCAATATACAATTTCTCTTTGACATAAATCTCTTTTTAATACATATATGAATGTCCCTGGATTTGTTTCTCTAGTCAACCTGGACAAAAACATAATGGTACCAGGAGTGGGGTACTAGAGAAACCATAAAAATGGAGAATGGATGCTTGTTTGACTTCTGCCTCATAGTAGGCAGTCAGAGGTCAGATAGGGCCACACTGTTTACTAGACAGTCTTCTGGAAAAAACATGGAAATTCAAAGTTTTGCCTCATTCCCTTGGTTATTGTCTTTGCTTATTCTAATTTAAAATGGCAAAAATGAATGTAATAAATGTAAATTTTGAGCTAAGGGGGTGAAATCACCCCGTGAACTTTTCCTTTGAGACCATGCTGCTTAGTCAAGGTGACTGAATGGATTTGTTTCTCTAGGCAACTTGGACTTACACAGCTAACACCTGTTGAATCTTCTTTTGTGCTATACCTAACAACACCATAAGATTTTCCTTTATTCTCAGCATTGGCATCCTCCTGCGAAAACATGAAGCACAGGGGGGTTAACAACCTGCATTCCTCCACTAGCTATACATACAGGAGCTGAAATGTGTACTCTGACTGACTGTAAGGACCCTGCCCCCTTAGCCACCAGGCTGTATTGTCTCAATTATACTCGTTCAATAAGATTAGCACAAATGACTAACAACTGGTGTCTAAGTCATTGCTGAATCCCACACTACAAGAAGAAAGCTGAGTGCATGGCTTTTGAAAGAATGACAAGGAGAGATACGTTGCGGAACTCTACGTTAGGAGTCTGAAGAGCCCGGGTGCTGCTTTGAGACTTGAAGGTTTTACCCTCAATCAACTCGGCTTCCACCTCATCATTTAGGAAACAACAGGTTCCTGGCATCTTGGGTTCCCCCATCCAGTTCTAACGCTGATTCCTCAGAGCCAGAGTCCTGGGTTTATCCAAAGAGCCCCCTT
>NW_022103898.1:17922013-17923966 GCF_000313985.2 Echinops telfairi
AATAAGATGGTCACTTTTCTAGTGTCTAAATGGAGCTAGATCTGGAGGAAGCAATGGTCTGCCTCTGTGAGTTAAACCCAACTGTTCTTCAAGGGCTTGACAGCTGAGTGGGGCTGGATCACCCAATGCAAGGAAGCTAGCACAAGGGGAAGGCAACTTGGGGAGCTGAGGAAACGCAGCAGCAGCCAGGCCCACAGACTTAAGGAGAGTTACTGCATGGTCCTTCTCTGTTCTGCCCAAGACAACAGAATGGGAACAGCATTCTGTGACTGAGTCCAGCACGGATAGACTCTATGTAGCCAAGCATTTAGTAATACCCCAGCTAGGCATCCTCTTCTCCACCTTCTCCCGAGGCACACCTGCGAACGGCACATGCACATGCACGCATGCTTACACAGGTTTAAGTACAATCGGCTAACTCCTATGAATACTTCCCTTGGCTCAGAAAACCTGAGCCAAGGGGAATCTTAGGAATTCTCTTTCTTCCCAACCTTGCATCACACACACACACACACACACACAAGAACTTTGCAATGACCCCTAAGCCTCCTCTTGGAAACATTAGGGCAACGGGAAGTACAGTTGGAAGGCCACTGGCCAGGTCCACCCCCTCACCCTGCCGAGGGGAAGCAGAGACCTGAAGCAGGGAAGAGACCCACCCAGGTCACACAACTTGAACCGTTATCTAGTGATCATCTTCTGCAGAGCACTAAAAATAGGATGCACGCATTTGCATTTAAATCTCCCATTTAAAATATCCTACTGCATTGTTCAAATGAAAAATAAAATGCAAAGATTTTTGGTTTTTTAGTTAGCATTTGATTATATTATTAATAACATAAATATCAGGCCAGACCCACTTCTGTTGAAATGGTGCCACCTCATAGTGACCCCATGGACCGAGTACTGCCCCATAGCTTCTGAGGCTGTAAATCCAGGGCAACAAATAGCCTTATCTTTATCTTGAAGAGTAGCTGATGGGTTTGAACCACCAACCTTGGGGTTAACAGGTCAGTACTTAACTCACTGTGCCACCAGAGTTCCTTAATATAAATACGAATCTCAGAAAAATATAAACATTAGAAAAAAGACCAAAGAGCCCTCTGGCACCCCCGTGCCCCCCCCACACACGCCATTTGTAGTAACATTTGCTGCTCTGACCAGTCACACATTATACTAAATACATGTATGTCACATACAGTGGTGTAGTTAAGTGCCATCGCATTGGTTCCAATCCACATGGCCCTATGTAAATGGACTGCGGCACTGCCTGGTCCGTGTCACTCTCACACGTGTGGTATTTGAGCCCATTTTGGTAGGCACGGTGTCGATCCATTTTCTTGGTCTTCCTCGCTTTCACTGACCCGCTACTTACCAAGCATGATGGTCTGTGCTGCTAACATGTCCAAACTGCATGAAACGAAGTTCTGCCATCCTCACCTCTAAGGGGTATTCTGGCTGCACTGCTCCCCATGTGTTTGTTCTTCTGGAAGTTTGCGGCACTTTAAATATTCTTCACCAAGACCAGAATTCAAAGGCATCAATTCTCCTGTGGCCTTCCCTAATCATTGCCAAGTAGGCACATGTGTATGAGGAGATCGAGATACCACGGCTTGGGTCAGCGTACCTTAATCCTCCAAGGGACATCCTTGTCCTTCAACATTTCCAAAAGGTCTTGTGCAGCACATTGGCCCAGGGCACTATGCTACTTGATTTCTTGACGGGTGCTACTACTACATATACTACAGGCACAAAATGCTACCACATTATTTATATATATATATATATATATATATGATCATTTTATTGGCATCTCTTATAGCGCTTATAACAATCCATACAATTGTATCAAGCATAATTGTACATGTTTCCATCAAAACTTTACTTTCCACTGAGCCCTTGGTATCAGTTCCTCTTTTTTGTCTCCCTCCTCCACCAACCCTCATGACCTCT
>NW_022103898.1:17925373-17930864 GCF_000313985.2 Echinops telfairi
GGTTTATTTCTGTGAGCCGCAACAAAATGGCCTCCAGAGGGCCTTGTGAAGTCTAAATAAAACAAAGTGCTCTTGACAAGTAGCAGCTACTCAACAGAGTGTAGTTTGGGGGTTTGGGCCTGGAGAAGTAAGGATATGAGATGGGTAACATTTCAAATTGGGTCACTGGTTAAGCCCAAACTCGCGGCCATTGGCTTGATTCTGACTATAGCAACAAGGTTTCCAAGAGTTTATGGGAGTAAAAGGCAACTGGTGGTTTTGAACTGGTGACCTTGTGAGGAGTAGCCCAAGGCCTACCCACTATACCACCAGAGTTCTGGGTAACTGCTTGGGACTGGGAAACGTGTGGAAGGTTATTGTTACTGTTGCTAGGGGCCATCGAGTTGGTTCCAACCCAAATTGACCCTCAGCGCAACAGAACAAACCCGGATTTGTTCCTGTGCCATCCTCCCAATGGTTCTTATGCTGGGGCCCAATTGTTGCAGCCACTGTGGGAATCCACCTGGTGGAGGGCCTTCCTCGTTTTCACTGCACCTTTACTTTACCAAGCATGATGTCCTTCTCCAGGAACTGGTCTCTCCTGAAACAGCCCAAAGTACAGGAGATGAAGTCTCGCCATCCTTGCCTCTCAGGAGCACTCTGTCTGTAACTTCTTCCAAGATAGGCCTTGGCAGTCCATGGTACTTTCAATATTCTTCACCAGCCCCACAATTCAAATGCCTGGCTTCTTCTATGGCCAGGAAGAAAGTGTTCTCAATGGATCTTCTCTGAGTGTGTTAGGTGAGTCAGTCCCGACTCATCGTGGACCAACTGCACACAGTCATTGCTCAGAGGGAAGGTCAGCCTGATTTCAGAGGGTCTTTGTGTAGTTCATACTCATTCTTTCATCTCTTCATGGTCCCCTCCATCCCTACCAGGCAAATTCTCCCAATAGTCCAGGAAACAGCGCATATATTGAGGAAACGAATGTACAGAGACTGTCTTGTAGCTAGAAAGTCCTGAGCTGGGGCCTCTTTTTCCTTGGTAGGTCATAAATCAAATGAGATCTTTGTAGAATTCAAAAAGTGTGTTGACTTCCCGATGTTCGCTACCTTGGTGTTACAGGAGTTGAACCTTATGCTAATGGGGAGAGGTGAAATTCTGTTCAAATGTGATAAGCCAGAGGGGAGATGAGAAGAATGAGTTCGGCCAGCAAAGCAGAAGTTGGAAAGGAGGAATGTGGGACTCAAACAGGTGCAGCAATGTTAGGGAATCAGACCAGGTGGGCCAAGGGCTCTAAGACTGGAGATAAAGATGTGTGGATCACAGAGAAATCATCCAAGCTCAGCCGACAGGGAGCACAGTGGTCGGGGCATTGAGTCAGGTGCTTTAACTCCAGACCCCTTGTTGAAGAGCTGGGTGACCACAGTACAGCAATGTACTTTGCCCCCTTTCTAACTCCATTTTTATAACCTGCGAGAGAGAGAGTGTCGTTGGTCAATTTCTCAGGATTTCTGGAGGGATTTTATAAGCCGATGACCTTAAAATGCTCAGCACGAAGTCTGGTATATGCCAAGTCGTCCATGGCAGAGAGCATGTTGATGGGGACAATGACGATGGTGATCATCCTTAATATTCTACAAGAGACCTGTCCGCAAGGTCAAAGGCTTCCAGAGAAGATTGGCCTGGGTGCAATGCTACAGTCATCCCATAATCCTAAGGGATCAGGAGGAGGAAGAAGAAAGGCGAATGAGGGGAGAAGCGAGGGGAACACATATTCTGTCTTCATAGCTGCCTCTGGTCCCTGGAATAGGGGCAGGTGTCAGATCTAATGGATGTACTGTACTACACCTCACTGTTTCAAGAAAATGAAACAGTTATACAGTGAACCCTCGTTTATCACGGTTAATTGGTTCTAGACCCTACCGTGATAAATGAAATTCTGCGAAGTAGGATTCATTATTTGTAAATCAAATATTTTCGTAGTTAGAGCATAGAGGACATGAAAAAACACTCTTTAGTCACCATTACACTCGTATTACCCAATTTATTAAACGAAAAAGGGAAAATACAGTAAAACATTTTGGACGTTACAATTATCATTTATTATATTATTTATGGCATCAAGCGTGTACAGTATGAGCCAATCAGTGGCAGTAATGACAGAGCATGCACTGTTACGCAAAAACCGCGATAGAGTGAAGCCGCGGAAGTCGAAGCGCGAAGTGGCGAGGGTTCACTGTACTTTGAAGCAAGTAAGGTAGACACTAACTCTTAAGGTCACATTCAATACTTTTAGGTCACACTCCCTCCAAACCCAAAGCTCAAGGGATCTGCTTATTGCCTGAGCTTTAAAAGATGAAGATGTAAGATGTGTTTCTTTTTGTGTGTGAGAAACCAAGCAATTGATCATTTGGAGTTCAGTAAAATGAATAACGTTTAAAGGGTCCTTCTATATTGCCTAGTGCCTCTCTAAGAGCTATTTGTTTTAACTATGTAAATCTACACATGAACCCCAGAAATTAGGTATTATTATTATCCTCACTGTATAGATGTTACTTTGTGGACACTCAGTCACTTCATATGCATGTGGAAGTTGGACATTGAATAAGAATGACCAAAGAAGGTTTGATGCGTCTGAATGATGGTGCTGGCGAAGAATATTGAAGGCACCACAGACTGCCAAAGAACAGATCTGTCTTGGAAGACGTGCAGCCAGAATGCTCCCTGGAAGCAAGGATTTCATCTCAATTATTTTGGACATGTTATCTCGAGAGAACAGTACCTGGAGAAGGACATCATGAAGGACATCATGCCTGCTAATATAGAGGGGCAGCGTAAAAAGAGGAAGGCCCTTGACAAGGTGGATGGACACAGTGGCTGTAACAACAGGTTCAAACAGAAGAACAATCGTGAGGACGGTGCAAGAGCAGGTAGATATTTGGTTTTGTTCTGTTGCGCATAGTGTTGCTATGTAAAAACCTCTCTTGGAAGAAGTAGGGTCAGAATGCTCCTTAGAAATGAGGATGGTGGAAACAGAGGAAAAAACTAGGAGTCAAAGAGCATTTATGGAGGTCTAAATACAGGCATGTACATGTGTAAATATATTTATATATGATGATAGGGAAATAGCTCTATGTGCATATATTTATACGTCTAGTATTAAGGTAGCAGATGAACATTGGGCCTCCACTCAAGGACCCCCTCAATGCAAGAACACTTTGTTCTATTAAACTGGCTTTCCATGATGCTGATCTTCCTGACATGATCACCAAAGACAATGCTGGTGCATAAGCAAATGTGGCGAAGAAAGCTGATGGTGCTTGGCTATCAAAAGATATAGCATCTGGGGTCTTAAAGGCTTGAAGATAAACAAGAAGTCATCTAGCTCAGAAGCAACAAAACCCACATGGAAGAAGTACACCAGCCTGTGTGATCACAAGGTGTCAATAGGATCAGATATCAGGCATCAAAGAACAAAAAATCATATCATTGTGAATGAGGGGAGTGCAGAGTGGAGACCCAAAACTGATCTGTAGGCAACTGGACATTCCCTTACAGAAAGGTTGCGGGGAGGAGATGAGCCACTCAGGGTGCATTATAGCAACGCTGAAAAATATAACTTTTCTCTATTTCTCTAATGCTCCCCGCCCCCACGATCATGATCCCAATTCTACCTTACAAATCTGGCTAGACCAGAGCATGTACACTGGTACAGATAAGAGCTGGAAACACAGGGGATCCAGTACAGATAAACCCCTCCAGAACAATAATGAGAGTATTCATACCAGGAGGGTAAGGAGAAGGTGGGGGGAAAGGGGGAACCGATTACAATGATCTACATATAACCCCCTCCCTGGGAGATGGACAACAGAAAAGTGGCTGAAGGGAGACACCGGACAGTGTAAGACATGAACAAATACTAATAATCTATAAATTATCAAGGGTTCATGTGGGAGGGAGGGGGAAAATGAGGAGCTGATATGAAGGGCTCAAGTAGAAAGCAAATGTTTTGAGAACGATGATGGCAACAAATGTACAAATGTGCTTGACACAATGGCTGTATGTATGCATTGTGATAAGAGTTGTACGAGCCCCCAAGAAAATGATTTTTAAAATAAGAAAGAAAGAAATGAGAACGGTGAGACCCTTTCACGCATTTTAGACCTATTATCGGGAGATAGTATCAGTATTTTGGAAAGCGGGGAAGACCTTCAAGAAGATGCATCGGCACAGGGGCTGCAACAGTGCACTCAAAGTTCACCACAGTTGTGAGCACGGCACAGGACCCAGCAGTTTCCTTCTCTTGTCAGGGGCTGGCTCGATGGTGCGGGAGCACAGCAACACCACAGAGGAGGAGCCTGAAGCTAAAAGGAGGCTGAACGTCCCCCGGCTAGGAAGTGGCAGAGCAGGGTTCAAACTGTGTCTAGATCCAGCTTTCTTGCTTTTCATCATTACAGGGTTTGTGTCACAGAGTCGCAGGGGAGAAGGGTCCATTTTCAGTCTTGCCTAGCTATTTCTCTGATGACTGAGCAGAGCACTCTGCACTGAGCTGCTAACCTCCAGGCCAGCGGTTTGAAACCCCAGCCCCTCCTCAGCAGACAGATGAGGCTTTCTACTCCCATAAAGAGCTACCATCCCAGAAACCCAGAGGGCAGTTCCACCTTGTCCTCTAGGCCTCCTCTCAGTCAGAATCAACTCCATGGCAGTGAGGCTTTCTTTTTTTATGATGAGCTTAATTCAAATTCAACTAATACCGAGGATATAGGATTTGCCAGTCCCTGGAGTGATTTAGCTCAACAACAATCTTTCACGGTTAGTTACACCATCCTATTTTATAGGCAACAAGCTGGAGCCTTGGTCAAGTAAAGGGACTTGCTTATCCAGCACACAGGCAGGCAAGGAGCTATGGGCCAGGGATCAACTCCAGTTCAAGGGTTCTCCACCTTGGCTGCACAATAGTGCCCCTGGGGGGTTTACAAAACATGTGATACCCCATCCCATGGCAGTCAATTAGGCTGAAGTGGTGCACAGGTCAGAGGTGACCCCAATGGAACTGTGAGGTGAAGTGCTTTCCAGATGTTCCACTGTTGTGGCTCTTCTCTCAGCCTGTACACTCTGACTTCCCAGTGAGTTGTGGAGGGAGAAGGAATAGGACATTGCCCTGAAAGCCACTTGAATCGCTGGAAACCCTCTCATGCCCCTGAGGACAAAGAAACTCCTACTGGTTGCTGCCTGCTGTTAAGGGGACTCCACGGACTTGTAAACATACGCTGCCAGTTGCTATGACGATCCTTTGCAATGTCAGCAAAAATTATTTGTGCTGTAGAACAGCGTGCACAAAAGTCCCCAATGTCTCCAGCGCAGAATCTACCTCAGCTCCAGACCTGGCCCTGGCACACCTGAGCCACTGCTTACAAATGCTACCACCCAGACATGGACGTTATGGGGGATGGTCTAAACAGCCCCCTCACTGTATGAGGGCTCAAGAGATGAGATCATGGGCCATGTG
>NW_022103898.1:17931232-17942922 GCF_000313985.2 Echinops telfairi
AGTAGGTTAAATGTCTTTGAATATTTATTTCAAAGGAGAACAGTAGACTAGCTCTGTAAGTGGAAAATAGGGTCAACAAAATCAATATGGTATCAACAATAACTATACACGCTGTACTACTGCATGCGCTGCATTACTACACACACTGCCTTACTGCAGGTACACAACACAGCTTGTATAGTTTGAGGCCTAACGCAGGCTGATGATATTTCAGAATGTGATGACATGACTGTTTGCCTAGAGCAGTCTGTGTTAGGGCTTATACTATACACACTGTTGTGTATGCACCGAGTTACTGCATGTGCTGCATTACTGCATATGCAGCATTACCACATATGTATGGGAAGTGCTAACGCAACACATGCAGTAACACAGTGCGTACACAATGCAGAGCGTGTGTATTATGAGCCCTAACACAGGCTGGTGTATGCAAGTACGCTGTATGGGTCCAGATAGGGGTTAATCAGAAAATTAAAAAAATATATAGCAGATTATGTACTGTAAATAAATGTACTGTATATCCAAAACCAGAGATATACCGGTACTTGTATTCAGTGATGCTTGGGTGGAGCAAGGGGGCGTGACCAAGTGGGGTAAGACTGTAAAGGTTACATCATTGGTCACAGCCCTGGAGAAGAGCGGGAGAAGAAGAGCAGCCGCATCAGACATTCATCTGACAAGGATGCACACGCCCCAGGTGCCAGCACACAGAAGAGGGCAGGTTCTTGCCCAGTTCGGCACGGACAGCACAGAGGCTGCCTGTGTGCAGGAGAAAAGAAGAGCTGTGATATCAGCCGTCATCAGACCACCCACAGATGCTGCAGGAGCCCGCAGATGAGGGAAGAGACCGGAGAGCACCCGCACTGCACCGGAGAACAGGGAAGTGGGGCCCTCACTCGAGTATAAGCAGAGGGGGGTTTTCAGCATAAAATATGTGCTGAAAAACTCAGCTTATACACGAGTATATATGGTAAGAGGTGAACTAGAAAAGTTCTCCAACCTACACCTTTTTTTATTAAGCCTCTGGATGGAATCCAGAGAGTGTTTACTCCTCTATTTGATAAAATGTAACACTGCTCCTCACAGGCATGTTTGCATCTGTATACCGTTGCCTGGCAGCCCTCCCCTGTAGCAATCCATTCTTTAATGGTGAGAATGTTCGGCACCAGTGTTAAATGTTGCTGTTCATTTCCATTGAGTCAGCTTTAACCCATGGAGACTGTGTTAGAACAAAACACTGCCAACTTTGGTGTCACTGTGTGGTAAATGTTGGGCTGTGAACTGCCAAATCCGAAGTTCAAACCCACCAGCTTCTCCAAGGGAGAAGGATGAGGTTGTCTGCTCCAGTCCAGATTTACAGTCTCTGAAACTCTACAGGGTTGTTATCAATCAGAATTGGCTTGGTGGCAGTGGCTTTGGGTTTTGGGGGTACCATATTCATGATGTTTGAGTACATTGAATACATAGGTAAGGGGGAAGAGTCAAAGGTCTTTTTGATGACCTTGAAATTGCACTATGGATGGACAACCAAACCCACTCTTCTCTTGGTGGCAAATAGGAACCAGCTACAGTTGACAGAAATGGAAATTGTCTCCATCAGGACCTGGGTTCTAGTCCCAGTTCTATCACTCAGTGTCTGTGCTGCCTGCCCCGAATCTTCACTTGGTCAATAGCATACAAGGCCACTGTTATCAGAGGTCTCACCTCCACCATACATTACCCTTTCTTCTCAAGGTTATGCATAGTTTGCTATGATCCACATTATCAATAGTTTTTACATATTGAATAAACAAAAAACACCCTAAAAAAACAAGTAAACATCTTTCTGGTCTGCACTGAGCCAAGATCCTTCTGACTCAGCAATGATATCCCGGTTCCATTTCCTCTTCCCTTGAAGCACCTCGTTAATGTACTGCTGCAACCATGGTTGGATGACCTTTGGCAAAATTTTACTTGAATGTGATATCAAAGATATTGTTCTATAATTTGAGCATTCTGTGGGGCCATCTTTTTTGGCATGTGTAAAAATATGGATCTCTGACTGTTGGTTAGCCAGGTAATTGTTTTCCAAATTTCCTGGTGTAGATAAGTGAGTGCTTCCAGTGTCATCAGCTTGCTGAAACATTTCAATTGTTATACCATCAATTCCTGAACCCTTCTTTTTGGCTACTGTGTTCAGTGCAGCTTGATCTTCTTCCTTCAGTACCACTGGTTCTGGCCCATATGTTGCCTCTTGAAATGATCAAATGTTAAGTTCTTTGGGTACAGAGACGGTGTATTTTTTTCCATCTTCTTTTGATGCTTCTTGCGTCATTCAGTCTTTTGCCTACAGATTCTTCCAACATTGCAACTTGTACGATTCCTTCAGTTCTTTCCATTTAAGACTTGCTGAGTGTGGTCTTCCTTTCTGGTTTTTTAATTCTAAGTCTTTTCCCATTTCATTATAATATTTTAGTTTGTCTTCTCAAACTGCCCTTGGAAATGTTCTAGTAAGTTCTTTGACTTCAACACTTCTTCAATTCGCTTTAGCTGCTCTATGACTAGGAATACGTTTCAGATTCTCTTCAGACATCCCTTTCGATATTTTCTTGTCTTTTTAACGACCTTTTTCTCTCTTCATGTAGGAAATTATTTATTTCTTCCCACAGCTCCTCAGATCTTCTGTCGTGGGTGTTCAGTGCACCAAATCTGTTCTTGAAATGTTCTCTAAATTCAGGTAGTATATACTCAAGGTAGTAGTTTGGTTCTCCTGGACTTTAATTTTTTTTCTTTAGCTTCAAGCTGTACTTACATCTGAGCAATGGATAGTCTGTTCTACAGTCGGTCCCTGGCCTGGGTTTTGGTGCTTATGTTGAGCTTCTCGATTGCCTCTTCACACAGATATAGTCGATTGATTTCTGTGTTTTCCATCTGGAGAAGTCCATGTGCATAGTTGCCATTCGTGTTGTTTAAAAGGCTTTTCGTTACGAAGAAGTTGTTGGTCTTGCAAAATTCTATCATGCAATCTCTGGCTTTGTTTCTGTTACCAAGATCATATTTTACACCTACCGTTCCTTCCTCAAAGGATCCCTGGTGACGCAAGGCTTACATGTTGGACTGCTAACTGCAAGGTCAGCAGATTGAAACCCCTTGCTGCTGTTCAGAGAGAGACAGGGCTTTCGACTCCCTTAAAGAGTTGTAGTCTCAAAAACCCTGTCTACAGGGCTCTACACTGTCTTATAGGATCGCTACGAGTCAGCACTCCGTCAGTGCTAATGGGCTTGGGTCTTTCCTTTTTGCTTCCAACTTGTGTCTTCCAATCACCATTCATTATCACTGCAACTTGACGGTATGTTTGATCAATTTCAGGACTAAAGGCATTGGTAGAATTCTTCAATTTCTGCTTCACTAACTTTAGTGGTTGGTGCATACATGTGGATAATAGCTGTATTGACAGGATAACCTTGAATACCATGGATCTTATTTTATACAGATGGCATTGTACTTCAAGATCGATCTTGAAATGTCCTTTTTTGATGATGCATTCGATGCCATTCCTTTTGAGTTGTATTCCTGGCATGTTATTCTGATTCAGAATGGTGAATACCAGTCCATTTCTGCTCACTACTGCCTAGAGGAAGACACAGCAGAAGAGTCGTTGCATTTGAATGGTGGTGCTGGTGAATAATACCAAACGTACCATGGACGACGGAAAGGGCACACCGATCTGTGTTGGCAGAAGTAAGGCCAGAGTGCCCCTTAGCGGCAAGGAGGGCAAGACTTCATCTTCCATACTTTGGACATATAAACCAGAAAGGCTAGTGCCTGGAGAAGAACACCATTCTTGGTAAAGTGGAGGGGCAGAGAAACAAAGGAAGGCCCTCAATGAGATGGATTGACACAGTGGCTGCAGCCGGGCTCAGCCATTGTGACAATTGTAAGGAAGGCGCACAACGGTGCAGCATTTTGTTCAATTGTGCATGGGGTTGCTATGGGTTGTAACTGACTCGACAGCACCTGACAACCACCACCACTTAAGTGTGTACCCAAATGTATGTGACTTCCTGCAGTGAATTGTCCCAGTGTTGCCATGCAGTTCATTTCTTACTGAATCCATCCAATTCTTGGTTGAAAGCAACAGGAATCATTTGCACCATGAGCACAAGAAAGGAATTTAGTAGCGATAGGAAGCACTGGACATATAATCAGATAGATGGTGGCAAGAATGGTGTTTGAATCTGGGTAGACTAGAGAAACAGATCCATGGACTCGCATATGTGAGTAAGAAAGAGGTTTATATACAAGAGCAATTGAACATTGAGAAAACATCCCAGCCCAGTCCAGATCAAGTCCGTAAGTCCGATATTAGCCCATATGTCCAATACCAATCTATAAAGTCCTCTTCAGACTCACGAATCACATGCAATGATGCCAAATGTAGAAGATCACAGGCCAGTGGGTAGAAAGCCTTTGGATCCAGTGTCATTGGAAACATCTCAGCGCTGGCAGGGGTCTTTGCATCAGGGTGGGTCCATGTGTCTTGTCAGCTCCTACGTCTCCCAGGGTGTGAGCAGAGAGAGAGTCTCTCCTGCCCCCAGGGAGGAAAGTACCAGATTTCCCAGAATTCTCAGAAGGCCATGCCCGTACAGAAGCCTCATTGGCTATCTCCAGATTGACAGCCTAGACTCCACCCCTACACTCTTAATCCTTAAATTGACACCAGATTAGGTGGTGACCACAAATGGCACGAAAAACTACCCAGCGGCTGTTGTGTCAATTCCGCTCATTGTGACCGTGTGTTGCAGAGTAGCGCCACACTCCTCAGGGCCCATGTGGCTGAGACCATTCCATAGCAGATGGCTTCCTCCCCCAATGAGGCCTCTAGATGGATTTGTACCTTCAACCACTTGCTTAGTAATCCAGCACTTAACCCTTTGCTCCACCCAGGGACTCTGCATGCAGAACAGGGTTTAGGAAACTGGAGGAAGCCAAGTAAGTTCCAGAGGTTGAAGAAGATTTATGAGCAACCTCCAGCCTTGGCTCCAACCTCTTCAAGAACCCATGGGTGCCACATTTTATGTCCGGTGTCCCTCACTCTACGCGGAGAGGCAACATCACTGGATGGAGCAATTCATGGGCCCAACTGAGCCTTTTCTCCAATGTTGTTAGAGATTTGGGGCTAACACATGGTGATAGGATCTGGTCTGGGAATTTCCAGTTCAGCACACCATGAAAACTGCTCCCTTACAAGCAATGGGGAGGGTCATAGGTAGACACCCCTGTGACACCAACCGATTGAAAAGCCACCTTTGGTCTATCTTTTGCTTTATCCATAAAGAAACTACAATGCAGAGAGAGTATTTAATGACAGTCTTAGGTGACCTGGCTGCCCACCTTGTGTTTGCGCTCCAACACTACGGCAGTCATGTGGATAATGATCAGCTGTTTCTTCAGATGTATGCAATCTCTCAGGCTGGGGAGGGAGGAACATGAGGGACTCTGTGGAGGGTAATGATCAGGTTTCAGATATTTTCATTACAGGAGTTCTACTCAAAGAATACATGATACTTGAATGACCTTGACCTCCAGTGCAGGGTTGGAGGGTCTCATTATAGACAGTCCCTGAGTTTTGAAGAAAATCCATTCCTAAAGGTGTCTTTAAGTTGAATTTGTAGGCAAGGTGAATTTGGAACAGAGGCATACAGCTTTGTTTAGCATTAGCTCGGTGCACTAAGGAACCCTGGTGGTCTGCTAACCACAAGGTCAGCAGTTTGAAACCACCAGGCACTCTGAGGGAGAAAGACAAGGGTTTGTAAGCCTACAAAGATTGAGAGTCTCAAAAAACCCCAGAGGCAGTTCTACCCTCTCCTATAGAGCCTGCTACTCGATGGCAGTGAGTTTGGGTTGAGCTCTGATTCTCCTGTGTCCTTCAAATCTATCAAGATGGCCTCTTGGGAATGCTCAAAGTGCCTTCCATGTCCTTCAGAGCTGACTTTTCTGCCTTGAATTGAACTGGCCCAGCTGGCTCCTTTGAAGCCACTGTTTACACTCTTTTTCTTTTTTTATCTTTATTGTTAGATTTATATTGTATATTTCTTGCTAGATTAGTACCCTATATATTTTTGTTCATTTATTTATTTATATTTATTAATCATTTGATTGTGGGGGGCTCTTACAGGTCTCATAACAATCCATACTTCAATTGTATCATACTTCAATTGCACACTTGTACATATGTGGCCATCATCATTTACAAAACATTTTTTTTCTACTAGAGCCCTTGGTATCAGCTCCTCTTTTTTCCCCTCCCTTCCTCCCTCCCTCACCCTCATGAATCTTTAATCAATTATATATTTTTATTGCTATTTCCTATCTTACATCATCTGTAGTCTCCCTTCATCCACATTTCTATTATTCATCTCCCTTGGTGGAGGGTTATATATCCAACCTTGTGATCAGTTCCCCCTTTCTCCCTCCTCTCCTCCTACCTTCATGGTATCACCACTCCCATTTACCTGTCCTGGATTCCATGTGTCCAGAGCTCTTATCTGTACCAATGTACGTACTCTGTCTAGCTGGGTTTGCAAGATAGAACTGGGCCTTGCTAGTGGGACGGGGTGAGCATTCAGAAACTAGAGAAATGTTGTATATTTCATTGTTGCTAAATCGCACCCTGGCTAAATCATCCCTTCCTTGTGACCCTTCTGTGAGGAGATGTCCAATTTTCTACAGATGGGCTTTGAGTTTCCACTTCGACCCCCCTCATTCGCATTGATATAATTGTTTGTTTTGGATTTTTGATACCTGATCCCGTCAACACCTCATGATCACCCAGGCTGGTGTGCTTCCTCCATGTGGGCTTTGTTGTGGAAACCACTGTATTGATTAGGAAACCCCCCTTTTTTTGAGGCACCGTAGGTAATAATGTATAAAATATGTAATAATGTATAAAGTAACATATAAGAAAACCTGTCTTAAGTCATCCACTGATCTCAGAGACATATTTAAATATATCTGTTTGGAAGACACCAGTGCATACATGGACTGGAAGCCTAGTAGCTAGACTTTTTTTTTTTTTTGCGTTTGTCCATGTCAAACCCTAAACCCATCACCAACCAGTGGATTCCGACTTACAGAAACCCTCTCCAGGATGTCCGAGGCCGTCGGTCTTTCCTGGAGCAGACCGCCTCGTCGTTCGTTCTCCTGTCGAGAACTGGTGGGTTTGCACTAACATCTTGCGGTTAGCCCTCCAGCACCAGCTGGCCTCCTTCTTGTGTATGTACACCGAGTGCATAGACGTAAAACAATGTAGACAGCGCCTACCACTGTTGTTGTAGTTGTTAGGTGCCATCCAGTTGATTTGGATTCATTACCACCCCCCACCCTCCCAACACTCCCCCACCCCAATGAAGGGAGTAGCACTGCCCCCAGGGTTTTCTTGGCCGTCACTTTCCTAGAAGCAGTTCCCCAGGGCTTCCTCCTCCTACAGAGTGACTGGACGGCTTGGAAAAGACAATCATTTAGTTAGAGGGTGCTTACCCCTTTGTGCCACCAGGGCTTCTTGCTGCTGCGTTGTTGAGGTTGAGTCATAGCGACCAACGTAGAGAGAGGGAAACACCCCCTGTCCTGTGCCAGCCTCACAATTGTTTCTACATTTGAGCTCCTCCACGCAGGCACGGTGTCAGTCTAAAGGGTCCCAGGCCTTCCTCTCTTTCACTGTCCTGCTACTTGAGTGAGCATAGCGTCCTTCTCCAGAGGCTGGTCTCCTCTGACAATAGGCCCGCCCAAAGCATGTGACATGAAGGCTTTGCCATCTTTGCCTCTAAGGAACATTCTGGCTGCACTTCTTCCAAGCCAGATTTGTTTCTTCTTTTGGCAGTCAGTGGTATTTTCAATATTCTTCGCCAGCACCGTAATTTATTTTATTTTGTGTGTGTGTGTGTGTGTGTGTGTGTGTGTTTAAAGTACTTTTATTGGGGGTCTTACATCTCTTATCACAATCCATACCTTCATCCAGTGTGTCAAGCACATTTGCACATATGCCGCCATCATCATTTTCAAAGCACTCTCTTCCCACTTGAGCCCCTGATATCAGCTCCCCATTTCTTCCCCTCCCTCCCCAACCTGCCCTCCCTCACAAACACTTGATAAGTTATAGATTAATTTTTCCATATCTTCCATCGTCCTCCATTAGCCCTCACCCACTTTTCAGTTATTCGTCCCCCTGGGAGGGGGTTCTAGATTGATCCTTGTGATAGATTCCTACTTTCTCCCTCCACCCTCCCCGAATCCTCCTGGTATCTCTATTCTCCTTGTTGGCCCTGAGGGGTTTATCTATTCTATATTTCCTGTGTTTCAGGCTCTTATCTGTAGCAGTGTGCATGCTCTGGTCTAATCCGATTTGTAAGGTAGAATTGAGGTCATGGTAGTGGGGTGAAGGAAGCACCAAAGAACTAGAGGAAAATTGTGTGTTTCATCGGTGCTATACTGCACCCTGGCTGGCTCATCTCTTCCCTGTGACCCCTCTGTGAGGGATGTCCAATTGTCTACAGATGGGCATTGGGTCTCCACTCCATGCCCACCCACCCCCTTTCACCTTGGGTATGGTTTTATTCTGGGTCTTAGATGCCTGATAGCTGATTCCATTGACACCTCATGATCACACAGGCTGGTGTGCTCCTTCCATGTGGGCTTTGTTATTTCTGAGCTAGATGGCTGCTTGTTTACCTTTAAGCCTTTAAGACCTCAGATGCTATATATTTTGAGAGCAGGGCACCACCAGCTTTATTCACCACATTTGCTTGTGCACCCATTTGTCTTCAGTGATCGTGTCAGGAAGGTGAGAATCACAGAATGCCGATTGTTAGAACAAAGTGTTCTTGCCACACCATAATTTCTATGCATCGATTCTTCTTTGCCTCCCTAATTCAATGTTCAACTTTCATGGAGGGGGATATGAGATGATTAATGATACCATGCCTTGGGTCAGATGCACCTTACTCTTCAAAGTAATATCACCCTTTCTTTTCAATACTTTAAAGAGGTCTTGTGCAGCAGATTCAGCCAAGGCAATGTGTCACTGGATCCTCTGAACTGCTGTTGTGGTAGCACCTCAAATGTCTAACATGGAGTCCTTGATTGTCCTGCTCTTCCTCACTGTTGCCCTTCTTGACCTTGGCACTATGACCCCACCAGAGACTCAAATCAAATACCCATGGGTCATTCGTGTGGCTTCTCTCTTCCTCTTCCCTTAAGTCCAACCCATCACTAATGCTTTTCGAGCTGCTCTCAAAGGATATCTCAATCAACCAGCCCTTCTTTCCTCTGCTCTGTGGCTACATGGGACTTCTGAAATTGACCTCCCAATTGGCCTCCCACTTCACATTCTTCCTCTTCTTAAATCTGATTTCCACTCAGCAGTGAGGTGGATCTTTTGAAACTCTCACCAGACTTAATGGCAGCAAGTGGATTCTAACTCATAGTGACCCTATAGGGCAGGGTAGAACTGCCCCTGTGGGTTTCCAAGACGGGAACTTTTTACTGTTCTTGCTGAGAGGCTGATGGTTTGAAACTGTTGACCTGGTGCATAGCAGCCCAACATGTAACCACTATGCCACCAGGGATCCTTGGAACAGCCTCTTCAAACCCTCCAGAGGACTTGTTTTGGTTCTTAAGACAACATCCGCCTTTCTTGCCTTGGCCCATAGGTCTCTGGGTGGCTTAGTTCTGGTAACCTGTCTGGTCACAGCTCATTTCCCCTTTGCTCACTCTGTCTCCCACCATCCTAGTTTCTAGTTCCAGCCTGAGAACTGGCCCATTTGCTGTTCCCTCTGTCTGTGATGCTTTTCCTGCAGCCCTGGAATCCCTTTTACCCTTGGATCTTAAACTCAAGTATGGTTAGACCTTCAGAGAGCATCCTATTTCTAAAGGCCTTGTTTCCCCTCTCGTTTTTTAATCCACTCCCTCCCCTCATTGTGCTGACAACAATCTGATGTTATGTTGCTCGAGATCTACTCGCACAGAACCTGCACAGCCGCGCCCTGGGCTAACTCCGTGAGGGCGACCAGAAGATTTCTCCATCCAGGTCAGCGCACCTGACACCTGTGCTGGCGCCTAGAACATCACCAGAGCCAAAGGCGAGCCCAGCACTGCTTGTGGTCACAGGAGGCCAGGAGACTTTCTCAAAGCTGGCTTCCAGGGACGCCGCACTCTTGGCACTCCCCGAGGGCCCTCTAGACACTCTTGGGATGGAGAACTGTTACCTCACTGGTGGCTGCCTGAGCTCCAGCGCAGGCAGAAGAAGCAACTTTCCCTGTTGAGCAAGAGATCCAAGGGCTTGAGGGTGGAGGGGGCGGGGCCTTTGGGCGGAGCCTCGCGGCCTGAGCCAATGAGGCGCCGCGGTGCGGCGGCGGGCGGCGGCGCGCGGTGGCAGACAGAGCCTGTGGCCCGCAGGTGCAGACAGAGCCACTCGCCGGCGCCGGCTTCCGAGGGGCGGCTCGCAAGGTAGGGGCGGCGCCGAGCCCAGTAGACGCCGCGGGTGGTTGCGAGCAGGGGGTCCCCACTCCAGCCGGCTTTGCTGCCGGCTTGTCCTTGTCCTGGGGCTCCGGCCCGGAGGGAGCCCGCGGGGTGCGCGCGCGGAGGGCCGCTCGGAGCCACCACGGCCGCTTCTCGGCAGGCTGTCCGCCCGGCTGCGGTTGCCTGCACGGGCCTGGACCCCGGGAGCCCGGGAACCCGGGAGCCCGCGCCTGATGGGGGTGTCTAGGACCCAGGGAAGAGCCTGGGAGAACCGGAGTCGCATCGGCGGGACCTCGGGGCTCCGCAGCCTGCACCTGTCTCTGGACGCAGACCGCAGGGGCTTGGGGGTGTCGCTTTGGAGATGGGGGTCCGATGTGTCGTGCCATCTCCTATCCCGAGTCATCCTGGGGCGCAAGGAGCATTCTCAGGGACTACCTCCGACTCCCAGTGTTTGCAAGCAGCAGTTATTGAGCTCCTGCTGGGTGCCAGGCGCTGGGCCCAATCCTAAGGACGTGCGGGAAGAGCAAGGGCTGTGTAGGAAGTTCCTGGAGGCTGAGGACCTTTCCAGGACAATTCCAGCCCAGTGCAGGGGGCCGCAGCTGGAGAGGAGAGGAGCACGGAGGAGGGAGAAGGGGGAGGATTTGCTAGGCTGAAAGTCTTGTGTGTTGGGAGCGTGTGGAGTTGGGAGAGCAAGAGTTCCCCCCGCAGGTTTTCTTGCAAAAGTAAAGGAACTGAGAAGATGGCATTTGGAAGATGGGATCCTCCTGGAAGCCCAGGGGATGTGCAGGACCCCGGATGTGGTGGGCAGGGAATGAGCTGGCGGCTGGGGGCGAGAGCATGCGAGAACCACAAGATGTAGCCTTCCACAAAACCCCCAAACTTCCTGCCATCCAGTGGACTCCTAGCGACCCTATAGGACAGAGTAGAACTGCCCCTGTGGGTTTCTGAGACTAACCCTTTACTGGAGTAGAAAGTCCTGTCTTTCTCCCTCAGAGAGGCTGGTGGTTTTGAACTGCTGCCCTAGAGGTTAGCAGCCTTAGACTACTTAAGATGTTGTCAATGTCGGAGGCTGTGGTTTGGTCAGTGCCACTTGGTTGGTGGGGATTCTTAGCTGTATTGGCTAACACCATAATCCAAATGCACCTGCTCTCTTGCCTACCTTACTCGTTGATGGAGCAGGGCTTGTGGAAGATGTC
>NW_022103898.1:17943392-17959524 GCF_000313985.2 Echinops telfairi
TGTCCCTCTGCTCTGGTCTTCTGGCCCTCTCTGGTCTTCTGGCCCCCTTGGGCTCCACTTTCTGCCTCACAGAGGCTCAGCCTTGGCCCTCAGAGGCAGAGCTGTGTCACATGGAGGAATAGGGAACGTGAAGGCTCATCAGGTAGGTCAGCCAGGAAAGTCCCATTCGCTGGGCGCCTCCGGGGCAGTATCAGTCTTTCTGGAACCTCAGTTTTTCTCATGGCAAAGCGTGTTGTATCACCCCCAGCGGCAGGTTGGGCCTGCTGAAGGAGGCCTGAGATGGACCATGCACACAGCAGGATTCCCAAGGTGTGTCCTAACCCACCAAAAGAGCGGGGAAAGGTGAACCAGGTGAGACTGCAAAGAAGACTTTCATGGAAGCCCTAAGCTGGAGAGCCAAACCTTCAGAGCCCAGCATTAATGAGCCAGTGGGTGCAGGCTGCCTTCTGGAGGGGAGCTTGAGGCAGCTCCCCCACCTTCCGCAGGGCGGTTACTGAGCTCTGAGCAGCCAGCACTCCTGCTAACTGGGTTGGGGAAGATGAATGCCCCCCTAAAGGGGGATCTAGAGGTGCTTGATAGCATCCATGACAGTGCCACACAAGATGAGTTTGGGAAGGGCAAGCGATAAAGGATAGAAAGTACTTCATACCGGTGCAGAGCAGGCAGGTAAACATACCCCTTTCTCTCACGTTTAGAGCCCTTGGCATCCTGGAGTTTGAGTGCCCTAAGTCAGGGGTTGTGAGAAAATGCTGTTCTTATTATTAGGTGCTGTGGAGTCAGTTCCAACTGCACCCTGGGCACAACAAGAGGAACCCCTGCCGAGTCTTGCCCCATCCCCACAACTGCTCATACTTTGCAGCCCCTGGTGGCAGCCACAGGGTCAGTTCATCTCACGGAGGAGCTGCCTCTTTTTCTCTGCCCAGCTGCCTTACCAAGCATGCCCTTCTCCAGGGGCTGGTCTCTCCTGATAACAGCTCCAAAGTACGTGAGACACTCTCACCATCCTCGCTTCTAAGGAGCATCTGGCTGTACTTCGTCAAGGATAGGTTTATTTGTTCAGTCTTCCGTTGAAGAATTGATTTGGAGGAAATAGTCCTGTAATTGCCATCATTACCGTGATCCAGCCCTGAGCAGGTCCCTGCTCCACAGATCGTCTCTCTTCCTTACCCAACAATACTCCAAGTTGGGTATCTTTTAAAAGTTTTGTCTTTTTATTTTTTAAAAATAAACATGCAACACCCAATGTCTTTCCATCTCACTCAGATTTAATCCAAGCTACCTTGGTCCTCAGCCAACCACATGACCACATTGCCATCAAATGGATCCAACTCAAGGCGATCCCGTGTGTTCTAGACAAGAACTGTCCCATAGAGTTTCCTTGACTGTAATGTTCATGGAATCACATTGCCACGCTGAGCTTGCATGTGGTCTCTGGATGGGTTTGAACTGCCAACCTTTAGGCTAGTATTCTAGTGCAATCCATGCTTCAAGGTCCTCTATACTCCGATTCTTGCAATCATTTTTTACCATGCATTCTACCCCCACATGCTGCCACCCCCCCACCTTTGCTCCTCTGCTTTGGTCACAGTTTGTTTTTCTTTAACAGTTTTATTGACATGGCATTCATGTAGCATACAATACAATGGTTTAACTATATTACAAAGTGTTGTGCAGTCACCACCACAGTCAATTTTAGAACATTTTGCTCATCCTTGTACCCATAATTAGTTCCCCATTACTTTATTGCCTCCCCTGCCATAATCCTAAAGAACTATTAATCTAGTTACTGCCTCTGTAAAATTAGCTATCCTGAATTTCATATAAAGCACTGGTTCTCAACCTTCCTAATGCTATGACCCTTTAATACAGTTTCTTATGTTGTGGTGACCCCAACCATAAAATTATTTTCCTTGCTACTTCATAACTATAATTTTGCTACTGTTATAATTGGGCGCCCCCTGTGAAAGAGTCGTTTGACCCCAAAAGGGGTCCCAACCCACAGGTTGAGAAACGCTGATATAAAGGAAACCATAAAAGCAAACAAAAAACAATCTGGCTTCTTTGTAGGAGAAAGACAGGACTCCCTACTCCAGTAAAGATTCAGAGTCTCGGAAACTCACAGGCAGTTCTACCCTGTCCTGTAGGGTGGCTGTGCGCCAGCATTGATTCGATGGCAGTGAGTGTGGTTTTGGTTCTTTTATTGTCGTTTTACACTCAACCTAGTCTTTTCCAGGACCTGGAACCACAAAATAATAATAATAGCAACAGTCACATCTGTATGATTTGTTAACATTCTACAAAGGCTTGTGAATTCAACCAGTGGGTAGCGTGTCTCCCGTCAGTGGTAGGCCCTGTCCTAGGTGCCAGGAGTGCAGCTTAGTGTGTTAAGGGACACAGAGACAGAGGTCACATGCTTTTTTTGCTTCCCAAGCAAAACCTGAAGGCTGTCACAGCCTGAGAGATCCCAGATGTGATCTAGATTAAGAGGCCTTTCGTCCATCGACTCCATCTCATCCCTCAGTTTCCATGTTGCCTCAAGGTGGCCTTCTGAGACCATCTATGTAATGTGGTCCCCTCCCTTTTATTTTGCTTCATAGCACTTGTTGATCCACTTTCCTGTGGTTGGTTCTCCCCACCAGAAGGTAGGCTCTGGGCAACCATGCATCCTGCATCCCAGAAGCCTCGTATGTGTTTCCTGAATGAGATGACTGAGGGGCAGATCTACTCAATAGGGTGGCCCAGGAAGGTTGTTCTGAGGAGGTGCTATTGACAGAGAGGGTGAGACAGAACCAGCAATGTCAAGATCAGGGGAATAGTGTCCAAGGCAGAGGAAAGAGCTTGTTCAGGAACCACGAGGTGGGAGACAAGTCCAGTGTGATTGCAGCAAGATAGACAAGTTGGTGAGGGTGACTTTCCATGGGTTTGTAGAGGTAAGTGGGGGGTGGGGGGCTCAGGGCCATGCTGAACTTGAGCTTTCTTCAAATCGCAATGAGACACCACTGAAGGATTCCAAAGGGAGGCAGGACCTGGTGTGACGGTATGTGTCCATTGGCTGCCTGCTTTACCTCTAGAAGAAGGGTGATCAGTCGACATTGGGGAGATGGTTTCTGTTTTAAAAGATTTCCAATGGCTTCCAGGTGCAAAGTGGATTTGAGAAGCGAACGATGGGAGCTGTCACCAGTTAGGAGTTACCTATGTAGGTGGGAGGAGTGTGCTGGTGTCCCGGGGAGATGGGAGAGGAGTGCAGCTGGAGCACAGTAGCATCTGAGGTATGTAATGGAGGTACAGTGGACAGGACTGAGGACTACATCGGGCATGGGTGGCACTGTCAAGTCAGTTCCGATCACAGTAAACCTAAGCTGACTGTGCTTGCCCCAAAGGGAACACTACTGGTCTGGGCCGTGCTCAAGCTTGTCATTCTGCTTGTGCCAATTGTTGCGGCCCCTGTGTCCGTCCATCTCCTCGAAGGTCTTCCTTTCTGGCAGACCCTCTACTTTACCAAGGATGATGGCCTTCTCCAGGGACTGATCCCCTGATAACATGTCCAAAGTACACGAGGGGCAGTTTCGCCATCCTTGCCTTGTAAGGAGCCTCCTGGCGGTACTTTCTCCAGGTGAAATTTGTTTGTTCTTTTGGCAGTCTCTGGTATTGTCCATATTCTTCGCCAGTTCCATAGTTCAAGTGCATCAATTCTCCTCTGGTCTTCCTTATTCAGTGACTTTCACATGCATACGAGGAGACTGAAAATACCCTGGCTTGGGTCAAGTGCACCTTCATCCTCAAAGTAACCTCTGTGCTTTTCAACACTTCAAAGAGGTTTTGTGCAGCAGAATTTACCCAAGGCCATGGCTACATGAGATATTAGGAATAAAGGGTGGGGGTGAAGGATGACCCTGTGACTTCTGCTTTCAGATTGGGTGGATGGGAGCAGCATTCGCACAGTGGAGGAGACTAGTTGAGGAGCAGAGGGTGGATGCTTTAGTTGGTGTTGAATTGATTTCACATGACTTACGTGATAAGCTAGGACTGCCTGGTAGGGGGTCTCTGGCCTGTATGTTTTATAGCAACAGGTCAACTGGTCTTCTTCTCATGAGGCTGTTGGGTGGGCTCAAATTTCCAGCCTTTGGGTTAACATCCCATTACTTGGAGACAGACATTGAGTAGGAGAACGGAGGGAAAGTGAGCCGGAGGGAGTCAGTTGTCAGCACCTAGACTTGAGGCCATGGAGAGAGTAAGCAGCTAAGCCGATCCCGGATCCGACTTTCACTCAGTCTTTGTCACAGCCCTAAGGCACGTGCACTTGTCTTCATTTTGTAGAGGAGCAACCGAGGCCCCAAACACTGACTTGCCTAAGGTCACATGCTTTGCTTGCAGTCCTTGGCCCTCCCAGTCCAGTGTGATGCCATTTCAAATGTCAGCAATGCCATGCCCTGCCTCCCTCTTTCCCTCTCCTTGCCCCTCCCTCCTTCCTTCCTTCTGAACTGTGACAGCGTGGTCGCTGTGGCAGACACTGTTCATGGGAGAAGGTAGGTGGGACTTTCACCACATGGAATTCACCTGTCAACAGGTACCTGAAGCCTGCTGGTCCAGGGCTCCTATGGAACGAGGAGCGGGTGAATCTACCCCACGTTTTGGGGGAGGAGGAGGCTTCCTGGAGGAAGTAATAACGGAAGCAAGGGAGCCTGGGAAAGGGTGTGGGGCAAGGCGATATCTGATGTGCGCTTGGGGAATTCCCTTTTCTTTCCATTTCCCAGTTCCGCTCAGGTCATGGCCATTTTCCAACTCCCCCAGAGCTCCTGTATTTTCTGTAAGGAGTCCTGGGGGCTGTAATTACTGGCTCACTGACTCCAAGCTCATCAGTTCAACCGCCCACTACCACCACGCCACTCCCCAGGAGGCAGATGAGGCTGCACGGACGTAAACCTTCGTAAAGACTAACAAAGTCTCAGAAACCCTGTCTAGGTTCGCTATGAGCCATCTCCAACTCGATGGCAGTGAGTTTTCTTCTTTTTTTTGGGGGGGGGGGGTGTTTTCTATAACCTTAGGGGTAGTAAGTGGGCAAACAGCTTGCTGTGAGTTGAAGTGGGATCTCCAGGGGGATAGGAAGACAAGGTGGGAAACACCTGGCTCTCAAAGCCAGGCTCCTCCTGAGCACATGACCTACCTTCTCCGAACTTTCCTCTTGATACCTGTGCATGGGACCGGTGATTCCCACCGCAAAGAGGAGGGGATGTGTGAAATGAGATCGCCAGGAGCTTGAGTGGCACAAGGATTAAACGTACAACAGCTGCCCTGCAGTTGGCAGTTCAAACCCACAGAGTGACCCTTTGGGAGAAAGATCTGGCAATCGGCTCCCATAAAGATCCCAACTGAAACCTTGTGAGACAGCTCTACTCTGTCTCCCGGGATCATTCTAACTCAGTGTCCACAGCACGCAACAACAGCAACAGCTAAAACACCCAAACGCTCAGTCATTGAGTTGATGATGCAGACTCGTAGTGATCCTACAGGACAGGGTAGAACTGCTCCACTGCCCCGTGAGGTTCTGAGGTGAGGCTGTCACTCTTTAAGGGAGTAGAAAGCCCCATCTTTCTCCTGCTGAGCTGACTGGAGGCCTCTAACTGCTGACCTTGTGGCCACAGCCCAACGTGTGACCAGCAGGCCACTAGGGCTGCTAGAACCACAGCAGTAAAGAGCCATGCCCATGGGAACCACTCAGGAGAATGTCACCGCACCTTCCTTCCTTCTGAGAGGCAGAGTTTCAGGCCATGCGTGTGGGTCCCCACACTCTGTTCACAACCCCCACTCCCCCCTCCCGCCTGAAGGCCCTGACATAGACAGTGGGTGGGGTGGGAATGCAGCAGTGTGCATGCTCAGGCTGTACCCCAGGGCTTTAGAACCCACCCTTGTGCCTTTGCTCAGCATAGCATGAAAGGGTTAAGCCCCTAGAAGCCCAATTGTGCCTTCCAGGAATTATTAGCCAATGGTGGTGCAGACCGATGATGTAATGCCTCTGGCTGGCAATCCATTGGTTAAGTGTATTGTTTCTCTGTCTTTGGCGGTGAGGCAGAGCTGGAGCCCAAGGGTTAATAATTCTGTGGTAGCCAAAGGAGCTCACTACTGGACCCCCCCCCCCCCCCCCCTTAGTCCTCTCCTGGCAGGTGTGAGTGTGTAGCCGGCAGAACCCACAGATTGCAGCCCTTCCCCTTCCAGTAAACAGCTGCCCCTTCCTACCCCCACCCAGGCCTCCTTGCCACCTCCCCAGCAGAGCACATGTCCCTGTAGTACTACGGAGGAGGAAGAGGAGGGGATCGGGAGGAGAGGAGGAGCCCTTTGAAAGTTCCCCTGCTATAGCGGTCACCCCTTTTCATAGACACAGCCCAGTCCTGGTTGCTCTGCTTACAAAGCCCCTTCGGGATGAAGTCCTAAGCTGTCACAGCCCAGAGGGACCTTCAGAACCTGGAGGTGAGCCCAAGGTTTAGAAGCGGGCCTGGGGCAGTGGGTGGAAATCCTGTTTGGCTGAGGGTCCGGCAGTGGCTCCTGCCCTCTGCTGCCATCCTGACCTGCTGTGTGATCTTGGGTGAGTGGGTCGCCCTCTCTGGGTCTGTGGCCACAGTGCACAACCCGAGGCTTGGATTCGGGTCCTCTGAGTTCTGGGAGACAGAGGCTGGGGCGTGCGCTCACCGGGAGCTGAAAGCAAACCAATCCGGGCTCCAGAAATGCTTCCTGGAATGGGTGCCTTTCCTTATGAAGCTGCCTTGGGAGCCAAGCAGGCAGGATCAAGCTGTATCCCCAGAGCCAGCCACTGCCCAGACCCCTTTTCGTACAGCCTGGACTCCTTTCTCAGTGCTCCCGCTTGACCACATGGTACTTGTTAGATCCTGGTGGTTGGGTGGAGGAAGGGGGGAGGGTTGATCACATCGTTTGGTCCTTTAGGTCCTTGAAAGAGCCCTAAGGATGCAATGGTTAAGTGCTCAGCTGTGAACCCCAAATCAGCAGTTCGACCTCCCCAGCTACTCTACAGGAGAATGGTGTGGCAGTCTGCTTCAGTAAAGATGTGCAGGCTTGGAAACTCTGTGACTGGGTGATTGGGTCCGTTTGGCTCGTTGTAAGTCCTTATACATTCGACAGCAGTGGGTATGTTTTTGTTGTATTTGTTGTTGCTGTTAGATCCTTGACTCTTGAGTTATTGATTTGCCTGAATTGGGGTACTCCCCTGACTGTTCCAGGCAGGTGTTCTTAGGGGTGGGGTGGGGAACGTGTCTTGTATTGTGGGCCTTGCTGTCGGAGCGTTTTCTGGTTTGTGTTCAATGGGACATGGCTTATTGCCCAGCTGGAAACTCCTCGACTTGCCCGGAGAGGGTCCTAGTGCAAGCATGGCTGCCTTGAGGTGTAAATCGAAAGCAGGAGGGATGAGGGAGGAGGAGAGCAGCTGCAAAGGCTGCCAGCGAGAAACTCTGGCTGAATAGTAATTCACGGGAGCATGGCATTTCATAGGTTTATTCTGATGAGCTGGAGCCTGGTGGGCAATTGTGAAGCCGATAGGTCAGCCAGTTCCGTGGGATCCACCAGTCGACCTGCAGGGGAAGCTCTGACTGTCTGCTTGGGGAAAGCCTCAGAGGTACCGTGGGGGAAGTTCTCTTTGTCACCCAGAGTCATTAGGAGCCAGAATCCACTGGACAGCACAGAGAACGACACTGGAGCGCTCCCTCCCGCTTCCTCTGCAACAATAGACCTCACTTCCGAATCCTCTGATTTTGAGGTCTTAGGCTTTGGCTCTAAGTGGGCACTCCCAGTTTCTTTGGGGAGAGTAGACCTGGATAAGGGGCCTCTCCTTTGGCCCTTAGCTCCTGCAGCCCTCCATTCTGGACCAGGTGTGGCTGCCGGAGGGCAGGTGGGTTCAGGAGCCGGTCTGTGTGCCTCTCTGCAGCTCAGCTCCCTCGTGTGGAAAGGACAGAGGGGGGAAGAGTCGGACTAGTGGAGTTTAAGAGCGTGTCTAGTCTAGCGCCAGCCATGTATGCTCTGGCTCACAGTCAGGCATGGGGGCTTGTTGAGCCCGCTGATTCAGGGGGGTTGATGAGTAGAAGATGATTGGTCAGGGACACACAGCACATGTTCTCGTGGCTCGAGGTGTTCAGCACATGTTTTAACTCCCTCGAGCCTCCCAATAGTGGAATTAACCCCGCTCTACCAATGAAAAGGTCACGGCTGATAGAGGTGGAAGGGTTTACCGTAGTCCACACAGTTGATAAACTTGGAAGTTGGTGTTTCAACTGAGTCAAAGGAATATACCAGTGTGTCCCGGAAACCTACAGGCACAGTACTACCCTATCCTATAGGGTCTCTATAAGTCGGAATCCGTTCCATGGCAGTGAGTTTGGTGGCCCCTGGTCATGCTGTTGGGTAAGCATTTGAAGCTAACCACAAAGTTAGCAGTTCAAACCCATCAGCCACTCTGTAGGGGAATGATAAGTCTTTCTGCTCCAATAAATATTTGCAGCCTCGGAAACTCCAGACAGGGTCGCTGTGAATTGGGCCTTTGGGGGTGGCACATGGCTGGTTAATGGCAGTTCTGGAGCTGGATCCATTGTCCGTCCCTTGCCAATTTCCTGCAGAGAATCCCCTCTCACCCTACAACATCTGCTTCCTACTGGACCTACCGGGTTCTTGGTTGTGGAGTTAGATGCTGTTGAGCCAAGTATGACTCATCCTGACTCCACAAGACAGAGTGCAGCTGCCCTCTCGGGTTTCCAGGTCTCGTCTGCACTGGAGCTCCTCATCCAGGCTGCCTCCCGAGGAGCCACCGGGTGGGTTCCAACCACTGACCTTTCAGCTAGCAGTTGAGCGCTTCCCCGTTGTGCCACCAGAGTCGGTTTTAAGGTAGACTCCTTTTCAGGCGAAGCCACTAGGTCAGATCATGGTACTGTACTGTAAACTAGATGCCATAAATAATATAATAAATAATAAATGATAATTGTAACGTCCAAAATATTTTACTGTATTTTCCCTTTTTCGTTTAATAAATTGGGTAATACGAGTGTAATGGTGACTAAAGGGTGTTTTTTCATGTCCTCTATGCTCTAACTACGAAAATATTTGATTTACAAATAAGGAATCCTACTTCGCGGAATTTCATTTATCATGGTAGGGTCTAGAACCAATTAACCACGATAAACGAGGGTTCACTGTAGATGATTTGGTCTGCTGTATGTGATTGCAGAAGCTGAGTGGATGCTGGATGGAAGGGACCAGTGATTGGATCCAGGCCTCTCAATGGATAGCGGAGAAAACCAGCTCTAGGGAAGGGTGGGGGCTTGCTCCATTTCTCTGTGCCAGCTACTCCCTTGAGGACAGGAGATGGAGACCAAGGCACCTTGTTTTTGATATTTTCAGTGAGGTGTTAGTCTGGGTTGACTAGCGAAACAAATTCATAGACACCCCTATGTGTATAGGAAAGAGGTTTATGTACAAGAGCAAGTGAATATTGAGAAAACATCTCAGCCCAGTCCAGTCCATAAGTCTGATATTAGCCCATATGTCCAATACCAATCTATAAAGTCCTTTTCAGACTCACGAAACACATGCAATGATGCTGAATGCAGGAAGATCACAGGCCAGTGGGTGGAACGTCTTGTGGATCCAGTAGCAATGGAAGCATCTCAGTGCTGGCAGGGATCTCCAAGTGACTCCTTCAGCTCCAGGGCTCTAGCTCCATGTATCTTCTTAAAAGGAATGTCTCGCAGGGAGTGTGTCTGTGTCCCGCCTCCAGCGAGCTATTTATCTCTGTGGCACCTCCAAATGAGGTCATCCAGCTGCAACCTGATTGATAGGCTAGACTCCAGCCCTCCACAAGTTGACACCCGTTTCTGTAACTACCACAAAGTGGTATTCCTCTTGGTGAGAACAGAGCCTCCATCTGTGAACTTTGGGATGGCTCCCCTTTTAGTTATTCTTGGCCTCCAAGTGCCTTACTGTGTCAGCACACTGGGGTGAGACTCACCATGTACCCGATCTACCCTTGACATTGAGGCAGGTTCTTGAGGCAGGGGGTGGGGGGAAGCAAGCAGCGTGTGAGACCTGGTTCTTTTCCTTGAAGAGCTTCAGTAGGTGTATGTTTCATGAAGGGAGTGATGGTTAAGGTGATGTGTCTGTTGGCAAGACCATGCCTCTCAGTGGTTTGGCAGATCCTATGCATTCATCCTCCGTGATGTGATATGATGTAAGCAGCCAATCCTTGGGGGTTTGGTGTACGTCCAACACATATATGGATGCTCTGGCAAGGCATGCCCGCTCGATCCTGCGCCAGACTTGTGGTTTTCTGGCTCTTGAGATGGGAGAGCTAGCAGCTTGCCCTCTGACCTGTGGATTTTGAGATTTGCCAGCTCCCACAGCCCCATGAGCTGACAGCCTGTTGTCTGATCTGCTGATCTGACTTGATCAGCCACTGCAATCACAGGAGTCAGAAGAAGACTCCAGCCTGACACCTGACTCGTGGGTTTGGGACTTGCCAGCCTCCACAATTGTGTGAGCCACTTCCTTGAAATCAATCCCTCCCTCTGCTTCTCTTTCCCTCTCCCCACCCCCTTCTGGTTTTGCTCCTCTAAAGAACCCAGCCTGAGACAAGGGATCTAGTCCACAGGCCAATGGACAGCAGGCACCCCATGTGACCGAGTAGTTTCCTTAGCAAGTGTCCAGGCTGTCCTAGTGATGGGAGCAGATTACCAGATCTCTCTCCCACAGAGCCACTGGTGAGTTCACAGCACTGGCCTTTCTGATAGCAGCTGAGTACTCAAGCACTGCGCCACCAGGGCTAGTGCCTAGCTTATTCCATTCCTAGAACGCTCGTCGCATGGCGCCTGGTCCCGCAATCTGGCTTCCCAACGATGCTGTGTGTCTCCAGGGAGCACTCCCAGAATACGGGGCCAAATGAATTCTTGGAGCTGAGGCGGGGAGGGGTGTGATGTGTGGGGTGTGTGTATGCGTGTGCAGTATCAACATCTTGCATGGACAGGGATGAACATTCTGAGCTTTCAGTATATTTAGATAGGTAGTAATTATGAAAAGCACAATGGGGGTGGCAGTCTCCTCTTACCCCATGGGTGAGTGTTCTCATTCAGACGACGGGTTTACAATCCTTAAGTTCTGGTCATGGGAAGGAGGTCTGAGAATGATCATGGGGAGCTGGAGGGCAAGGCTGGCACTGCCACGGAAGGTGGAGCTGTCTGGACCGGAAGCAGAGAGTGGATGGAGGCAGAGGGTGCTGATGACGGAGCCCCCCAGAGTTTTGGGTTCCTCTTCCACACCCAGCCCCTGCCACTGGAAGTGTGTAGCACCTCCCCTCCCCCCAGGGATTTCTGCCCTGGCACAGAGATCTGGCTTGGTAGTTCTTGTTTACTTGAGCCGTGGATTCTTGGTGCGCTCTCCACCTGAGAAGCCTGAAGTACAGCTGAGCTGCAGCATGCTCATTCTTCAGAGTCCAAAGCCGGGGTGGGTAAGGAGAATAGCTCCCCTTGAGAGTGATCATTGGAAATGCTTTGTTGTGGTTGTTGTCGAGTCACTTCTAGGGACCCTCAGTACAATAGGATGAAGCACCGCCCCTTCCAGCCTCACAATGATTGCC
Source organism: Echinops telfairi (assembly GCF_000313985.2). Taxonomy (NCBI): domain Eukaryota; kingdom Metazoa; phylum Chordata; class Mammalia; order Afrosoricida; family Tenrecidae; genus Echinops; species Echinops telfairi. Next base: position 17,955,013 of record NW_022103898.1, read on the forward strand.
TCTGAGCCCATCGCTGCAGCCCCGGTGCCATTCCGTTTACTTTACCAAGCATGATCTCTTTCCTTCCCTGGGACTGATCTCTCCTGATAACTTGTCCCAAGTATGTGAGACGAAGTCTTGCCATCCTTCCCTTTAAGGAGCATCCTAGTTGTACTTCTTCCAAGACACATTTGTTTGTTCTTCTGGCAGTCCATGGTATTTTCAGTATTCTTCACCCGCACCATCATCAAAGGCATCAGTTGTTCTTTTGTCATATTGAATGTCCAATTTTCACATGCCTATGAAGCCATTGAAAATACCATGGCTTGAGTTAGACACAGTTAATACTGAAAGTGACATTGTGGTTGTTACATCATCTGGTGTCAATTTGGGACTTGAGAGGATTATGAGTGAAGGGGGTGGAGTCTAGTCTGTCAATGGGGCCATCATCAATGAGACCTTTGTGTGGGCATGGCTTTCTCCTGAGAAGTCTGGGAACTCTTGTATTTTCCTCCATGGAGGTGGAAGACACTTCTCTCTCTCTGCTCACTACCTTGGAGACTCTCTACTGACAAGGCTGACTCCCTGTGAGAAATCCCTGAGGAGAAGCCATGGACCTACCCTGATGCAGCCAGACCCTAGATCTGGAGAAGCCCCGTGGAGACCCCTGCCAGCGCTGTGATGTCTACAATGCCACTGGAACCACAAGACTTCCTGCCCACTGGCCTGTGATCTCCTGCGTTTGGTGTCATTGCATACATTGCATGAGTCTAAAGAGGACGTTATAGCTTGGTTTCGGACATATGGGCTAATATCGGACTTATAGACTTGATCTGGACTGGCTGGGAGATTTTCCCAATATTCAACTGCTCTTGTATATAAACCTCTTTCTTATACAAATATGCGTGTTTATGAATTTGTTTCTCTAGTCTAACCGGACTAACACAGACATCCTTGATTTTCAACACTTTAAGAAGGTCTTGTACAGCACATTTTCCCAAAGCAGGACTTTAATGGCCAACAATATTGCACCATACATGGTTTTTGTATATACAATCCTGAGCAGCAATTCCTGTGTTAACCAGTGTGTAAAATGCAAAGGTAGGCCAGAAAAATAGCTAAATGGAAATCTCCATTGCCATTGTCTCAGTCTTCAAACCATTCCATCTGTAAGGTGACCATCAAATTCCTAGCTGGAGTGGAATTTCAAGTGTTGTGGAGCTCTGATGGTATAGTGCAGTGGTTTTCAACCTTCCTACTTCATCACTGTCATTTTGCTACTGCTATGAATTGGGAAACCCCTGTGAAAGGGTCGTTTGACACCCCCCACCCCAAAGGGGTCACGACCCACAGGCTGAGAACCGCTGGTATAGCAGGTTATGTGTTGGACTGTTGACCACAGGTCTGCAGTTTGGACCCTCCAGCTGCTCCACAGGAGAAAAATAAGGCTTTCTGCTCCCATAAACATTTATAGCCTTGGAAACTGCAAGGGGAAGTTCTCCCCTGCCCAATAGGGCAGCCATGAGTCAGAATCGTCTCAATGACAGTGAGGGTTTATTTTGGAGTGTTTTTGCTTGCCATTCCCTTTGGATAGACAGTTTCTAATGCTTACACAGTGCTCACGGTTATTTAAAAATGATAACTGAAAATTAAGTGAGGTAAGATATGAGGAACCTGTTATACCACCTGTTTGCCAGAAGGTAATCTGTATCTTAAGGAGCCCTGGTGGTGTCGTGGTTACACATTGCACTGAGAACCAAAAGGCCAGCAGTTCAAAACCACCAGCTGTTCCAAGGGAGAAAGACGGGGCTTTCTACTCCTGCGAGCAGTTCCAGTCTTGGAAACTCACAGGGTACTTCTGCCCTGCCCAGTCGCTATGCGTCGGCATCGACTCCATAGCATTGAGGTGAGGAGGAGTCTGTATCCTGCTGTAGCAAACTTGCTCATGCTGGTCTTTGAAAAGGTTTGGCAAAGATCCTGCCCACTGTGTCAAGGTGGGTGTTTCCTGTTTGAAGTTGGCGTTTCCATTGGACAGTGGTTCATGCCCCGGTGACATGGTGGATGAAGCATAGAGCTACTAACCTCAAGGTCAGCAGTTTGAATCCACAGGCTGCTCTGCCAGAGAAAGTTGAGATCATCTTCTTCCTGCAAGATTTACAGCTTCAGATAGCCTAGGGAGTGGCTCTGCTCCGGCCTGTGGGATCTCTGTGATTTGGAATTGACTTGATGGTAGTGGATTTGGATTTTGGGGACTTTGGAAAGGTCTTACTCTCATGCTCTTGACTATTGCTTACGAAATCCAAATTTGACAAAGAATAGGATTGGAAACTATGGAACCTGAGTTCAAAATATTAGACATTACCTTCCACTGTGTGACATGGGGAGTGTGTTATTAATCTCGCTGTGTTTTGTTTTGTAACTTGTGAAATGAGTCCAGTGGAATCCAGCTAGAGGGGTGGATGAGAGGGCTAAGTGAGAACCTTTACTGAGGGCTTGGGATATATAGAGCGTTCTATGAGTAGTATTCTATTAATGAGGCAGTCCCAGGGCTAGATGTGCAGAGTGGTTGTTGGGCTTTTAAAGCCTCTCATGATAAAAGTCCGAGGGGTGAGGTGTCTGGTGGGAGCTGATAATCTCCAGAAAGAGAGGCAGCCTTTGCACTGGGTAGACATGGTTTGTGGAATGGAGCTGACTTCTGTACCAAGCTGGGCCCTAAAGCAAGGGAGCCATGGTGGTGCTGTGGGTTAGGTGCTGGGCTTAATCCCAAGGTCAGCAGTTCAAACCCAACAGCTACCCTAAGGGAGAAAGATGAGGCTGTAAAGATTTACAGTCTCAGAAATCCTATAAGGTTGCTAGGAGCCACTTGGGGTTGCTGGAATCTTGGTATTACCCCATACCCATCAAGTTCTTTCTGACTCCTACCACCCCAGAGGACAGAGTAGAAATGCCACACTGTGTTTTCAAGGTTGTTATTTTTATAGAAACAGACTGCCACATCTTTTTCCCACAGAGCAGAGGGTGGATTTGAACCACGAACCTTTCTAGTGTGGATCCAAGTGCTTAACTCCTGGGCCACCAGGGCTCCTTCTTTAGCCCTATTGGCTGGTTCATCGCAGTCCAACATCCTGACTCCTCTGGCATCACTTTCTTTATCCACAGCATGAGGCTGGTGATGCCTGCTCCCCAGGATTGCTGAGTGGCTGGGAAGAGACTCTCTTTGCTAGCACTCAGCTTGGCATACAGAGGGTGCTCGCCAATGCAACATGGCCATGAAGATGGACTATGATGGGAGGCTTTATGGAGAAGAGAGCCTATGTCTTGAACCTTGGAGGTTTTAAAGCAGGCTTTCCTGGCCAGGCTCACAGAAGAGAGTCCTGGGGTATTGGGGAGGGGAGGCAAAAGACACCCTGCACCGGGCACAACCCTGGAATGCTCTCCTGCAGCTCAGGGATCCATTGACCAGGGGTTCATGGGACTCTACTTTGGCTAGCAGTACCAAGCTGGGAATTAAGCCCTCTAGGTTGGCGGTCACTCAAAATACACGTGACCACAACAATGAATTTGTGAAGATGGCCCCGGACTCTCACTTACCGCCTTCACATCAATTCCAACTCATAGCAACCCTACAGGACAGGGGCGAACTGGCCCTATGAGTTTCCCAGATTGTAACTCGTTATGGGAGTAGAAAGCCTTGTCATTTTTCCTCAGAGCAGCTGGCGATTTTGAACTGCTGACCAACATGTAACCACTACGCCACTAGGACACCTGGCTTAGGACCAGGAGGCTTAATGTTCTGTTGTGCACTGGCAGGGCCCGAGCTGGAGCCAACAGCTAACACCAGCGGCCTTAGCTAACCCTGGGGCAGGTGAAGGAGTGGAGAACCACCCACTCCTCGCCTGACTGGACTTTTCTGTGAAGCGGGACATGCCTGCATGGGCAGGTCCCAGCAGGGCTGTGGTAAGCCCTCCCTGACTCTTGTGACTTCATCCATGGAGAAGGTGCCATTACATGATGGAGGCAGGGCCAGCCCTGGGGACCTGGTGCCATGTTCTGTGGCCCCCTAAGGTCTCAAAGGTCCAAGAGCTTGGCTTCCTTACAAGGTGAGGTGGATTCTGCCTGGAGGCAGGTCTAGACTCTCTGGGCAAAGAGATGTGCAGATTTGGTGTATGACGTGGTCTGTCTATTTTCACTAATTCAAACAAGCAAACAAACAACTGGAAAAACAAAACACCAAAAGACTTGGCCGTTGAGTTGACTCCAACCTGGGGTGACCCTGACCCCTTGTGTGCCCAGGTAGAACTGTGCTCCAAGGAGGTTTCAGTGGCCGGTTCCTTGGGAGGACATCCCCAGGACTTGCTTCTGAGGTGCTTCTAAGTGGACCCAAATCACCAACCTTTCTTTTTTATTTTTTTAAATCATTTTATTAGGAGCTCATACAACTCTTATCACAATTCATACATACATCAATTGTGTAAAGCACATTTGTGCATTCATTGCCCTCATTATTCTCAAAACATTTGCTCTCCACTTAAG
>NW_022103898.1:17962266-17994069 GCF_000313985.2 Echinops telfairi
GAGTATTGTAGATTTTAGTAATAAGGCCTTTGTCTGATGTGTCATTGCTAAAGATGTTTTCCCAGTCCGTGGACTCTCTTATTACTCTCTTGGTGAATTCTTTCGATGTACACAGGTGTTTTATCTACAGTATATCCCATTTGTCAATTTGTACTTCCTCTGTGTTTATGTCCTTCCCTATTTCTGATAGCCTATGGAGTCCCTGTGCCAATGTCCTCAAGTTGGTCCCAATTTCCTCATTGATAGCCCTAACAATTTGGCCAAACCATCAACCTTTCAATTCACCCCAAAGGCTTCATTGTTTGCCCCAACCAGGTATTGCTTTAAAAAAGTTAAGTGTTGGACTAACTTCACTCAGCCTACGTTAGTCAATCACAAAATGACAAATATTGTATGAGACCATGGTTACAGAAAGGAAGAAAAAATCGAGACAAAGATTTTCATACCCAAAGGAACAGAGATTGATGGCTACCAGGAGTGGGTGGGAAAGGAAAAGTATAGGCTAGAGCTGTTTCCCAAAGTGGGTGACAGCATCCTGTGGGGGGCACTGGAAGGGTCCAGGATGGTTACAGAAGGAGAGACCTACACTTTATCCTGGATGACGGACTACAGTACAGATGTTTTTCATTGCCGGGGGTGGGGTGGGATGGCGGTGTACAGTGGGGCGTGGATGCTGAGTAAATTTTTTTTTCCTTAAAAGAGGGCAGTAAAACAAAGAAGTTTGGGTTCTGTGGTAGTTACATTATCTGCTGTCAGTTTGAGAGGATTACGAGTGTAGGGGTGGAGTCTAACCCATCAGATCACAGCCAAGGAGGCCTTCTCCTGAGGATTCTGGGAGCTTCTGTATTCTTCCTTGGAGGTGGGAGCCAACTCTCGCCCACCTCACTCCCTAAAAGACACCCTACAAGACAAGACACATGGCACTACACTGATAAACCCTGTGCCCTGGGAACTGGAGACGCCATGTGGAGACCCCTGAGGCCCCTGCCAATGCTGAGATGTTTACAGTGCCACTGGGTCCACAAGACTTCCCACCTGCTGGCCTGTGATCTTCCTGCATTCGGTGTCTGCATGTGTTTCGGGAGTCTGAAGAGGACTTTATAGATTGGTATTGGACATGTGGGCTAATATCGGACTTAAGGCCTTGATCTAGACTGGGCTGGGATGTTTTCTCAATATTTAATTGCTCTTGTACATCAACCTCTTTCTTATACACAGATGTCTATGAATTTGTTTCTCTAGTCTACCCAGACCAACACAGGTACTATGGGCTAGAGGGTAACAGGTGTTAACACGGGTGAAGGTGGAGATAATATCCTACAAGAGGGCGAGATGGGAGAAAAAACAGGGGGCTGGACAAGCTATTGGGAGATTGGGTAACTTGTTTTTAAGTTGTGGTGATCTGAAATGTAAACTTTCCCCCAGTTCCCATACAGCGTTTCCAAACATGAGCACGATGTAAAAAGTGAATTAATAAATGAGGTACAAGTCCTCTATGGGCTTGAAGGCCAGCCCAGCTTTCCTTCTGCAGAGCCAGCAGCTGGCGGGCTGGCAGGCGGCAGGCAGGGCTGTGGTCTGCAGCTGGGAGGAGGCGGAGGCTGAGGAACCCCTCCTAGCAGGCAGGCTTGTGCTGGGGTCCTTAGGGGAGGAGCTGCTGGCATGTCACTGTGGCCATCTGACCTGAGCTGTGAGCGCTCACAGTGGCCTGTCGCTGGTCATCCTGGCTGGCTATCATAGCGCTGGCCTGTGGGCGCGGTACTGCAGCTTGGCTGCCGCAGCTTTGGTGGCCCGCCCCTGCGGAGGGAGCCGGGCTCAGCGAGGTGTTATTGTTGTTGTGGATCTTTGTTTCTGTTTTCGCCCAGAGTCGTTTTCTCGTGCTTTTGTTGAACTTCTTTGTTCTCTTCATTCCATTGTGGTTTTACCCTTTCCACTCATTCCCTTCTTTTTTCTTTCTTTCTTTCCTTCCATTCCGAGTCTCTCCTTTCTCTCCCCCAGGCCCCCTCTTCTTTGTACCTACTCATTCATTTTCTCCATTTGTTTAACTCACTTCTTTTGGAAATAAGTCTTTAAAACATTCTTTTAAATACAAACTTTAAAAAAAAATACTTAATTTGGTGAGGGGGAGTGGTTACATATCAGATGATCATTTTTGCCTTCACGTAAAGGATGTACCTAACCTCCCCATAGCTTCTCCTGCCTCCGTTTCTCCCTTCTAAGGTAGATCCTCCTTCCTTTGCACCCGGGTTCATACCTGCCTGCGCTCTAGCCCCTAGCTTCTTCCTCTCTTCCCCTCCTTCCCCTGGTTCCCATCAATGTCTGTTTCTCTTGCAACAGACATCTTTGCCTTGATATTTAAAAAAATTTTATCACAATGGCCTCGTGCCCTACTTGTTCTTGTTGTGATGAACTGACTTCACGCATCATGTTGTTGTTGTCAAGTGTCTTCACTTCAGTTCCGACTCATCGCCACCCTTGGTACACAAGCACGGAACACCCCGGTCCTGCACCACCCTCACCACTGCTCTTGTGTGTGAGCCCACGGTTGCAGCCCCTGTATCAGTCCATCTTGTTGAGGCGCTGCCTCTCTTTGGCTGCCCCTCCACTTTGCCCAGCATGATGCCCTTCTCCAGGGACCGCTCTCTCCTGACAACACGCCCAAAGTAGGTGAGACGAACTCTCTCCATCCTTGCTTCTAAGGAGGCTTCTGGCTGGACGTCTTCCAAGACAGGTTTGTCTGTTCTTCTTGGCAGTGCCTGGTCCTTCGCATGGTGAGGTAGGTAGTGCATGAGGCCGCTAACGCCGAGGTCAGCAATTCACCCGCCGCTCTGCGGAGAAGACGAGGCTTTCTACTCCCATCAAGACCGATAGTCCGGACAGCAGAAGCGTGGGTGAAGAGAGACAGCGGACAGTGTAAGATGTGAACATGCTAATAATTTATAATGTATCAAGAGGTCAAGGGGGTGGGAAGGTGTGGGGGCGGGGGGGAAGAGGAGCTGATACCAAGGGCTCAAGTAGAAAGAAGATGTTTTGAGAATGATGACGGCAGCCTGTGTACGAATGTGCTGGACACAATGGATGGATGGACTGTGATAAGAGCTGGGAGAGGCCCCAGTGAGATGATTTATTAAACAACAACAACTGATAGTCTTGAAAGCCCACAGGGTAGCTCTGCGTTGTCCTGTGGCTCAGGGGGCGGAGGCATGGACTCAATGACACTAGCTTCATCTAGACCCGCGGTTCTCAACCTTCCTCAGGCCGTGACCCTCTCATACAGGTCCTCAGGTGGTGGTGACCCCCCAACCACAACATTGTTTTCGTTGCTACTTCATCACTGTCATTTTGCTACTGCTGTGAATTGGAGGACCCCTGTGAAAAGGTCGTTCGACCCCCAAAGGGGTCATGACCCACAGGTTGAGAACCGCTGGTCTAGAAGGAGTTCCGACTCCATGTCTCCATCAGTTAATATTTGAAAATAATTCGCTCAGCATAATGTCCCCCAAAGCCGTCCGCATCAGGAGCGTGTGATGTTATGTTCTGTTGACCAGCTACGCCTGCCTCCTCTAGGTTCTGGATCTGGCCCGCCAGCCCAGCATGTTCTCAGTTCCCTGTGAGAGCCGGGGGACCCTGTGGGCGAGGGGGGCAGCCTGCCTACCCTCTGGGGGCTCAGGTACTGTGGGAAGACCGGAGGGGGATCAAGTAAGCTTGTTGCTTATTTCCTGTGGCTGAGGGCCCAGTCTCTGGAGTCAGACCAACCTGGTTAGACTTCTGTGACTTCTGCTGCGTTACCTTGGGCAGCTTGCTTAACCTTTCTGAGCTGGCAGCGGTGCCTCCGTCTCCACGGAGGGCGATGGAACCTCCTGCCTAGGGTTGCAAGTGCAGGAGAGAGTGAGAGTAAAGGGCTCAGCCCCAAGCCTGTCGCTGTGCGTGGACATGATTGTGATTGGACACGGAGGTGATTGGACATGGGGTTTGCCGGCTGTCATCAGAAATCAGGACAAAGGCAGGCAGAGAAATAGAACTCCTTTGAGGACTGTTTCTGGCCCTTCAGGGTGAGAATGCAGAGTGTATACCTGAGCTCGTCAGGTCGGATCCTTTGTTTTACACGTGAGGGGTGAAGGCAGACAGGTGGCAAGGCAGGACGTACAAAGGCTGGGGAGGGAGGGGGCTGTAGGGGAGGGGGAGGCCCCAGTGGCTAGTCCAGAGAGGTCCACTTTGCAAGTGTGGAGGGGAGGGCTCGGGCTCCATGCCATCTGGGCTCCCTGGCGGCTCCCCCGCTGAATCAGCGTGCTGTGGGACCTGGACCGGTTACTCTCTCCTCCTGTGCCTCTGCTTCCTTCCCATTATAAAAAGGAGGCCAGTAGCACAGGGTTACTGGTAGGACTGATTGATTTAATACACGTGCAGGGCTCAAAACAGCACCACGCACACAGGAAACACGCACAAACACCGGCGGAGGTTCTTACTGCTTACCGCCATCCCTCAGGAGCCCTGGTGGTGCAGAAGTTAAGTGCTCAGCGGCTCACCAAAAGGTCAGTGGTTTGAACCCATCAAGCACCTCTGCGGAAGAAAGGTCTGGCGAGCTCCTTGTATAAAGACGACTGTGCAGAAAACCTGCCCGGACAGTTCAACTGTGCCGCTTGAAATCAGCTTGACTGCCCTTGGCAACAACAATCATCATCATGATTGTTAGGGTGACACTGCAAACCGATTAGCAACTACGAGCATGTATGTGCTAGCTGGCTGTCTGCACCCCAAGTATTTGCATACTAACCATACATGCCCCCAGTAGGTGCACACTGGCAGCCTGCACCCCGAGTGTCGGCATGTTGCCACCCATACCCAGAGTGTGCACACTCGCCATCTGCACCTTGAGTGTGAGCACACTAGCAGTCGGCCCTCCTGAACCTCTGCACCAGCAGTGAGGCGGTGGCTTCCCTAGTTTAGAAGAGGGTCCTGTGTCCCATCATGGCGGCTGTAGCTCAGCCTGCTGTTCTCGGAGTTTTCTGAGCCAGTGCCCAGAATCGGGCGCTCAAGGTGAAAGGCGCTGCAGCAGTTGCTCCACATGCTGCCCAGTAGGTGCCAGGTTTTCCAGGAGAGCCCCAAGACCGCATGGTGCGACTGCAGGCGTGATGTCCGCTGGTGCAAAGGCCCTGGCTTGCACTGTTTGAGGGTTACATCTGGAGGAAGGCCAGACTGATCTGCCACCTACTGGGTGTGTGATGTCCTGCAGGTTGCTGGACGCCCCTGAACCTTAGTTTCCTCATTTGCAAGATGGATTTCCATGAGGATGAAGGAGATGGTGCATGCAGCTGGCCTGGGTTTGAGTCAGCAGCTAAGCTTGGGGCTGTGATTATTTTGTTATTAAGGAGAAAAATGCTCCCTGGCTGGGAAGGGCAGAGTGAATGACTAACCAGTATGCACGGCATCCTGGGGACTGTTTTTTTTTTTTTTGTAACTTGTGATTAAAATATATATATTGTTGTTGTCGAAAGTGTACACAGCAAAACTGACACGGGTTGCACAATTTCTACCTGTGCAGTTCACTGACCCTGATATATTCTCCAAGTCCTACAACCATTCTGGCCTGCTTTCCTCCGCGGCGGACCTGAACTCACTGGCCTCTAAGCTTCCTTTCTGACTGTCTTGGGAAATGGGGCCAAGTCTGACCTCCTCCCGCTCCCAAGGCTGACTGTCACAGGCAGGGGTGTCAGGTGTGCCTCCACCCTTCATCCTTCTTTGCCCTGTGCTGATACCAACTCCCCCATCCACGGAACCCCCTACTTTTTTGCTGGGTTCAACAACTGTTTGCACTGGCCACCCAGAACCCACAGACGGTGTCCACAACTATGGGGTTTATTAGGGAAGTTAACAGGTGACAGTTCAGGTGAGAAATGGTTAGGATACAGTTGTTCTGTCCCTACAGTGTCTTCTCTGCAGTGCCCTCTGCAGGCCTCTCTCTGGCCCTCAGCCTCTTGGGCTGGCCTCTGCCCAATGCTCTTTTAGGGCTGTCCCCCTTCCGGTCACTGGTGTCAGTGTGGTCTCATCTTGCTTAAGAGCACGCTGTTCAAGGCAGACACAGCTAACTAAATCACCAGTCAGCCCACAGAGTCTCCTATCATAATTGTGATCCTCTTGAGGGCGAGGAAGGACTGCCTCTGATCTGGCCCTGGCCTTGTCACCGGTCTGCAGTGACCTGGGATAAGTCTGCAGCCTCCCATCAGTCACACAAGGGTCATGGGCGTGGAGTGCCCCGGCATGTCTTGACTATGTGTCACATGACAGGCCCAGCTGCAACATGTCAACTGTGTCTCCCAGGCAGCGTTCAGCCTTTCTGGGGTACTGAGGCCGCCCCATGGACCACCCAGTGCCCACGGTGTGCCAGGGTCTCTGCAAGGTGCTGGGACCAGAGGACCAAGCAAGACAGGCGAGGTGACAGCTTCTACAAATCTCACTTCTCAAGAGGAGAAGCTGGCAGGAAACGAAACCCTTCTTACTGCACAGAAAATGCCGCAGGATAAGGGAAGAGGGGTGTGTGGTTGTTACATGACCTGTTGTCAATTTGAGTACTCAGAGTGAAGGGGTGGAGCCTGGCCTGTCAATCAGATCATAACTTGATGACCTCATTGGGAGGCACTGGGGAGATCAAAAGCTAGCTGGAGGCAGGACACATGCTCACTCCCTGTGAGACAGTCTTGTTGGCAAGCCACATGGAGACAGGCTGATGGTAGCCAGAGCCTCGGAGCTGAAGGAGCCACATGGAGACCCCTGCCTGTGCTGAGATGCTTCCACTGCCACTGGATCCACAAGACTTTCCACCCATGGGCCTGTGATCTTCCTGTATTCGGCGTCATTGCATGTGTTGTGAGAGTCTGAAGAGGAATTTATAAATGGGTATCGGACATAGGGGCTAATATCGGACTTAGGGACTAGATCTGGACTGGGCTGGGATGCTTTCTCAGCATTCAATTGCTCTGGTATATAAAGCTCTCTCTTATACCCATATGAGTGTGTGTGACTTTCTCTTTTCTTCTCTAGTCTGCACAGACTAACAGTTCAGGGGTGGGGGACCCCATTCCATGGAGCGGTCGGAGAAGGACTCTGAGGAAGTGACGTGCGCAGAGGGATGTGCATGGCAAAAGGCAGCAACAGGGAGAGTCCGGGAAGAGCGTTCTGGGTAGACTAGGGAACAGCATATGCCAAGACTCGGGGCAGTGTGGCGGGGGCTGGCTGGTGTGAGGGCCAGAGAGCCGGAGTGAAGGAGAAAGAAGGCTCGGCTCACACAGGGTCTGCAAACCGGTCAAGGCATTGGAATCGTATCCACAGAACAGCGGGAGCAGGTCAGAACCATGGCCTGCATGCAAGGTGCTCTCCCAGAGGTCCTAGAAGCCGCCAGGAAGGCGATGGAAGCTCAGTCAACAGCCGCGCTTGGTCATGAGAAGCTGATGGACTCAAGGTGTTGGGGGATAAAACTTGTGGGAGCGGGCGAAGAGGACAGAACCCAGTGGATGTCCCCGTTTCTAGCTGCTACGACAGGGTGGCGGGTCAAGGGGCCTCCGTGAACTTTCACTTCCATTGTCCTGTGAACCTTTGGGAGCCCTCTCATGTTCACTGAGACAGGGAAAGTAGGAAGGGAGCAGTTTGGGGACCAGGAAATACGGAGTATTAGTCTGGACACAATACATTTAAAACGCAGCCCTGCCTTCCCTGGCTTCCAGGCGGAACTTGCTAAATTGCTCATTAGGCCACTGCACCTGGCCACCTGAAGCAGGGCCAAGCTGGCCTGGCCATCTGCCCTGTCTGTCATGGTTCGGCGGGGGGCCCTGGGCACCTGACAGAGTGAGTCTGGCCAAAGAACCCTTTGTCTCCAGGAAGGAGGTTACTGGCTTGGCTCCATGCCTTTTCTTATCTAGCCACGCCTGGTTTCCCTGTCTGGGCAAAACAGACATCTGCCCTTGACCTGGGCTTTCTGGCTCCACCTGCAGGCCTCCCCAACCCTACAAGTCTAAAGGTGGATGTAGTGCCTTTTCCCCAAACCACAGGCACGGGTTTGTGCACGGGAAGCTCTGAGCGCACAGAGCAGCTGGTTTCATCCACACTGGGTTGGTGAGAAGTAGTCAGGGAAGCCTTCTTGTAGGAGACGGTAACCAAGTGAGTGAGGAGGAGCCAGGAGTGGCCAGCTGAAGAAAGGAGGGGTGCTTAGGGTAGAACATCCCAGGTAGAGAACAGAGATGGGGACAAGTTGGGTACAAGGTAGTGGTATGGTGGATCAAGAGCTTTACACTTGGCTTTCTAGGAGCCCTTGCGGTGTCGTGGTTATGCCTTGGGCTGCAATCCGTAGGATCAGCAGTTCGAAATCACCAGCAGCTCCTCGGGAAAAAAACTGGGAGCTTTCTACTCTCGTAATTAGTTACAGTCTGGGAAACCCACAGGGGGGTCGCTATGAGTCAGCTTTGACTCGATGGCAGTGAGAGAGCTTGAGCCAACTTTGAGCTGTCAAAGAAGCCAGACAGAGGCCTGCAGCCTCATCATATGATAGAAAATCCATGAATCTTGGCCTCCTACAGACCTGGGTTCGAGTCCTAATCTGGAAGGGCAAGGTAGCCAAGTGGTGAGGAGCATGCATGCTGAATAAAGTTAGGTTGCCTGGCTTTGAACGGTAGTCTTCTACCCTGGTGTGTTTGGGCTGCTCACCGCAAGGCCAGCAGTCTGAAAGCACGAGCTGCTCCACGGGAGAAAGATGAAGCCTTTATAAAGAGTTACAGTCTTGGAAACCCACGGGCACTTCTGTGTTGGTGTTGACCAGATGTCTGTGAGTGAGTGTGGGTTGAGTGAGCCACCTCTTCATGGTGGCACCTTGGGCCTCAGTGTTTGCATCTGTAAAGTGGGGGTTGATAGTAGCATGCCTAATTCCTATGGCAGTTGGCGGGATGGGAGTTCACGCGCCTCAGATACTTAGAGCAGTGCTCGGCAGAGCGGTAGCGACTGTTTATCGGCTGAGTGGTCCTGGCCAAATGACGTACATTGTTTCTGGGCCTCCGTTTTCTCGAGCCAAGAGCGAAGTGCGGTACTTGGCTCCGTGAATGGTATCGGACACCACCACCGGCACCACCTTCACTGTGTCTGGGCTTCTGCGTGGGCTGCTTTAGACGCCCACTGTTAATTAGGCACTGCCAATTAACACCCTTCACTCCAGAAAGGGCCATCGTGGTGGAGCTTGGAGACAGGAAGTGATGAGCTGTCAACCTGGACTGTGGTCGCCCTGAAGACACTACCTGCCTTTTACCGGGCAGCAGTGATTCAGACTCTGCTGGCCCCCTGGCAGCCATGCACCCGCCTGCCCCCTGCCCCGTACCTCCTGTGAATTCACATTCCTGGAGGACTTCCGGGCCAGGCCTTGGAAAGGAAGGCACACGAGGAAACCCCAAGGCCATGTACTCTGCTTCCTCCACTCATGTGCGCGTGCTGCATGGATGCTGACAGAGGAAAGCCAGGCTCCCGGCACCCCAGGTTGGTTCCCTGTCCGTTTCTCTCTCTGGCGGCTTCTGATCAGGTCCCCATCTTGGGAGGATGACAGAGCCTCCCCATGATTAAAACAGGGTCCCTGATCCAGGCGGCAGGAAGGTGAATCTCAACTCCATTACCGACTTTGTCTTCCCAAGCTTCACTGTCCGCATCTGTATCATGGAGATGTTGTTAACGATGGTCGATAGCTCTCACGAGGCTGTGAGGAAGATTTCACGAGGCAATGCAAAATAAAACTTCACAGTTTTCTTCAGAATTCAAAATCCCTGCCTCTTCCTAGGCGTTTGCCTCTTTATTTATAAAATGAAGTCATTGAACTAGAAGTCCTCTTCAAGAGCCTCCTTCAGAACTTTAGGCACTGTGATGCAATACTGGAGGGAAGACAGACTTCCTACTCCCGTAAAGAGGTACAGTCTCGGAATCTCACAGGAGCAGCTCTACCCTGCCCTGTAGGATCGATCTGTGAGTCGGCATCCACGCCACGGCAGGGAGTGGAGGTGAGGGGAGGCTTTTCGAGGAGCCGGGTGGTGTAGTGGGCTATGCTTTGGGTTGCTAACCTCAAGGTCAGCCGTTGGAAACCGCCCGCCAATTAAAACACACATGTGGCTGTGTCTTCTCATTTGGAGTCATGCCCCATTAGCAATGAAGGTCCTAGAAGTATCGTGTCACCCACATCAGGGAGGCCGACTCGATTTGGAGAAGGCAGCTCCTCTGCAGTCATGTTTTGAGTGATCCGTGCAAGAAAGATGAAGCTTTCTCCTCCCGCCAAGACCTACAGCCTCAGAAACGCTATAGGGGTCTTTCGAGTCTGTCTTATAGGGTCGCTGTGAGTCAGAGTGGCCCCCATGGCAGTGAGTCCTCTGTGTGTGTGTGTGTGTCTGTGTGTGAGTGTGTGTGTGTCTGTGTGTGTGATAGGAGGACCTGCATTCTGCCGGTGCTCTGCTGTTTGCTCTTCTGAAGGTTACTTAATCTCTCTGAAGCTTGCTTGCTTCCCATTCGTTTAAAGGAAATGATGATACACGATGGTGGTTTGCCAGAAGCATATTTAGCTTCTAATTCAGAATGCAGAGGGGAAGAGAGAGAGAGAGAGAGAACTGTCATCAACTCTGACTCTTGGGGACCTTATGGCTTGCTTGGCCCTGTGTCATCCCCGTGGTTGAATTGCCGACCTGTCCATCGTTGCTGCAGCTGTTCCAAGCCATGTCACCGATGACCTCCGCACCCTTGTGCTTCACCAGTCATGGGTCTTTTTAAGGGAGCCCACTGGATAATTTTAAAAAGTAGATCGCCAACTCTCTCTTCCTAATTTTCTAAGGCCCTCTGAATTCTGTGCATAGTGGATGACCCTGCTGGTACTGGGTATATCAATGACATAGTTCCCAGAACCTTAGCAATACCCCAGCCACCACAGCATGACCTCCTGACAGAAGGGTGGAGAAGATGTGTGTATGTGTGTGTGTGTATACAGTTTGGATTACATCTCAACATAAAGACACAAATCCTCACAACGAGACCTTTAAGCAACGTGATGGTAAATAGAGAAAAGAGGGACGTGGTCAAGGATTTCAATTTAGTTGGATCCATAATCAACACCCGTGGAAACAGTATTCCAGAGATCAAGTGATTTATCTCATTGGGCATATCTGTTGTCAAAGACCTCTTTACAGTGTTAAAAAGAAAAGCTATCCATTTGAGGACAACGGTGGTTAATACCTAACCCAAGTCATGCGTCGTTTAAATCATCTCATATATATGGAAAAGCTGGATAATGAGGAAGAAACCCTTAAGTATTGAGACATTTAAATAATGGCATTAGTGAGGAGTACTGACTATATCACATCCTAGCAGAAGAAACAAACAAAACCTGTCTTGGAGGAGGTACAGCCAGAGTGCTCCTTGGAAGTCAGGATGGTGAGACTTTATCGCACGCACTTTGGACGGACCAGTCCCTGGAAAAGGGTTGCCTGGTCCTGCCCCATCTTCACAACTGTGCCTGTGCTTGAGCCTATTGCTGCAGCCACTCACTCCATTGTGCTGAGGGCCTTCCATTTTTCACTGCTCCTCTACTGTCCCAAGTGTGATGTCTTTCCCGGGACTGGTGTCTCCTGACAACATGTCCAAAGAACGTGAGACAAAGTCTTGCCATTCTTGCCTCTCAGGAGCATTCTGGTTGTACTTCTCCCAAGACCGGTTTGTTTCTCTTTAGGCAGTGGGAGGCGATGGAAAATGCCCTGGCTTGGATCAGGCACATCTTTGTCCTCAAATAACCTCCCTGCTTTTCAACAGTCCTGATGAGGTCTTGTTCACAGATTTACTCAGTGCAATGGGTGGCTTGACCTTGTGACTGCTGCTTCTGTAAGCATTGACAGTAGATCCAAGCATGATGAAATCCATGACAACTTCAACCTTTTCTCGTGTGTCATCATGTTACCCACTGGTCCAGTTGTGAGGCTTTTGGGCTTCTTCACATTGAGTTGCAATCCATACTGAAGGGTACAATCCTTGATCTTCATCAGCCAGTGCTTCAAGTTCACCTCCCTTTCAGCAAGCAGGATTGTGTCATAGGCTGTTAATAAGCCTTCCTCCAATCCAGACGCCATCTTCTTCTTCATAGAGTCCAGCTTCTCTGAGGATTTGCTCAGCACACAGATCAAATAAGCATGGTGAGAGGCTATAACCCTGACACATGTTCTTTTTGTCTGTTTGATTTATTTATTTTAAAATCATTTTATTGGGGGCTCGTACAACTCTTATCACAATCCACACATACATCCATTGCCTGACACACTTTCTTTCCTGATTTTAAACCGTGCAAGATTCTCTTGTTCCATTTGCTTAACTGCCTCTTGATCCATGTATAATTTCTGTCTGAGCACAATTAAGTGTTCTGGAATTCCCATTCTTTTTGAGGCTATCCCTATTTTTTTTAGGATCCAGATAGGCAAATGCCTTGTCATAGTCAATAAACAAACAAGTAAACATTTTTCTAGTATTCTCTGCCTTGAGCCAAGCTCCATCTGACATCAGCAATGATATCTCTTATTCCACATCCTCTTCTGAATCTGGCCTGAACTTCTGGCCATTCCCTGTCAATGTACTGTTCTAAATGTTATTGAATGATCTTAAGCAAAATTTTACTTGTATGCAATACCAATGGTATTGTTCTAGAGTTTGAACCTTCTGTTGGGTCACCTCTCTGTAGAATGGGTACAATTAGGGATCTCGTCCGGTCAGTTGGCCATATAGCTGTCTTCCAAATTTCCTGACAAAGACCAGTAAGTGCTTCTAATCCTTCATCAGCTTGTTGAAGTATTTCAGTTGGTAGTCCATCAATTCCTGGAGCCGGGTTTTTGGCTAATCCTTTCAGTGCCTTAGGCAGTAAGTTTTAATTTGGTAAATGTTAATATTCATCTGTATAATGAAAACAGAAGCCAGAATTGATGCATTTAAGTTGTGTTGTTGGCAAAGAATGTTGACTATTTCAGAAGAACACACAATCAGTCTTAGAAGAAATGCATACAGAATGCTCCTTGGAAGGAAGGGTAGCAGACTTTGGCTCTTTGGGCACATCATCAGGAAAGTCCATTCGCTAGAAAAGGACCTAATGTTGGGTAGAGAATCATCAAAAATGAAGGAAACTTTCAATAAGATGGATTGAAACAACTGCCACCTTCCCCCAAAACAAAACAAAAAGCCTAATAAACTCATTGCCATTGAGTTAATTCTGACTCATAATAACCCTATAGGATAGGGTAGAACTGCCCCCATCAGTTCCCAAACCGCATATCTTTTCTCCCATTGAGCGGCTGGTGGTTTCGAGTTAGCAGCCCAGCATGTAACCCAGTATCCCACCGCGGCTCCTCTAAGAGCCATGACACTGGATTCCAATAGAGCTGCACAGGACTGAGCATCTTTTTGTTCTGTTGTGCATAGAACTAGAGTGACTTTTTGGTAATGAACAATCCAGTGTTCAGTTTACAAGACTGTTGTGGGACTCAGGGCATTTCTCTATGCAGATATTTCAGATTGGAGGATGGTTTCAAATAAACAGAAGAACTTTTCCTTTCTGGACTACTGGGAAATCCCCCACTATATTTCATGACACCCTGGGATGTTTTCCAACAATGTATGTCTGTGTGTGTGTGTGTGTCGGGGTGGGTTGGAGTGAGGGTGTTGGGGAAGAAAATTCAGGCACTGACTAACCCTGGCTCTGAAGCCCAAATCCTAGTTGCCTGGGGAGTCACAGGTTCCCACCTATGGAGGCAAGAGTGATTCACCTGATCTCCAATTAGAAGTGATCAAGGTCTTCATAAGTGGGGTTGAGCTCATCCAAGACAGTCTGGGCTTTCATGCCCACAGGGTGGGAAGAGAGCTGGGAGGTCGGGAGGCTGGCAGGTCTGTGATGTGGAAGTGGCTCTCAGTCCCTGGCAGCTGCTTGTGTGACCGATTTCCCAGAAGCTAAACATCTTTGGACTCTGCCACTGAACTGGCTCACTCAATGGGCTCACAGCCTCCGTAGACTTCCTTTCTGCCTGGGCTCATTCATATGGGGGTGAAAGGCAGGCCGTGCTTTCTCCATGCATCTGTAAGCTCTGTGTTTCTGTAGGAGAGGTTTTAGCAGCTATCAATTACCCATGCACTGATGAATGGAGTAGGAAAACACTATTCCAGCATTCATTGAGAGGAAAGAGGAGGGAGGGAGCAAGAATTTATGAATTTGTGGAGAAAAAGCAGGCCTTCCACTCCTGTAAGACATTAGCATGTCTTGGAAACCTGCAGGGGCAGTGTACCCTGTCCTATCCGGTTGCTGAGTTGGCGTCAGCTGGATGGCAGTGGTTTGATGGGTTTGGTGTATTCATGATACGGTGCCCTGGTGGCACCATGGGTTATCTTTTGGGCTGCTGACCACAAGGCTGGCAGTTCTAGCAGCTCTACTCTGCCCTATCGGGTTGCTGTCCATCAGAACGGACTTGGTGGCCGCCAGTGTGGCTTTGGCTTAGTGTGTTTATGAGGGAGAGGGGCTCACTCAGACATAAAATCAGGTAGTGTTCTTCCTTTTATTTGTTCTCTAGACATGAGTTATCACAAAACTTGAGAGCGTGAAGCAATAGGGTTTTATTTATATCATAGTTCTGGAGACTGGGAGTCTGAAAGTAAGGCGACAGCAGGACCCTGGTCTCACTGAAGGCTCTGGGGATGATCCTTCCTGGGGTCTTCGTCGCTTCCGGTCATTGCCAACAATTCCTGACATTCCTGCACTCTGACATACTAGAATGTCGACCACAAAGCGGATACGGAATGGTTATCGGGGTCTCCCGTTCCATATGATGCTGGTGGTTCAGTTTTTCATCTCACAGAGTGATATTGGAATCTCAGTGGAGATTGCATTATATCTGGATTACTTTGGATAGTACTGACATTTTTACAATGCTTGGTCTTCCTTCAAATGAACATGGTATATTCTGTTATTTATCTAGATTTTGTGTAGCAGTATTTTATAGTTTTCTTAGTATAGGTCTTTTGTTCCCCGGGTTAGATTTAGTTTCAAGTATTTTGTCTTTTAGGTGGCTACTGTAAATGTTATTGTTGTAAAGCTCTCTTTGTTAGTGTAAAAGAAGCCAACTGATTTTTGGATGTTGATGTTGTACTCTGCCACTATATGGAATCTTTCAATTAGTTCCAATCGTTTTCTTAATAAATCTTTAGGATTTTCTATGTGTAGGATCCTATTATCTGAAAATAGAATGTTTTATTTCTTCTTTGCCAGTTTGTATGCCTTTAAATCACTTTCATTATGGTGGACAATCTACCTTCTGTTCCTGTATTGTTGAAAAATATTTTTTATTCAAGACTGGGTGTTGTATTATGTCAAGTGCCTTTACTGCCAATTGATATGATTGTGAGGTTCTCATATTTCATTTATGTGGTGATTTACATGGGTAATTTTTCTAATGTTGAATCATCCTTGCATGAAGGTAACAATATTTGGGGTGAGATTTAGAGCCTTTTGCATGAACACACGTGGCAAAGAAATTCTCTCTACTTCCACCCATTACCTGTCATGGGCAAAGAAATGTGGCAAGGAAAGTCTCTCCACTTCCACCCATCACCTGTCATGGTCTCTAAAATGCTCCACTAGGACAGGTAGGAGCATGAAATTGAAGTCCTTGTTTTCATAGGTCATGTTGAGGTGGTGAGTGTGGAGTGAGGAGTGAGCTGGCTTCCCTTCTGGGCTGCTTCTCCAGAAATTCCCTCTTGTGTTTTGGTTCCTCCTCTCTTATGAGTCTAGGCTTCTGTGAGTTTGAGCTTCCAAGGGCCAAAACCTCCTGAGAGGGTTAGCACTTTGGGGGTGAGTTGTTGAGATGGGCCAAAGTGAGGAGGACCGAAAGAGGTGCAGGGTCCAGAGACAAACCGCATGTCTGCGTCTCAATTTTCGGGGGATTGTATCTGTGGAGATGGGCATGTTTCCATGGTGACTCTGGAGACAGGGATTCCATTTGAGAAGTGTCTGCTGAAGTGAATCCTGGCCCGAAGGCGTTCATGGGCAAGGTGTGCAGTTAGTCCCCAAGAGCCGTTGGGTGGGTGGTGCTGGCTCTCTAAAGGGTAGCTGAGACCAGCACTGTTTTAAATAAACTAGCAATATTTTTAAGGTACTAATAATACTAGATTATTATTAGCTATATAATCATTTACTGTTTCAAAAGAACTTCTATGTAATCGTTCATTCAGCTGTCTCGGTAGCATACGGTGACTAGATAGGAGTAAGAGACAGCAGTAAGTATCGTCGATACAGTGCACACGGAAGACCCCAGCAGAGCGATGCATTTACATTATGGTGTTGACGAAGAATGTTGAAAGTACCATGGACTTCCAAGATAAAGCTGTCTGGAAGGAAGTATAGCAAGGATGCCCCCGAGAGGTGAGGATAGTCTGCATTGAACTTGACTCTCGGCCAGTTGACCACCCCATGTGCTCGGGGGTGCAGGTATCGCTTCCTGGTTCCATGGCAGCAAGTTCTTCCCTGGCTCTTTGATTTTTGTTGGCGGTCTTTTCCTTCTTGCGCATTATCAGTACTTTTGTCTGCGTACTCTTATGTTTTTACCCGTACCACCTTAGCATGATTTTGTTTTCTGTTGATCTCCCAGTTGTGGTGCACAGGAGGAGTGGATACAGAATGACAATGACGGATACAGGGGACATAGGGAATATGGGGGGAGTGGAGTGGCGATAGAGAGGAAGGGGGGTTTCGGGAGTAACTAATGAAGATGGCAGGGAGGAGGGAGCCCTAGAACAGGTTGTGATTACACGAAGCATCTTAAAGGTGATTTGACCATGGGAGATGGGGAATGCGCTAAAACTAATGTGGGGTGATTGTACAATTCTCCATGATAGGACTGAATGATTGAACTATTGAATTATATGATTTGTAAATTACTTGCTAATAAAACTGCTGGAAAAAAGAAGTCAGGATGGCGAGACTTTGTCTCGCGCACTTTGGACGTTGTGTTATGCTGGGTTCTCCAGTGATTATTTGTCTACCTATCTATCTACCTACACACACACACCGATTTATATCAAGAAAATGGTTCACACAGCTGTAGAATCAAGTCCCGTCGGTGAGTCAGATGTAAGCTGGAGGTTTCTCCTGACTTGCCTAACTCTAGGAGCTGATGGACCAGGAGGCAGGAAGACCACAGGCTGGTGGGTGCAGAGCCCAGGGAGCGCATGGTCAGCTGGTCAGGTGGCAGGCTGCTGCTGGTGCCCAGGATTGGCAGGCAATTCAGAGGGCTGTTGGCTCAAGTCCAAAGAATTGGAGGTCAGAATCCAGACCTGGTGCAGAATCCAGCCCAGGAAGACGCAAACCAGCGCTCCGCAGAGTGTACTTCTACAGGAAGTAGAATGAATGACTTCTAACGAATGACACTGCCCTTCAGTTGCATCAGGCCGGTGACCTGAGCAAAGGGGTTACACTCCAGTCATCTTGCAAATGCTTGGCTGTCCACAGCAGATACAATCCTGGAGTTGATTACATTATATTGGGTCACGTTGGGGGGATTACTAGGCCTTAACTGTAAAACCACAGATCATCCTGGCCCTGCCCCAGAAGTTGACACACAGCCAACTAACATAGGCATTGAAGGGAAAGGTAGGCGCCGAATCATGAAAGTCTGTCTGTGTTGGGGTGTCCTTTCCCCTGAAAGTTCTAGGAAACCACAGTGGGTGGGGTGGGGGCGGAGGGGACATCAGTATGGTCAGGCATGTTATTCAGAAAGCTTACTTTGGCTGCCCCATTGAAAGTGGATTCGATGAGATGAGGCAGCCCATTAGAGGCCTCCACAGTGGGCAAGGGATGAGGTAGCTGTCAGGCTCTGAACGGAGAGGCTGTGGTAGGAAGGATGGAGACGAGACGGGAGATGTTTCCCTGAGGGAACTGCAGTGAATGAGACGAAACAGAATGTATGGGAATCCTTGGCGGCAAAATGGAGCCTAGGCTCTGTAAACCTTCATTTGAATCACAGTAAAAATTTAAATAACAGCAATGCTGTTGGGCAGGTAAGATCATCATGACCTGGAGACCAGGGAGCAGCTTTCTTCCTCTCTGAAGGAGTGCACAGCACAGTAGCGCCATTCCCGCAGGTGGGGATCCGGCGTATAAACTCACCTTCGATAACTCCTGGGCATCTGTGAAACATGTGATCGGAGGTGGCCAGTCTTTGAGGTTCTTGGCTGCACCGTGAGGGGCGGTTCTCATTCTTTCTACTTTGATGCCAAGTCTGGGTCCCCTGTGAGGTCCATGTTTGCCACCCGGCTTCTCCAATAAGGCCCCGTACAGTCTCTTGGCTTTTCTTCGCAACAAAGTCTCCCTTCACCGCACACCGTCCAAGAAGGAAGCTTCTGCAAAGTTGGTTTCTAAAAGGCGGGTGTGTTTCCTGTGCGTTTTGGTTTTTCTCCTCTGGTTTGGTGTAGTCACTGGTCAACCCTGCCCTCTGGTGGCCAGTGATGGGGCCACACAGGGCGGACTATGCCACTGGACGCTGGTCTCTATACCACTACATATACCTTCTGCCCTTCATTCCCTGTGGCCTTCTTCCTCCAGGCTCCCCCTCATGCCCTGCCATCAGGTAAAGCTTGTCTCTGGAGAGATGCTCAGTTTCCTAAGGGCACTGGGAGGGCGTGACTCCCAGAGCAGGAGGAGACCTCTTGGAGCCATGAGCCAGCTCTCTTCTGTCCCGCCTTGCACTTCAAGGTTTGCACAGCAGCCTGCTAGCTTGTCCGCCTACTTCCGCCCACACCCCCTAGCGGTTTGTCTTTCCACACAGTATCCATGTAAAACAGGCGAGGCTTCTCTCTTGTGCGTGACCCTCCAGTGACTTACCTTAGACCAGTGGTTCGCAACCTGTGGGTTGCGACCCCTTTGGGGGCCAAACGACCCTTTCACAGGAGTGGCCCGATTCATGATGGTAGCCAAATGATAGGGATGAAGTAGCAACGAAAATAATGTTATGGTTGGGGGTCACCACCACGTGAGGAACTGTCTGAAAGGGCCGCGGCCTGAGGAAGGTGGAGAACCACTGCTCTAGATGAAAATCCACGTCATGTTCATGATGGCCCCCCATAACTTGGCACCTCTCCTCTTCTCGAAACATTCTCTCATTCCCACACCCTGGTAAAACTGACCTTCTGTCTGTACTTCAAATATGCCTCGCTCTTCCATCCCTCAGGAAGGGAATCTACTCTGCAAAGATGGGCTGCTATCCCCCAGAGCACAAGATACACCGTAAGTCAGTGACCCTTAGATGATGCCCCATCACCAGTAGGCAAGCCGTGGGCCAGGGTGGGTCGCGATGGGAATGGCCCTGCTCACCCTCACGCTCAGTGACCCACATGGAGAGTTTGCGCTTCCTGCTTCTTCAAACGGGTTGGAGACTGTTTTCTTCACAGAAGGCAATGCTTCCACATGAAGTCTCTGCAGAGTCCTAATGACCTCCAGCCATCTCTTTCCCACCGCTGATGGTAGATGAACAAGGTCAGAAGCCCTGGGCTTAGAATGCCTGGTGACCAGAGGCTCAGACTTCTTAGGGATGAAGGTGTGCGTCCCTTTGTAGGTAAGTCATCCGGGCTAGCAGTGGTGGTAGCTGAAGTAGCAGGATCTGAATGGGTGGTGGTTGAGAGGGATAGTGATGGTGGAAACGTCTACAGGAGTGGATGCTGGGGTTTATCCTACCATCCTCCCAGGAAAAAGAGTCCCTAGAGACTCCTAGGGAGTTAGCACCCACAACTTCTAACGTGAAATCCGTCGGACCTGGTAGGAGTTGCCATGACGTGCTGTTCGCTCTTGCCCTCCAGGAGGAAAACAGGTGCATGCCTAGCAGTCCGGATCCTGAGAGATGAGTGTTTCTCTAAGGTTTTAGGAGGTTTGCCCCCAGCCAAAGAAGGCCCCTTTCTTAGGGCCAGTCCCTTTCCGACCACAAGCTGACATCCGATGACTGGTTGATGTGAGAATAAAGAGGTGGTTTTCCTGCCAAGCTGTGGTGCCACTCGAATGAGATGCTCCGGGTCCACGGTCCCAGGAAGACCACCGAGGCCTCTGATGGAATGGTCGTGCCGCTCAGTTCTGGTCACGGATCAGTTCTGCGCTTCCTACCAGGTGCTGTGTGAGCGAGAGGAGAATGGTGTTTGATAGAGTTACCCGTGCCTGGTTTTTAAGAAGTTGATCTCCAAGCGTTTCTTTCGACGAGAGTTGGACCTGCGATGTTTTGGTTAGCAGTTGAGGGCGCTAACCATTTGCCCCTCCCAGGAATTCCTCCCTTGCTCTTGCCTGCCCATAGTTGTTCAGTACTGGCAGCGTCCGCCAGTGAACTTCTTGAATACAAATCAGGATGACAGAATTAGCTTCCTGGGGAACTCGATGTAAAACAGTCCCGGAAAACCCTATAGAGCAGCGGTTCTCAACCTGTGGGTCGCGACCCCTTTGGTCATCAAACGACCCTTTCACAGGGGTCACCTGATTCATAACAGTAGCAAAATTACACTTAGGAAGTGGCAACGAAAATAATGTTATGGTTGCGGGGGGTCACCACCACAGGAGGAACTGTATGAAAGGGTCACGGCATGAGGAAGGTTGAGAACCATTGCTGTAGAGGATGCTCTGTGTTGGAATCCGCTGGAGGGAAGTGGATTTGTGTTTGGGTTTTTAATTGACATTTATACAATAGGACACTTAACGACTACAGAATACGCAATGTTTTACAAGTCCATGGGGCAATCAACATAGACCGTGTTTGGCTGTAGCTTAGCCTCCATGAATCTCAAGGATTAAAACATACAGTCTAAGTCTATTACTTAAAAAGGAATATTAAGATATATAATTTCATATGTATAATATTAAGATATATAATAATCATCTACTATTTAGAAGAGCACTGGAATTTGGAAATTAAATACTTTGAAATAATACATGGGTCAAAAAAGAAATCATAAAGGAAATGAAAAACACTCTATCAAATTATAATGAAAATACAATGTGTCGACACTTGGGGGAGGCAGCTGACACAGTTCTTAGAGGGAAGAATATAGCTTTAAAAGTGCTTGTATTAGGGGAAAAGAAAAGTTTAAATTAATGATGGAAAAAAAAGAAGAGCAAATCCTTAAGGCCAAACTGAGAAGAGATAAATACATAAAGATAAAAGTAGAGGTACTGAAGGAAACACTTACCTGGTCCTCCACATCCCCACAGTCGTTCTCCGCCTGAGCCCATCCTGGCAGCCACGGTGTCCATCCATCTTGTTGAGAGCCTTCCTCTTTCCCACTGCCCAGCATGATGTCCTTCTCCAGGGCTGTTCCCCCAACAACAGGTCCAGAGCACGTGAGACCAAGTCTCACCATCCTTGCCTCTAGGGAGCACTGGGCTGTGCTTCTTTCAGGACAGATTTGTTTGTTTGTCGGTCAGTCCACGGTACTTAGATTATTCTTCTCCAGCATCAAGTTAGACACACCGATTCTTCTTCTGTCTTCCGTTTTTGGTGTCCAACGTTCACATGCATATGAGACATTGAAAATACCATGGCTGGGGTCAGGTACACCCTAGTCCTCCAAGTAACACCCTTGCTTTTCAATCCTCTAAAGAGGTCTTGTGCACCAGATTTACCCAAAGCAGCTCGTCTTTTGTTGTCTTGACTGTTTAACACTGATTGTGAAGTTAGTCAGTCACAAAAGAAAAACAAATTTTCATTAAAGGATCATTGTATTGGGGGCTCATACAGCTCTTACAACAACCCACACATCAGTTATATCAAGCGTATTTGTACATATGTTGCCATCATCATTTTATAAATATTTACTTTCTATTGAGCCCTTGGTGTTTTCCTCTCTCCCTCAAAAGGATAAATATTTTGTGAGACCACTGATATAAAGGAAAAGGGGGGAATGACAAGGATGTTCATACTTTCTAGTTCAGGGAATGGTCGGGAGAGGTGAGGCAATAGGATCGAAGGTAGGCAGGTGTTCACTTGGGTAAAGGCAGTATTTGTTCTACAGCAGGGAGAAGAGAAATCAACGCGGGTGCAGGGCAACACACTGGGGGGTTTGAGGAATCATTTGAATGCTAAGTACAAAATCGATTACCTAAGATGTAAACCCCCTTCTAATTCACAATTGAAAAAAAAAAGTGTAGGGTCAGGGAAAAAGAGGAAGCTCCTTATCAAGACGGCCTGGCACAATCGCTGCAACAATGGGTTTCAACAGGAGTGGATGGTGAGGACGGCCCAGCGTTCTGCTCTACTGTAGGTCGGGTCACTGGGAGCGGAAACCTACGGAATGCCTGGTCACAACAACGAGAACGTAAGAAAAGAAAAGAACATCTTTGTGCGCTTGGTGTTGGCAAAGACTTTGTAAAGAACAGATCCAGGAAGCACGAATTTTACAAGACACGTTCGATCAATTCAACTTCCTCAAAATGAAAAACATAATCAGAACCCCTGAAGATCTATATGTAGTATAGGATTTCATATAGGCATATCAACATGTTCACATGGGCATAGGGAACCCTGGTGATGCAGTGCTTAAATGCCTTGGTTGCGAGTGGACTGGTCAGTAGTTTGAGCCCACCGGCTGCTCTGTGGGAGAAAGACATGGCAGTCTGCTTTCGTAAAGATCACAGCCAGGGAGACCCGAGGGTGGCAGTTCTAGTCTGTACTACAGGGTCGCAAGGAGTCAGAATCGACTAGCTAAGTATAATTTTTAAAGCCCACACACATATCCATACATGTATGCATGAATTTATAAAATATAAAATACTCTCAGCAGCCAAATGTGGAATGACAGTGTTCCCCAGTGCTATAAAATTTTGTTTTTCTCACCGGTACATTTTGACCTCGAGTAAGCCATTCACTTTTTTCTTGTTTTGCAAGAGCTGTTTAATTCTGCCAGATGTCTGCTCATGAAGGAACTAAAAAGGTGCCACGCAGACTGGCAGAAAATGTCCCCAGTTCCCATGTCTCCAGCCTGCCTTCAGAACCCCCACCAGTCAATACGAAAATGCACAGAACCACCGTTGACAAAGGGCAACGAGCTTCAGTGGGCACTTTGCCTAAGAAGCCGCCTCAGGAGCCCCTCCGCTTCATCGGTTCGCGTAGCAACATGCATGAAAGCCGCCAGCACTAGTCTGCACTTGCTAGAAAGAGTGGAAGGAGCCCCGACTTAAGAGCTCGGCTGCTAACCAGAAAGTCAACCCTTTGAACCCACGAGGCACCAGGGCAGCTGGTGGCGCGGCATCTACAAGGTTGGCAGCTCAAATCCACTGGGATGCAGCAGACAAGACATCAAGAGACGAGCTGCCGTGGGTCAGTCTGGTGCACAAGACCTCAGGGATGCTACCTGGAGGACCAAGGTGCAGCTGACCCAGAACTTTCTGGGGGGATCGAGTGGTTCTGAAGCTTGAGCCCATCGAGGCAGCCACTGTGTCAATCCGTCTTGGTGAGGGCCTTCCTGATCGTCGCTGCGTCTCTGCTTTACCAAGCGTGCGGTCCTTCTTTTGATACGTCTAGTGTGTGCATTTATCAGAAAAGGGCACAAATGCCCTTCACACTTACTCATTGTACAATTAGTCAGTGTTCCTTCAATAAAATGATTAAAACCCTGACCAAAAACGGCAGACAAGTTTATGCCCGGGGTTTACATAATCCTTATTCTCCCTGGGATATTCTGATCTCAAATCTGATCTTAAATGTCTTTTCTTCTGTTCAGAAAAGCAATACATATTGTATTCCAGGAAATCTGGACGGCACAGATAAAGGAGGAAGCGGAAGAAGGAAAAAAAACTGAGGGATACAAACGCATGACCCAACTCTAACCGTGGTCAATGCCGTGCTATCTTTACAAAGTGATTTCACTGTGAGGTGACCGAAGTCATTCTATGAGCCCTGGGGTCACAGCTGTTAAAAGTAATTTGTTTTGAACTAAAAAGTCAGTGGTTCACAAACAGATGTGACTGGCTGCTCCTGTGATGATCCGCTATAGGAGACCCTCCGGGGAAGACCACTCTGTCCTACACGGTCAAAATGAGCAGGAATCAACTCAAGAGCAGGGGGCTTGGTTTTCTTGTTTGTTCGTTTTAGTCACTCGGTATGTAGCCTTTTGTATCGTGATTTTTTAAAAGTTAAAGTTACATTACAGTTACTAAGAAGAAAACCACCCAAAACCTTCTCAAGTACTTTTGAATAGCCACAAATGATTTCCATACTGTGGTTTATTTGTTCCTTACTGTGTTAGTGAGTGTTGAGCTGCTAACCCATGCTTTGCTGGGGTGAATAATACTGGGTTAGGCCGCTCGGCTCACGGACTGCTTCTGCAACCCTGATCATTTCTTTGGGCTTGAATTCCAGAAAATCCAAATCCTGGGTGAGACGGGCATGCATCATTTAAGCCAAAACAGTGCCTTTCCAAAAGGTGGTTCCAGTTCACACCTCCACCCCCATCGGGGCTGGAAAGGGCCGTGTCTGTTTGCCCTGGAAGGGGAGGAGGGCCTTACCTCTAATGGGTTCCTTGGCTTGTTTCCAGCAGGCCCCAGAAGGCAGCGGCGGTGAACTGCTGGCGGTACGAGATCTCCGGTGAACTGCTGGTGGTCCGAGATCTCCGTGTCTCTTCAGGCCCCGGGTCCTCTCAGCCCCTTTCTCTGGCGGCCTGCGCTCAGGGCCCCACCAGACAGCAACTGGGGAGGAACCAGCCATCGCCACGCACAGCCATGAATTTCCTCCGGAGGCGCTTGTCCGACAGCAGCTTCGTGGCCAACCTGCCCAACGGCTACATGGCCGACCTGCAGCGCCCAGACAGCTCCACCAGCTCCCCTGCCTCCCCGGCCATGGAGAGGAGAGCCCAGCCCCTGGCCGCCTCCTTCTCCTCCCCAGGATCCAGCCTCTTCAGCTCCTTCTCCAGTGCCGTGAAGCCCACCCCACAGGCCCCCTTGGGACTGATGGAGCCGCCAGCTCCTGCCACACCTGTGGTGCAAAGGCCCCGGGTCCTCCTGGTGATTGATGATGCCCACACCGACTGGTAAGCAGGCACCTGCAGGTGCTCGCCATCATGCAGAGAGAGGAGGAGGCCGGGGTTGGCTCGCCTCCTGGAGGGAGGAGCACGGGGTGGGAGAGCGCCAAGAGAGAGGCTCAAGTGGTATCCTGGTACCAGAGCCTGACGAGAGCGGCAGCAATGGGTGCTTTGCTAGGCGGCTTCTGCGTGCCAGGTGTCATAGCACCTGTTTCACGTTCGACTCCTTCGCTTGTCAATGCTTTATTGTTGTTAAAATATAGCGAACACAAACCCACGGGCGTCGAGTGGATTGATACTCGGAGTAGAACTGTCCCGTAGGGTTTCTGCACCTGCCAGTCCTTACAGCAGCAGACGGGCTCGTCTTTCCCCTGCGAAGTGGCTGGTGGGTTCAAACCACAGCCCAGTGCTTAAGGCACAGCACCACCAAATATGCCAAGTTAATATTTCCCCCACATCTAATATAGTAAAACCAATGGCATCCGTCATGTTGGATAATGCTCACCAATATCTGTGCCGAATTTCCCATCCCCTAAAAACAACCTGTGTTACCTAAGCATTCTCCCTGTTCCCAGGTCCTCCTGCCCCTGCTAATCTCCATTAATCTCTGATCATGGGACTTTTTCATACTCCAGGTATTTCATACCAGTGAAGCCACACAATAGTTGTCCCTTGTGACTAATGTCACCGAGCATCATGTTCTCAGGGTTCACCCATGTTGTGTCATGGGTCAGGACTCTGTTTCTCTTGGTTGTTGCTATTGTTCGATGGCATCATGTCACTTCTAACTCTCAGCGACCCTATGTGCAACAGAATAAAATACTACCTGCTCCTCACAATTGTTGTTATGGTGAGCCTGTTGCAACCACTGTGTCAATACATCCTTTTGAGGGTTGCACTAGGCCGGTTTGACTAGAGGAACATCCAGAGACACTGATCTATGTATAAGAAAGAACTTTATATCAAGGAATAATTGTATATCAAGAAAACAGCCCAGCCCAGTCCAACTCAAGTCCATAAGTCCGGTGCTAGTCCACAAGTCCCTCTTCAGACTCACATGGTCACAAGCAAGGATGCAGAAGGCAGAAATATCACAGGCTGTGGGTGCAAAGTCTCATGGGTCCAATGGCAGTAGAAGCATCTTCAGGGCTCTGGCAGGTTCCAGCACAGCTCACCAGCAGGAAGGTGAAGGCCGAGGGAGAGAGAGAGAAAAGGTTCCCAGGATGCTCCTTATAAGAAGGCCACAACCACAGGGAGTCATGACCTGAGTGATAGGTGTGGCAGTTACATAATCTGTCAACTTGCAAAGGGGCGGACTCTAGCCTGTCAATCAGATCATAGCCAATGAGGCCTCTGTGTGGGCATGGCCTTCTGCAGAGGATTCTGGGAACTTCATCCCTGGAGGCGAGACACACTCCCTTTCTTTGTCTCCCTGTGAGACATTCCTGTTGACAAGCCACATGGAGACAGCTGATGGCAGCCAGAGCCCTGGAGCTGGAGGAGCCATGTGGAGACCCACACCAGCGCTGAGATGCTTCCACTGCCACTGGATCCACAAGACTTCCCACCCACTGGCCTGTGATCTTCCTGCATTCAGCGTCATTGCATGTGTTTCGTGAGGACTTCATTGGACATATGGGCTAATATCGGACGTATGGACTTGATCTGGACTGGGCTGGGGTGTTTCCTCAATATTCAATTTCTCTTGTCTATAAAGCTCTTCCTTATACACATATGAGTGTCTATGAATTTGTTTCTCTAGTCCACCCAGACTAACACAGCAGGTTAGACTCCACCCCTAAGCTTCTAAATATCACGTTGACACGACATTATCTAACTACCACAAGGGTCTTCCTTGTTTTTCTTTCTGCCCCTCCACTTTAACGAACACGATGTTGTTTTCCAGGGACCAACCTCTCCTGATAGCATGCCCAAATCATCGTATTCCATTGTTAGGCTCTACCACCTCTTCTTTACCTTCATCTGTGGACGGGCATTTGTGTTGTTTCCGCATGGGGGATATTATGAATAGACTCTCTTCTCTGAGTTTCAACTTTATAGATCTACAACCCCTCACCTACAACCCCCCAAAGCTTCAAAGCTCTGAAAACCAGAAAATGTCTTGTAGTCAATTTGGCAGAAAACCCCGAACTGCACGTACATGAGGCAGTGAGGGTCTTGATCGGGCCCTTAGCTTGCTCACATGCTTTTTGCTGTGAGCATCTTTGTGTGTTTGATACAAAAACCTGGAGGTAGAATGTAACAGATGGTGTATTTCCCATGCTACCTTCTGAGAAACAGACAAAGTCTTAAATCTGAAATGTGTCTTGTACACTGCTTAACCTTGCAGGCCCAGCCCCCAATCCTCTCATAAAATGGGGTTGTTCTGAGGGTAAAATAAACCAATCTGGGTCCACAGTCCTTACCCCACACCTGTGGGACCAGCGTGCCCAAGTCTGCACCCCAGCACTTCCACTGTTCGTCTGCCTGGCTCCAGAACCCGTCCTCCTAAGCCCAGAGGTGGCATATAGGACTTGCCTTCCTGTACTCTGACGAAGCCCACTAGTGGGTGCCCCACGGCCAGCATGGGGTAGGCACTGAATGGATGATGACTGAAGACCCATTCAATGCCACCGTGCTGGGCACTCTAGGTGCCAGGCATGGGCTAGAGCAGGTCCCTGCTCACGTAAAGCTGTCCTTGGGAAAGAAGTCTCTGTCATGGATTGAATGGTGTCCCCTCAGATCTATGTAGGAATCCTCACCCCTATATTTGCGCATGCGATCTCATTCTGGAATGGGGTTTTGTTATGTAAATGAGGCTGGATCGGTGTTGGGTACGTCCTAAACCTTATCACTTCTCTGAGTTATATGGAAAGCAGATTCCACACAGAGAAAGGTGTGCAGAGGAAGACGGGTACCAAAGAAGGCCCAGGCCCAGGAAGGAAGGCACAAGGGCAAGGCTCGGATTTGGACTTCTGATCTCCAGACTGAAAAAAACAAAACAAAAACCTTCGCCCCCCCCTTTAAAAACAGCCCCATGTAGTATTTCTATTATAGAAGTGCTGAGAAATGAAGACAGTCAGTATTCTAAGTTTCTGGTAGAGATACAGGGTAGATATGAATGAGGATCGGGAGTCTTCATCGCATGTACTTTGGACGCGTTCCTAGGATAGAGCAGTCCCTGGAGAAGGACATCATGCCTGGTAAAGTCGAGGGGCAGCGAAAAAGAGGAAGGCCTTCCTGAGATGGGTGGACACAGCGGCTGCAGCAGTGGGCTCAGGCTTAAGCACTGTGGAGACGGCTCAGGACTGGGCCGTTTTGTCCTGTGTTGTACCCGGGTCACTATGCGTGGGAACTGACTTGATGGCACCTAACAACCACAAACTGAAGACATACTTTGCAGCCCAGGGACAGGAAAGTCCCCATCTGGGATAGGTGGACGGAAGCGCAAGCAGTTCTGACAGCGGGACCCTGGGTGGCCATTGAGGTGGAGGCCAAGGTTGCCTGAGTGTGTTGCCAAATGCAGCTACAGAACAGGAAACAGCATTTGTTCGATGAACAAATTAATGCATCCAATTCACTAAGCATGCCAGATCCCCCTCTGGTATTCTAACGTGTACCCATAATCTTGTTCATCCTTTTAGAGATTAACTCAAGGCTATAGAAAAACCACACGTAACGGGTTGGGACTGATTCAGCAGACACCATGTAGTGGGATCAATTTATAACTTGTAGGCTATGAACTGAGCTGCTAACCACAAGACTTAAAAGTCTTGGAAAGCCAATGGGGCAATCTTCTCTGCCCAGTAAGATAAGTAGAAGTGAGAATCTGTTTGATGGCATTGATCTGAGTTGGATATATGGTTGGTAAAACCACCAGCCTTCTCTTTCTTCCTAAGAAATCATGACATCTTCAAGAAAAAACGATCACTCAAACGGCCTCTGTTCTGATCCAGGCAGAATCACCTCTTTTGGGGGGATGTCAGCTTCTGTTTGAAGGCCCTTATTGTGAAGCCCTTGCCCAGGTGTGCTTATGGGATGATGAGCAGCATGGCTTTTATCTTCTGAGCTGAGAGCTTGACTTTGGTAGAGATGTTGCTTTGAGACACGTTTCTCTGTACACTGCTCTTTGTTTTCTGCTCCACCTGGTCGAGAAGTACTGTCTCTCTCTCCCCTCACCCTCCACCTTGTCACTGAGTGTTCCCTGCTGGCTCTGTGACCCCTGGCTCAATCAGGCATTGCAATGGTGCTGGGAGGAGTGTTTCAAAACCTCTTTGTCTGAAAAGTCACTTCCTTGCCTAGAGGTTGAGCAAGAAACTGGTGGCAGTGGGATACAGTCTTGAATACTACAGACCTCAGCAGTGTAGGCTCAAATCCCATCTCAACCTCATAGTCAATGTGTGACCATTAGTGAATGGCTGTACCGAAATGGGGAAAACAATAGTACCTACCTCAAAGAGTTAATATATGTAAAGCAGGTGTATAAGTCTGGGTACTTTAGAAAACCAAATCCACAGAAACTCATGTATAAGAGAGAGTTTTATATAAAGGTTAAGTGCACACCAAGAAAACATCCCAACCCAGTGCTGCCCAAGCCCACAAGTCCAACATTAACCCATTAACCCATATGTCCAACACCAGTCCACAAAGTCCTCCTCCATCTCACAAAACAGACACAATGATGCCGACTGCAGAGGGAAAGCCGAGTCAGTGAATGTGTAAGCATCTCAGCGCTGGCAAGGGTCTCCACATGGGTGCTCCAGCACCCAGGGCTGCATCAGGCTAAGTCCATGTGGCTTCACCTTGGGGGATGTCTTGGAAGAAGTCAGTCTTGCAAGCTGAAGCAGGGAACTGCTAAGGCAGCTGCACCCTGGTCCGACCATCATAAAGCAAGAGACCCAAGAACTTGAAAGGTGAGGCTCACCATGCCATTTATCCCTCCGCCCTTCAATTAATCCCATGTGCTTATTGGCCAGGTTGAAACAATAAACTAACTACCTCAGCAGGTTAACCTATCTTGCTGAGTCCGTACAGGTAAGATGCCCAGAGAATGCCTGGCAGACAACAAGTGCAATTTACAATAATAATGCAATATTATTATATTATTATACAATAATATAAGCATGTACTATTATTGCAGAGTGTTGTGACCCTTGGCTCATTAATGACCTGTTTGACCACAGCCCCTCACCTTGGGCAGGCTGGGATAGGATCTAGCCCATTGGGGTAGGGTTTTCTATTGGCTGCTCTCCTCTGTCAGCTCCTGGGTGGTAAAGCTGGGTCTCTAACTCCTTGGTTACAAGGTGATGGGTGTAAGGTAGGTGCACATTGAATGAGGTTGAAATGCAATGGATGGCCTTGCCTAAGCATCCTTAGTGTTTTGACCTTGGTCTTCCATGTTTCTATTCCAGAATGACCGGCTGGGGAGTGGGAGGCTGTGTACCCTGGTGGGGTGCACCCTGGGCCAAAGGACTGTCCCCCAGTACATTTCAACCATTGCCTCCTTTAAATTGGGTCTTGAGAACAAAGACCTCTGGTTCATGGCGCTCTCCTGGCCAGTCGGTAGGAGGGAGAATCTGAGCGGTGCCTCCGCTGGAAGCTGGCTCTGCATTCATTCACAGGGTGTTTGTGCCAGAGCCTTCCCTGCCCACAGACATGCCAGCTGCTCATCCAGTGCTCCATCCTAGCCATGCCACACTGCCCAACTGCTCTGAATCTCAATACGTTTCATGCTTTTCCCACAGTGGTGCTGGCTGACTGCCTTCAGCTCAAACCCGTTGTGAGTCTGTTCTGATTTGTGGTCGTGGCCCCGTGTGTCCAAGGAGGACTGTCCACAAGGCTTTCTGTGACTGGTCTTTCTTAAGTTACTTGTCAAGCCTTTCTTTCAGGCTGTCTTGGAGTGGACTCAACCCATTGCTTAATTGATCATCAGCACAGGGTGTCACCTGTCTGCATGACTCAATTAATAGTAATAACAGCAACGAGCAACAAAAACACACCAAACTACTCCCATTAGGGAGCCCTCGCGGTGTCGTGGGCTACACGGTGGACTGCTAACCACGAAATCGGCTGTTCGAAACCACCAGCCCCTCTGCTGGAGAGCGACGAGGCTAACTACTCCCCTAAAGAGCTCCGGCCTCAGAAACCCACGGGGCCAGCCATGCTCTGCCTTACAGGGTTGCTGAGTCGAAAGCAACTGGATGGCAGTGAGCTTTTGTTTTTTTCTCTCTTTGCCATTCAGTTGGTTCCAACTTCTAGCAATCCTGCAATAGGGGCCCTCCAGTTCAAAGTCAAGCTGTCCCGGAGGGTTTTCTGGGCTCTCATCCTTGTGAAAGCAGACAGCGCCGGCTTTCTTCTGCAGAGCAGGGGTCGGCTTTGAACCACCAACCTTCTGTCAGCGGCCTCACTGCCACGATGCCACCAGGGCTCCTTGAGATCTCCCGCTACCAAGAGCAGCCAGCAGGTGGCGCCGCAGCCCCACGGTGCCTCGCCCGCTCTCCCCACCGCGTCCATCATGGAGGAAGAAGTCTGGAGAGGAAGAAGTTAGCCCACAGGGCCCATTCTCCCCTCTTTGAGATGGTAATGAGAGGGCGATGCCCACTGCCTGGACTCAGAGTGAACCCTCCCGGACAATGCCACTCTCTCCTGCCCCCTCCCCAGCCCCAGCCCCTACTCCATCGTCCCATTCCTGGCCTGGGGTCTTCCCACAGAATCCGCTTTCCTCGTCTGTCTGGGAGGGAT
>NW_022103898.1:17994462-17996442 GCF_000313985.2 Echinops telfairi
AATCGCCAGTACCCTCAGCCACGCCCCCTCAGGTGGGAGTGGGAGGGGATAAAGCAGACCAGGGCCAGTAGTTCTTGTGTGTTCCCGTACTTCTAACACGTGGTGCCCGCCGCCCCCCGCCATGCGGCCTTGCGTGTTTCCCGGAGGTGGCGTGTACTATCTGAAACTGAAATACCCGAAACTTCCTTCCCCTCTTAAAAGCGACCTGGATTTGCAAGAGTGCTTCTGCGTTGAGGAGCAAGAACCATCCCAGAAACCTAACCAAACCACCAGCTAGCTCCCAGGGAGAAAGACAGGGCTGTCACTTCTCCTAAAACGTGACTTTCTCGGGAAGTCCCGGGGACAGTTCTACCCTGTCCCGCAGAGTCGCTGTGGGTCGGCATCGATTCCGTGGCAGTGAGGCGCTTTTGAGTTTTTGCGTAGCAGATCCCCAAGCCTTTCTCCCAGGGCACCTGAGTGGACTCAAACTGATAGCCTTCTGTTAGCAGCCGAGTGTGGTCAACCTTGTACCACCGGGTCTCAACGTTGCCTTTGCTGGGGCCAAGGGCTCCTGGCCGAGCACTCTAGGATGCACCACTTGGTGGAGCGGAAAGGGGTGTTTGGATAGTGCTGTGCCAGCACCCCCTAGGGAGTGGAACCCACGGTTCCCAAACTGAATTTGGCCACCTGACCCCATTTCAGAAAATAAATCTCTCATCACTCCCCTGGCAGATAAGAACGTTGTTCTTTAGCTGGTGATCCAGGATAAAGTGTAGGGATCTGCTTTGACAGCCCCTGAATCATTCCAGTGACCTGCAGGTGGAAATAAAAACCAGGACCAATTTAAAATGGCCCGAGAAGGAAGACCCCAAGCGGTGTGGAATCTGCATTCGTCGACTTTTCAGGACACTGCCGGTTAGGAAGCACCTGGTCCTTTTTATACTTTTGAGTTCTGTTCCGAATGTTCCTCCCACTCTTCTAGGACCTTCTCATGCGTAAGAGCCGGCACCATCTCATTCTGGTCTCAGGGTTCTCCTTGTTGTTAGATTCCGTCTAGTCGGTGCCGACCCATAACGACCCTGTGCACAATGGAACAGAGCACCACCCGGCCCTGCACCATCCTCATAATTGTTCCTGTGCCTGCACCCATGGTTGCAGCACCGCGTCAGTCCATCTCATCGAGGGCCTCGCTCTTCCTTGACACCCCTCCTCCCCTTTACCAAGCGTGATGTCCTTCTCCCGGGACTGGTCTCTCCTGACGACAAGTCTTGCCATCCTTGCCTCTAAGGAGCACCCTGGCCGTACTTCTAACAAGACAGGTGTGCCGTTTGTCCTTTTAGCAGTCCATGGTCTCAGCAATATTCTCTTCGAGCACCACTATTCAGGTGCAGGCAGAGACTTGTTATTCCTGTGGTCTGTGAGTCCACTCGACTCGTTTCCAGGGGTCTTGGATTTTCTCCACTCTCTCTCCTCCCATCAGGGGGAGACAAATGGTCGCCCCTCAGGGTATGGATCTTCCTGAAGCACAGTATGCTCCCCCGGCCCCTCCTCTCCAGCCCGGTGCATACCCCTTTGGTGTTGCCTCAACACCCCCAAATTAAAACAGAGTCCTCAGTCTGGCCGTGCTTCTCTGCTCTTGTTTCCATCGCCCCATCCCTGCTCTGCTGTCCGGCCCTCAAGAAGAGCAACTGCGTGTAGTCTCAAACACATATTTTGCCTTAGCGCTCCGCCCCTGCTACCTGGAGCACCCCCTGTCTACGTGCCCTCCATTTGCATTCAGTTTTAAAAGGCTGCTTGTCATCCTCCCTGACACACCCTGCCTGGCGCTCTGGTGTGTCACAGGAAGCATGGTGCCATGGTGGTGTGTGACACGCTGTGTAATCCCATCTGCTCCATGTTTTTCTCTTCTGTAAGGACATGGCCAGTGTCTTCGTGCCTGTCGGCCAGTTGCTACACACACACACACACACACACACACACACACACACACACACGCACGTT
>NW_022103898.1:17996542-18011664 GCF_000313985.2 Echinops telfairi
ACACACACACACACACACACACACACACACGCACGTTTAATTCACACAGGCTGGGAATGAGACCAGCCCCACCAGGAACATTTGAATGGTGTCCAGGAGCCCTGGTGGTAAGGTGGGGGGAACCCTTGGCTGCTCTGTGGGACACAGTTGTGGCAGCCTATGTCCATCAAGTATACATTCCTGGGAACCCTGTGGGGCCCTTCTAAGCCCCCTCCACCCCTATAGCGTCATGATGAAGTATTTTCCTCATTCAGTTCATTTTATTTTATCAATCTATAATCAACATCTGTAATCGAATGGTTCGATCGTATCACAAAGGGCAGTGCAGTGTAGTCGTCACAATCAATTCTTGCAGCTTTTCTTCTCTCCGTTTTTTACACATTGATGTGGACTCCCCCTCCCCCACTCCGTCTCTGTACCCACTCCCACCCTGCTCCCCTGTCTCTGTCTCCCTCCATGTCCCCAGGTAATCGTCAGCCCCATTCTCATCTTCATATTCCCATCCATCCCATTTTCTCTGGACAGATAGCTCCACAGACCAGGGCAGAACACAAGCCAGGCTCAATCAACACTGACCCTTCAAAACCAGTACAGACCTCAATCTAATAGAGAGCAGAGACTATTCTAAGTTTAGAATAAATTCACCCTGAGGTTTGTTTGGTCTTTTTGGCGGGGTAGGGTTGATTTGATTTTGGTTTGGGGCATAAAGAAGCCCCCCGAAGACTCTGGGAGTGCAATGATTAAGCGCTCGGCTGCTAACCAAAGGGTTGGCTCTGTGAACCCCCCGTAGCTGCTCCCATCGAGAGGACGCCCCATAGAACCTCAGCGGAGCAGATCTGCTCTGTTGCATGGGGTTGTTATGGGCAGAAAATCTGGCGTTGCCTCCTGCCCACCCCCCAAGGGTCCTGATTCTCTCTTTACCTACGGGGTCAGAGGTTAGGACACTTGGCTGAGGGGGCGTCTGTTTTGTTTACCTACGTTTAAGACCTAGACTCTGCTTTCTAGGATGCTAAGAGCCCTGGTGATGCCGTCGTCACTCGTTGACCTGCTCACCGCAAGGTCAGCAGTTCGAAACCACGACTCACATCGACACCTCGCATCGAGAGTCTCCAACTCAGAGCCCCACAGGGACAGCTCAACCCTGTCCTATAGGGTTGCCATCAGTTGGCACGGACTGTAATGGCATTGAGTTTGGTTTGGGGTTTGGAGCCATGATTATTTAGATTATTAAAAGAAGTCCACAGAACACACCTGAGGTCCAGGTTGGATTTTCAGAATCGAAGGACGTAACAGAAAGAGAAGGAGGTAAAAAGAAAACAGGGCCTGGTGAGGTCTGAGCCCCTTCAGGTCTCTGTTTACCTACATGTGCCCTGGTGCCTGAAAGAGGTAGGGGAGGGTGGAGAGGGGAGCACCATGAAGCTCAGCCTGCCTGCCCACACCCCCATGGCCTCCTGAGCCCTGG
The DNA here is from genome assembly GCF_000313985.2 of Echinops telfairi. Lineage (NCBI taxonomy): Eukaryota > Metazoa > Chordata > Mammalia > Afrosoricida > Tenrecidae > Echinops > Echinops telfairi. Next base: position 17,998,005 of record NW_022103898.1, read on the forward strand.
CTGCCTTGTCCTCTTACCTCACCCGTGGCCATGTTCCCAGAATGAGTGCGATTCTGTTTCCACAATAATCTATTCTTACCTTCCCTTTGATGCCCCACCCTTTCCTCCTGCCGGCCAGCGGCTTGTTTCTGCTGTTTGCCAGGGAGGAGTGGGAAGGGGTGTGCTGGGTGTGAATTACCTCCCAGCTATCACCAGCCCAGCTGGAGCAGATCAGCTTACACCTGACCACGGGCTGGCGGTACCCATTCATAAGCACCCCGTGCACCGCTCAGGTCTGGGAGTTATCGCCCTGAGTGGTAACTGTCTGCATCCCCTCCCTACCACCCCTCCGGCTCCCGGGCCTTGTCTTTGTATCTCAGCACCTGGAACAAAGCAGGCACACTAAAGGTGCGTAGGAGACTGGCTGAAGGAGCGCTATGGGGGTGGTGAGTTCCTGGAAATGATGAGATTTGAGGTATGGCAGTGAATCCCAGGATGCTCTTGGAAGCATTCGTCACTCTCTCCTCCCTGCTAGCTTCAAAGTGGCAGGTGCATTTACACCACAGGAATTGGACAACACGACACACGAGGGCTTTTTAAGGCACTTGGCTTCCCCTTTGTTGCTGCTGCGACTGTGCAGTGGAGAACAGACCGCAATGCATCCGTTTCTACACGTACGGGTCCTGCAGCGACCTCGGTGGCATTTTTCAAGCTAGGTAACCTTTCTCAGTCCCCTTTTCCAAGTTGTCCCTCCCCCGTCAACATAAGCTCTCTGTGGCCCGTTTCCCCATCAATCTTTAGTTGTGCTGGTCAGCCTGGCCCCGCCTAGATAGTTCTTAAAGCAGTGAAATGTTCAGCACAGACAGTCTTTACAGCGTTGAGTTAAAGTGTTATTCATTTGAAAGCGGGCTATCAAGGGATAGAAGAATCCCGGTGCAAATGGAGGAATAAAGCCCAACCCAAACTCAACTGCCAGGCAGTTGATGTAAGCTCACAGCAACCCGAGAGGACGGGGTGGAACTTCCCCTGTGGGTTTCGGAGACTGTAACTCTTTAAGGGAGTAGAAAGTCCCATCTTTCCCCTGAGGAGCAGCTGGTGGTTTTGAACAGCCGACCTTGTGGATCGCAGCCTAATGCATAACCACCAGCACTCTTGAAAGGGGAAATCAGGAGCAGAATTTCAAGTCCTCATGGAATCTAGACTTTAGAGACACGCTGAGGCGGGATGAACCCTCCCCAAACGACTTCCTGAGAGATTCTTCAAGCCTGAAGCCAAACCACGGCTTTATTTCCCCCCTAGAGATCCTGTGGGCAAGCCTTTGGCAACAGGCCACGGCTCACTGGCACTTCCTGACTGGCCCATGGGGGGCGGGTGCCAGGTCACAGGTGAAGAGACAGAGTCCCCAGAGGCCATGGAGGTACCAACTCAAGGAGTCAAAGCAGGAGAGAGGCCATGCTGGATCTTGAACAAACTGCCTTCTCGAAGGCGTTTCTCATGGCTCCGTGCCTTCTAAGGACCCCAGCTAGGGGATTCTGTGATGAGGCTCGTGGCAGTTGCTGGAAAGTGGGGACTCATTAGGCTAAAGGCTGCGGCTCCATTACTGTCCCAGGCGTCCCTCTGTGCCCTTTCTGTGACGGTGTTTGTGCCCGGTGCTTTTCAGAGCGTCTTCGGTTGGACGTCTGCACAGCTCTCTGGGCACTGCAGCTGTCCCCATGTCACAGGTGAGGGAAGCAGAGCTCTGCCTGGCACCATGCCGTCCCCCCTCGTACCCCCCAGCCGCCCGAGGGGACACCCCCTGCTGAGCCCTGCGGGTGAGCATGGCTGGCAGGGGCCCGGCTCTGGCGCCTCTCACGTGGACACCCACCCACCACACCCTCCGTCTGGGGGAAGGAGGTGGCAGGACTCCACGTTCCGGCCCGGCCGCCAAGCCCAGATTCCGGTGACCTCACTCTCAGGAGGACAACACCCCGCCTCGAGCCAGGGGACCCCACCCTGCTGGGGCCTCTGGGTGTCAGGGGTAGGGGATCGGGGAAGCTTTGCAAACCCTAGTGGTGGTAGGTTTGGCTGTCCGGCCCTTTGTCGACAAGGGGAGTGGAGCCCATCAGACGGGCCCTCTTCTGCTCCAGCCCCCTAGGTCTGGGTGTGGGGTGTGGTTTCCTGACACCCCTGTGGGATGGGTCCCCTGGGAGTGAGGATGGGAATGAAGACAGCGAGGGCAGGTCTCAAGCTGGCCGGTGCTGGGCGGATGGGGCTGGAGCCCCCAACTCTGCCACCCGAGAGTTCGGTGGTCTCGGCCAGGCCCCTCTGCCTTCCTGAGCCCCCTTTCCTCACCTGGAAAGTCAGGGTCCCTCCACCTTTGGCACACTCACCTGGCAGGGTGGTCACAGGTGCCAGCCAACGAGAGCTGCTTCTGCTCCCTCTTGGGCACTGCTCCGTGCGCACTCACTTTCCTGGGCTGGCTCCTGTCCACTCTGTGGAAATGAGGCTGTCCCCTCCCGTCTACAGTTACAGCCTCGGAAACCTCCACACGTGCCGCCCCAAGACCCCTGCTCTGTGTGCAGCAGCAGGAAGCTCTGCCTGGTCCTGCACCACTTTCACAGTCCAGGGTGGGTTGGAGCTCGTGGCCATGGCTGTTGAGTGGATCTGTTTCACCGAGGGCTCCCCTCGCCCTCACTGGCCATCGCCTTCGCCAAACACGATCAATTCCTCCTGCTGACGGGTCCATAGCAGGCGTGTCACACCGTATTCTCCTGTGATCACTGGCTACATTTTTTAAACCATTCTATTGGCATGCAATTTGCATACCACGCAATGCAATGGTGTAAACATATTGAAAGAGTTGTCTCATCACCACAGTCAGTTGTAGAACAGTTTCTTCCTTCTTTGTGCTCATTCCTCTTAGTTCCCCATTCTCCCGTGCCCGCCCCCTCTCTGCCCCCCACCCCCCAACCCTAAGGAACTATTAACCGAGTCACTGTCTGTAGATTTACATATCCTGGACTTCCTATGAAGGCACCTCGGTGGCTTGGTGGTTACGAGTTGGGTCGCCAACCGCAAGGTCAGCAGTTTGAAACCCCCAGCCGCTCCAAGGGAGAAGGATGGGCCTTTTCACTCCTGTAAAGAGTGACAGTCTCAGAAACTCACAGGGCAGTTCTGCCCTGCCCTCTAGGGTGGCTGTGAGCTGGCAGTGAGTGTGCTTTGGACCTTGGGTTTCACGTAAAGGAAATCATACAATCCCCTAACAGTGACAACCAAACACAACACAAGAAAACTTCAATCGTGGGCGCCTCTATTTAGAAGTAGAGCGGCCATCCTTTCTGGTTAGCCCGTCTTCGTCTGAAGGTCTGCTGAAACCTGTGCACTGGGAGTGACCCAACCGGGGCTGGGAACACTGATGGCACCGCTTCCGGCTTCCCGGCAAGCCCAGGCGCCTGCAGGGAGAGCCGCTAATGTACGAGTGGTGGGCTGTACGGACGGGTTTGCCAGAGTTAGCAGATGAAAATACAGGAGACCCTAATTCATTTATACACCGTGAACTGGTATGAACATATCCCATGTGAAATTAGGTACAGACTCAGACTGCACCCTTGCTCATGGTTTATCTGGGGTTGAAATTAGCTGGGCATCCTCTATGGTACCTGGTAACCCTCTCTGTGTGTGTGTGTGTGTGTGTGTGTGTGTGTGTGTGTGTGTGTGTGTTGGGTGGGAGGCAGGTGCTGGCAGCAAGAGAAGCTGCTTGTCCATGCTAACACCAGGCCATTGAGAGGCTGGCCTTGGCAGGTAGTGACTTTCTGGTTAGGGAGCCAAACCGGGCCTCCCACTGTCTCAGCCCTGTTCTCAGAAAGCACCTTTCTCTGGCCTGAGATGAGGCCTGCCGATCACGAGCAGGATTAGAGGGAACCCTGGAAGATCGGCTCTTGAACCCTAGAGGACAGGCTCCGCCTCCTAGTTCTGTGACCCTGGGCCAGTCAGGCCTCTGAGCAGCACATTCTGCCGCTGGAGGGACGGGCACTGGGTGATCCTTCTTGGAGGGTGAGAGTGCAGATCAGAGATCAAGGCATGGGTGGGGCTGTCCCACAGGCAGCCTGTGCTTGAGGGCATTGAAATGGAAACCATTCGGAAAAATTAATTGCCCTTCCTAATTGCTCCTGGGTATAACGGCGCTGGGTGCCAGGGGGAAAGAAGCCACTTGGCATGCTTCTCAGTTCAGCTGGAGGGGCCTGCCGAGGGTCTGCCTTCCAGAGGCTCCGTGGGGAGGAAGCCTCTAGATGTGGAATGTTGGCCTGCTGGGCCTGCGGATGGGGAGATGGGGTGCCACCGCAGGCCCCCTCCTTGAGCTTGTTCGGGGGACTTGAGGCTCCGACATGCAGCAGCTCCCTGCTTAGGACAACTGACTCTGGAGAAGGGTCCCAGGCTCCTAAGGCTGCCCCACCCCCACCCCCCGGGAACCAGGGTGGGGCCTTCCTGTTTCCCTGTGAAGGACGTTGGGGTCTGGAGGGTGGGGAAGGAAGGGCCTCCTGAGAGGGGTCCTGCCACTGACCCCTCTAGCTTCCTTCTTCCCTCAGACACACCGCCCAGCTCTGGGCTCTGGGCTCATCCTTCTCCTCTGGCACCGGCCCTGTCCGCTGTCCCCTGGCTTCGGGGCCTGGGGGAGGGGAGGCCTGGGCATTCCCCAGCAGCCTGCCTGGTCTCCTGGAGACAGCGCCGTTTTCCCAGGCCCGGCCCCTTTTATCAGGAAGACAATGTGGGCACACAGTGAGGGCCTTGTGCGGCACCCAAACCCGGAGCCCTTTGACTTGAGGAATTTTTCAAGTGCTGACCTCTCTCCGTGAGGTCTCCCTGCCATCCAATCCAGAGGCCTGATGTCCCTTGCTGCTTCCTACTGGGCTCTTGAGGAGAGGGAGGGAGGGAAGGAGGGAGGGGAGAAATAGCCAAGAGAAGAGTTGTCCCCCCACCAGGAGGGTCTTGGGAGAGAGAGAGCTTTGCCCTCCGAGTGAGAAAATCTGGGGGAAATGTCTTTGAGCTGAAAGGGGCTTGGGGAGGGGGTCTGATGGAGGCCGTTCCCTCCGGAGCGCTCTCCTCTTGCTCTTTCTCAGGGATGCCGCATCTTGAGGTAGCCACTTTCCTCTCTGGGCCTCAATTTCTCCCTGTAAAGCAGAGACTAGGTCACTTCAAAAACCAAACCCACTACCATGGAGTGCATTCAGACTCACAGAGGGCTATGCATTGAGGCCACAAACCACAAGGTCAGAGGTTCAAATGCACCAGCTGCTCTGCAGGAGAAAGATGAGGCTGTCTGCGTTCATACAGATTGAAAGTCTCAGAAACCCAAAGGGATCGCTCTCACCTGTCCCGCAGGGACTCTCTGAGCTACACTGAGATCAAGGTCCCCAGAAGGCTGGCGTAAGGACTGTTCCCATAAGCCTGACATTCAGATTTCCAGGTCTCACCCACTGCCTCTGTGCTGGACAGAATTCTTTGTAGGAAAAAGGTAGAGACTTTGGCCTGCATTGGCCCAATAAGAACTTCTTGGGAATCTTTAGGGAGTCTTGCAGAATCAAAGGAAAACAAGAAAAGTGGGGTCTCAGAATGGTCAGGATCCAGGTGGCAGGAGCCCATGGGGGCGGGGGACGGGGTGGTCTGGGAAGAAGTAAGCTTCCGTTTCCTTCCCTCCTCCAGCCTCTCTGCTCAAAACTCAGGTTCCTGAGGGAGAGCTCAATCAGCACGACATGGGCGAATGCCACCCCTTGTCCCAGAGAGGCAGGATGCTGTGACTGCCCCAACAAGACAGTACACACGGGAGGGACTTGGTGCCATTGATGGAAGCAAAATGGAGCTGCTGCGAGCAGACAGAGCAATGGAGGCCAAACAGGGACCTTCCCATGACACGTTGTGAGCCTATTTGGAAATAAGGTCTCAGTATCCTCACACCATACTTAGTCCATCTGTACGCCGAGCAAATCATCAGAGAAGCTGGGTTATAGGGAGAAGAACGAGACATTAGGATTGGAGGAAGGCTTATGAACAACGTGGGATCTGCAGACATCACAACCTTGCTTGCTAAAAGTGTGGAGGACTGGAAGCACTTGCTGATAAAGATCAAGGATTGTAGCCTTCGGTATGGATGACAACTTAATGTAAAGAAAAACAAAGTCCTCACAATTGGACCAATGGGTGGCATCTTGATAAACTGAGAAATGATTGACATGGTCAAAGAATTTGTCTCGCTGGATTCCACCATCACTGCTCATGGAAGCAGCAGTCAAGAGATCAAAGGATGCACTGCATTGGATTAATCTCCTCCCCAAGATCTCGTTAAAGTGTTGAAAAGCAAGTCTGTTTCTTTGAAGACTTAAGGTGCTTCTGACCCCAGCCATGGTATTTTCAATCATCTCATATGCATGTGAACGTTGAACATCAAACATGGAAATCTGAAGAAGAACCAATGGATTTGAATTATAGTGCTGGCAAACAATATTGAAAGGACCATGGACTGCCCAGAGAAGCAATGAATCTGTCTTGGAAGAAGTACAGCCAGAGGCAAGGATGGGGAGATTTGGTCCTGTGCTTTTGGACATATTATCAGAAGCGATCAGTCCCAGGGGAAGAACATCATGCTCCGTAAAGGAGAGGGGTGGGGAAAAAGAGGAAGGCCTTCGAGGAAGCGGATGTATAGGAACAATTGTGAGGATGGCGCAGGACCAGGTGGTGTTTCGTATGTTGCACCTGGGGTCATGAGGAGTCAAAACTGACCTACTTGGCAACACCTGCCAGCAATAATGAGGGTCTTAGCAGATGTAATCAAGGTAAGATACACTTATACTGAAGTATGAGGGGTAACCCCCCCAAAAAACAGAATTGCCCCTGGGCACATCAGAGCTGTCATAGTACACATTTTCCCCCCACTAGGCAAACATCAAGCAACTCGCTCTGAGTTAGTGCACCCAGTGGCATGCCTGGAAAGGTTCTCTCTGGTCACAGTGAATTTTTTCATAAATGCAGTTTCGCTCAAACCTCATTTTTTGTGATGGCAGATTTTTGTTTCCTGCTTGGGAAAAATGCCGCAGAAACTACTGTGATGTTAATTTAAACACAGCTTACATGGGCAGCACTATGGGAAAAACTCAAGTGTATGAGTGGTTTTCTCATTTCTAAAAAGGTATTGATCAATGACAAACCACATTCTGGATGTCCGTCAACTTCCTGAATGGATGAAAATGTTGACTCATAGTGCATTTGGATTTCATACCACCAGGTCAGACTGTTAACCGTGCTTTCTATTTAGAGATTCTGAAAAGATTGTATAACTGTGTGCAACAAAAAAAGGCCTGATTTGTGGCAGACGGGGCACTGGTTTTGCCACCACAACAGTGCACCTGCTCACGTAACCATCTCAGTGTACTAGTTTTTGGCCAAAAACAGCATGCCCCTTTTGCCCCACACACCTGACTCACTTGACCTCGCTCCATGTGACTTCTTTTTGTTTCTGTGAGTGCAAAGGGATATAAAAGACAGTGATTTGATGGTGTAGAAGAGGTGAAAAAAAATGAGAGAGGTACTGTCAGTCATCCAAACAGATGAGTTTGAAAAATGTTTCCAAGAATGGAATCTCAGATTTGACAAATGCATTAAATGTAATGGAGAGTCCTTTGAAGGTGATAAGGTTGTTTTGTAAAAAAAAAAAAAAAAAAAAAAAATTTAAATACAAAGCTTTGGGGGGGGGGGGGATTCTGTTATTTTTGGTACATAGCTCCTCATAGAGTGGGCCTTTATCCAATAAGATCAGTTCCCTTATAAGAGGAAGAGACCCCATCATGCAGGGCAGCAATCAGCCACACAAAGAGAGGGGCAGATCAGAGCTATGCTGTCGCAAGCCCAAGAGCACTGGGGTGTTGACAAGCTGGGAGAGACGAGCGGGGATTGGTCCTGGAGACTAGGGAGCTAGCGTGGCCCTGCCTGCCAACGCTCTGCATTGGGACTTCCTTCCGACGTATAGAACTATGAGATCCCATGGTCCTGGGCTGCTCAGACTGCGGTGCTCTGGGTGGGCAGCACTAGGAGAGGATTACAGGCCCCAGAAGTTCTGAATCCGATTATCTAGCCTGAGTCTCAGAGAGCTGTGTCTTTGACTATGCCGCAAAGCTGACTCTGAGAGCCCCCAAGCTAGAGCACCTGTTTCATGGGGCACCTGGTCGATATACCTGGGGCCGATGACAGGGAACAACCTGGGGGCTCGGTGGACAGAAACGCTGTCTAAGTGGCAGAACCATTTAAAGCTCAAGCTGGCTGCCTGGAGAGGGGGGAGCTCCCCATCCCTTGCAGATGTTCAAGGCCAGTTTGGACACAGAACACAGAAGGAGGTCAGACCGTCGAGGGATCTGGCTGCGGGCCCCTAAAGGCATCTTGGGACCCCAGCGTTGACTGCCTCCTCTCTGACATTGCCCCTCGTGCTTCCCACTCTCTGCCTGGCTTTCTCCAGAGGCCTTGAGTCATTGCGTGGGCGCGTTTTGCCCCGTCCTCCAAAGTATGGCTCTCAGCCCCAGGGCTAGGAGTGCCCTTCTTGAGAAGCAGTCCCTCAGACGCCCTGAGAATAGCTTGAGAAATAGCTATTCCCAGGTGCCCTCTCACCTGCATTATGGCTTTGCCCTCGTAGGGTGGGGAGGATGTGTGTGTGTGCCAGTCTCTGGGCAGATGGCAGCCCTAGTACAGAACGTCTCCTCTCTGAGCCTCCGCTGGCTGTGAGGCTCCAGGGCCGGTAGAAGGTGGCCCGGCATACATGGCTTCCTTAGAGCAGGGAGGCCGTCTGTGACTGCAGGCGGGAGATGTGCTTTGTGTGCCCTGTCCTCATCTCCCACACTTGCCCTGTAGGAGGGCCTGCTGTTCTGAGCGGCCGTGGAGCCAGGGCCCCTACTCACCGTGGCCCCCTGCACAGTGGAGGTTAGTATTGCCCGGCCCTGTGCCAATCCCACAATAGGCTGCACTTCAGACCCTTGTGATCCATCATGGTCTCATTGGCTGGTTTTTGGAACTAACTAGCCAGACCTTTCTTCCTAGTCCATCTTGGTCTGGAAGCTCCGCTGGACATTGCTCAGCAGCATGTTCAGCCGGCTGTGCATGAAGGGCATTGGCTCAAACCAAACTGAGCTCTCCTGCAGGGGAGGTGAGAATTTTATTGCTGAACGGCCACTGTGGGGGTCCCGGAGATTGGCATAGAGCAAAATGCTGTCTTCAGAACCGGCCTTGAGAAGTTAGCAGGTGCCTGTACCACAGCTCACAGGAGACAAGCTGGTCAGTGAGTGAAAGGACAGAGGGCAGGAAAAGACACAGGCCCAGAGAATTAGCCCTGTGCTATAAGGAGAAACCATAGCTGAGGCTCTACAGCAAGTGGTCCATGCCGCTCGGTCTTGGTTTACAGAGGGATGACCAGGAACAGTGGGCGTTGTGCACGTGAATGGCTGGGCTGGTGGGAAGCAGCAGCTGCAGGTCACACAATCCATTTTTACCAAGCAAGGTGAAGAGCCGAGTGTGGCCAAGGTTACTGACTCCCAAGGGAAGCCCGGAAGCTGGATTTTAAGGTGCATCTTCCGGCTTAAAATTTAAAGCGTACAGCTTAAGCCTAACAAGATCAGCCTTCGGCCTCCATGAGGTCAACCTGTTTGCAATGTCTGATAAAGAGGACAGAAACCAGGACAGGCGTATTAAGTCTAGTTCCACGTCTGGCCCTGCCACACAGGAAGTGCCAGGGTGGCAGGGCGTCTGTTGTGTTCAGTGCAATTGCTAGAGTCCACCACCGTGCCCTGCCACTCATCTGTCCGTGTGGTGGCTTGTGCACTGCTGTGATGCTGGAGACAATGTCACAGGGATTTCAGATGCCAGCAGTGTCACCTCAAGTGGACAGGTTTCAGTCGAGCTTCTAGACCAAGAACTGACTACCAAGAAGGAGGAGGCTGCCCACTTTGGAGGACTTCACCCCTGAGAACCTCATGGAGAACATGGAATCACTGTCAGCTACTGAAAACCTAACGAATAGAAGCAGAACCTTGTCAGGACAGGGGCAGAAAATCAGCCCCAACGGGTTGGAAAGCCCTCGAAACACGGCAGATACGTCGCATTAGGTGAATCTGCTACCTAAGACCTCTTTAAAATGTTGAACACCCAGGATGTGACTTTGAAGACGGAGATGCACCTGACCCTCGCCAAGGTACTTTCCCAGGTAGGTGAGAGTTAGACTCTGAAGAAGGAAGACCGAAGAAAACCCGATGTGCTGGCAAAGAATATTGAAGTGACCACGGGCTGCCAGAAGAACAAATAGATCTGTCTCGGAAGAAGTACAGACAGAATGCCGTTCAGAGGCAAGGGTGGTGAGGCTTAATGTACTGCCTCCCCAGAGACATGTCTCCAGACTGGGCTTGTTCGCAGTAGACTGTAAGCCATCTCCTAGAAGGGGTGGTCTCTGCCTTCTGTGTATGGACAGACTGCTGGTTCTGGCTCTCCGGGAGCTGCTGGGATGTGGGCTTCCAGATGCCTGTGGAAATGAGGGGGACCCTGCTGTGGCTCGGGGAAGAGACGGGTAGGGACTGGGAGATGACATCCAAGCTCGTGGGGAGCTGGTGACTTTGTTTACCCCCAAGACCTCTTCTGGGAAGGAAGGGGAGTGCTCCGGGAACAGATGGGCAGGCTTCCACCTCGCTGGGCACCAAGCAGGCGTGCCACTGAAAACAAGGCTGAGGCTGCTGCTGCCTTCCTCTCCTGGGGAGAGGAAATGACCCTTCGCTTCCCCAGGGATACACCCGGCTGACCTCAGCCCAACACCCGTCCTGTTGGCCGACAGAGGAGGAACAAACACAGGGTAAGCACCTGCCAGACGGCAGGGTCTTATTGATGTGGTTCCTCCAGCGGAGGTAGCTGCGCCTTTATTTACAGCCCTGAAGACACAGGGTCACGAGGGTGGGCATTTGGCTGAGGCAGCGCTCAGCAAATAAACAACAGAGCCCTGACAGGACCCCGGGTCTGCCACTGCCACCGACGGAGTCCAGCCTCCCTGTTGCCGGGAAGGTACAGTCCTGTCCCACTCGGTCCCCAGAAGTCCTCCGGATCTATGCCCACCTCGAATCCTGCCGACGATGCTACGCGTAGGGGTTCTCGTCCCCATTCCACAACAAAGGCTGATCCAGAACCACGCGGCCCGATGGCACCAGAGCTGTCAGCCCAGGCCTGGGCCTTCGACTCCATGGCCATTGCTCGTTTCCCCCGAACATTTAGGGACAATCCCCAAAGAAAACGCACCGCTCTCCTGGGTCCCCAGAATGCCAACCCTGCTCCCTTTGCCCTTGTTGGTGCCTTTCCCTTATATTGACACCCAGACCCTGGCCCATTAATCTTTGTGGCCCCCCCGGTCCTGGCAAAGAACGGGTACCAATTATTGGATGGATGAACTAGGGCACTCCCTCAAGGGAGCATCCAGTACGCTTGGATTGGGTTGGGTGTCCTTCCCTGGGCTGATCTGAACCTTTGTGCTGAATGGTCCCCAAAGCCATTGTCCATGGGCCAGAGAGTAAGCCCTTGGAGGTCAGGAACTATGTTGTCTTCGGTACTTGGGGCCTCAGACCCTAAGCGCTGGAGGCATTTTAGTTTGTTGTGCAGGGAGCGGCCCCGAGTAGTGGGTGACTCAGTGGTAACTGACAACCATAACAGCAACGGCAGCAACAGCGTGGCTTTCTAGGAGATGCCCATGACTGGCCTTCCTGCAGAATTCCCCTGACCGGCAGTGGGAAGGGGCATGGCCATCTCTTAGGAGTACGTGGGGAAGCTCGAATCCACACAACATGACCCGTGACTCCCCTTCTCTTTCTGTCTCGTGGGAAGCCCCCAGTGTCCTTGTCCCCAGCAGTCGGATATGTGGTCATCTAACCCCTGCTGACCCTGGAGTGCAGGTCCCATAACCAACGTGTTCCACCAGGAACTGGAAATCTCTGATTTCTATCTTTCTCCTCCACCCTTCCCAATAGCCGTGGTCAGTCTTTCCACCATGGTAGCTTGGGCAGCGGGTCCATCCAAGGGAGATGGGTTTCAGCGGAGATTCCGGATCTGTAAGGCAAACTGGCCTAGGGCCCTACTTCAGATGTTAGCCCATGCAAACCTGATGATGGGTCACAGCAATGCAGCGGCCAACTCATTCACTTTGGACCTCCAGCCAGAAGGACCGGCTGCTACCCGAGGCCGTCGTGTTGGGTGAAGTCTTGGGCCAGTGAGGGTGAGGGAGACCCCTTGAAGGGATGGACTGGCACAGTGGCTGTGGTAAGGGACCAGGACATGCTGGCGATGGTGAGGCTGATGCTGCCACCAGGCAGCGTTTCATTCCACTGTCCGCAGGTCACCATGAGCAGCAGTCCACAGCTACTTCCCCCCAGGAGACGCCCTGTGACAAGAGAGCAGGGCTGAAGCCAGAGCAGCCTGCGAGCAGCCTGCATCCCTCCTGCCTGGGAAGGCCGTTGCCACCGCCCAGCCACGTTGGCTCTATGTCCCAGACAGATTTGTTAGAAGGCCACTGTGTGCACACAGGCAGCTACAGATTGAATTGTCCCTGCCACCCCACCCCCCACCCCAAGTGATGCAGATGCCCCGACCCCTCTACCTGTAAATGTGACCCCTGTTGGAAAAGAAGGGCTTTGTGATGCGAAGGAGGCAATTCTGGAAGGGGGGGTCCTAAACGTCTCCCCTCCCCAGTGGCAGCCTCTATAACAAGAGCGGAATAAACACCCTGGCGTACACAAGGTGGGTCTTGGCGGGGCCTGTTGGAGCTGGGGCATCGCCACCATGTGAGGAGCAGTCCACCAGCTGAGGGGGACACTGTGGCTACTGACACGGAAGGGCCCTTCCCTGGAGCTCCTCCCACACTGAGGGGCGATGCGTTTCTGGTCAGTCGGGCCCTTTGTGGCCTTTGGTCCGGCCGCGGCACGTGACTGAAGACCACGGGAGGGTCCTGTCAGTGCACCTTCGGCTCACAAGTCCTCCCCGCTGGAACTGAGCCAGAATGCAGTCCCCCAGCTCCCTCACCCACCACATCCTGGCCCCCAAACGGGGGATTGCGGTCCACGGAGGGGCTGGCTGTGTAAGATTCTCTCTGATGTGGCCGTCAAGTTTGAGACCACCCACGAAGCTAGAAACTTCCTGAGGCTGAGGGCTTGATGGGTTGGCTGGGGTATTCAGGGCTCCCACTCTGAGACTAAATTTATCAGAGTTTTCGAAGAGGCCCTTGAATGGAAGACGGAGTCCCAGGGCACTGTGGGCCCATCTGGTTTGCCTGAGGTCAGTCGGTCAGTTGCAGGGGCAGCCACCCCAACCCCCAAGACATCTCGCATTCCAGGCCATCCCTTCCGTGTCCTCTGCCAGCCAGACTCGCTCCGAGGCCTGAATGAGTCCCAGCAAGGAGGGCACAGTGTGTGGCCTGTCAGGAGACAGACTTCTGATGGCCGGCCAGGCGGGGGGGATGGCCACCTGACCCTCAGCATTCACAGGCATCTGCCTGCCAGGCCCCGCCACCGTGAACATCCCTGAACCCCAGGAAAACAAGCCATTCCCCTGGGAAGGTGAGGTCTGGTCAAGGCCAGGGTCAGGGCCACGTGGGTGGTATTGGTAGTGCAGAGAGCGCTGGGTTCTGGGTTAGAATCAGAGAGAGGCT
>NW_022103898.1:18011840-18027123 GCF_000313985.2 Echinops telfairi
GTGGACATGCAGTACCACAACCTACCAGTAGATGGTAGCAGAGCATCTCAAGGAAGGGGTCCCACAGGGACTCTACCAACCTGCCTGTGGCCTAATCCCACTGAGTGCTGGGTGCTGGAGATACAGTGAGGACTGAGATTCAGGCTTGGGGTCCCTGACATTCACAAGCTCAATATCGCGGGGCATGGCGTGTGCTGGGGACAAATCCTGTGTCCTGTGGGAACTCCAAGGAGGGTGCTGACTGAGGGGAACACGACGAACATCCTGGAAGGAGAAAGGGGACAGGACAAGCCAGAGCAGGAGAGCCCCCAGGCTGGGAGAACAGCCCATCAAAGACCCAGAGGCAGATTGTCCGGTGTGCGTGGGCAATGGCCGGGAGTCAGATGTGCCCATGAGACTGATTGGCAGACAGCAGTGGGAGCAGGGCCACTGACCAGCAGGTCAGGAAGGGCTCTGGGATCTACCATGAATCCCAAAGTGAGAGATCCCACTCCTGCTGCCCCTAGAACATGTGGGGACTGTGCCCTGCTCTCGACTGTCTCATGGTTGACACAAGGGTCACGTGTAAGGGGAGAGAGGTGTCAGGGCCTGTAGGTTGTATACATCCATGTTGTCTTTTATCATGACCAGCATCTGCCATTTCTTACACCCGGGGTCCAGGGGGGGTGGGTGTGGGTCAATGCAAACTAAAAACCAAACTCACTGCCACTTCTGACTCACAGTGACCTTATGGGACACGGCAGAACTGCCCCTGGGGGTTTCCATGACTGTGGTGTAGTTAGTGGGCTGTGATCCGGATGGTCGGTAGTTCAGAACCACCAGCAGCTCCTGAGGAGAGAGACTGGGGGCTTTCTACTCCTGTCAACAGTTACAGTCTCAGAAACCTACAGGGGGCGGCGATGAGTCAACGTTGAGTCTATGGCAGTGAGAACTCTCTATGGGAGTAAAAAGCCTCATCTTCCCCTCTGAGTGGCAGGTGGTTTCAAACTGATGACTTTGTGGTTTGCATCCCCCATGCAAGAGGAATCCTAATTCTATTTTGTAATCCTCCAGGGGATAAGAGCACATTTGGTGGACTTGTGGGTTTCCACTACACGAAGGCACAGAGTCAGCACCACCTAGTTCTTTTTGTGGCTCCCGTGTGGGGTACATAGTGCCTTCCAGGAACTGTGCGAAGTGCTTTAGGGGTCTTAGCTCATTGAAAACCCCCTCCCACCCCCCAGTGGCTGTGTGAAGTAGCTGCTAGCCCTATCGATAAGCCCCATTCCACAGACGTGGGGACTGAGCGACTTGCCCAAGGCTGGACAGCGAGTGAGCACCAGTGAGGGAGCTGGGGTTTGCACAGAGGCCATGTCCTGACTCTGTCCCTGTCTGTGACCTCAGGGCATCACCAGGCTGTCTCACCAGCACCTGCCATCTAGGTGATGTGATCACCACTCCACAAATAGCAGTGAGGGGGCACAGAATACCTTTCCTCGGCCGAGTCTCGTAGTGCGTGAGCAGGAGAGCTAGGGTGATTCCAGATGTAAGTCCTCCCTGGTACCATAGAGGCATTCCACGAGGATTCACCATCCTGATAGCGTATCCTAGGCCCACCTGGGCTTCACCATGGAAGCCGACCTTGAGACACTCTTGCTGGAGTCCAACTCTGACCCTCGCTAGCTACCTTTCTGCTGACAAGCAGGGGGATCACTAGGACCTTGCCAGTGGACTCCGTAGGTCATGCTGTGGCCACCCAGAACCTCCTGATGAGATGAGCCAGGGGAAAATTCCAGGGCCTGAATTCTCCAGTTTATGGGCCGGTCTTCCCAAGCGGTAGGAAATGGACAAGTGGGCGAGGCTGTCCACTTACCTGCCCAGGAGGTCCCTGTGACACCAGGTAGAGAGGTGGCAGGAGGAGAATTAGGTGAGACCACAGGTGAGGGCCCATGCTGCCACTGAAAGCTCTAAGCATTCTGAGAAGTTGACATCTTGTGGGCCCCCTCCCCCCCGCCCTGGTCATTATGGAGACATGTCTTATTGAAGCGTTTTCACTTTTAAGGACTTGGGCAGGTGATACACAAACCGCCATCTGTTCCTTAGTCTCCATCCCCACACACATCCCCGGGGTCAACCTGACCTGGATTTGGAGTTTGCCAGCAGGGCCTCAAAGGACTCACAATTAAATTCACGAACTGCACGAGACATCTTCCTTTGTCCAAGACGGGGCCGCACATCCCCTTGGTGGAAGACCATTCCTGAAAGGGAAAATGCTTGCCTCAGGGGACCTGGCTTTCAAAGCACAGGACCAGCTCCTGCCCCGTAAGGTGCTTCCTGCCAGAGATCTAAAGTTGTGGGTGTCCTGGGAAAGCACGGCTGTGGACGGAGCCTGCAGGTGCTGACCTGGGCAGTCTTGGGAAGGGTGAGTTTGGGAGCACACAGCCTGAAGCTCGCTCAGAAAGCTTATAGAGAGAGTTCTTTCACAAATGGAAGTTGGAGAGAGCCAAAAAGAACAGTCAGCCGTAACCGTGTTCCAGAGAGAAGACCAGAGAGGGGATGGAGCAGGCAGTTCTCGATGCTTCCGCCTAATGCGCGGCTCCTTCACTCCGTGCTGACTCATAGTGACCCCCTGTGGGTTTCCGAGACTGTGGCTGTTGACGGGAGTAGAAAGGCCCCAGTCTCTCTCCCTCAGAGCTACGGGAGATTTCGAACTGCTGACTCTGTAGATAGCGGTCCAACACGGAACCACCACCCCAGCAGGGTTCCCCTGATGTAGGGCTTATAGGTTTTAATGGCTGAGAGTCCCGTCACATGGCCACACCCCCCTCTATAAATTCTCTCACTGTGGAAGGAGAAAGTGGATATGGCCCAAGAGCTTTCTCTGCCCCAGAGAGAGTTTATGGAAATTCCCACCACAACGTCCAGTACGGCAAGTGACTAAGAACTAGTGGTGTTCGTTATGCCAACAAACAGGACAGCAAATGGAAATGCTGGCTGTGCTGTTGATTTGTGTGTGGAAGGACATCTAAGCTCAGGAGTATACCAATTATATATATATAATGTCAGGATTGAACAAAAGCCCAGGTCTGGAATTAGAAGGCCTGTATTCAAGTCACTTCGGTTTCCTGGTCCACAGGCTGTTGCTGCTGAACTACCTTGTGGCTGTGATTGTTGAATGAGAAAGGCGATTGGTGAAGGCTTCTAGCACCATTTGTGGAGTCGAGCAAGCCCTCCGTTGGTGTTTTGCCCCCACGCATATCTTCAGTCAGTCATTCATTCAGTAGCTGCTTAGTGGGTTGAAGGCTGGCGATGAATGATCAATGCAACACACTGTTGCTGACTTCAAGGAATGGTACCATAGTTTAGTGCAGGGGTGGGGAACATCTGGATGGTGGGCTATCTCCCTCTCTCCCTGTCATGAGTCGATGCCGACTCATAACGAGCCTTCCATTGGAATTGCCATGCTAGAGAAGAATATTGAAAGTACCCATGACTGCTAAAAGGACAAGCAAGTCTGTCCGGGGAGAAGTAAGGCCAGAGTGTTTCTCAGAAACGAGGATGGCAAGACTTCATCGTCCATACATTGGACATGCTGTCAGGAGAGACCAGTCCCTGGAGAAGGACATCATGCCTGGTCAAGCGGAGGGGCAGGGAAGGAGGGGAAAGCCCTCAAGGAGATGGATGGGCCCAGTGGCTGCGTCAGTGGGCTCAGGCACAGGAACATTGTGGGGGCGGCACAGGAACATTGTGGGGGCGGCACAGGACCGGGCAGTGTTTCCCTCTTGTGCGTAGGGTCGCTCTGGGTTGGAGCCGACTCCATGACCCCTGATACCAATGCATCGGAACTGAGCAATGGCAGTGACATTTATTAAAATAACCTTCAGAAATGCATATATGAAAAAAACAAACTCACTGCCATCGAGTCAGTTCTGACTCACCGT
This sequence comes from Echinops telfairi, assembly GCF_000313985.2. Lineage (NCBI taxonomy): Eukaryota > Metazoa > Chordata > Mammalia > Afrosoricida > Tenrecidae > Echinops > Echinops telfairi. Next base: position 18,015,761 of record NW_022103898.1, read on the forward strand.
GGTCCTACAGGGCAGGGTACAACTGCCCCCATGAATTTCCGAGATTGTAATCTTTATTGGAGTAGAAAGTACCATCCTTCTCCCAAGGAGCAGCAGGTGGTTTCGAACTGCCGACCTTGCGCATCACAGCCCAACCAGTAACCACTACACCACCAGGGCTCCTCAGAACTAGATAGGGACGGGAGGAGTATCTTCACTTTGCGTAGGATAAAGCTGAGATGCCGGAAGAAAAGTGACTTGGTGGAGTCAGAGCAGAACTCTCCAAACTCTTACCTAGTTACTTTGTCTTCTGTGCCGTGTTCAGCTTATAAAGGAGACAAAGCTGTCAAGAAGGGCGAGGGAAGGTAGAGAATGTGTCTGGGTATGCACCTGCAGGGGTCCAACCTTGGGGAGAAGGGACAAAGCATAAACCATTCTGTATCCTGACTCAGGACATGCCTTCCTCTCCTTCACAGGGCCAAGTATTTTCATGGGAAGAAGGTGAATGGAGAGGTTGAGATCCGAGTGGAACAGGTAGGTGGACGTCTGCATGCTCTTCCCCCCAACCTTCTCTAGGACTAAACGTGGCTCTTATCCTAAGTGAGTATCCTGAGCTAAGATGACCAGAGAAATCCTGGTCCAGCGCCTCCTTCCCATATCCAGCGGTCTCATCCATTTCCAGATTTCTTTGACTTGGATGGTTTGCAACCTTTTTTGGTTTGGTTTTAGCAACAAAACCTTTAATTCAAAGGAAATCTCAAGTTGAATCCCAGTCGACAAAACAGTTATGTAGAGATGTTCTGATGACTGTGGACTTGGGGCTGGAGCGTCTGTCTGTCCTTCCCCATTCGTCTTTTCCTAGGCTCCCCGGGGCATCTCCACGGGGCTGAGGACTGGCGTGTGGGAGCCGTGTGGATTTGAATCCTGGATTCCTCCTTTCCTAGGTGTTGAGTGGTTGCTTGTGTTTCTCCATGCCTCGCTCTTGTTGCCTGGTTACTGTTGTCGAAACGCCAAGGTTCCGAAGAGATTAAAGCACGAGATCTTGCTGATGCTCGTAGTGTCAGTCTCCAGGACCCTCAAGAAGCATGAGCTTGTTCAAGACTACACAGCCAGCCAGTGGCTTCAGATCAAGGTCGAGAATGGATGGTCTCCTTGCTCCAGATCTAGGGACCCTCCTATTGATTTTGTGAGCACTTGCTGAGGACCTCTGCTGTGCCATGCCCTTTTCTAAGTTTCTAAGTCTTAGTATTACATTACACACCAGCACGAGGGCTCTGGAGTCTGACTATAGGTTAAAATCACATAGGAACGGAGTGCCCTTGTGTGTCTGGCTGGGTTGACTAGAGAAACAAATCCAGAGACACTCGTATGTGTGTAAGAAAGAGCTTTATATCAAAGAGCAATTGAATATTGAGAAAACACCCCAGCCCAGTCCAGATCAAGTCCATCATTCTGGTATTAACCCATATGTCTGACACTAGTCCATAACTTCCTCTTTAGACGCACATAGCCATTCGCAATGATGCCGAATGCAGGAAGAACACAGGCTGGTGGGTGAACAGTCTTGTGGATCCAATGGTGGTGGACATTATCTCCAGGGCTCTGGTTGCCGTCGGCATGGCTCCATGTGGCTTGTCAACAGGAAGGTGAAGCAGAGAGAGAGTGTGGCCCACCTCCAAGGAGAAAGAGGGGGAATTCCCAGAATCCTCAGGAGAAGGCCTGGTCCACCAGGAGGCATCATCAGGCTGTGACCTGATTGACAGGCTAACTTCCACCCCTTCACTTTATCAAGTTCACATAAAATGATGTAATGACCACACCTTCGTTGTGCGAGCTTAAGCTCTCTGCAGCTCAAGTTCCTCCTTGGCGTAATCGGGATACTAATAGCACCAATGCTACTAAATTATTTCGAGAAATAAAAGAGTTAATCTATGAGCAATACTTAGAATTCATAATACATGCCATGCACTTCATAAGTGTTATCTGTTTAGTATCATCATCATTATCATCGGAGGCAAATAGTTAATAAAATTGACCAGGCCCTGGGATCTGATGAATTGGGAAGTTCTCTTAAAAATGAAATAAAAAGAGGTGGTTGTCGCGGCTCTGACATCAGCATTCTGCTCAACTCTGTGACGCTGGTGTGCCAGAGGAACAGAAAGGTCTTCTGAGCATCGCACGGCGTTGACATAAGATTAAAACGCCTCCTGTGTGAATTTAAATTGGATCCTGTGGCTTTCAAGCCAACCCAATGTCTCTTGGTTTTCCTTCCACAGCATAGAGAAGGCTATTTGCATTCGCCTACCAAATATTTGCCAAGCGTCTACGATGTTAGCTAGCTAATGTGTGGGGAATGAGGATGTAGCAGCGAAGATGCTGATCCTCAAACCATGCGAGGAAGGCAAAGTAAGTCTTTCTGGAACTCCAGTACGGTGGGGTCCAGGTCAGAGACCCGCGCCGCACACTGTTGGGAGTGCTGAGTGCCTTCAAGGAGTGGGCAAGAGCCTGGATAAGCGGGCATGGAGGTCTGGAGCACATGCGAGCGAAGTCACATGAGCAATGGCGAGGGGACTGGGGAGTACGGGAAAGACAGTGTGGTGTGGAAGATAGGCTGATGGAGTCCAAGGGGGGATAAAGAACCCCCCTTCCTTGTCCCAGCCCATCCCTGCATCCCAGCATCCTCTCTCAGGGAAGAGGGCCACCACCTCTTTTCCCTTCAGTCAGACTCCTGCCCAGTGTCTTGGATGCTTCCTTCGCCCCCTGCCCCAATCCCCGCCCAGTTCCCAAATCTCGTTGACTCCACGTTCTCTCTCCTCGGGCTTTCTACCTTTCTCTACCCACACCATGAGATTACATCCAATATGCAGTCCCCACACTCATTTTGACCCACATCCAATTTATCCTTCAGCCCCAAACCAGAGGAGAGTCTGAATTAGAAGCCAACTGGATCCCTTAAAAGCTAAGCTTTAAAACCCGCTCCTCTCCAAGACTCCCTGTCTGAGCACCTCCAGGGTGATCTCCATCGGGTCTCCTGGGTGTTCCTGTTCCTGACACCTCACCTTTTCCTTCCTAGCCCTTGCCTGAGTTCTTCACCAGATATTCTGAGATGGGTATCATTGGTCTTGCCCCGGGCCAGGGCTGTGGCTTTTGGATCTCACCCTGTTAAGTAGCACAAGGCCTGGAACACACTTGAAGGAGAATGCACATTTGGGAAGTGAATCACTTAGAAATTCCACGGACTCTAGCCTGCTCATCAGTTTCCAAGGATGATAAATCTTTCCGCTCCCCTCACAAATCTGGGTTTCCTGTAAGCCATCTGGTAAATTCTAAGCTTCTAGCTGAGCTCGCCTTGCCTCGACCCCACTCTTTGGTGGCAACCCCCAAGCCAGACTTTAGGTTCCCCCTTTATCTCGGCCCTGCCTCTGGCCCAATGTGTGGGTGTGCAGAATGAGTAGGAACACGAGTGTGGGTTGTCCTAGGAATAACCCACCCGGAACTCTGGGAACACTCGACAACATCTGGAAGAGTCTTGGCTACCTGAGAGCCATCCTGATTTCCAGGCGTCCCTCCCTAAGGAAGCTGGGAGGTGCATCAGCCAGGAGACCAATTAGCAGGTCATTTGGGTGGCACTTCTCCCACCAAAGACATGTCTTCCCACACCCATGTGGAGTCTGACTCCTTTGCCCATCTGGATTAATGGGTGGTTCACAGAAGCAGCCCTGGCACCGGGGAAAAGTCTGAGGACGAAGCCACTGTTTGGTCCGAGCCAGACTCATGTTTTAAGGAGCCTGCGTCCCAACCACATTCCAATTTACCAGATCATTGCCCTGTCTGGGTTCCGTTGGTCATAGCGAACGAATTGGGGCTGTCATTTCGTTCGCCCAGAGGAAGCCTCCCCTGACTTCTCTCTACCTTCTCCTTCCTCTCCACTCCTAGATCAGAAAAATACTGGCCTCAACCCTTCAAAAGCCAGGAATCAAGAAACCCCGGAGAGGTCAGGGCATGGGGGACTGCATCATTTTGCGTTCCTTTACCCAGAATGCCCTGTTGGCTCTGCAGAAGTGGGGTGAGAGGGCTCACAGCAGAGCCATAGAAGAGTCTGCGGGAATCTGACCAGGGAGGATGGCATGTTAAAGTCTCCGGTGTTTGTCTTCGAGGCAAGAGGTCTTTTTCTCCACAGGCACACATCACCCCTCGGTGGGGCTGAGCAATGAGGTTGATGAATGGATGAATGTTAAGTAGATAGAGCCTCATGCTGCATTTATCGCTCATAAAAAGAACAACAGTGGAATCACATACTATGTCAGTCTTATTCTTGGCATTAATGGAGGCATGAAGACCCAGGGATACCGCCTTGGTTCAGCAGGTGGAGAGAAAGGCAGAGGAGGCATAGGCACCAAGTTTGAACAACTCCCAGTCCCATGCTGGATTTGCCACAGATGGACATATGCCAGGATATCCCTTTGAAGGGTCTCTGCTTGTGCAGTATGAAGAGCTGGGCTCCAAATCAAGAAGTTAGCAATTTGAACCCACCCAACCATTCGGCAGGAGGAAAATCTGGTCATCGACTCATGTAGCTTCCCAAACACCAAGCCTGACGTTATAAGTCAATCTTGACTCCGAATGATGAGTTCCCACACCTGTAAATCTTTACAGGTGCAAACAGCCTAATCGTTTCCCCAAAGAGCAGCTGGTGGGTTTGAGCCACCATCCTTGCCATTAGCAGCCCAATGCCTAGCACACAGCACTACCAGGCCTCCTTCCCTGAAAGAAGGCAGCCAGGCAGGGAAACCCGCAGGGCAGTTCTGCTCTGCCCACGGGGTTTCTAGGAGTGCAAAGTCCATCGGCACATGCTGAAAACATGACTCACTTTCTCTGAGCCCCAGTCACTGTGCGATCATGCCATTGGGATTGGGTTAGGCCGGGAGATGTGCGTGTCGATCCCAGGGAAGGGGTTGGGGAGAAACCTGTTCATCTTCTTGAATTTGATGTGTTTTCTCAACAAATGCCTTCTGGAAGCAAAGATGAGGTCCCCGCCCTCCCCCCCTTAAAATATGTTCAACTCTCAAGGCCACATGTGACATTTTTCACAAGCCCATTTCAGCTTGAAGCCACCTTTCTTTCTGGAATGGCCCTTGGCCATAGACGGTGACCATAAAGACGCTGTGAAAGTTAAAGAAACAGTTATCAAGGCGCAGAAAGGGAAATTGAAGGTTAAGTCAGTGCAGTGGCCTAGATAGCAGCCCGAGCACTATCCCTAGTTGGAAAGAACCTCTTCTTAGAGATATGCCTTAAGGAAGGCATTTGATATGACTCGCTGCCAGGCTCTTCCCTGGCTTTGTTATACTCTATACGCCTCCTTCATACGCGTCTCTGGGAGGACACTTGCTGATGACTTGAAGCTGTGAAAGAGAGAGACGGCATCGAGGTCAGTTTTATGGGATGAAGTTGAATGGGAGGCAGTACCAGGTGCTCTTCCCAACAGAGGCGACTATAATGCAATGAATGACTTACCACGGCTCCTCTAGCTCCAAATAGCCTTCGTGGCTCCCACCAAAGGACCTGCATCTGCCTGATAGGTTAGGCTGACAGTGGTGATTTGCCTTCCCCTTGTGTAGCTGGAGGAGGTGGGAAAAGGTACTGGTTGCATTGTATGATTCAGCTGTGAGTAATTGTGAACCGGAGTCATGGTGACTGCCATCCTACTGGTATAAAATGAGCCATGTCAGAAGCAGGAGGGGAGGCATTACCTCAACAGCAAAAGAGGAGAACCAGGTGTGGAACTTGCTAGACCTTATTCTGGGAGATGGCTGCAACCCCAGAAGAGCAGTGGTGGCGGAACCAGGAGGCAGAGCAGGAGACGGAGTGGTGGACTTCCTGTCCATCCACAGAGAGCGTAAACCTACCTTTGGGTAGGAGGCCGGCATGTGGAGTGGGATGCCTCTGGACACTTTAATTGGGGGAGCTGGGTTTGCTGACCTTGGGGCTTATAGCAGAGTGACATGACCTTCTGGGCATTGATTGGCGAGTCTAGAAGAGCCAGAGGAGTCCTGATACAGTCTATTAGGGTCGCTGTGAGTCGGCATCTACTGGATGGCAGTGAGTGGGAAGAGCTTGGTAACATTTCCCAATCAGACCAAGAGCCCGAGGACTCGAGAGAGGCCTGCTTGTGGACACAGCAGAGAAGAAACTGTTCGGGCTGAACAACTATATCCTGAGCATTTCTCGCCTGACTTGTAACCTTTTAACTTCCCCAATAAACCCCCTCACCATTAGCATCCTCTGAGTTCGCTGTGGCCCATCCAGTGGCACAATCGGTGAGCAAAGATGGAGGGTGAGCGCAGGTCTGCCCTCAACCTCAGGGGACTTGACCTTGGACAACTGATGCTGATGGTGGTGATTGCCTTCCTCTTGTGTAGCTGGAGGGGGGTCAGATGCCACCCTCACGTTTCCCCGGAGACCTAGTTCAGAAGCACATGAGAGAGGGTAAAAAATAAAACCCCAAAACCCTAAGATTTGACTTAATATTTTAAGACAATGCTTAATATTTGCTGGAAGATGGTGGGCTCTAGAATAAGATGGGAGATGGAATCTCATCTCCACTGTTATCCTAACTGTGTTGAATTTTTCAACGTCTCTAAGCACTCGAATCCTCATCTGAAAATTAACTGTTTCCACCCGCTAAGAGTTATAGCAGTTGGGAACACCCAGCTGCTCTCCCATGAGGCTCTCTGCTCTTGTAGGGTTACGGTCTCGGAAACCCAGAGGAGGCAGCTCCACTTTTCTGCTGTGAATGAGAATTGACTCGATGACAATGAGTTTGGAGTTTGGGAGTGGGCGTGGGGGGCCTTATAGTGTGATTTAAATGATTGAATCTAAGCAAAAGGTCTAGAACAGTTCCTGGCCCCTAGTGAAACCAAATTCACTGCCATTGAGTCAATGCTGACAGGGTAGAACTGCACACCCCACCCTTCATCATGAGTTTCTCGGGGATTCTGGGAACTTCCCCTTTTTCTCCTCGGAGGAGGACCATACTCTCTCTGTGCTACACATTCCTGTTGACAAGCCACATGGAGCCACGCTGATGGCAGCCAAGCCTGGAGATGCTTCCACTGCCATTGGATCCACAAGACTTTCCACCTACTGGTCGGTGATCTTCTTGCATTCGGCATCGTTGCGTGTGCTGCATGAGTCTGAATTGGACATATAGGCTAACATTGGACTTATGGACTTGATCTGGAGTGGGCTAGGATGTTTTCTTAATAGATGATTACTCTTCCATATAAAGTTCTCTCTTGCACATATATGAGTGTCAATGAATTTGTTTCTCAAGTCTACCCAGACGAACACATTGTGTCAAAGAGCAGTCGGGCATCCTTGAGGGACTGAAAGCGTGTTCCTTTTCCATGTTCTTCTGAGTTTGGGGATCAAAAAGTCTGAAGGGGCGAGGATGGGGTAAGGCTTTGGTGGTAGTTAGAGATGATGTCAACCAGACCCTCCTGGCTAGGGGTGGGGTCAAACCTGTCCATCAAGTCACAGCCCAGTGACACCTTCTCGATGTCATAAACCTTTTGTATGCAAGATGAACAAAGGTGATCTCACTCTCTGCCCCCTTCCCACTCACTGGGACACTGAAGCTGACCCTGAGAGCTGACTGTACCCTGCCCAAACTCTGGATCTATTCAACTCTGCACCCACTGGCTATGAGCTTCCTAACACCACCCCCACCCCCCTAAGGTCACCATTCTCTGTCACCGGTATGTGGCTATGTGAGTCTGAAGAGGGACTTATGGGCTAGCATCGGACTTAGGGACTTGGACTTAGGAGTTGGACTGGGCTGGGGTGCCTTCTTGATATGTAATTACGTCTTGAAAGAAAGCTCTTTCTTATACATAGATAAGCGTCACTGCATTTGTTTCTTTAGACACCCCGACCGAACACAGCTTTCCGACAAAATTCCCATGGGACCATCCTTGCTGCCCTCAAAGAAGGAGCAAGGGCATGGCTGTGATGGGGAAATATTTCCTTGATGCAACGTTCCTGCCCTTTTTCTCACCAGTATAGTTTTCCCTTCTCTTAAGCCAGTGGTTCTCAACCTGGGGGTTGCGACCACTTTGGGGGTGTCGAATGACCCTTTCACAGGGATCACCCGATTCATAACAGTAGCAAAATTACAGCTATGAAGTAGCAACGAAACTAATGTTATGGTTGGGGGGTCACCACCACATGAGGAACTGTATGAAGGGTTCGTGGCATGAGGAAGGTGGAGAACCACTGTCTTAAACATTTTCCAAATAAACCCCGTTGCTTCTCGTGTCCCCTTCAGTGTTCCCCAACGTCAGCGAGCAAAGTTGCCATGACCTCCTGAGCTGCCTTTTCTGCTTTGAATTGAATGGTTGAGCAGAGCCCCTCGGAAGCCTGCCTTTGGATTGGCCCTTTCTCGTTAGGCACCCTAACAAGACCGAGACAAGTGTCTGACTGAGAGAACTTGTCTGCTGTCCACGGATCACAGGGGCTGGTTTAAATCCATTTTGGCTGCAATAAACTCATGTAGGTCATTCACCATGATCACTCATGTCTTGGGCAACTCTCCAGAGAGGTTTCAAGTGCAATAGCCACAGACATGTTTGTTCCTTCACTTTCAGTAAATGGCGTTTGGTCAGAAAATCATAAATCACGCTTGTTCTTTTAAAGACAAGGCTATTGAGTAAGGAGGACTGGTTCCAAGTTCGTTAAAGGAGACATACTATTGCCTAGAACCACCCCTGGTGCCCTGTATTCATTACTATCACTGCTACTGCTGCTGAGAGTGTTGTCCCCACCACCACCACCCCCACCACCCTGCCATACCCCCACTCCCCTATTGCCACTGAACAGAAGCCACTGGCCCGCACTCCCATGGAAGCTGCTGGAACTCCCGTCAACCGGCTGTCACTGCCATGGCCACTGGCAACATTTCTGTAGTTAACACCAGAAAAGCAGGACAGTTGCTACTTTCTCCCAGAATTCCTATCTGGCATGCATGTCTCCTGTTGGTAGAAATGAACTGGAACCATGTTAGCAAAGGAATCTGAGAAATGTAGTTCAGCTCCCAGCCCCCACCGTTCTGGAAGGAATTCAGAAGTGGGGAGGTGTGGACGGGTACTAGAGAGGGACTGGTGCAGTCCAGCCTTGTGCCGGTCCACGTGCACCAGTACCTTCTGTTGCTCTCTGTTCTGCACTCTGCTTGTTCACCGGGCAGCTGCCCTTGGAGCTTGCTCCAATCACGGGCATTCGGAACTGCCGGGTTGGAGCCGACGACCCTGGGCTTCCAGCACTCTGTTGAGAGCACCGAGGACCACCGTGTCCAAGGGCACAGCCCTCACTCCATTCATTGGTAGGTTGATGCAACCTAGAAAGACAGGACCCCTTCAGCCCAGTTTGGGACAACTCTGAGGGCCACCTGGGCTTCCAAGCTTGCTGCGAAATTGGTAGAGACCTCTACTGAAACTGCAGCCCAGCTCTGCCTTCTGCATAGTCCCGTCTCCTCCTTTCTCTTCCACCTGCCGTGACTCCCAGAGCATTCCCTGCGATGAACACGCCTCCTGCACCCAGGTGCATCTCAGAGTCCGCTTCCCTGGACACTCAGCATGCGAGAGTAGAGCTGACGTGTCTTGCTAAATCACCCCCCTTGGAGGTTGTAGGCTGCTGTTGGTCATTGTTCGGACCATTTTGGACTCTTGCAAGCCTTGTGAGCCATGAGAATGGCCTCTTGGGGTTTTCTTGACTGTACCTTAGGGAAGCAGATCACCAGGTCTGCCTCCTGTGGAGGGCCTGGGTGGGCTCAAGCTGCCAATTTTCAGAGAGCAACCAAGTGCTTAATTGTTGCTCTGCAAAGGCCCCTTAGGGGTTGTTTGGCTGGTTTAGAGAGACCCTCTGGGCTGGGTTTCGGGGACTCTAAGGAAGTCCATCTGGATGTGATCCTCTTTATCGTCCAGGCTGAACTCTGACGTTAACCAGGGCTTGACCTTATGTTTGACCATGCTTGGGAGTTTACCCTGCTGTGCCACTACTCTACTTCATCCATATGGACCCGGGCTCCTGGGGAGGGTGGTCATCATTAGGTGCCTCTGAGTCCGCTCTGACCCATAGCGACCCTATGTACAACAGAACACAACACTGCCCGCCTGGCCCTGCGCCTCCTCACAATTGCTTCTGCTTTTTTGCTGCCCCTCCACTTCACCAAGCGTGCTGTCCTTCCCCAGGGACTGATCTCTCCTGACCACATGTCCAAAGTCCCTGAGATGAAATCTTTGCTTCTTGGAAGCAAAGCATCCTTGCTTCTAAGACGCATCCTGGCTGTACTTCTTCTAAGGCGGGTGTGTTGCTTCTTTTAGCAGTCCATGGTACTTTCGATAGTCTTTGCCATCACCACAATCACCATAAATAACAATTCCTTAGTTATTGTCCAACTTTCACATGCATATGGGCGATGGCTTGGGCCAAGCACACCTTAGCCCTCAATGTAACATCCTTGCTCTTCAACACTTTCAAGAGGTTCTGTGCAGCACACGCATTGTGCAATGCATGATCTGATCCCCTGACTGTTGCTTCATGAGCACTGTTTGTGAATGCAGGCTAGACGACAACCCTGACAACGTCCATCTTTCCTCTGTTCACCATGATGTTACCTCCTGGTCCAGTTGGGGGGATTTTGGTCTTGTCTACATTGGGTTGTAATTCATGTTGGAGACTGCGGTCCCTGACCTTCATCAGCAAGTACTTCAAGTCTTCCTCACTTTCAGCAAGCAAGGGTGTGTCACCTGCAGGTCAGAGGTTGTTAATAAGCCTTCGTCCACTGCTGATACCACATTCTCCTTCCTGTAACCGGCTTCTCTGATGGCGTGCTCAGCTTGAAGACTGAATAAGGATGGTGAGAGGATGCAACCCTAATTCACACCTCTCCTGGTTTTAAACCATGCAGGATGCTCTCATTCTGTTTGCACCGCTACCTCGTGATCCATGTGCAGATTCTGCATGAGCCCAATCGAGTGTTCTGGATTCCCATTCTCCTCAGGGCTATCCATAGTAGTCTGTTCTTAGTCTGGGAGCTCTGCTGAAACCTGTTCCCTTTGGGTGACCCTGCTGGCATCTGAAACGACAATGACATAGCTTCCAACATCACAGCAACACACACCCCTATCATAGGACAGACTGGCAGACAAGTGGTGGGGCAATGAAGTAAATGTTTCAAAGGACAGTCGGTGTCAGTGTCGCTGGGTGTATTCTGCTGTTTCTCTAAGACACCTCTCAGAAGGGCTCAGGTGTAGGACCCACTGGACTCTGGAATGGCCTCATTTACATAAAAGAGAGACGTCTCTCATTACAAACAAGGTTTTTGTGTT
>NW_022103898.1:18031748-18044224 GCF_000313985.2 Echinops telfairi
CCTGGGGGAACAGGCGATCCCGACACGTGAGAGTGAATTGTGATCCCCTGCTGTCTCTCGTTCATATCGTCCAGGAGTGTCCGAGGCACTCCCTGCTTTAGAATAGAAGCCCCGCTCAATCGGACCCGTTCGGTCCCCTTTCTCTCAAGGGGTTGAGAGGGTGACACGTGAGAGTTTCCGATGAGGGTGCTGTCATGAAAGGGACAGCTCTGCCGCTGTGTCCTCCAGACATGCATGATGACAGCCGGTCTCTAATCGCGTGAGAGCCTCGGAAGTACGCCCAAAGTGGCAGGTCTGGAATTTACCCTTAGTCTCCCGCTTGAGGCTCCGTGCGGAGCCCTGGTCTTGCGGCTGTTTTCACGTGAGGAGGTGCGTCTGTCTGCGCACGGGAAACCCAGAGAGGACTCAGTGATTTGAGTGCCCGGTGTAAGGAGCTGGCGTTTGCGTGAAGCCTGAGGCTGCAGCTCCTTGGCTTGGCGTGCTAAGGAGCTCCTCTGTGCGCTAAGGCCCTGCGTACTTTTCCACCTCCTCTCTTCCCATGGGCTCACCACTCACCAGCTCCCTTGGAACCAGTCAGGACCCACCTCCAGCCTTACTCCCTAGGTACCTCAGGGGTGGTGTGGCGAGGGAGGGGCTTGACCATGCACTTTTCAGTTAGTTGCTGAGTGCTAACCGCATGTAGCCACTCAGGGAGAGCTCTCCCCACTGCCCGCCTTCCATGTCAGTGCTGCTAAGTTCCTGTCATGTAGTCACACCTCCATGCCTTGGCTTATGTAAGTCTCACCTTCGGGGACACTTGCTCCTCTTTGGACCGTCAAAGCTTCCTGATGGAGCCAGGCCTCATTTCAGTTTGACTTCCCCTACCCACCCCTTCACTCCAGGCTGGGGACCACCTCTCTTCTAGGCTCTCCGCACTCCACACGTATTTCCACCACCCTAGCGTGGTGGTTACTGCATTGGGATGCCAGTCCCAAGGTCAGCAGTTGGAGAGAAAGGTCGGCCTTTCTACTCCTGCAAAGCTTGACCGTCTCAGAAACCCACAGGGGAAGTTCTACTGTTCTAGGGTCTCTGCGAGTCGGCATCAACTCGATGGAGGTGAGGTTTTTACACTTTATCGTCTTACTTGGAAATGAGGAGTTCATGCGCCCCTTACTCTCTTTAGACTCTGGGCTCCTTGAGGACAGAAGCAGCCTTCCTTCACCCTAGAGATACCCCAACCAAGCTCATTGTCCTTCGACTCACGGGGACTGCAGGGGCAGAGTTGAGGGCCTCCAAGAGTTTCTAAAGCTGTCAGTGTTCATGGAAGCAGAGGGCCACAGAACAGCCAGTGCACTTGAGCCACTGACCAAGAGCTTTAACCACCACACCACCAGATAGCCACTGAGTGCCGGTGAGGAAGGGTTTTGAACCTGTTCATTCCAGTTTGACCCTCTTGAGATTGTTAAGGTTTATTGTGCCAACCTGGCTAATACACACATGTGGGATTAATTGGAGGGCGGGGAGATAAACGGCTCAGTGAGCCTCGCCTTTCTAGTTCTCTGGTCTCTTGCTCTCTGATGGTTGGACTAGGGTGCAGCTGCCTTAGCTGGTCAGCTGCCTTAGCTGGCAAGGCTCACTTCCTGCGAGACATCCCTGAGGAGAAGCCACATGGACTTAACCTGATGCAGCCCTGGGTGCTGGAGAGGCTGTGTGGAGACCCCTGCCAGCGCTGAGATGCTTACACTGTCACTGGATTCAAAGACTTTCTACCCACTTGCCTGTGATCCTTCTGCATTCAGTGTCATTGTGTGTGTTTTGTGAGTTTCAGAGGACTTTGTAGATCAGTGTCAGACATATGGGCTAAGCCAGACTTATGGGCTTGGACTGGACTGGGTTGGGATGCTTTCCGAATGTACACTGACCCTTTATATAAAACTCTCTCTTATATGCATATTCTTTTCTATGGATTTGTTTCGCTATTGTACCCAGACTAACACAGTCGGGAAGAGGAAGTTCCACCCCAGAGAGGATGAATCAGAATCTACTTTTTAACAAGACTCCCCGGTGCTCTGCCCCAACTGGAATGAGCGGGTTCAGAGCCCTGCCAATATGTGATCGGTGCTGGGGTGACTTAAAAATGGCCAGGCTCCTACCTTGATGGGTTTACATGCTCATGAGAGACAGATATTAATCACACACCTGTCCACTTTCACTCTCCTTCATACACACGTACACACACACAATTCCAGATGTGACTGTTGTTATTAGGTCCCCACACCACAGAAGGGAAGACCACCCAGTCCTGCGCCATCCTCACAATCATTTCTTTGACTGAGCCCATTGTTGCAGCCACTGTGTCCATCCTTCTCAGCGAGGGCCTCCCTCTGTTTCACGGCCCCTCTACTTTAGCAAGCAGGATGGCTTTCCCCAGGGACATCTCTCCTGACAACATGTCCAAAGGACAGGAGGCAAAGTCTCTCCGTCTTTGCCTCTAAGGAGCATTCTGGTTTTGCTTTGTCCAAGCTAGATTGTGCCCTCTCAGCAGTCCACAGTACTTTCCATACTTGTCACCAGCACCACAATTCCAATGCGCCGATTCTTCTTTGGTCGTCCATATTCCACGGCCACCTTCCACCTGCATAGGAGGCCTTTGGAAATGCCATGGCTTGGATCAGGTGCACCTTAGTCCCCAGAGTAGCATCCTTGCCTTTCAACACTTTAAAGAGGTGTTGTTTGAGCTCTCGGCTGCTAACAGAGCTGTGGTAGCAGGTGTCGGGGAGGCTGGCAGTGGGAAGGTATTCAGGTACGGAAGGCTCTAGGTGAGCTGGATGGACACAGTGGCTACAACAGTGGCCTCAAACACAAGAACAATTGTGAGGATGGTGCAGGAGTGGCGGGTACTAAGCGCCAAATGCCTAGATTTTAAAAGAAGCCAAACTAGTTGTCACGACGTCGCTTGGGACTCATGGCAACTCCTTGGGCGCCTGGGAAGCCCTGTGCTCCAAGGGACTTTCGTGCTAGTTTTTCTGGAAGTGGACTGCCAGGCTTTTCTTCAGAATCACTTTGAGGTCGACCCAAACTGCCCACCTGTGGGTTAGTCAGTGAGCGCTCTACTGCTTGGTCTCCAAGGGCTCTCTTCCATGGACGAATCTATCCCAAATCTGCTTGCAACATAAATGAGATGGGGCAGCATTCCCCCAAAAAAGTAACAAAACATGGCCATAGAGTCAATCCCATTTCATAGTGAACCTATAGGCTTTCCAACGCTGTGGTGTAGTAGTTATACCCTGGGCCGCTAACTGCCAGGCCAGCAGTTCAAAACCACCAGCTGCTTCTCAGGAGCAAGACAGGGCTTTCTATCCCCGTAAAGACTTACACTCTCGCAAACGCACAGGGCAGTTCTACTCTGTCCTGTAGGGTCGCTATGAGTCGGTTTCCACTCGAGGACAGTGAGCTCGGTTTGGGTTTATATCTTGATGCGAGCCGACGCCTCCTCAGTCTCCCACGTTGCAACTGGTGGGTTTGGACTGCCCACTGTATGTTTAGCCATCCAACATTGATCTCCCAGCACCACCCGGGTTCCAAGGAGCATTCATTTGGCACCAATGAATGATGCAGGTAAACAATGGTGCATTCCAATACAGATAAAACTAACATGAACTTAGTGGTTTTGCCTGTATGGATTCACTTAATCTTCACCATAGCCTCTACAAGTAGATACAAATGAAACAGAAATGCAGAGAGTCCGTGTGATATATCCCAGGCCACGCAGCTGGTAGGTAGCCGAGTGGAGCTGTGGACCCCGACTGCCCCAGAGCCCCTGCCACTGGCCCCTGCATCGCATCAGCATTCTGATTCTTCTGGGGAACTGGGCTCATTAAGGGGCAGTCTCTTGCCCAAGGTCGCTACTTAGAGTGGAGCCAGATTCTCCCCCGCCCTTGTCTCTTCACTTGCCAAGTCTGGCTTTGGCAGTTCCAAGGGGAAGAACTTGGCAGTGATAAGAGGACCACACCAGACATGAAACAGAAGGGAGGCCCCTCGCTGCATGGGGGTGGGTGGGTACAGAGAACGCACTGCCAGAGGGCAGAATGAAGAGGCCTCATCCAAAGTCAGTTCCCTGCTTTCCTTATTCGCATCCGGTCCTGCGGAGGAGTAAGGCCCCTTATTCTCTAGGTGGGGGCAGTGAGGCTCAGAGACATCAAATGGGACTTTGGGAAGTCAGCACCCCTGGATGGTGCACATGCTTAAGTGCTCGGCTGCTAACCGGAAGGTTGGCGGTTCAGATCCTCACCTTGGAAGAAAGGCCTGGTGGTTACAGCCGCTGAGATCACTGCGAGGCCCAGTTCTACTCTGATACCCGTGGCTTTGACATCAGGCAACCCAAAGGCTGCTGGTTTGGTTCTGTGTGGCAATAAGGGGCAGGCTGTGACCAGGCCAGTGATTCCCTGCCTCCCTCCCTCGCCTTTTGCCCCACCGCCTGCCCTGGCTTCAGGCAACTCTTCAGCTTGACTGTCTCAGGGGGCACGGCCTCTTTGGCTTTCTTATCGATCCTGTGGCTGCTGGAACGCTTCTTTCTTCCCTAGGCAGCAACCCCCAGGTCCTTCTTTTGAGTTTCTGGTTGGGTTCTCCCCTGTTTAAAATGGACCGGAACCAGGGGGCTCCCCACCCACTCACCCACTGCAGGGCCTGTGTTCTGTGCAGACAAGGAGGAGACAGGCAGGCCACCCCCTCCGGAGCTGCCAGGAAAAGCAGGGGAAAGCAGAGGGGGGTGAACCTCTCCCTGGCCGCCAGGGCTAGCCAAGTGCCAGGAACCCCAAGCGTTGCATTCATTGGCCAGAACCAGATTCTGATGGCTCGCCTTAATTGCCTTATTCTTATCCAATGGCTTTGGTCTTGTCTCTGGCTCCCTTTGCTCCATGGCCCAGGCTCCTCAGTGTCTGTGGGATCAAGGCCAAAGCCTTTAGGCAGCACCAAGGCCCTTCCTAACCTGGCACCAGCCTCGAGTTCTCACCACCTCACTTTTCCTTCCTCTGTCTAGCGCGCCCCCTGAGAGCCTTTGAAGGAACCGGATAATTCATGTTGATGGCTTCCTGTTGACTGTGGCTTTCTGTATGTCCATTTCCAAAAAATGTTATTTCTGTAAATGAATGTGCTCATAGGTCTGTGTATCTGTCTATTCATCTACCCCCTCCCTCTATCATCCATCCATCCATCCATCCATCCATCCATCCATCCATCCATCCATCCATCCACATATCCACCCACCCACCCACCTGTTAATCCAGCCACTCATCTCTCTTAACACCTAACTCTACTCCCTTTATGATGCCTTTTTTCTCAGTCACCTTGTTAAAGGTCTTCTCCTTTTTCACCGCCCCTCTACTTTAGCAAGCATGTCCTTCTCCAGGGGCTGGTCTCTCCTGACATGTCCAAAGTATGTGAGCTGAACTCTTGCCACCCTTGCCTCTAGGGAGCACCTGGCTGTACTTGTCATAGCAATAGCTAATTCAGCAGTGGGGGAAATGGGGTCGTAGATCACGAAACCTTGGCAGAGGGACTGGAGTAGATGCTGCTGCTCTCAGATGCCCTCAGTCAGTTCTGACTTACGGTGCCCCCCGTGTGTGACAGCACGGAACTGTCTGGTCCTGTTCTACCCTGCCCTCATGGGTCACTATGAGTCCGAATCGACTGGAAGGCCGCAGGCTTCGAGCCTGGGTCTTATCTTTCAGCACTGCAGCACACAGTATTCTGTGGTGGTCCCGAGGGTTTGGGGGGGACTTAGGTTTGAGCCCATTGTTGCAGCCGCTGTGTCGTTCGATCCATCTTGAAGAGCCTCTCCCTCTTTCTCTCTGCCCCTCTACCAGGGGTGGTGTCCTTCTCCGGGGACTGGTCTCTCCTGACAACATGTCCGTAGCACGTGAGATGAAGTCTCACCAGACTGGCTTCCAAGGAGCGTTCTGGGTGTACTTCTTCCATGAGAGATTTGCTTGTTCTTTTGATAGTCCACGGTACTTTCAATATTCTTCACCAGCGCATCATTCAAAGGCATCAGTTCTTATACGGTCTTCCTTATTCAATGTCCAACTCTCATATTCATATGAAGCCATGAGCCCCCCCAAAAAAATGATTAAAAAATAGAATAGAAAATGCTACGGCTTTCCAACCAAGGACTAGAATATACAGCCAGCATCTTTTGTTCTTTTATACAATTTTGCCATTTTCCCAAGACTGCAAATGCTGCCGTTTCATTTATCATATATTGTCACATATTTATTAAATACACTCTATGGTGAGATCAGTAGTTCTCAACCTTCCTAATGCCTTGACCCTTTAACATAGTCCTCCATGTGGTGGTGACCCGCAACCATAAAATTATTTTCATTGCTACTTCATCACTGTCATTTTGCTACTGTTATGAATCGGGCGACCCCTGTGAAAGGGTCATTCGACCCCAAAGGGGTCGTGACCCACAGATTGAGAACCACTGAGATAGATGATAGGCCCTAGAACATTGTATGAATGATCCATTAATTAACCATTAAATGAATTAATTTGCTCAACAACAACAGCAGAAAATGCCATGGCTTGTGGCAGGTGCATCTCACCCCTCAAAGTCACATCCTTGCATTTCCACACTGGTAGACAGGAACCCTCTGAAGACAGGAGACGTATGTAGAGACGGGTTGGTGTAAAGGGTTGATGGGAACGGGCTGGATGTCTCTCACCAGCCATGGGTCTTTGGGCACGTCACTCGATATTCTGAACTTCATTTTCTTTATCCAGAAAAATGGATAGAGATGGCATTGTCCATTGCACAAACCACTCCCGGCTGTGGGGCTGGTTCAGTAGCAGCATTCTCGCCTTCCTTGCAGAAGACCCTGGTTCAATTCCCAGCTGAGACCTCATGTGTAGCCACCACCCATCTGTCTGTGGAAGCTTGTGTGTCACTATGATGGCAAATAGATTTTGGCAGAGCTTCTGCACTAAGATGGACCAGGAAGAAAGAGCTGGTGCTCCACTTCCAAAAACCAGCAAAAACAAACCCTGTGGATCATGGCAGGTGGACCCTCAACTGATCACGGGATGGCCCAGGACTGGACAGTGCTGCCTTCCAGTGTGTGCATGGGGTCGCCGTGAGTGGGTGGCAGCTAACCACAACGTTGTTGATACTTTGATTGTAAGAATGTGGTCCATTGTAATGGCATCTAAGGACCTGCTGGATCTTGGGTGACTCCCCTGTAGAACTGGCAGGTGCTTGTGGAATCCAGACGTCCAGACCTCATGGCTCAATGAAACCATGCTTTCCAGCCGAGCTTTCTCCACACGGCAGTCAGTGCTGGCAGCACAGCAGAGCCCGCCGCGCGACCCCAAAGGACCGTGCATTCTCACCTTCCATGGGTGTGATCTGCACTCACTTAGGTAGTAACTTATGAGTCAGGTAGCTGGATCTCGGGCAAATGAGCTGAATCAGTAAAAGGAGGTGAAAATGAAACCCACATCTACCAGCCACTGGATTCTGGATTCTTTGCTGGCACTCCCTAATCTGGAGTTGCCCCAGAGAGCCATGGTCTTCCGATGGACCGCTAGAGTCCCAGTGTCCCACCACAATGCCTCCGGGTGAAAACTGCAGAGAGCCAGGAAAGGAGAGACAAGACCTGGGGAGGGTGTGTTAGTGCGGGTTGACTAGAGAAACAAATTCATTGACACTCATATATATATGTAAGAGAGAGCTTTATATCAAAGAGTAACTATATTAAGAAAACATCCCTGTTTCGCCACTCACACCACTGGTCCTGTAGGGCTCATCTGCCCTGGATTCCCTCTATTTTCAGTTCCTAAACAGGGAGGATAGAGGGAGAATGGGTAGGAAAGAGGGAACCGATTACAAGGAACTATATGTGACCTCCTCCCTGGAGGACGGACAACAGAAAAGTGGGTGAAGGGAGACGTCGAACAGGGCAACATATGACAAAATAACAATTTATAAACTATCAAGGGCTTATGAGGGAGGAGGGAGCGGGGAGGGAGGCGGAAAAATGAGGACCTAATGCCGGGGATTTAAGTGGAGAGAAAATGTTTTGAGAATGATGAGGGCAATGAATGTACAAATGCGCTTTACACGATTGATGTGTGTATGGATTGTGATAAGAGTTGTATGAGCCCCTAATAAAATGATTTAAAAAAAAGAAAAAAATTTAACAACAAAAAAAGAAAACATCCCAGTCCAGTCCAGATCAGGTCCATATGTCCAATATTAGCCCATATGTCCAATACCAATCAATAAAGTCCTCTTCAGACTCATTAAAAATATGCAATGATGCCAAATGCAGTAGGATTACAAGCCTTAGTTTTGTGGATCCAGTGGCGTTGTAAGCATCTCAGCGCTGGTAGGGGTCTCTACGTGACTTCTCTGGCTCCAGAGGTGTGGTTGCATCAGGGTAGGTCCATGTGATTTCTCCAGCTCCCAGGGTGTAGCACCATATGTCTTGTCAGTAGAGTGTCTCTCAGGGAGTGAGCAGAGAGAGAGAGAGAGAGACAGTGTCTCCCACTTCCAAGGAGGAAAATGCCGGCATTTCCAGAATCCTCAGGAGAAGGCCATGCCCACACAGAGGCCTCATTGGCTATGACCCGATTGACAGACTAGACTCCACCCCTTCCTCTTAATCCTCTGAAGTCCCAAATGAGCACCAGATTATGTAACTACCACAGAGGGAAATGTCTGGCCCAAGGGCCGTGTAAGGCCTGCAAAAAATCATCCACAGGCCTCCCCAAAGAAGAGGTCTAGCTGACACATTCCAAAACCCACCTCACTGCCATCCATGATGCCGACTCATAGCAACCCTATAAGACAGGGTAGGACGGTCCCTATGAGTTTCCAAGACTGTGACTCTACGGGAGTAGAAAGCACCAGTTTTCTCCCTCGGAGTGGCTGCTGGTTTCAAACTGCTGACTTTGTGGATAGCAAGCCAATTCATTCCCCCCTAAGCCACCAAGGCTCCTTTACCGTCACATTAGGGATGAGTTCATTAAATACAGCAGGCTAATGTTCCAGTTGATAATTCTGAATGGCCTGCGGATGATGTTATTCATAGATAAATGGCCCTTGCCAGAAAAGAGGTTCCCCAGCCCTGGACAGAGATGTTCAACTGGCTACAGCGGAGCTTGTGGATGAAGGGGCCTCTGAAGAGAGGCCTGGTGATCTAGTTCCCCAAAGCAGCTGCTGAGAGCCCCCTAGGGCACAATGCTCTGATCCAAAATGGACCCCAGGGGTCGTGTGGTCCCTGGTCCATAGGTTGTTATGAGGTGGAGGTCCACTCAAAGACAACTATCAAACCCATCACTTCTAGCTCTGTGGTTCTCCACCAGGGTGTGATTCTAGACCTGGGGGGACATTAGACATTACAAAGCCTTTGGATTGTCCCAACTGGAGCTTGCTGCTGGCCTCGGTTGCATAGCGGTCAGGGATGTTGTGAAAGGAGGCACCAGGCCCAGGACAGCCTCCTGAACAGAGACATACCCAGCTCTGAATGTCACTAGTGCTGTGCTTGGAAACCCTCTGCTGGATGGCCTACAGCCCGCACCTGCGCGGCAGCCCTGCGATCCCCGAAAGATAGGAGATGGTGAGAGAGTCTATGAGGGCACAGCCTTCCCAGCCTGCTCCAGAATATCATCACCACCCCTGCCCACTGCCCAAGCTGCAGTCACACAGCAACCAAGGGGACAGAGGCAGGGGAGGGGTCTTCGCCCAGGTATTTCCAGGCTGGGAAACAGAAGCGTACATTTCCATGACCTTACCCCAAGATCCCGGAACTAGGAAATGGTAGGAATGGAGTTAGAACCCCAGATGGCTCTGCCTCCATGTGCAACACGACCCCTCCCCAGTAAAGCTGTCCCTGGCTCTGGACCAGGACTCTGGCAGAGCCCAAGAGCTGGTCCCAGCCGGGAGTGGTGCTCAGGGAGCCAGACCAAGTTGTCGGATGCCAAATGGTGCCGTCTGCCAGTTTTGAACAGTCTTCCAAGTAAACCTCTCTCATCTCCCTCTCCATCTTTGAGAAAGCCCAAGATGTCAACAGATCTGAAAATGCCGAGAACCCTCCGAGGACTGCGTAGGTGCCAGGCTGCACCCTGCAAGTCTCGAGGGAAAGTGCTCAAGGCTGCCACTCAGACAGCCTCCGCAGAAGAATTCTGCCTCTGATGCCCCTGCTGTTTTGGTTGCTTCCCGCCTTGCCTACTGCCGCTAACGTGCCACTCCTGCTGAGCCAGCTCTGGTTCGGGTAACCCCAAGACAAGCCTCACGTGCTCAGACCTGCGCTGGCCCCATGATCCCTTGCAGCTCAGACCTTTGTAATCTACAGGCATTTCCCTGACTGTTACTTGGTCCCCAACACTCAGCTTTTCAGCGAGGTTCCCCAATTCATTGCCTGGCCACATGCAATTCACAGAGGACACTCAGGATGATGGGGTTTATGCTGGAAGTTTACAATGCAGGTGAGAAATGCTCAGGAGATGTTGTTCAGTTACAGCACATTACCCCAGGGCTACTAATTACCCCCAGGGCTGCTAATAAATGCTCACAGGGAGTGCCACACTGATGTAAGCCCCAACCAGCAGGCACTCAGGTCCATCTCCGTGGGTCAGCACTCCCAGGTCCCTGAATGAAATGCCCACAGGCCCTCCATTCCACAAGCCGGCCTCATTCCCCAAAGCACTCAGCTGTACTTGCTCCCTGGGCTGGGAAGTCCACTGCTCTGTCTCTCGCTCTGGCTCCTGGGTCTGCTGCTGCTGCTGCTGCTCCACTGCCATCGCTGCTGTCTCTTGGATCCAGGGGGTTCACTGCACAGGGATCTTGGCATCCAGAGAAGACACACACTGCTGGCTCTTATTGGTAGTGAGACCCCTCTCCCCTGCTTCTGGGGTGATTCACGGGACCCCTATCAGGGTGGCAATCACTCATAGCCGGATCTTATAATACAAACAATATCTTCCCCCACTTTCATACAAGACCAGGAAAAGGCCCTTTGGTGAGAGTATCAGAGACTAGGGTCAGAGGAGCAACCTTAGATAATTTACTGTGCTGTAGCTGACTTTTGGAAATAGGTCACCAGGTCTTTCTTCCTGCTCCATCGCAGTCTGGAAACTCTGCTCAAACCCCTTTGCCATCATAGCATCACACAAACCTGCACTAACAGGCAAGCGGTGGCACAGACCATGCAGATGCCATAGGAGCTGCCAAGGTGATCCTACTAAGGCCACTGCCCCACTCCGCCCAGGCGACCTGCTCATAAAACCCAGAACTGAGCCCACCTAGTGCCCCCCTGCATGTCTCTCTCCTGTATATAATATAGTGTTCGCCTAACACCCAAATCCTATATTGTCCTGTTTTACAAACCACTTCATGATTATTAAGCAGTGCACATCTGTATATTCAACCTCATCAGACCTCAGGGCTCCCGTCTGTATAGTGGGCATAGTTAATAATAGAGCAGTCTTGTTTTGTTATTGAGTGTGTACTCAACTGTTAACAATAGACCTGCCGGGTTCAAACCCTCCCAACAGGGCTGTGGAAGAAAGGCCTGGTGGTCTGCTTTGGTAACAGCCACAGCCAAGCATAATCCACGGAGCATTTCTACTCCCTAACACGTGGCGTGGACAGAGGTTGGAATGGACACAACCTCAGTGGGTTATTGTCAGGATCATTTGAGCAAATCCGTGCAAATCCGTTAGAACAATGCCTGGCACAAAGTCAGTTTTCCCAAAAAAGGATTACACATGTTAATCCTAGGGTAAACTTCAAGTATCAGGTTACAAACACAGCGATCAGTAGCAATGTATACCTACAACCATCACAGAACTCTTGATGAAAATATCAGAACATGAAGTGATGATCTCTCGGCACACCCTTCATCTAGGTCTACACAATTATGAAGGTGGTGTTTCTCGGTATCTGAGCCCTTCCCCCAAGAACTCTGTGCTCCTTGATTGAGACCACGTCAAAATGGCGGGGGGGGGGGGGGGGCCTGCATTCCCCAGGGATGCAAACCAGGTTCCTCTTTAGTGTTCTCAGAGTTTGGGGAGCAAAAGTAAGTGAGCAAGGGCAAGATCAGGAGTGTACAGTGGGCGGCCGAAGACTTCCCAGTGAGACACTCATAGTAAGGTGACCAGATTTGAACGTTGGTAAAGCGGGACACCATTGATAAAACTCATCCTGGCGAAATAGCCACATGGCAGCCAAAAACCGTATACCCTAGCTTGTCGTGCATTCTTTCCAAAAATCGGGACTTTTTTAAAACGCCGCGGGATGCAGGAAAAATTGTTAAAAATCGGGACTGTCCTGCCAAAAGCGGGACACCTGGTCACCTGACTCATAGGACAGCCTTCACGACCCGAGAAGGAGGAGTGGGTGCATGAAGATTGATCAAGGTCACCCTTTAGAAATTCCAAAACACCAAAACAAAACAGTTGCCACAACCTTCCAAGCTGCCCTCTCTGCATTGAAT
>NW_022103898.1:18044767-18046407 GCF_000313985.2 Echinops telfairi
TGTGTGGATCATAACAAACTACAGACAGTATGGTGAAGAGTGGGAATTCCAGGACACGTGTGCTTATGTGATCCTGTGCGTAGACCAAGAGGCAATTATTTGGACAGAACAAGGAGATGCCAAACCCAAACCGAACCCCTGGCATGGGATCAATGCTGAGCCATAGCGACCCCCTTGTGGGTTTCCGAGACTCTCTGCTAACGAAAGTTAAAAAGCCCTGTCTTTCTTCCAAGGAGCTGCTGCTGGTTTTGAACTGCCCACCATGCGGATTGCCCCCCCCAAAGCATAACCATCATACCACCAGGGAGGGGACACAGCTCAGTTTAAACTCAGGAAAGGTGTGTGTCAGGGTTGTGTCCAAACTTTTCGATCTGTACACTGAGCAAATCACCTAAGCGGCTGGACTTTGTGTAGAAGGTATGAGGGTCCCCGTGGGGATCTTGTCTCTTCAATTCCATAGCACAGGCTGACAGCTGTTAGGTGTGGGCCGGGCAGACCCCTAGCTGCTGCTGCTTGATGCAGGAAGTCACTGGCCATGGGGTAGTCGTTTGCCCCAACACTGCCCATCTCAGACTCCACGTGCGGCTCTTCCAAAAGTCAGTGTTGTGTCCTGTGGGGGCCAGGCTGTCTTGGAACTGCGAAAGGCCCTGAGCCCAGCACTCCCTGCTGATAGATTGCACCTTTGGCCGGGTGACCAGTTCATCCCAAGATGCATGAAACACCTGCAGCAAAAAGCCCTGTGGGGACTCAAACATCAACAACCCCAGGAAGAGACTGAGCAGCGTCTCGTCTCCGAACTCCCAAAGCCGGCTCCAAAGTCAACAGAGCAGTCATGCTGGCAGGCCAGCCGGGAGCAAGCTGCGGCGTCTGCCCGTCTCTGTTTTCAAAACTCGTGTGCATGCGTCGTTTTAAACAGGCACCGGCCCTCAAGGCCCCTTCACAAGATTGGAAACAGATGGGCTCCACCGCAGCTCTCAGCAGCAGACAGACACGGGGATTCCTGCTAAGCCACCTGAGGCCTGGCCGGGACTGCTAGATGCTCTGGTTCACCTGGGACACAGGTCTGCTTCCAGCCACAGGTGTGTCAACCTGAGAAAGGGGTTGTCTCCTCCCTTGCCTTTGCCTGAGGTGTTTGCACTTGCTTAACCCTTTGGTTGCTGGCGAGCAAGGGGAGGAGTGGGGACATTGGAGCTGGATGCGTCTGGAATAGGCCGGGCTTGCTCTCAGTGCCGAGATGTGCGTCTGATCACTACCCTCTGCCGCTCACACCCCTCCTATGGCGCCCAGAGTGCACAGAATGAAAGCCACATCCTTCCTGGGGTTGAGGAGCCCTACCTGACAGCCCATCATTGTTGCCCTTGGTCCCATCTAGCTATCTGTCTTACTCATTGGGACCCCGTCACCCTGGCCTTCAGGTTCTCACTGCATACAGTCAAGCACTTCCAGCCTCAAGGCCTTGGCTCGCTTGGCCAGCCTCTCCCCGCAGAGGTGCCCAGGCCCCCTTCCTCACCCTCCTCACTCAGACGTCCAGCCTGAGACGGCACCGTGCCTGCTGCTGTCACCACTCCTGCCTCGTCTGCCCTTTCTGGTGACAAAGCACTTGCCACGTCAGCATGCTGCTTGTGTACCATTGGGTGGCA
>NW_022103898.1:18046507-18050003 GCF_000313985.2 Echinops telfairi
TGCTGTCACCACTCCTGCCTCGTCTGCCCTTTCTGGTGACAAAGCACTTGCCACGTCAGCATGCTGCTTGTGTACCATTGGGTGGCATGATTGCGGGTCCCTGGCTGCTCAACTCTCAGCCTGACCTGGTCTCCAGTTTTCCCATCACCCTTCCCAGAAGGTTCATGTCCCTTAAGCCATCAGCCTCACTCCCCACCGGCCCCACCCTGCCGGCCCCCGGAAATCACTCGTAAGCATTCGTCTCTGTGCATGTGCAGAAACTCACACCCTGGAGTCACTTCTGACTCCTGGCCGCCCTACAGGGCAAGGTAACACTGTGCCTGCCGATTTCTGAGACTGTACAGCTAGACGGGAGTAGAACACCTTGTCTTTCTCCCTCGGAGCAGCTCAGAACTGCTGACCTCATGGTTCACCCAACTTGGAACCCACTATGCCACCAGTGCACCTCTAGATAATCTCTGTGGGCTCCTACGATCTCTGTCTCTGATGGGCAGATGGCCCGCCACGCCAAGTTGTCTGGGACCATTCATCCGTGTTACAGCACCCCGTTACTTAAAACCCCAAACCCCGTACCCCATTACTTAAAACCCAAACCCACTGACATCGAGTCAATTCCGACTCAGAGGGACCCTGTAGAGGGTTTCCCTAGTGGTATGTGTTTAGAGGAACAGGCAGCCTCATCTTTCTCCCACAGAGCCACGGGTGGTTTTGAACTGCCGACCTTACGATGAACAGCCCAACACTTACCCAACAGCAACACTAGGACGCCTTTTCTTGATTACTAGTCTTTCTAAAGAGGGGCAACTGGGACAAGCCGGCCTCTGTACCTGGGCTTCCAAGGTGGCCTTCGTTTAGGAGGAGCCAGGGATAGGAAGGGGGAGGCCATCGACTTCAGGTGCAGGGCTGTGCCCTTGGTGTGGTAGTGGGGTTGTAGACACAGCTGGAGGGCCCTTCCTGAGAGACGAGGATGCCCGCCGTGCCTGTGGTTGGCAGTGAGAATGCCAAAGAAAGCTGATTGCCTTTCTTTCTTCCTACCACCGTGAGCCACCACCCGCCCACCTGTCACTGTGAAGCCGGAGACTTTGCCGTGAGCATCTCAGAAGGTCCGCCACCCTGGGCCATGGAGCTTCTAGGGTAAGCCTTGGAGGATCATCCTGGTGATGGACGTTGGGAACTTAGCCCATGAGCACTATCGATCACAGTAGGCTGTTCTCTGCTATGCTGCTGGAAGATGAGCCCCCTAACTCGGCGGGCACGCGGCGGGCACAGCGCCTGCAATGTCGCCCTAGAGCACAGCTCCTGAAGATGGTGCTGGGATGGGGCCACTGCCTTGCCGCTGACTTAAAAGCAACTCACCACCACAGCCGGCCCTGAGAAGGGCTGTGGTCTTTTCAAATGGAAGCAAAACATGCAAAGGGTTGCTGAAATAAGGTAGGGTGTTTGGTTGGGATGTTCTTTCCTCAGCGGAACATTCTATTTCCAACAATAACAACAAAACAAAATGCTACAGAAATTATGCTCCCTCCCCCACACCTTCAGCACCTCCTTGTAGTCTGCAAGACCACGTGAGCTCCGATCTTGTTCTACCTCACCCCCACCCCCACCCCATTAGTTCCTGGGCCCCCTGGGAGACAGTCCTCCAGCACTCTGGCCTCACAATGGATTTGGCTTCTTCACCCCAATTGTGGGGCACCTAGCACTCCAGCGACTTCACACCTGGCTGGCTTAATCCCCTAAGAGCACTTTTCTGAACACGCAGTGCAAGGGTGTGTGGAACTACATGGAACCGGCCATGCCGTGATGAGAAGTACAGTTATCATAAGGACCCTCATGTTGGCCCTTTGTCGTGAGACTGTGGTCTTAACCTCCCTGGGCATTTAAAAGGCAGGTGGCATGTCTCCAGCATCAGAGCAACGTGCAAGCCACACAGTACAACAAACAGACAGGCCATCCGCCCTCACCCAGTGGGTCACACCAGCATTCTGCCCGATAGAGGGCTCGCAGGCAGACACGCCCGCTAGGTTGAAAGGCATTAGGGTATAGAGTGGCTGCAACACTGGGCTCAAGCAGGCTGATGATGGCGAAGATGGTGTGAGAGACCTGGCCCTGTTACACACCTTACAGATAGCAACACACTCTCCTGGGCCTCCCCACCAACCTGTATACAACTCTGCAAGTGGAGAGAGAAGACATGGCTGTCTCATCGTCCATGCCCTATGGAAGCCCCCTCTTCCTGCTGTTGTTTAATGGACATTGTGTTAGGCCGGGTTGACTAGAGAAACAAATCCAGGGACACTCATATATGTGTAAGAGAAAGCATTATATCAAGAAGTAGTTACATGTCAGGACAACATCCCAGCCCAGTCCAACTCAAGTCTGTATGTCCAATACTAGTCTATAAATCCCTCTTCAGACTCATACAGCCACAAGCCATGATTCAAAGTGCAGGAAGGTCACAGGTCAATGGGTGCAGAGCTGTGTGGATCCAATGGCGGTGGAAGTGTCTCCAGGGCTGGCGCAGGCCTCAGTGTGGCTCTTCATCAGGAGGGGGGATGCAGGGTGGAGATAGAGTGGCCCACCCCCAGCAACCATTTATCTCAGTGGCACCTCCAAATGAGGACATCAAGCTGCAACCTGATTGGCAGCTAAACTCCACCCATATCTTCTTATGGGTACCAAGCTGGCACACAAAAAAACTAATGATCACAGACATCCTTCCAGAATTCAAGAAATTCCCCAGTCTCCCCACCCTCCCATATTCCCTTGGTATAGAGGAAAGGGCAATGATGTTTTCTTTTGATTCGCACACGATTCTAACCATTAGAATCCAATGGGATCAGCTACCTCAGGTGCCCTGCGCAGGAACTATCAGGACCGAAGCAGGGGGTCACTGGGTTGGCTGGCTGCCACCCATCCCAATCCCCGCTTGACCGCAGGTCTAGGCTTTTTGGTAGCAAAACTTTACCATTAATAAATTTCTTTAAAACCAAATGAACCAAATTCCGGGGATTTTTCTCAAGTTTGACTCCCTGACTCCGTACATGGTCAAATGTTATGGTGTTGATGACAGACAGACGTTCATCATTATCGTCCGTGGCGATGGTGAACTTGATGGTGCTGGGGGTGAGCGTGGGGAGGGTGCTCATCTGGAACAAGGCGACCCCACGTCCTCTGGGATTGGGTCCATTGTTTCCTCGCCTCATCTCACTCGCGCCATTACGGCCACACTGACCTCCTTGTCTCATCAGGTGCCATCCAGTCGGTTCTGACCATTAGGAGCCCCATTCGCAATAGGATGTAACCCTGCCCAGTCCTGCACCGTCCTCACAATTGTTCCTCTGCCCGAGCCCAGCCTTGCAGCCACTGTGTCCATCCGTCGCATCAAGGGCCTTTTCTTTTGCTCCATCCTTCCACGTTCACCAACCTGATGTCCTTCTCCAGGGACTGGTCTCTCCTGCAATATGTCCATCCTTCCACGTTCACCAACCTGATGTCC
>NW_022103898.1:18050103-18089807 GCF_000313985.2 Echinops telfairi
TGATGTCCTTCTCCAGGGACTGGTCTCTCCTGCAATATGTCCAAAGTCTGTAAGACGAAGTCTCGCCATCGTTGCCTCTAAGGAGCACTCTGGCTGTACTTCTTCTAAGACAGATGAGTTTGTCCTTTTAGCCGTCCGTGGTACATTCACTGTTGAAATGCTTGGATTCTTCTCACAGATCTTAAACTCAGTGAACGTGTCCCAGCCGCACGGCCTTGGAGCTTCCTGCTCTCTCTGTCTGGAACACCCCCTCATACCCGCAGGGATTTCTCTCCCACTTGGCTCACACCATTGATCAAATGTCACCTCCTCTGGATACCCTTGTCTGACTCTCCCCTCCCATCACTCTGTCCCCTGGCCAGCATTTGGCCTTCCTTTCCTGACATACCTTTTATGGTTAGTAATCATCTCCTAAGCTAGACTCTGAGCTCCACAAGGACAGGGATACTGTCTGCTGTTTTACACTGCCTCAGTGGGTTTGGCCCTTAGCGTAGTAGCTGCTCAAGAAGGATGTGTGACATGAATGAATGAGTCAGTCAGTTGGTCAGGGCCAGGTTCAAGTCTTAGCTCTCTTGCTCACTGACATTAGGATCATGGCCAAGTAATCTGCTCTCTCGCCTCCCCGGCTTTCTCACCAGCCAATGAAGAGTGCGGTTCATTGTTAGTTGCCCACCCTTCATGACGCCGCCAGCCCTCGGTCACCATGTTCCTCGTCCCTACATGACGCCGCCTGTTCCACCGCGGTGGCTTTCACGTGTGTTGCTGTGCACTGCCACGGCATTACAGGTGCTAGCAGCACTGCACATGGAGGACAGGTTTGAGATAAAAAGCCAGACCAAGCAGGAAGACCTTGGAATCTACTTCCAAAAATTAGCCCCCGGAAACGATGGGTCACGAGAGAACATTGTCCAGCTTGCTAGCTTTTGCACAACGTCATCAAGGAGGATCCACTGCCCGAGGAGAGCATCGCACCTGGTGAAGAGAGGGACAACCTGGGCAGATGGGACCCGAGGTGAGGTGAACCGGCACATCACCGCCAACGGGGTGGCCTGGAACACACGGGCAACTGTGAGAATGGCACAGGACCACCCACCCCCCCACCCCACCCCCTGGCGACATTTCATTTTGTTGTGCATTAGGGTCACCATGAGTCAGAGCTTGTGGCAGCTCTCCCTGTTACATGAAGAGGTTAGTGTGATGCCCAAATGAAATAATGCAGCCTCACGTGCCAGCAGTCACTGTACACGTATTCTTACCCGGGCTGTGTGTGTTAGACAGGGTTCTCTAGAGCAACAAAACCAGGACACTTACGATTTTATATATATGTAAGAGGATAAATATATACAGCATGAAGGAATATAGCAGCTACGTAATTAGTTCACACAGCAGTACAAAGGGCTCAGGAACTTAGCAAAACAGGCCTGGATGGAATATTGAACTCAAGCAATGCAAGACAACAGGATCCACCAGCCTCAAGCTCAAGCAATGTACACACCAGCAGCATGGCGAAGCAGGTCTCGGAGGAACCTCAAACTCTCACAATAGGATTCACGGGTTGGCTGGGCTGTCCCACAGGTAGTGTAGCTCACAAGTTGAAGCAGAGAACTAGCTAAAGCAGCCACATGCTGGTCTGATCACCAGAGAGCAAGAGAGAGGGGCAGGCCTTGCCAAGCCATTTATCTCTTTGCCCTCCAATCAAATTGTGACCTTTTTAATCCCACATGTTTGCATTGGCCAGGTTGGCACAATAAACCAACCTATCACACTGTGCTAAAGGAACCGAGATGGTTCCACTCATTTAAAAATCACAAGTGCCCTATGACAAGATGTTTACTATAAGACTGTTAGACCTTCATGCAATGGACAGACCCAAGCCTAGAAAGGCTCAGCGACTTGCCTAAAGGACTACAGCCAGTAAAGGGTAGAGCTCAGATTCAGACTCCCGTGTCCTGAGTCTAAAAACCACTGTTATGCTAAATATTTAGTCCTCTGTAAGTCACTGCTGTTTTGTTTTGGGTTTTTTTATATATATCATGTGGTGAACGGCACCTAAATTGGAGATTCCATTACTTGGACATTCAGGAAGGTAGGTTTTTACCCTCTCCTTTCCCCCTGTGCGTTTGTTCTCATTGTGGTGAAAATGTACACAACAGGAAGGACAGCCATCCGACACATCCAGCACATCTCCTGCAGTGACATTGCTGCCTCCCTCCAGGTGGTGCGCCCATTCCCCCCCTCCTCGTTCAAATGATCCCCCACCGTCATTATAAATCCCATGCACCCTAAGCAGAAATGTCTGCTTTGCCCTCTGCTTCCATCCACCCATATTGTTACCACATAAGCAGCCCTGGTGGTTCAGTGGCGAAGCTCCTGGCTGCTAACCCACAGTCAGCAGTTCGTTTTCCAGTGTCCATGCTTATGAGATTGAAAATACCATGGCTGGGCCATGCCCCCTTAGTTCTCAAAGTGACTTCTTTGATTCGGGGCACTCTAAAAGCCTCATCTTTCACAGCGTATTTGCCCAGAGCAATACATCATTTGAGTTCTTGACTACTACGTCCCTGGTGCTGTAGCCCGTACGTGTTGGGCTGCAATTCTCATGGCCGGCAGTTCCAAATCATAAGCAGCTGGTGGGGAGAAAGACTGGGCTTTCTGCTCCCATAAATAGTTACCGTCTTAAAAAGCCACAGAGGGTCGCGATGAGTCGGCGTGGACTCTGGCAGTGAGTGGGTCTTATTGGTTTGTTTTACTTCCTTGGGTGTTGATTGTGGACCCCAGTAAAATGAAAACATGAAATCCTGGGCAATTTTTCTATTTTCCACATGTGTCATGATTCGGCTCCTTGGCCCAGTGAGGAGGATTTTGTTTTAATCCAATCGGAAGGTTATCTATCGTCTTTGATCTTCATCACCTCTCATCACCCCTCCTTCACTTGAAGCAATCCGTTCTGGTGTCGTCCGCATACCACACGCTGGAAGTCGTCTTTACATAGTCCAGTTTCTCCTATTATTGACTCACAGATTGGATACATCTGGAGAAAGAACACAACCCCGGTGCACACCTTTCCCCTTTTTAAACCACACAGTACCCCCTTGTTCTGTTCCCACCACTGCTTCTGCGTTTATGTTGATTCCACGTGAACATAGTTAATGTTCTGGAATTCCCATTCTTCTCCGTGTTACCCATCATTTATCATGATCCACCTAGTGGTGGCCTTTCCATGGTCAATAAACCTCGGGTATCTCCTGCTGTCGGTCGAGATCCATTGGACACCAGCAATGATGGCCTTTGTCCTCGGCCCTCTCGTGAAGTACATTGGCGGCTCCCGTCAGGGTATCATTGCCACCATTTCACAATGGTCATCGACATCATTTTTACTTGCAGGTGGTCCGGAGAGTGCTCACCAGTTTCTGCATTCTGTTGGACCACTTCTCTCTGGAATGGGCACACATATGGATCTCTTCCAGTCAGTTGGCCAGGTAGCTGCCTCCACAGACCAGTGATCTCCTGTAACGATTCCAGCTGAGAAAACCCTATGGGGCAGTTATGCTGCATTGTCTCGGATTGCTGAGGCCAGGATCAACTCAAGAACATACATTAGTGATTTTTTTTCACTTGTTCCTTATATGTGAGATGATGAATACCTTCCCTTTTCTGGCTTAGTTCGCTCCGCATACTCCACCCCATATGTTTGAAATTAATTTGTCACTAAAGACCCCAAGTCCATTTCAGTTTTCCTTTGTTTCTTTTCAGCCACTCAGACCACTATTTAGGTCTGAAGGGGACAGAAGCTGGTGGAGGGATTTGCAAATTTTGGTTTTGAAAGAAGCGCACTGAATATAGTCACCCCGCCCATTGGAACCAGTGAAATCAGCAACAATACCCCTTCACCCACCCCCACCCCCAGCAATGCCGTTCTTCCTCCTCCACGAATCCTTCCTCCCCGCCTCCTCACTATCCTATCCCTCCCCTCTCCCGGACCCTGCCCCCACCCTGCCCCCACCACGGCTTCCTCCTCCTCCTCCAAGTCTCCTCGTTTGGTGAATCAACCATGTTTCTTTTCCTTCTTTTCTCCTTATAACAGTGGTGTTGTGAAATATTTATCTGTGTAAGATTGACTAAGTTTGCTCAGCCAGCATACTTCCCCCACCTAGGTTATTTTTCCTGTGTTCTTCTGTTATTTTTAAACGTTCTGTGTGCCATGTCTTTTCTGCTCTGTCACCAACACACAGACCTGCAATGTCCACACGGGCACACACAGGGAATGGTATGTGTTTTTGAGAGGCAAGTGCTGCCTCTGCCCCTGCCCACAGCAGCTGGGCACTCAGTGTGGTGGGCAGGCAGTTCTGCCAGGCAGCCCACCCTGACCCTGTGGTCCTGGCCTTGGCTGAGATGCCTGGCACTGCTTCTGAGCAAGATTTCCTCGTCTGGTACGAAAGACCGAGTGTGTCTGCAACCTTTCAAAGCCTCCTTTGTCTTCAAGGTGAGTCTGAACCGGTGGAAAAGAGATCAGCTGAGAAGCCACCATGCCCACCAGGTCCTCAGAGCTAAAAATACGGCCGGTGACGGGAAAGAAACAGGAAGCCATTCTTGCTGAGAGCTGGCCTTGGCTGCCTGCTGCATATCCTGCCTACCAGGGCCCGTTGGCAGAGACAGAGTGTTGTGTGAGGGCCAGGGGCCTTGCTGACAGATGCTGTCAACTGAGGTGGAGAAGACATGGAGGAAGGAAGACCAGAGAGACCACGTGCTATGTGGCAAAGCCTGAGGCTGACAAAAGGGCCCTGTAGTTGGCTCAGCTCTGCACCCAAGAGCAGAGGTCACTTCAATTACCCAGCGTGCATGGTAGGGCATGTGACATGTGTTGGCCCAGGAATAAAGCAGGCCTGGGTTTGGATCCTAATCCCCAAACTATCCCTTGGCCGTGGAGTCATTTCTGCCTCCTAAGTGACCCTATAGGACAGAGCAGACCTGCCTTATAGGCTTCCATGGCTGTCATGTTTCTGCCTCACATTTCTCTTGCAGGGGAAGCTTGTGGACTTGAACCAGCAAGCTTCGAGTGAGCGGTTGAGAGCTTTACGCACTGTGTCACCAGGACTTCTGGTTCGGGGGTTGGATCCCAGCTTGTGCACCTGGGGCACCTCCTTAGTCTCACCATTGGCATCTGTGGACTAGGCCTTCCTGCCAGCAGAGGGTACTCGCAGCCTCCGCACAGCTGCTGGGACAGAGCTTTGAGTGAAACAGGCAGAATCCCTGTCCCCTGGAGTGAGCAGGACAATGACCCGTTGGAGATGGACCCAATATCTTTATGTCCCAGGGGATAAGGCTTGTGGGAAAAGCTGAAACAAGAAAGAAGGCGGAGAGCAGAGCAGGCGTTTCCAGGGAGGGTGCCTGCCGTTGAGTTGGCCGGGAAGACTGGTATCGATGTAGACAGACGCATGACTAGAGACACTTATCTGTGCTTCTATGAATATGGATGTTTGCACACACGGATGTTTGTGTACACACGCAGATACAACCGAGGAGGAGGTTTCTAAAACTTCATAGAAGAGTGGGATTGGAAGATCATGGACTTCTCCCACAAGCTTTCCAAAGACCCTGTGGATTTGTTCCTTCCTGGCATTGAGTTGATTCCCACTTCCAGTGACCCTGCGTGTGGTTTCTGCATCTGTAAATCTTCACGGGAGTAGAGAGCCCCCCAGAGACCCCTGTCTAATCACACGGCTGTTGGTTGCTGGTGAGCGGATGCCAACTCATTGGTGCATAGACTTGCTCCGGAGGTTTTCCAGACTCTGGCCTGGAAGTCGATCGCCAGGCCTTTCTTCTGAGCCCTCTGGGTGGGTCCAAGCCACCAACCTCTGTCCGTTAGTTGTTCTAGCTTCCCAGCCTCTCCTATAAACGCAGGTCCTGCCTGTCTCTCTGCCCCTGGATCTCGCTCGCTCGCTCGCTCCTCTGGCCCACGGTGGAATGCCCAAGGCCTCAAGAAGATGCCACATGCTAGGGGCTGAATGGCACAGAGTGGAACAGGTCTTTGCCGACTGACAGGCTTTCTAGGATCTCTCAGCCATGCCTGGCTCTGGTATTTCCATGGCCTTGTCTGCACGTGAAGGGGGATGTTGCATAAGGAATACTGAAGAAGAGGCGGTGCATTTGAATTGCGGTGCTGGGAAAACTACCGAAAATAGCCCTGAGTGCCGAAAGAACAGAACAAAAGTACAGCCAGCCCTGCGCAGCAGTGGACGTGGGAGAGCCTGTGTCTGGCCATGTGCTGCCTCTTATTTCCTTGGGGTCTGTGCCCAGCAAAGGTGTCGTGGCCTCTGGTGTTTCTATTTCCCATCGTTTCAGGTGGCACCGTGTTGCTTTCCACAAAGCAGTGCAGTATGGAGTCTGTTTGCTTCAGTTAACACTAGGGGAGAGAAACACTGCGGTCTGCCAACTACCAGGCAAAGTTAATGCAAATGAGCTAGGGGGCTCAAGCTTGCCACAAGCTTGAAAGGAAGTTCGAGGACTAGATGGTGTTCAGAATCGTCTGCGACTCACAGGCCGTTTACAGAGCGGGGAGACCTTGGTGAGAGTGGTGAGCGCAGCTGCTGTCCTGGAGGAATGGCCTGGTTACCTGGCCTCCAGTCCCGATGACCCAGGACGGCTGAGGGGCCAAAGCCGCGGAAGATTTCTGACGTTGTCCGTAAAGCCGAAGGAGCTGAGCTCATGATTTTAAAAAAACGTTTACCTTGAAGAGAGATGAGGATTTCCTTGAAAGGCCCTCAATTATCCCATGTCCTTCAAGAAAATTTATCAAGCCGACCTCATGGAAGCCCCCCCTCCCTCACAGCGGCCATAACCTTCTGAGCTGATCTCTCTGCCTCCACTTTCACTGGCCCAGCGGATCCTTTTGGAAGCCGCTGTTTTGATCGGACCTTGCTCTCTGGATCCTATCGATCATTCCAGGCTTGGCCCCTGCTTATGGTTCCCTCTAGAAAATGATCTTCACTCGTTTTGGTTTTGTAAGACTTAGGGAAAGATCGGCTCTTGGAGCAAGTTGATCTCTGGGCAACTCTTTCGGCACCCTGTGAGCTGAACGTTTGCAGAGAGGCCCAGGTTTTGCTCAAAATTGAAAATGCTGACCCAGGTGAGACCCGAGCATCAGTAGCTATTCTAGCAGTGCAGTTCGACGGTCTTCTTCCTCCACGGCCAGTACTTGTCAAGGAGTAGCATTCCTGTGAAGATGTTGCAAAGCCAAGCCTCTGATGATCCACTTGAGTTTTGTTAAAAATGTGCTGTTGGCCCTTGGCCTCAAAATCACCTTTTTAATAGCACACACAGAAGTATTTTGTAAGGCACCTTAATGAGACGAAGGCAAGTATATTATGAGCGAACTTGTCTGCAATCATCCTCTGAAGGCAGAGACGTGTTTCAACAAGTAATTGTTTGGACTAAACCCGGGCCTGTATGAACTGGAGGAGCCCTGGTGGTGGAGTGGTTACAAATTGGGCTGCTAACCGCAAGGTCAGCAGTTTGAAACCACCGGCCGCTCCTCAGGAGAAAGACAGGGCTTTCTACTCCCATGAAGAGTGACAGTCTCAGAAAGCCACAGGGGCAGCTCTATCCTGCCCTAGAGGGTTGCTCTGAATCAGAATCAACTAGATGGCAGTGAGTGTATGAACTGGGACCATGGCGGCATCTGCCATGGTGAGATTCCGCTTATATAAAATTCAAAACTAGTCCAAATAAATCTATGGAAATGGAAGCCATCCAAAGAGTGACCTCAGTGTGAGGGTTGGTATCAGTAAGAAAGCAGATGAGGGAGAATTCAGGGATGCTGGAAATAAATGTTCTAGATCCGGATCTCGGTGCGGATTTTATATATATAAAATGAAAAAACTTGATACTGTAAATTTAAGATTGGTGTGCCGTATCGCATTAATCTTAATGGTATCTCTTTAGTTTATTGGCGCTTTTTGTAAAGGCCCAAGCCCAAACCAAACTCAGTGCCATCGAGTTGATTCTGACTCACAATGACCCTGTAGGACAGAGCAGAACTCTCCCTGTGGGTTCTGAAGCTGTAAATCTTTACAGGAACAGAAAGGTTAACTTTCTCCTAAGGAGCCGCGGCTGGCTTTGAAACGCTGGCCTTGTAGTGAGCAGCCTAAGGTAACCCA
Organism: Echinops telfairi; assembly: GCF_000313985.2. Classification (NCBI taxonomy): domain Eukaryota; kingdom Metazoa; phylum Chordata; class Mammalia; order Afrosoricida; family Tenrecidae; genus Echinops; species Echinops telfairi. Next base: position 18,058,260 of record NW_022103898.1, read on the forward strand.
CTGCGCTGCCAGGGCTACTTAGGGTTAACAATATTTATCTTTAATTTATCAGCATCTAACAACAAATAATATTATGCCACTTCACATAGCGTATAAGAACCATTGAATAATAGTCTTCTATTTCCATTCTTGATATTCTTGTTAATTTTGCATTTTACATCAACATCTGTTTCAAGATCCCATAATTTTATGCTATCGTTCTGCTTCAATGGTCAATCATCGTCTTCGGAGATTTTAAAACCGAGGAAACAATATGTTTCATGTATACTCACATATTTACCACACCCAGAACGCTCCGTGTCTTTGTGGAGGATTCAAATTTCCATCTGGTTCCAATTTCCTTCTGCCTGAAGAACGCTCTTTAACATCTATCTCTGAGACTGACAATGTATTCTCTCAACTTCTGTTTGCCTGAAAAATTCCTGATTGTGCCTTCATTCTCTAAAGCTATTTTTGCTGTGTATAAAATTCTGGGTGGAGAAGTGTTAGTTTTGTTTTTGATGTTCTTTCATACATTCTAGATGTTATTCCACTGTCTTGACTTGTTTCTGATTTTCTGAAAAGAAGTTCACTATCATTCCTTTTTTTAAATTATTTTTATTTTTTTATTTTAAGAAATCACTTTAGTGGGAGCTCTTACAGGTCTTATAACAATCCATACATCAATTGTATCAAGCACATTTGTACATAGGCTGCCATCCTCATTTCCAGAACATTTTCTTTCTACCTGAGTCCTTGGTATCAGTGTCTCTTTTTACCCCTCCCTCCCTCATGAACCGTTGAGAATTTATAAATTATTTTTTATTTTCATATTTTACACTGTCTGCTGTCTCCCTTCACCCATGTTTCTGTTGTTCATCCCCCTGGGGGGGTGGGTTGTTGTAGGTTGGTCATTGTTATCAGTTCCCCCTTTCTCCCCCTTCTCCCCTCACCCTCATGGTATCACTACTCTCATTATTGGTTTTGAGGAGGTTATCTGTCCTGGATTCTGTGTGTTGAGAGCACTTATCTGTGCCAGTGTACATGCTCTGGTCTAGCCAGATTTGTAAGCTAGAACTGGGGTCATGGTAGTGGTGGCAGGAAGCATTAAAGAACTAGAAGTATGTTGTGTGTTTCATCGGTGCTATACTGCACCCTGACTGGCTCATCCCTTCCTTGTGACCCTTCTGTGAGTGGATGTCCAATTGTCCACACATGGACTTTGGGTCTCCACTCCGACCCCCTTTGTTTGCGTCTGTATGAATGTTTGTTTGGGTCCCTGGTTCAAAACCAAATGATTTGTGGGAGAAAGATGGGGTTTTCTACTCCCTTGGAGAGTTACAGTCTTGGAAACCCACAAGCGCAGTTCTACCTAGTCTTGTAGGGTCACAATGAGTCGAGTTGGCATCTGCTCGATGGCAGTGAGTTTGGTTTGATTTGGTTGCATTGTACTAAGTGGATTATTCTATGCTGTGATATGTTTCCCATCAGTTTCTTCTGCTTGGCATTCCCTGAACTTCTTGGGTTGCTGGGCGTATCAATTTCAGGCAATTTGGGGGTCGTTGTTCTTATTTTATTTATGTCTCTTCCTCTTTGCTTTTTGGGACGTCAGTTAAACTCTTTGTAGATTCTGTTGTCTGCGTGCTTCCTTGTGGATTGTTTCTGTTGCTTTTCCTTGAGTTTCATTCTGTTTCTTTCCTGTGACATCGAATCTGCGGTCGAGCCCGTTTACTAGCATCTCATTTCAGGCTTGTCTCTGTCTTCCGAAAGGTTGCCTCGCGGGCGCCTGTCTTTCCGCAGGCCTTCCGTTTCCTTGCTGGCCGTGCGCAGGTCTTCCTCCACACTCTTGAGTCTGTGAACTACATTTATCAGGGCCATGTTCGCTCGTATCCCTGGGCTTTCCACCATCGCTCTCTTTTATGGATCTGCTCCTATCTATTGATTTCTCCCTCTGATGGATCCTATTTTCAGAATTCCTTTCCTACCTGGTCATTGACGAGGACAGGCCATCGGTTTTCCACTGTGAATCATATGCGTGGGACTGGAATCTATGCCTCTCTGTTTCCCGGGTCCTCGGGCTGAACAACGGCCCTCTTCCACGGGTTGCGCTTTGTGGACGACGTGTGCAAAGTGAGTGGCCGAGGTCCCTCCATCCTCGCTTCTCAGGAGCATTCTCCTTGACAGTTTTCACCCAGATAGGAACAAGATGCACTTCGTTGTGCGGGTTATTTTTCAGCTTCACTTTTATTCTGGTTCATGTGTATGATCTCCTCGCCATTCTCACGTGAACTGTTGAGTGGCCTTTGTTACCGCCCCCTGTGCAGCCGTCACCACCACCGATTTCTGGAACATTCTTTTCTTCAACAACTGAGCATGTAGCTTTCGTACCCAAGCCTGGGTGCATCTTCTGTGCAGGATCTTTCTTTCCCTCGTGGACACCGCAGAGGCCTGGACCTTTGTCACCTTTGAGTCTGAGCAGCCATCAGCCATCTCCCGAGATACCGATTCCCTTTCGTCAGATAGTCCGTGTCCACATATCCCACTTTGAGATGGAATTTAACGTGTTTTTTTCCTACACACATGAACCAACTTTTTGTTTTTCTTCTGAATTCTCCTTTATGATCTCTCCAGCGAAGTATTTTAAACATGAAGGGACTGAGTATTTAAAGCATTGGACTTAAGAGCCACATAGTAATCGTCTCTGTTTGCCAACCTGTACTCATTAATAGGGCTGTTTCATTTTTATTTTACCTCGAGGTAAGGTTATTACCCTGTTTCCCCAAAAGTAAGACATGCCCCCCAAATAAGACCTACTTACAGTTTTGCCTCTTGCTGAAATATAAGGCATCCCCCTGAAAATAAGACCACCCCAAAAATAAGGCCCCCTGAAGCTATCTGGACTCTGGACTGTAGAGGCAGGTGCCACTACACAGCTCACTGTCGGCCGCAGCACAGCTGGAGCGGACAGGAAGTGCAAGGTTTCTTTTAATAAAACAATGAACAATAAATGTGTACCGTATTCTTCTTCATGGAAACATAAGATGTCCCTTGAAAATAAGACCTAGCGCATCTTTGGGAGCAAAAATTAATATAAGACACTGTCTTATTTTCGGGAAAACAGGGTAATTAAGGCAGGAGACCCAACTACTCTGTATAGCTTTAATGCCACACATGACTAAGCTATTTAGCCATAAAGCCAAACTCAACCTATTGCCATTGAGTTGATTCTGACTCATAGCTACCCTATACAAGGATTCTGAAACGAAATCTCTAGAGGAGCAGACAGCATCATCTTTCTCCTGTGGAGCAGATGTGGATTTGAACCACCCACCTTGTGGTCAGAAGCCCAGTGCCTAACCCACAGAGCCACCAGGCCCTCTTAATGATTTGGTCATAATTTTTAAGAAATGATTCCAAGGGGATACGTCTAACCCACCAGAGGATGCCCTTTCTCTTCCGTGTCTCTGCTTTTCTCTCTAAGTGGGTTGCTTTGTTGTTATCGCTAGTGATCAGACCAACAGCAGACCCTTGGCGGCCGCACACCCAATGGAGTGAAGCGCTGGCCAGGTCCTGTGCCACCCCAAGGACTGGGGAGTGATTGATGGGGTTTTCAGAAAGTGGTCACCAGGCTTTTCTTCCTCATCTCCTTTCATCTGGAAAACTCTGCTGAAACCTGTTCGTCATCACAGCACCATGCAAGCCTTCCCCGACAGAGGATGCATGGGGGCTGTGCATGAAGTACCCTGGCCAGGAATCAAGCTCGCATCTCCAACGTGGAAAGTGAAAATTCTACCACGGAGTCACCTGTGTTTCTAGGCTTATCGTTGTTTTGCTCGGGGCTGTTGACTCTGTTCTAACTCATAGCGACCCTACGTAAAACAGAACAAAACGCTGCCAGGCCCTGCGCCATCCTCAATAGTTCTTACGTTTGAGCGCATGGGTTATTTTTAGGTTCCTAAGATTCCCCAAAGGAACTCTGGTGGTGGAGGGGGTCACTTCCTGAGCTGCTATCAACAAGGTCACCTGTTCAAACCCACCAGATGCTCCATACCGGAAAGATAAGGCTGCCTACTTCTATAAAGAGTTGTTGTGGCTATTGTTGTTAAGCGCTGTGTTAGTCTGGGAACTTTAGAGAAACAAATCCACAGAAACTCATGTATAAGAGAGAGTTTTATATAAAGGTTAAGTGAGCATCAAGAAAACATCCCAACCCAGTGCTGCCCAAGCCCACGAGTCCAACATTAGCCCATATGTCGGACACCAATCCACAAAGTCCTCCTCCATCTCACAAAACACATACTATGATGCTGACTGCAGGAGGAAAGCCGAGTCAGTGAACGCATAAGCATCTCAGCGCTGGCAGGAGTTGCAGCACGGCTGCTCCAGCACCCAGGGCTGCATTGGGGTAGGTCCATGCAGCTTCCCCTCAGGGATGTCTTACAGGAAGTGAGCCTTGCCAGCTGAAGCAGGAACTGGCTAAGGTAAGGTGACCAGACGTCCCGCTTTTGAACAATTTTTCCCACGTCCCCCAGTGTTTTGAAAAAGTCCTGATTTTTGGAAAGAATGCATGACAAGCTAGGGTATACGGTTTTCGGCTGCCATGTGGCTATTTCACCAGGATATGAGTTTTATCAATGGTGTCCCGCCCTTGTCCCGCTTTACCAATGTTAAAATCTGGTCACCTTAGGCTAAGGCAGCTGCACCCTGGTCCGACCATCATAAAGCAAGAGACCTAAGAACTAGAAAGGCAAAGCTTACTGAGCCATGTGTCTCTCCGCCCTTCAAGTAACCCCACCTGTGTTTATCGGCCAGGTTGGCACAATAAACTGACTACCTCAGGAACGGGCAAATATCGCAGCCACAGTGACCCCGTGCCCAACAGAATGAAATGCTGCTGGCCCTGAGCCATCCTCACGGTTGTTCTTCTGGTCGACCCCATCGTTGCTGCCGCCCCGTGGATCTGCTTTGTTGAGGGCCTGTCCTCTCTTTCACTGCCTTCGGCTTTACAAGCTTGATGGCCTTTGCCTGGGCCTGGTCTCTGCTGACAACAGGTCCAACGTATGTGAGACAAAGTCTCGCCATCCTGGCTCCTAAGGAGCATGCTGGCTGTACTTCTTGCAAGACAGATTAGTCGGTTTTTTGGCAGCCCACAGTACATTCTTTGCCGGTGCCATAGTTCAGATGCATCAATCTTTCTTCTGTCTTCATTATTCAGTGTGCTACTTTCACTTGCCTATGAGGCTGTTGGAACCACCATGGCTCGGGTCAGGCACAGCTTAGTCCTCAAAGTCATATTCTGGCTTCTCAAATCTAAAGGATTTACCCGATGCAACATGTCTTTTGATCTTTTGACTCGCTTCCATGAGCCTTGATTGTGGATCCACGCCAGATTAAATTCTTGACAACTTTAAACTTTACTCCATTTATCATGATGTTACCTGTTGGTCCAGTTCTTGTACTTCTGGGAAGAAGTACAGCCAGAGTGCGCCTTGGAGGCTCGGAGGGTGAAACTTCATCTCAGGTCCCTGGAAAAGGACATCATGCTGGCTAAAGTAGAAGATCAGCGAGAAAGAGTGAAACCATCCATGGGATGGATTCACATAGGGACTGCAACAATGGGCTCAAGCATAACAACGATTGGGAGGCTGGTGCAGCACTGGACAGTGTTGGGTCTGTCATGTATGCCATTCATTAGGTGACTAGAGTCAGAACACTACAGGGCACCGAGCCACAGCCGCAGCTGGAAAGCTGTAGGCCAACGGCCCTGGGTGGTGCCAGAGCCCTGCCCTCAGACGGAGGACGTTGTAAAGTCAATGGGGCAGAGGAAGTTAGGCTAAAGTGGAATTCTTCTTTCATCTCCCTGTGGACCCATTTTCAAGTGGTTTCATTTTTTAGTATTTTCTGCTTGCTTTTCTGTTGAGGTTTTTCTATATTTTGTCTGGTTGTTGTTGTTGGACTTTGTTGGTTGGCTGGTTTGCTTCCCATTTGTGTTTTGTGTGATTTGCTGTATATGAGATCCAGGGTAGATAGAGCTATGCAGACAGTAACGAGTGACCCTTGCCTTGGGGCGTGGCAAGGGAGGCTGGGGCACATGGGGAGCTGACAGCAATGAGTCCAGGAAGGAAATGTTCTGAAGTTGATTGTGGTGACGATTGCACCGCTCTTCTTAACGCAAGGAATGATTCCACTGTGTGATATGTGACGTGCATGCCAATAAAACGATTTGTAAAAGAAGAAGAAAGGTCTGGCAGTCCACTCCCAAAGGGTCAGTCACGGGAACTCTCAGTTCTTCTCCACATACCCACGTAGCGTCGGCCTGAGCCAGGATCGACTGGGGCGACTGGTCTTTCCGAAAGGAACTCAGCCCCACCTTCAGATTCACAGGATGGGCATCTGATCCCTCCATGCTGCGGCTGGGGCCCAGCCTGCCCCCGCCGACTGAGACTGGGCTGGGGCTGGGGAGCCAGCAAGTCGGGGCACAGACAGGGTGCTCTTGCTGCGACTTTATGCTTGGAGAGAGGAGGGGGCCATATCACGTGAGGAGGAGTCCTTTAGCTCTGGGGAAAACAGGCTGACCACCCTCCGGTCGCTGGAGTCAGGGAGCTACAGCCACTTTTTCCCCAGAGGAGGAGGCGGGACTTAGTCAAGAGTCAAAGCACGCGAAGCAAAGCCCTGGCTCTCAACCCAGTTTTGCTATTTGAGCAACCTTGGCTGCTTCCCTGGACGTCTCTGAAGCTCAATTTACACATGGATCAGAAAGGGAGATAATAACATTGCCCACTTCCTGAGTGTCGGCCCTGGTGGTGTACGGGGTTACGTGTTGGGCCACCAACCTCAAGGTCAGCAGGTGGAAACCATCAGCTGCCCCCACGGAGAGCCACAGCCTCAGAAACCCACAGGGAAACCCTGTCACACCGGGGCTCTGTGAGTTGTAATCAACTCAAGGGCAGGGAAGCCAGAGCTACGAATCCCTGCTGGGATAGCAGGCTAGGCGCTGAGCTGCTCACCACAAGGTCAGCAGTTCAAGCCCACCAGCTCCTCCAAGGGAGAAAGATGAGGCTGCCTTCTTTTGTAAAAGTTTAGTCTCTGAACCCCAAAGAGGCAGTCCTACTCGCATAGAGTTGCTGGGAGTCAGACTCCATAGAGCTGCAGCATCGGCGTGTGCTTGGCCCAGGTCAATACAAAAGACATGATAGCAGTTGTCGTCGTCCTTGCTGGCTAATGGATTCCCTTTTCTTCTGCTTCCCCTTCAGGCTGAATTCTCAGAGCTGAACCTGGCTGCCTATGTGACCGGGGGCTGTATGGTGGACATGCAGGTCATGAGAAATGGAACCAAGACTGTGAGGTAAGGGGGCTGAGGAGCAGAAAGCCTGTGACTGTGTGGCATTGCATGGACGACCTACCCTCCTCTAGCCAACTCTAGCTACTGTCTCTTATACCTGCTGTGTGGCCGAGACACGGAGAGACTGTCCACCTTTAAAGAGTGTCCCTGTGATAGGAATGGTGAAGGGTACAGACCATATGGGGGAGCAACAGTGGTGCCCCGAATGAGCCTCAGGCTGGGCACAAAAAGACTTGCTTCCATTTCTGGCTTTGGGGTCTGTTCTGCCATCTAAGCTGGTCTCTCTTGCCTGCCATTTCCCAGCTGTAGCACTGAAAGCAACCTGGAGACAAGGGCTGCTGATGTTTTACGGAAAGTGGGGTGTGTAAGAGCACCCCACCAACCCTAGGTGTTCTTCAAATATAAGGGCATCCCGGTGTGATTCTTTGGTGCCACCGAGCCAGTTCTGAGTCACAGCGACCCCGCATTTAACCCAACCAAACACGGCCCGGTCCTGCCCCAGGCTCACGATTGTTACGTTTGAGCCACTGTTGCAGCCACTAGGTCAACCAACGTCCTCGAGAACCTTCTTCGTTTTCGCCACCCCTCCACTTTAGCAAACCTGACGTGCTTCTCCAGGGACGGGTCTCTCCTGACCACATGTCCAAAGTATGCGAGACAAAGTCTGCCCATCCTTGCCTCCAAGGAGCACTCTGGCCACACTTCTTCCAAGATTTCTTGGTTCTTTTGGCAGTCTGTGAGACTCTCAATATTATTAGGATAAACTAAACTGTTTCGTCTTCTTCCAGCCCTGTGGCAGGCTTAGTGCTCTTAGAGGCCTCTCCCAGTACATCCCACCCCAGAGTACTGAATGCAATAGCTTTGAAAAATCTGTTTATACTGTGTGCTGAGCTGGAGAGGAAATGAAGGAATTCCTCGCCAGCCAGAAATGACCCAAATTATAAGGCCACAGGAGAGATAAATATATTTATGTCTAAATCCTTTCTAGCTGGTTCAACACTGAGAATGATCCAGATGGTGCGCTTCCGTTGTTCACGTGGGGGAGAGAGGGGATTCAGATTTGGGCGAGTGCAGGACATACGAAGAAACTAGGCGGGGTATTTGTTCTGATCCTTGTCCAGTGCTACATCGAGGTTGGGGCTGGAGAGAGCTGACACGTTCAAAGAAAAGGAAACAACCTTTGTGCATGCGGAGAGGCTGTCATTTATTGAATGCCTATTGGGTATGGTAAGGTCGTGGGTAACACGTTGGGCCGCTAACCACAAGGTCAACAGTTTGAAACTGCCACCTGTTCCATGGTAGAAAGACCAGGCTCTCTACTCCTGTCAAGAGTTAGAGTGTCGGAAACACACAGGGGCAGCTAATTCTCCCTTGCCCTGTAAGGTCACAGTGAGTCAGAGTTGGCACTGTGGCAGTGGGTAGTGTGTGTCTAAGGAGCCCTGGGGATGCTTTGAGTCAGGTGTTGGGCTGCTAGCCAAGACGTCCGCAGTTCAACCCACCACCGCTCCCTGGAGAAAGACGAGGCCGTCTGCTCCTGTGCAGATGTGCAGTCTTGGACGCCCTGGGCAGGATCTGTAGGAGTCTGACTCAACGCAATGGCAGTGGCGTTGTTTATTGCGCACAAAGAAAGGGATTGATGATGTCTGGTTTCCAGTCATGGTGTGCTGGCTTATTTGGACCAACAGTAGGTCTTAAGTAAGTCGGATGGAAACCCAAAGCCCATCTGTAGACACTTGGTCATCCCCTCACAGAAGGGTCACAAGGAAGGGACAGGCGAGACAGAGTGCAGCATAGCACTGAGGAAACACACAACATTCCTCTAGTTCTTTAATGCTTCCTTACCCCTCTATCATGATCCCGTTTCTACCTTACAAATCCAGCTACACTGGAGCATGTACACTGGCACAGATAAGAGCTCTCAACACACAGAATCCAGGACAGATGACCCTCTCAGGAATGATAATGGGAGTTTCAATACCATGAGGGTAGGGGGAAGGTGGCGGGAGAAGAGGGAGAAAGGGGAAACCGATCACAATGATCAACGTATCAACATATAACACCCCACTCCACCAGGGGGGCGGACAACGGAAATGTGGGTGAAGGGAGACAGCAGATGGTGTAAGATATGAAAATAATTACAATTTATCAAAGGGAGTCATGAGGTTGGGAGGGCTGGGGTGGAAGAAAAAAAGAGGAGCTGGTATCAAGGGCTCAAGTAGAAATAAATGTTTCGAAAATGATGATGGCAACCTATGTACAAATGTGCTTGATATAATTGATGTATGGATTGTTGTAAGAGGTGTAAGAGCCCCCAATAAAATGAATTATATACATCTTTAAAAAGTAGGTCTTAAAAATAAATTATCTTAAAGCCTTCTAGGACCTGACATGATGGTAAAGAATACCAAGGTGAAAAGGATGGGAAAATAGAAACCCAGGGACAAAAATGAGTACAAAAGCCAACGTTTGGGGTATGTATGTGTGTGTGTGTGTGAGAGAGAGAGAGGGAGCATTCGATAAGTTCAGCAAAGTTGAAAATCAGTTTTAAGAACGAGGGAGACAGAAATCAACTTCTAGCATCACTTAGTGTGGGGAGTTTAAGCAAGACTCTCCCTACAATAAGCTGAGCCCCCAAAGTTCTGGGCCTTTTGGGTGAAGGGATTTACCAGTGGACAGGCCCTCCCAAGGCATGGCAACTGGAATGATAATCATTGGCATAACCCCGAAATCGCAACCCAAACTGCCACAAGCAAAAGCAAATCCTGTGTTTCCATTGGAGGAAAGCGCTGCCATTCGATGATAGGAAACATTCTTCAAATACGTTTTATGAACGGCGGCTAGCACAGAGCCAGAGAGAACTAGGCACGAGACCCTGAGTAAGAAGAGTCGGGAGTAACAGAGAGCCGGAAACCCACCGCCCTTGAGTCGATCCTAACTCACTGTCGTTCTAGAGAATGGCTCCGAGGGCGCCCATGACTACTGGTCTTGGTGGAAGCAGTCTTGTCTTTCTCCCAAGGAACAGCTGGTGGATGGGAATGGCCAACTGTTCGGTTAGCAGCTGGGTCCTTTAAAGACTGTGCCCCCAGGGCTACTCCGAGAACAGAAAGAGACTCAAAGACAGCCAACCCCTGCTTGGTGGCATTTTCAGTTGACAGAGGCCCCACCGGCAGAGCAGAAGTGCCCAAGACTTCCAAGGCTGCCAGTCTTCATGGAAGCAGGTGGACGCAACTGTCTCCTTGGGGTGCCTGCTGGGTTTCTACTGCTAATCCCTCATCTAGCAGTGTAGCACGTACCCTGCCGCCCCACCTCAGTTTTGGATTTTTCAGACACAGAGTCTTAAAAGAAAAGAAAAATAATCAAGACTATATCAAGTTTGAAGGTCCCTGGAGGGAATAGGAGACGTTAACAAAAGAGGCGTGCGTAACTCATTTTAAAGGAAGCTCGCTGCCATGGAGTCAATGCCGACTCATAGCGACCCTGTAGGACAGGGTAGAACTGCCTGGGTGGATTTCCAAGACTAACTGTGCAAGAAGAGCAAGCTGCAGCTTTCTCTCTCGGAGCGCCTTCTAGTTCCAAGCTGCTGACCGTACAGTGGCAGCCAAACTCTACTAGGAGTTCAGAAATGAAAACTCCAGGCCCCAGAATGAAGGCTGCAGTGTGTTGAACAGCATATTAAGGACAGTGGCACAGAGGCCGGATCTCAGGACATAATGGTTGAGAATCTGAGCAGAGAAATGATAAAAGGCCAGAAGTCTGAAGCATCTTCAGCAAGGCCAAGGAAACGGACTCTACCGCAAGGCCCCCTGGTGTCCCTGCAGAAACAAAAAGAACAGCGTCTCACAGTGAGCCAGAGAAGAGAAGGCAGCGTCCTTGTGTGGGAGCAGCAGTCAGACTCGCTGTGGCCTCCTGACAGCCGCGGGGAAGTGGTGCCCTGAGTGGCATGAAAGAAAGTAATTGCCGACCTGGAGTTCTGTTGCCAGGGAAACACAGGGCGTGGATAAAGGCAAAGAGTAGTAACAACCGAGAGACCAAGCAAAGCCCCAAGCAAAGCCCCGCCCTCACTGAAGACCATTGAAAGGGGGCACCACGAGAGAGCTCACAGCCAAAGGGGGCCTGCAGGAGGAAATGACGTGGAAAGGGATTGGTGGATATCCTCAATAACCTTTGCCTGCCAGCAATAATGATTGGATGAATACACATAAAAATAAGTTCTGAGAGGGCAGGGGAAAATGGAATTCAGGTGTTCTGAGGAGCCCTGTCGAGTAGGGGAGGCACTGCTAATCTCAAAGCCGGCCAGACGATCAAACCCACCGTGGAGGCTGTCTGCTCTTAAGAGCCCGCAGCACAGGGGCTCCAGGATAGATAAACCCCTCAGGGCCAATAGGGAAAGTAGAGCTACCAGGAGGTTTAGGGGAGGGGGAATGGATCACTAGAATCAATCTAGAACCCCCTCCTAGGGGGATGAATAACAGAAAAGTGGGTGAGGGGCGATGGAGGACGATGGAAGATATAGAAGTAATAATCTATAACTTATCAAAGGTTTGTGAGGGAGGGCAAGCGGGTTAGGGAGGGGGAAGAAAAGGGGAGCTGATATCAGGGGCTCAAGTGGGAAGAGAATGCTTTGAACATGATGGTGGCATATGAGTCAAGGTGCTTGACGCACTGGATGGATATATGGATTGTGATAAGAGATGTAAGACCCCCCCAAAAAAGTATTTGATTAAAAAAAAAAAAGATTTACAGTCTGAGGAGGGTCAGTGTGAATTGGAATAGACTCAATTGGGGAAGAGGCTCTTACACTGTCAGCCAGGAAAGTAAATAAATATTAATAGTCTTTAGAATGTTAAGGATGCATCCAGCAATTTCTGGGATAATCGATGAGGACCTAATGCCTGGGGGTTAAGTGGAGAGAAAATGTTTTGAGAATGATGTACAAATGCGCTTTACACAATTGATGTGTGTATGGATTGGGATAAGAGTTGTATGAGCCCCTAATAAAATGATTTGAAAATAAATAAATCAAAGACAAAGTAGAATGGAATATAGTATTCTAAACCCCTCACACTCCACTGACTGCCAGCATATGTCAATTCTGACTCATCTTAACCCTGTGAGTTTCTGAGACTGTCACTCTTTATGCGAGGAGAAAGCCCTGGCTTTCTCCCATGGAGCGGCTGGTGGTTCCGAACTGCTGACCTTGAGAATCACAGCCCAACACGTAATCACTGTGCCACCAGGCTGTTGGTTGTGTGCCCACGCCCGTGCGTGTCCTGGCACAGGACCAATACAAGCTCACCAGGTGACCTGCACATGCAAGTGGATGACCCTGCGTCAGAGGGACCTCCTGCTGCAGTGATAGCCAGAGCCAGGACCTCAGTGTGGCCGCCAGCGGCCCTGAAGGAACTGGTGCACCCTCAGCTGAGGGCCAGCTTGGCCGGGATGTGACTGGAGGGGCATGGGAACTTCCATTCAGGGCGGGGTGGGAGTATCTGGAGCCTTGGAAACCCATAGGGGCGGTTCTGTTCTGACCATAGATAGGGTCGCTGTAAGTCAGACTCAACTTGATGGCAGTGAGTTCATTTTGGGGATTTTTTCTGGGGTGGTAGGGGTTGTTTGGAGGGGCACAGTAAGTAGGAGCTCAGGTGGTCTGGTCGTTAGATGAATTGGGCTGTGAACCACAGGATTAGCAGTTTGAACCCACCAGCTGCTCCAAATGAGAAAGAGGAGGCTTTCCAGCCCAGTAAATAGAGTTATTATCTCAGAAACTCACAGGGGCAGTTCTACCCCATCCAACGGGACCCTATGAGTTGGAATCGACTCAATGCCATTGAGTTTGGTTTGGGTTTGAGTGGGAGAGTGGGTTATACTTTAAGCTGTTAACGGCAAGATCAGTAGTTTGAGACATCCGGCCGCTCCTTATGGGAAAGAGGTTTTGCACTCTGGGAGGGGTTGACAGGCAGGGAAGCCCACAGGGGCAGTTCTGCTCTGTCCTGCAGGGTAACTGAGTTGGATCGACTCGGTGGTAGGCAGGCAGGTTGTCCAGACGCAGCCAGCACGAAGCGGTCACTCTCGCCTCTCCTTCAAGCCTTTGCTCTCCTTCGGGTTGTCTCATCACTCTTTCTGCTTCTCACTGGCCTTCAGGGCTCAGCACGTGGTCCAGAGTCACCACCCCACTCCCCCACCCTGGCCACAGGACAGCAGCTGGCCTCACGGAGTTCCCTTTGCTTTCATCTCTCTGTCCCTCCCCCAGCCCTGGGGCATCCTGGGGCTCTCCCCGCATGCCCTCTGCAGTCTACCAGCTTGAGCTGACTGGCCACCAGTCTCGACCTTGAAGCCTGGGAGTAACCAGGGCCTGCCCTTAAAGGTCTTCTTCTCCTTCGCCCACCCAGCCTTTGTCACACCCCACCAGGCCAGCAGCAGGAGCAGCTCTGACCGAGGGCCACAAACAAGAGCTACACTGCTCAGACCCAGCTTCTCTAAGGGAACTTACCACCCGAGGCCAGCACCCAGGCGCCCACTGTGTGGAGATCTATACCTGGCGTTTGGAGCAGGGGTAGTGCAGGAGAACCTGAGGAAAAAGACATCTCATCGATGATGGGGAGCCGTGGTAGTGTGGTGGCTCAAATGCTTGCCTGCTAAAGGTCAGTGGTTCAAACCCACCAGCTGCCCCTTTGGAGAAATATGCGTTTGTCTGCTTCTATAAGGATTTATAGCCTTGGAAACCCTCTGGGGCAGTTCTACTCAGTCCTATGGGAGCCCTGTGAGTTTGGCACAGTGGCAGTGGGTTTGGTCCGGTCTGGTCTGGTTTGTTTGGGTTCAGGGATTTATTTGATATGGCTCTCGTAGCCATAGTCACTGTAACTCCCAGAATAGACCCTGATGGGTCTAGGTAACAAAAAGTGGGGAAGGCACCGATACGATGATAAGATTCAGTTGTGTGTGATTGTTAATAGTGTTAATTGTGTTTGGAATCAGTTGGAAATCAAATGAAGGGTGTGGTCAGCTTTGCCGTCCTGCTGTGTTTGACAAGAGCCAGCTCAGCAGCAGCAAGCATGGATGGGGCTTTATTGCCATCAGAAAGGACACAGGAATAGAGCGGCCCCCTGAACCTCTTTGATACAGAGGAAGACAGTTGTCAACTGAGAGGAGCCACAGAGGACGGGCTGCAGTAGAACAGTCAAGAGTGCTGGCCTTTGAGGCCCATGGGGTGAGTAAAGCTGAGTGCCTTTGGGCAGGAAGCTCGCTTGCAGAGTGGGATGCCTCCAGGCACTTAATTGGAAAGTTGTTTGCTGACCCAGGAGTTAGAGCTGAACACCTTCCATCAGAGCTTGAGTCAGAGTAGCAAGCCCGTGAACATTCACCGTCCAGCACTAGAAGAGCTCTGTCACACTGCCTGAGCAGGGCTCGTGACTGAGGGGCCAAGACTAGAGAAAGGCTGGCCTGAGGGTATGGCTGGGAAGAGACTGTTCTGATGCAACACCTGTGTCTTGGCGTCTTTCTTACCCATTCACTTCCCTCAATAAACCCCATAATCATGAGTTCTGTGGGGCCATTGCATTGAATTACCAAACTCCGCTGATCGGTCCAGAGTGCTGTAGGGAAGGGGCAGTTGGGGTCCAAATTGGCAAGAAGGTTGGAGGCTGGAGGAATGAGGCAACCTCTTAGGGCTTGGACTCAGCCTTGAGCCGCTGCTGCTGTTGGTCCCTTCCTCCCCCCTTGTGTAGCTGGAGGTGGTCAGATGGAGGAGGTTACACAGACTCAGCCTCCACGTTATTCCTTCGGTGGTTAATCGATGATGGATGGGGCTGGCTTGTACTAGGTAATAGGTTCCATTATGAAATAAATATTTCATGCCTTCAATTTGGGGTTTTTTATTTCTTGGTCTTTGTTTAAAACAAATCGCAGGTTAATGGCAGCCCCGTGGTGACTGGGCACGTCTCGAGGCCATTAGTATATGCTCACTTCCCACCCCTGTGTCACATTTTGTTAATTCCCACCCCCTTTCAAACTATTGCACACTCAGGAGCCCTGGTGGCATAATAGGCTACTCTAACCACAAGGTAAGTGGTTCAAATCCACCAGCCACTCCAAGGGAGAAAGATGAGGCTGTCTTCTCCCACAGAGACTTAAAGGCTCAAAAAATCCAAAGGGGCCATCCTCCCCTGCCCTGTAGGGTCGCTCTGAGTTCAAATTGCAGTTTGGAGTTTGTGCTGCATGCTTCAGAGACAACAGTGTAGAGTGTGAACGTGACTTTGATATGCACTGGGGACCCCAGATAACCCATGACCACATTTGCTGTGTCATAGACACCGGGCTGAACCCACGGTGTGTTCACAGTGTGCCTGTGCTCTGGTTCTCCCCCAGCGTCCTTGGTGGACAGGATCCATCTAGTATTATCCCTGGCCCTCCCTCCCAGTACTGGACTTGTGAGAGAGTGCTTATGCATTAGGGAACCCCAGCGTGATGCACAGTGAGTCCTGCAGGGGACGTTAGTAGACGCTTCCTTGGGCCAAGAAGGCCTTGTGAGCCCTAGCTGGAGTCTACCAAATCAGGAATGTCAGGCATTACATTCCTTGACTTGCATTACGTTCCTTCAGAGACACTTGGTTGTTGCGTTGAAAATGCTCCTCAGAGTGCCTCACTGTAGACTCCCTCTGAGCCATGAGCCCAGCTCCTGTGGCTTACCTGTTGAGAAGGTGAGCAGTAGACCATGGCTGCTTTTCTCTCGTACCTGTTTCTTCCACTTTGGGGAAGGAAATCTAGATACAGTTTCTCAGCTAACTTGGTCACAAAATACAGTAAACTCATTCCCAATGAGTCGATTCCAACTCATAATGACCCAATAGGACAGGGTAGAACTGCCCCTGTGGGTTTCAAGACTGTAACTCTTTATGGGAGTAGAAAGCCACATCTGTATCCCAAGGAATGACTGGTGGCTTTGAACTGCTGATCTTGTGGTTAGCAGCCCACTACTCCACCAGGCTTGCTGCTGCCTTTTCAGGAAAAAAATTATTCAGCACCTTCCTGGCAATTAAATCTTTTGCATAGTGGGTTACGCAGTGGGCTGCTGAGCTCAAAGCCCACAATTTGAAACCAATAGCCACCCCTCAGGAGAAAGGGGAGGCTTTCCACCCCTGGAAAGATTTAGTCTCTGAAACTCCCAAGGGCAGTTCTGCTCTGTCCTATAAGGGCACTATGATTGGATGGCAATGGGACTTTTAGGCCCCTAATCCAGGATAAAGTATATGTATCTCCTTTTGCACCCACTCTAGATCATTACTGAGGTCCCCCGGGGGGTGGTATTGCCCACTTTGGGAAACACTGGTCCAGATGCTCCACTGGGGTGACCTCCCCCCAACAGTATTCACCGTGACACTGGCGGGCATTCTTGGGTGGGAGAGGCATGCCACACCCCTGAGTAGCTGAGCTTGTAGGATGGACACCTGGAGCCATTGGCAGTCAAGCCTCTTCTCTTTAGAGGAAGAAGCCTCTGGCCAAGGAAAGCCCAGCCAAGAGACAGAGAGAAAATGACCCGGTGATGTTCCTCAAGGCGCTGGATCCAGACTCGGCCCCAGACTTGAGCCAGAAAATTCCCTTTTTGTTGGAGCCAGCTCGCCTTGCACATACAAAATTCATGCATTTGTATTTATTGGCCAAACCCTTGATAGCATTTCCTACGTGCTAGGCACCGCTCCAAGCACTTAGCATGTATTAACTCATTTTAGTCTTTCAACAACTCTGCGAGGAATGTACTATTATAACCGCCTTATAGATAAGGAACCGGGAGCAGCCAGGGGTTGGGTGGAAGGATGGAGGTCCCTAGCCAGCAAGTGGCAATGCTGAGAGGCCAGCTGAGGCTGTGTGGCCCCAGCACCTGGGCATGTCACCCTGCCCGGCCTCTTCCCCGGGAAGGGAACCGGCTCAGTTGGAGCTGCTTAAAGAGGCAGTGAGTCCTTCATCATGGCGAGGCAAGAGACAACCAGACAACGAACGGCTGGGTGGGAAATCACTGCACGTATCCATGCCTCTGCCGTTCAGGTGGGGCGATGGGATCAAGCTGCCGTGGCGGTGAGCTGCTGTCGAGTGACTGCCTGGTGACACGTGGCCCCGTCCTGCACCACTGCTGGTGTCTCTGAGCCCGTGGTTGTGTCTCTTGGGTCAAGCTGCCCGGTGGAGAGGTTCCCTTGTTTCCGTCCATCTTCTGCTTCTCGGAATCTCGGATGTGTGGAGATCTCATTGGTTCGTTGTCTACGGTAGACCGTGAGGCCTTTCTTCGCCTCTGTCTTCACCTGGAACCTGTTTGCTGTGGACAGTCCTACCAGCAGGGAGTCCTGGTGGCAGAGCTCCTGGGATCAGCGCTACCACCCTGGGCCACACTGGCACCTGGGTGGGTAAAAGCCGCTGTCTGTCGTTGGCCACTGTGGAGCAATTCAGACTGCTGGCCACCCGGGACTGCAGAGTAGAAGCAGGCTGAGTGTCTTTCAGGGCTGTGCCTCTCAGGGATGCGATGGCCACATCTTGCTCCTATGGGGGCGGGGTAAGTTCAAGCTACTAGCAAGCTCTAGGAGCCAGTTCTACCCTGTCACATGGGCTTGTGATGGATTGAAAAGCTACCGAAATGCACCTACCATTGGGCTTCATCTAGGATTGGGCAGCAGAGCCCCTCAGAAGAAGCTGGGGAGAACCCGGCTACCCCCAGAAGCCCTGGCAGTAGAGCAGACTAGAATCTGGAAGACGCGCTTTGCCCTCCTGGTCTTCAGTCTCCTGGTCAGGATTTCTTTGGGCCCAGACCAAGTGAACGCTTGTCAGCCAGGCAGCAGGGTGGGTACCGTCCACAGGCCGGCCTCCTGGGGCTCAGAAGAGGGCAGAGGAAAGTGGGAAAGAACGGAGTGGGCCTTAGTCTCTCCGATGATGATCAGCTGACAGAGCAGACCGTGTCCCTGCTCCCACGGTCAGGTTTCCCTTGTCGTGAGTGGGCTCTACCTCGCGAAGCAAGGAAACCCCATTTACACGCCTTCCTCAGGATCCAGGAGAGACTCGGGTCCATGGACGCAGCCACCGTGCGTGGAGGGCCTGCTCCTCGTGGATTTTCTCTCCTCCAGCGCTCGATCAGACCGTCATCTGCTGTCTTCCATGGGTTTCGTTGGCTGGGTTTGGGGAAGTAGATCATCAGGTCTTTCTTCCTAGTCTCTCCGCCGGGAAACTCTCCTGACCACCTTGAGGGACCCCGCTGGAATTTGGTATACGGGTGGCATCGCTTATAGCATCACAGTAACGTACAAGCCACCACTGCATGGCAAGCCACAGGCAAGTGGCCCCAGTGTGACAAAGTGGCAGATTCGAACAGTGTTTTCTAGGTGGCAAAGTATTGCACACAGGCTGGTTAACCTGTGGGCAATTACAACCAAGAGGTGGGTCATACCCCTTGCTCAGCTATGTGCCGGACACTCAACCCTGAGCGGGGACTGCTGGCCAGCCTGAGGTGCTCGGGACCAACCCAGACATTCAGGTTCTCAGTAGAACCATGCATTCCACCGGGAAAGCGGAGAAGAGGCCATCTCAGGACATGTTAAAGTTCATGCTTGGTGGAGGGCCGCTGCCATTCCGGGCCCCCGTTCAAGCCTGGCTCCACAAAACAGCACTCAAAGCAGCACCCACGTCCGTACAGACTGATGGGCTTCGAAATGCAGGGCAGTAGGAACCCAGCATGGAAAACACCCAAGACGGCCAGCGCTAATGAGGCCCCAGCCTAATTATGCCTGCCTTGCTCTCTCTCCCCAGCATTAGGCAACACTCAGTGCAGGCAGCCGTTCAAACCACAGAGGCTGAGAATGTGCACCAGCTCATTAGAAGGTCAGACCCCAGGGGGAGGCAGCCAGCGTGCATGAGTAACACAGGATTTGGAGTAAAGGCATCCATGCAAGCAGGGCTCAAGACATGCCCCTGGCACCCATGCAACCACCACCCCTTTCAGCGGTGGCTGGCATGTTGCTGTGATGCTGGAAGCCCTGGCATCAGTATCTCAGAGACTAGCCGGGTCACCCAGGGTGGACAGGTTCCCATAGGGCTTCCACTGGGAAGAAAGGCCTGTGGATCTATTTCCCAACAAATCAGCCAATGAAAAGCCTGCAGATCCCCAACCACATGGCCCAGTCTAATGCCCAACAATGAGAAGGGATTCCCTTGCTATCACCCGACCACGTGGTCCCTAACGTGCTGATGGCCATGAAAAGGGTGTGGGGCTGGGCAATGTTTCAGTTAGTCAAAACTGGCGTGACTAGTTGTTGGAGCTCAATGACAGCTAATGACAACCCATCCCCGGCTTCTGTTTCCAGGGAGGCCAGAAGGAGCTGGTGGATCTGTCTAGGGCAGCCGTTCTCCACCTTCCTCATGCCGCGACCCTTTCAGACAGTTCCTCATGTGGTGGTGACCCCCAGCCATAACATTATGTTCGTTGCTACTTCATCACTGTCATTTTGTGATGAATCATCATGTAAATATCTGATAGGCAGGATGTATTGTCATTGTTACAAATGGAACATCATTAAAGCATAGGGATGAATCACAAAAACAATATATCATTATATATTATGAAATATTTACTTCTAATGGCAAATAAATGAAATTTTGTCTTGAAGCATGGTGTAGCATGGGTCACAGTCTTCACACCGGTTACTCCTATGTGGGCGTATCTGCATGTGGGCAGACCTGCCTGGAGATGGAGAGAGGAACCATGTCTCGGTTCCTAAGACCATGGGAAATATGTGTTTCCCTATAGTCTTAGGTGACCCCTGTGAAAGGGTCATTCGAAAGGGGTCTGGACCCACAGAGAACTGCTGCAATAGGAGGAGAAGATACTTGATAAAACCAGAATGCTGCTGCGGAGTAATGGGGGCGCGTGGAGTGTTCGGGTGGCCTCATTCTGCAGATGGGCACTGTGGCCAGGGCGGGGACACGTCTTCCCATCATTCCAGAAACAGCCCTCCACCTCGCTGGGTCTTTGGCCCAGGAATTCTCTCATGCACCACCAAAGAACCTTGCTCCTTCACACTTCCCTGCAGATGTAACCACCCAGATGCGTCCGGGCTGTCTGAGTGTTGTAATTCAACTTCCAAATTCCAAATACCTCTTCATTCAACAAAATCGCCATGAGCAAGTTGAGTGTGGCAGGCACACCCAGCGGGGTTGCCAAGGGACAGAGTGCTCACACGGCTTGGTGCTTGTGCCTTTGAGGAAAAGTGTCCCCTGTGGGTGTCCTAGGTGTCTGTGGTAGTTATATAATCATTTGTCAATTTGAGGATGAAGAGTAAAGGGGTGGAGTCTAGTCCGTCAATTGGATTCTAGCCAATGAGGCCTCTGGGTGGGCATGGCCTTCTCCTGAGAATTCTGGGAACTCTGGATTTCCTCCTTGGAGGCAGGAGAGACTCTCACTAGTCACTCCCTGGGAGACTTTGTAGCTGACAAGACACATGGAACTGTGACTGGTGCCCTGACCTGGCAAAGACTCGTGGAGACCCCTGCAGCGCTGAAATGCTCACAAACACCACTGGACCCACAAGGCTTTGCACCCACTGGCCTGTGATCGTACTGCACTCAGTGTCATTGCATGTGTTTCATGAGTCTGAAGAGGACCTTGTAGATGGGTATGGGACTTATGGGCTAATGTCAGGCTGAAGGGCTTGGACAGGACTGGGTTGGGATGCTTTCTTAATATACAATGACCCTTTATATAAAACTCTCTCTTAGACACATATGAGTGTCTATGGATTTGTTTCTCTAGTCTACCCAGAATGACAGTGTCCACCCCCCACAGAGCTGCTCCTTGCTTTCCTTGGTTTCATTCCATAAGTGTGCAGCTGCACAGGCTAGGTATCCGTGGACAAAATGTACCCTGACCCTCATGCCGCCAGTATTCCAGTTGATGAAAACAAGACCATAAACTAGTTTTTGTCATTGTGAGGTGCCGTCTAGTCTGTTCCACTCATCACAACCTTATCCACAACTCAGCCAAACACTGCCCGGCCCTGTGCCATCCTCACAGTTGGTCCTAAGCCTGAGCCCATGGCTGCAGCCACTGTGTCCATCCATCACTGTGTCCATCCATCACTGTGTCCATCCATCACTGTGTCCATCCATCACTGTGTCCATCCTGCCTCTTTTTCACTGTCCTTCTACTTTACCAAACCGGCTGTGCTTCTCTGGGGACTGGTCTCTCCTGACAACAAGTCCAAGATACATAAGACGAGGTCTTGCCATCTTTGCCTCTAACGAGCACTCTGGCTGTACTTCTTCCGAGACGGGTTGGTTTGTCCTTTTAGCACTCCATGGTACTGTCCGTATTCTTCTCTAGCCCCACACTTCAAATGCGTCCATTCTTCTTCTGTCTTCTTTATCCAATGTCCAACTTCCACATGCTTAGGAGGCAACTAGAAAATACCATGGCTTGGGTCAGGCGCACCCTAGCCCTCAATGTAACATCCTTGCTTTTCAATGCTCTAAGGAGGTCTTGTGCAGCAGATTTACCCAGAGCAATGCATCTTTTGATCTCTTAGCGGCTGCTTCCATGAGCGTTGATTGTAGATGGAAGCAAGACAAAATCCTTGAAAGCTTCAATATTTTCTCCATTTATTATGATGTTGCCTGTTGGTCCCATAAACAAGTAGACAGATGCCTCTCTCTCATGGCAGGTGGTGGGCAATAGCTGAAGCACAGGACAGAAAGAGGCTGGTGGTTGAAAGAGAGAGCGCGCGTGTGCGCAGTGACTTGGTCAGAGACGAAATGGAGTGAGGAGCGAACCCTGTGGACATGCGTCCCTGTGGCCGTGGATCTCCGGGAAGAAGAACAAGGTGGTGTCCTTGGCTTGAATTGATCCTACATCCCTCTCCTTGCCAGGTTTCCCTGTCCCCATCTCGGCACCTGTCCCTGAAGTTGAGTTTGACACCCCTCCTCTCTGCTTGCAAAGCAGCTATAGCTTGGGTAGGTAGACAGTATGGTCCACGCTCGGGATGCAGAGTGGACCTCCTGGGTTAGGTTCCCAGCCTGACCTCTACAAGCTGCGAGGGCTTGGTCTAAGTCACACCATCTGTCTAGGGTTCGGCTTCCTCGTTGGTCAGATGGGAGGCAGTGGACCTTTATTCCTGGTGTGAACCTTCTCCATGGCAGGGAGGCATTGCAAGGCGTGTTTGACCCACCATTTCTGCCCTTCCTCTCCCTGCTTCTGGCGGGTAGTACCCTGCCTTCCTCTGCCCCTTCCTTTCCCATTTCTGCCCAGAGAGACCCTCCCAGATCACCTTCTCCCCACCCTCTAGGCCCAGTGACACTCTGTGGCTCTCTAATGCTTCTCACTGCCTGAAATGACCCCTCCCAATTTGGCAGCTGAGAGATATGCGTGCTTAGACAGACAGAGGCCCATCAATACATCCAGGATCAGTCAACATAAAACCGCCCCCACCCCAAAATATAAGCACGAAAACAAAACACAACTCACCGGTGCCGAGTCAGTTCTGATGCTTGCCGTTGTGGTGAGGCACCATGGAGTCAGACTCATTGCGACCCCGTGCCCAACACAGCGAAACACCGCACGGTCCTGCGCCACCTTCTAACTGTTCCCATGCCGGAGCCCATTGCCGCAGCCACCGTGTCCACCCATCTCCTTGAGGGCCTTCATCCTTTTCATTGTGCCTCTGCTTTACCGAGCATGATGTCCTCCTCCAGGGACGGCTCTCTCCTGACAACCTGTCCAAAGTCCGTGAGAGCAGTCACACCATCCTTGCCGCCAAGGAGCTCTCTGGCCGTCCTTCTTCCAAGACAGATGTGTTGTCTGTCCTTTTGGCAGCCCGTGGTCCTGTCACGATCCTTTTTCAGCCCCATTATTCAAATGCATCGGTCCCTCGGTGGTCTTCTGTGTCCAGTGTCCAAGGGTCACATGCGTTCTGACTCCCAGGGACAGCACAGGACAAGGTCAGTTATCCCACCGTAAATCTTTATGCAAGGGTACGGCCACCCCTTTGTCCCCAGGAATGGCCGGGTCTTTGCTATAGTTTTGCATGCATGGCTCTGCGCATCTCAGATGACAAAGTGCTGGACCGCTGAGCCAATCACTACACTGGTGCTTTGACCCTGTCTAGAGGCTCCTTGGAGAAGCATCTGGCAGTCTGTTTCTGCGAAGTCTCGGCTTTGGGATCTCCCTGGAGCAGTTCTATCCTACACACATGACGTTGCCACGAGTCGCGCAATCAACGTGAGAGGAACTGGTTTGGAGTGTATTTTTTAATAAGATGCTTTTGCACAACTCTTCACAGAGCTTTCTCGAACCTACGAGCTGGGTAGGCAGGGACTTTGTTTGGTTTTCCACCGGCCCTGTGATCTATCAGTTTCAACATAAAGACCCCTTCCAGGAAGGAAGGAACCAACCCCGCACGCTGAGCTGGGTGTCCTTGTGCTTCCCGAGCCCGCTGGATTGTCCCAGATCCAGGGAGGCGGTTTTCATTTACTCCTCGTTCATTCCCAAGACGGCACCTTTTCCTGAAGATGAAGCCAAGGACTGCGCGCCCCCCACCCCCACCCCCACCCCCGCGGCCCCAGTCCCTCCTGTGCCAGGCACTTACATACATGTGACATCTTTGCAGAAGGCATTTAGGCCTGGCTAACTGTGCTGACCGGTTCACCACACCCGCCATCCCTCCCTGGGAAGGAGGGTCTGAGCCTAGACACTCGGGATCCTCAAGGGTCCCAGCGGAGCCATCTCATGGAGGGAGAAAGCCAAATCCAGCCTCTCCCCTGCCCCCCAGGGTTTTCCCCTCCCCCTGCCAGAAAGCACCAGAGTCTGGGGGCCATGCAGAGGTGGGGCTTGGGAATGGGTAGGCAGCCTTAGGGAGAGAGAGATGCTGTGCTCTGAAAGTGCCACCAGGCACAGCTGCCCACGTCTCTCCAGCGACCGCCCAGCCGACGCATATGCCAGCGCCCCAGGAGAGACTCTGTGTCTCTGATTCCCAGGGCCACAGAGATGGTAAAGGGGGCTGATCTCTGAGACTTGTTTTCCCCAGCAACCTCCCATGTGCCTTGGCCACTTTCAGGAATGGCTCCAGGGCTGGGCCCCTCTTCCTTCCTCCATCTGGGGACTTGGTCCCCAGCCTGATAGAGTTCCCCTGTGGGAGAAATAGCCCTGATGGGCACCTTGCCAGTCCAGCTTTCCAGGACTGCCTTTTCCAGCTCAGGAGCAATCATGGTCTACAAAGAGGCTGCTGGGTGCCCAAGACTTCTCCCACCCAGCCCCCTGCCATTGAATGGATGAGGCTTTCTCCGCCACCCACGAAGAATCGCAGTCTCAGAAACTCACAGGGACAGGGCTGCTCTTCCCTACTCTGTGCTGCAGTGTTGCCTTGAGTCAGAATCGGCGCGATGCGGCGAGTTTGGATTGTTAGAAGAACCGATCGATCTGGAAGACATAGCCAGAATGCTCGCGGGAGAATGGCAAGGGGTCTTCTCGTGTCCTTTGTTCTCAGGGGAGGCCGGTGCCTGGAGCAGGACACCAGGCTTGGTAAAGCAGAGGGGCAGCAACAAAGAAGGGCTCCCATGAGATGGATTGGCACAGTGGTTGCATCCATGTGCCCACACATAACGTTTGGGGAGGCTGGTGCAGGACCATGCGGTGTTTCGTGCTGTTGTACCTACGGTTGGTATGAGTTGGAATTGACACCCTGGTTGCTAATAATAATAAAACATTTGCCATTTCAGCAATCTTCACATGTATAGTCTGCGACATGAACTGCTCACCCCTTACTGGACTTCATCCCCAAGTTATACCCTGAGAAAAGCTCAGGGCCCCCTAAGCATTGAAGCCTCCTGCCCCATCCCTCCCACCCCAGGGACAGACGTAGGGCTCTGAAACTAGGTGTTTCAAGTAAATGGGATCATTCAATATGTGTGAGCTTCTTAAAACTCTATTTGGATGCCTCAGTTAAAACCCACCAGTGTCCGGACAGCCCTTTACCTTGACTCACAGAATCTGGCCCCTGCCCACCTCACCCGCCTCCTCCCTCTGCTCCTCGCTCTGTGCTGCAGCCATCTGCAACCTTGTCTGAGCTTCTCACCTGTCCTTTCCATCGTACCTCAAAGCCTTCTGCTCAGCCTTCAGATCTCAGCCCAGCTGTCACTCTCTGAGGAAACCACATCCATCCTCCCAGGTGGATGGTCTCCAGGACTGGGGTTCAGTGGGGCGGGCGGCTCAAATAACCTTTGCTGAATAGCTGAAGAGACCTTTGTGTATACCTACACACGTGAAGCTCTGACCCTACCTCCCGCCCTGGGCTGGGCACTTTGCATTCATTTTCTCATTCCTATATCCCCCCTGCACCGTATCGCTGGGGAAGGAGCTGTGGTGGCTTCGTGGATTACACGTTAGGCTGCTGACCTCCAGGTCAGCTGTTTGAAACCTCCAGCTTGCTCCTTGGGACAAAGATGAGGATTTCTGCTCCCATAATGAGTTAAGTCTTGGAAAGCCACAGGGCAGTTCTCCCCTGTTGTGGGTCGGAATCGACTCGGTGGCAGTAAGTTCTGCATAGCTGGGGATCCGGGATTGTCGTGGTTGGTTCAGTGGTAGAATCCTCCTCTTTCAGGAGACTAGCACTCAATCCCCGTCCAAAGCGGCGCTTGTGCGGTCTTTCACTGGAGGCTTGGGTGTTCTATGGTCATCAACTAGTTGTTCATAGGCCCCCCCAGACGAAGAAGAACTAGGAGGAAAGGGCTGGCTCTCTATTTCCAAACAGCAGCCGATGAGAACCCCGTGGATCACATGGTCCGATCCACCATCGTGATCTACAACACCAACCCATAGGGAGGCAGGTGCAGGACTGGGCAGTATTTCCTTCCAGTGTGTGTGGCGTAACCAGGAATCAGAGAGAGGCCAGCTTGATGGTACCTAATAATAAGGTGACCAGATTTTAACATTGGTAAAGCGGGACATAGCGGTACACCCTTGATAAAACTCATTTCCTGACGAAATAGCCATATGGCAGCCGAAAACCATATACCCTAGCTTCTCGTGCATTCTTTCCAAAAATTGGGGCTTTTTTAAAACTCCGCGGGATGCGGGAAAAATTGTTAAAAATCGGGACTGTCCCGTCAAAAGCGAGACGTCTGGTCACCTTACTAATGGCACTGAGAGTCCCTGTCAAACGGGGGATGGAGAGGTTCGGGTCGTGCTCAGAGGTGTGTGGTTCACACGGGACGCGTCTGGGTGTTGGGCTCCAGCCGTCTGAAGGTAAAGCCAGTCTACTCCATCTACACCTGCTTTTTCTTGGTGCTACTGTTTGTGGCTGGGCACCGAGGCATTCTGGGCGGGCTGCCCGCTGCCCATTTCTGTGGGTCAGGAGTCAGGGACGAGGTTGCCGCCGTTGAAATAACGCGCGGCGGCAGCTCGGCAGCGGGGCGCTCGCAGCATTTGTTCGCCACATGGTGGCTTGGCTCCTGTCCAGCTCCCCAGAGAGGGCCGCACGGCCATCTTTCATTACCACCCTGCATGCAAGGAGAAAAAGGAGAAAAAACAGCCTGTAGAGGCCCTGTCCCCCTGGGACTCGTATTTGCCCCAGGCGATCACACCCAGGCTTCCTGCCCTCCTGAGCCTGTGCGCAGCCCCTCACCCGGGCCCCCTCAAGCAGCGGGGCAACGCTGAGAAGGCTCTTTGTCTCCCAATCTCCTCTCTCCCTGGCTGCCTTCCCACCACCCTGGGGGCAGGGAAAGTGTCAGGGCCGCTGTGTAAGCTGCCCAGCGTGTGTGCAGCTCAGAACTGAGGGAGCCAGCCTGCTCTCTGCCCACCTGTGCCCGGGCACGGTGCTCCTTTTTCTCACCTGCACAAGGGCATCTCGTCGGCCAGGAGGAATGGCCAAGGACTGTCACTGCTGGGCTCTGTGGATGTGCCTTTGTTAAAATGCCCCCCTCGTAGGCCCTGCTGCCACTTAAACAACTTCACGAGCCTTCCGGCTAGACCATTCGTTCCCAAACTGATTTGGCCTACCACCCTCCTTTCATAAAAAAATGAAAAGAATCAGCACCCCTCTGGCAATGAAGATTTTCTTATCCTACATCCTAAAAATGTAACACTAAAACAGCGAATAAAGCTTTTCTACTCTAGCTCAGAATCCAGGACCAAGCACAGCAATTTGCTGTGCAGCTCCCCAGGGTTCTTCCAGTGCTCCCCAGGGGGCGGTATCACCCACTTGGAGGAACCTGGAGCCGGGCTCAAGTTCCCCAGGCCCATTCCGATGACCCGAACGCTGACCTCCAAGGCCAGGGGCACAGCCATTTAGGCTGCGTGTTTAGAACATGGGCTGTGGCCCTGAGCAGACCTGAATTCAGGCCTGCCCTGGTCACTGGCTAGCTGGGTGACCTGGGAGCACTTGAACCTCACGGAGGAACAGGGAGGTGGTTATGAGAACAGACACTCGTGATTTATGTGGTCGTGATACAAAGAGCCTACCATGATTTGATTGCTTACTCCATGACTGCACTTTGATAGGCGAGGGGCCAGAGGAGGAGGGGGAACTTCGTGAAGTTTGGGGGAAACTGGAAGGAACAGATCATGGCATTTCCACCCCGAACTTTTTGAAGCCCCCGCGCATCTATACCTTCCATCCCCAGACTGACCTGTGTTCCAAATGA
Source organism: Echinops telfairi (assembly GCF_000313985.2). Classification (NCBI taxonomy): domain Eukaryota; kingdom Metazoa; phylum Chordata; class Mammalia; order Afrosoricida; family Tenrecidae; genus Echinops; species Echinops telfairi. The sequence goes on from NW_022103898.1 coordinate 18,086,239, forward strand.
ACAAACTGAGGCACAGAGGCATTAGCAACTGGCCCAAGATCATGCAGCTGCTAAGTGTCAGAGACAGGTTTTGAACCTGGGGTCTCTACTAACTCTTGAAGGGAAGTACAGGGCATTCCAGCCCCTGGTGCAAAAAGTGCAGGATGAATCACAGCCCTGGGTGTTTACCAGCCCAGCAGCTACAAGTGCACTGGATCAACAGCTGCCAGGACAGGAAGGGACCCTGGTGGTCTAGTGGTTATGCCTTGGCTGCTGACTGCACAGTCAGCAGTTCAAAACCACCGGCTGCTCCATGGAAACAGAGTGGCTTTCAATTCCCCTAAAGAGTCATGGCCGGGGGAACCCGGGGACCATTCTACCTGAGGGATTGGCATCATCAACTCCATGGCTAAGAGTTTGGTTTTGTTGTTGTTTTAGGGTGGGAAGGGATCATACCGATCAGGTGCCAGGCCATGGGGTTTTCAAGCCCCGCACCACACAGGTTCCTTCTGCTCGCGCAATGATTCATGGGGGAGTCCAAATGGACATCCTTCTAGCGCCCCCACCTCCTTTAAGCAGAGAGCCAGCTCCCCTTTCATCTGTTTATGCATTAAAATTCCAAGTAAAAATGTGTTTGGAAAGGCCTTCAACTGCCAGGCAAGTTCAAACACATGTGGCCCAGCCTGACCCATCCATTTCTCCATAAATGTGCCTCCGAGAGGGCAGGCGGCCTGCTCACAGGCACACAGCGGGGTCAGTGAGCCCCAATGCCAGGGCAGAGCTGTTTCCTGATTACCAGACCAGTGCCTTCTGCTGGGCCTCATTCAAGGTCTTGTTTTTTCCCCTCAAGTGGCAACTTGGAGAAGGTCTCTCCCCCTCCCCCCATTTCCCAGGCCCCTTCATTCCAACACCCTTCCTCTCAGTATCCGAGCACACAGCCTGTGTCTGCACCTGACCTGGGGACACCTCATGCAAATGCTGACAGAGCCCCTGTCCGGGGCGGCTAAGCCAGCACTGCCCAGCCTCACAAAGGCCAGCCTGGGGACGCTGGTCTCGCTGCTGCTGGCTCTGGCTCTGGCTGTGACCGTCAAACCTGAGATCCGAGAGGAGGCGCGGGCTGACAGGTTCATCATGTTAATGGGGTACATTTGAGAAATGCTAAACCAACAGTGTTTGGAAATTCAGGCCAGCGGCCAGCAGAGGAGCCGGCCAAATTTCAACTGGGGGTGGAGGGAGTGGGGGTGGGGGTGGAGGGGAGGTACTGGGAGTTGGGTTCTGAGGCGGAATTAGAGTTTCTTTTAAAAACGGGATGAAGACATTGTTTATTCAAGGCCCGGGGAGCTGGAAGATAAAGCATGCATAATGGATTTGGGGTCTTTGAGCAGACAGCACTGCTAAGCCGTCTCCCTCCTCATCAAAAAGGGTTGTTTCCCTCCACCCAGGCCTGCGACTTACCTCACAACTGTGTGGGCTGAACCCAGCTCAGAGAGGGGAACCATTTGACCTTGATCAAGGTCACACAGCAGATGGGGAGAAGGGATTGAACTCTGGTCTCCCTGACACCCAGAGCTATTTCACTCATGCCCTAGGGGGTTAGTCACTGGGCTGCTAACCACAAGGTCAGCAGTTTGAAACCACAAGCTGCCCGCTCCTCCCGTGAAAGATGAGACGCTTGACTCCCATGAAGAGTAATGGTCTCTGAAACCCACGGGGCAGTCCACCCCGTGCTGTGGCACAAGGGGCTGCCTTTGAGCACAAAAACAGAAAGGCTGGCAGTCGGAACCCCCTGCCCCCAGGGGCGCTGCGGAAAGTCCTGGGGATCCCAGCCAAGGAGCCCCTCTGATGCCCTGTCCCCCTGTGACACACGGGGGTGCTGTGGGCAGGAATAGATGCCACCATCCGAAATGAGTTTGGTTATGAGTTATGTGGGGGTTTTATGTATTTTATTTGGGGTGACCATCTCCCCAGGAAACAAACACTCCCACGCAGATTTTGCACGCGGGGATCCAGGACCATGGTTGTGCTCCTCACTTCTCCTCATTTCTGTCTACCTGTTTCACTCCTCAGCCCCTCCCCGCTGCCTCCACTCTGCCCCACTCCAGCTTCTCAACCCCGCTTCCAAAGAAGCTGCTGCCCACGAGGTTCCATGTGGATTCGATTTTCAAAAGAACGCAATACGGGAGGGTGAAGACTAGCCTTAAGCACTACCCTGATACCTCACTGGAAGGTGACGTGGCGTCAGAGCAGTTGTGTGTTCCACTGCTAGCCTCCAGGTCAGCAGTTCGGACCCACTGCTGCTCCACAGGGGACGTAAGGCTCTCTGCTTCTGCCAAGACGGACTGCTTTGGGGACTCGGGGAAGGGCTCTGCTCGGTCCCACCGAGCTGCTGTGACTCAGAACTGACTCTACGACGGTTGGTTGGTTAGTTTCAGGCCAACTTCAAGGTTTGAGGCCCATGGATTTAGATGGAAACCACTAAGAGACTGTCACGTGGCGTAGGCAGAATACTCGGTACAAAAATCGTGGATTTCCTCAAAAAGCTCCGAGTCTCCCAAATGATGCTGCTGTAGTCGCTCAGAGAGCCCAAGAGCCTGGACTTCTAACCAGCACAACAGAAAGGGTGGAGAGCCCAGGTGAGGGCCAGCAAAGTGCTTCTCTCGGCTGCCCTGGCCTCACCCCATCCCCACGTACTAAGGCCCCCATCAGGGAACATTTATTGAGCAGCTTGCTCACCCCAGGGAGGCACGGGGATCCTGACACCCAAAAGGATACTGAGCTGAAAAGTCCTGATCTCTGAAGATCATGTTGACTCAACTATGGGCCCAACTGTCACGACACCCTCCGGGCATCCCCGTTGGACACGCACATGAACATCTGTACGGGAACAGAAAGCCTCCTCTTTCTCCTGCAGAGCTACAGCAGGTGGATTTGAACCGCCAGCTTTGTGTTGAATGGCCCAGCGCATAAGCCCCTGCACCACACCAGCACCAGCACCACCACCAGGGCACCCCACCTTGCGGTGCCTAACTTCTCATAAGCCTCACGAAGAACCGGGTGCACCTGATCGGATCCAACTGCCGAGCCGACAGGAAGACACACGTCAGAACAGATCTCGTTCATCGCTGGAGGACTGTCTGTGTTTATAAAAAGCAGGTGGTGGGCTGACTTGAGCCCTTGGCCCATGGTTTGCTGACCTCGGGGCAAGGGCATGGCCCCTGGAGGGTGGCTGCAGCTGGCTGGTGGCTCTGGGTCCATTGTGGTACCTGTTTTATCACGCCATCTGCTAGAGGGTTCCCCTGCCGTGTCCTCTGCCTTCTTTCATTTGTGTAGAGTTTTCTTTCTTTTTTTTAAATCATTTTATTAGGGGCTCATACAACTCTTATAACCCATACATACATCAATTGTGTAAAGCACATTTATACATTAATTGCCCTCATCATTCTCAAAACATTTGCTCTCCACCCAAGCCCCTGGTATCAGCTCCTCACTATTCCCCTCCCTCCCCACTTCCCCCTTCCTCATGAACCCTAGATAATTTATAAATTATTATTTTGTCATATCTTGCCCTGTCCGACGTCTCCCTTCACCCA
>NW_022103898.1:18090926-18105957 GCF_000313985.2 Echinops telfairi
TCTTATTTAGACAGATCTGCTTGTGTAGAGTTTTGGGTTCATTTCCTCAGGTAGGGCACCAGCCCTTTGTTCTGCGGTCTTAGCCTGGAAGCTCCCTACCACCCCACCACCCCTTCCCTGGCTGCGGTGACCTTGAATCCATTATAAAACTTCTCTGTGTTGTAGTTCCCCATTTGAAATGGGGGTGGAGCCTCTACTGCGGAGGCAACGTGAGGAAGAAGACAGGGCACATGGGCAGCACAGCCAGCCTGCTCCTGAGAAGCAAAGGTGGTAAGACTTCATCACGCCTACCTGGCACTTCTCATCAGATGCCACCATGGAGGAGGACACCCTGCCCGGTAGGGGGTCAGCAGAAAGGAAGGAGACCCTCGGTGAGGTGGATCCACACGGTGGCCGCACAGAGCGTTTGAGGCACAGCAGTGATCGTGAGGCTGACGCGGTCCAGACAAGGCTGCGCTGTGTTCTGGGTTGGGTGACTGTGAGCAGAAGCTGGCTCAGCCAGTCCTTGGCTGCCCAGATAGAGAGCCATGTCTGTGGAAAGCTACTATGACCAGCACAGGGCACCGAAAAAGCACATCTGGCACCTGGGCAGTACAGCCAGCACACTCCTGCGCAGCGAGGATGGCAGGACTTCCTTGCGTACTCTCTGGCCACACCAAGCAGAGAGACTGGTCCCTGGTGAAGGACACGTGCTTGGGGAAGTAGAGGGTCCGTGAAAATGAGGAAGACCACCAAGGAGATGGATGAACACAGGGACTGCCACAGTGGCCTCAGACATGACGACAATTGTGAGGACGGGCCGGGCCCAGGGCTGGGCAGGGTTCTGTCCTCTGGTCCACAGGGTGGCTGCAAGTCATAACTGAGTCTACAGCCCCTCACAACAAGAAGGTCCCTCTGCGAGTGCTGAATGGAAGCGAAGTGCTGGGCGTCCCAGGATGAGCGGGGCAGAGCTGCTTAGAGCCGTGGGCCCAAGGACCCATCGCACTTGCCTACAAGGCAGACCTCTCTTCCCCACGCCTAGGGCTGTGTGTCCATTGGGTCTGTGGCCAAGCAACCCCATTCCCAAGGTGAGGATAAGTCAAGGGGCCCCAGGCACACACTTGAGAAATACCAGACCCCCGCTTTCCAGGGAAAGACATCTCTCTCCCCAGGCCGTGTGACTTCCTGAGAACAAGCAGAGCAACCACTTCCTGTCTCTTCTTCCTTCCCTCATTGCCCCCCCATCCCTGGTGAGACCCCTGCCTTCTTCCAGGTGGGGTCTGTTCATTTCAGCTTCTCCCAGGCCTCTCCAGAGAGCCTCCAGCTGTGTGAACCTCGTTCCAGTTTAAGTATCAAGGACTCTATAGATGGTGTAACCCCGTTGCTCCCTCCAGCTGAACTTAGGGCCTCTGCTGGGGCTGCTGGTGAGCGAGGTTTCCCCCAGGAGAACTCAGTCCTGAATCTTGGCTCTTGTCACTTCCTCACCACCTGGGCTGGGAGCATGGGGCAGAGTTCCCTGTACAGCAGGAGAGGCTGGGTGGGAGGGGTGTAGGCTGCAGCCCTGCATGGAAGCCCCACGGCTCTGGGGCCTTGGACCAGTTCCTTGACCAGTTCCTTGGACCAGTTCCTCCGCACACTGGCCTGTCCGTGGAGGCTTGTGTGCTGCCAGGATGCACAATCTGTTTCTGCCGAGCTTCCAGACTAAGACGGACCAGGAGGAAAGGCCTGATGACCTCCTTCTGAAAGCCAGTCAGTGAAAACTCTCTGGGTCACAATTGCTCAATCTGCAAGCAAGTGGCCATGGTTTTATTCCATTGCACATGGAGGGGCCACAAGTCGGCAGTCAGCTCAAAGGCAGCCAAGGAGAACAAGCAGATGCCACCGAGAGTAACCATCTGGAGAATCCTTCGGGTGAGGATTGGGGGAGAGGAGGTAGATCCCTGCCTCTCTGCTGGCTACACGCTTACCTCCAGGCCACATGGAATCCCTGGCCGTCAAGACTTTCTGCTTAACTCCCTAAGCTTAACCCACTTCTTGGTTTCCTACATGTGGCTCTTGTTCTCTCACCAAGATCCTAGGCTCATGGAGGTAGAGTAATCATCTCTGTGACTTTGTGACTTACCTAACATTTATTGAATGCCAAAAGGCAGTCTATTGAACAGAACAGGACTACACGGCCTGGTTTACAATCAGGAAACATATGCATCAGGGGTGTAGCATCCTAACTTGTATCCTATGCAAACAGTCTGAGAACCAGGCCATCTGAAGACCTCAGCATCACGATTGGAAGAAGGCTCATTGGCAACCTGCAATATATGGATGATACAACGCTGCTTGCTGGAAGTGGGGAAGATTGTATGCATTGACCGATGGAGACCAAAGAGTAAAATCCTTCCATTTGGACTGTATTTCATCATCAAGAAAGCAAAAGTCCTCCCACGTGGGTCAACAAGCAACATCACGATCAACGGAGAAAGATGGAAGCCATCAAGGATTTCATTTAACTTGGATCCACAATAAAGGCCGGTGGCAGTAGCACAGGCAACATATTACATTGGGACAATCTGTTGCTCTTCAAAGTACTGATACACACACACACACAGAAATCATTTTGAGGACTAAGATGAGCCTATGCTAAGTCATGGTATTTTCAATTACCTCACATACGTGCAAAATATGGACAATAAATGAAGAAAACCAAAGAGGAGTTGATGTCTTTGAACGCTGGTGTTGGTGCAGAATATTGAAGAAACCACGGACTAGTAGAGAGCGAGCAACATCTGTGCTGGAAGAATACAGCCAGAATGCTGCTTCGAAGTGAGATTGAGGTGGCTTTGTCTCATATGCTTCGGATATGTTAATATATTGACATTATAACTTTGGACAAGTTATCAGGAGGCACCAATTGCTGGAGAAGGACATCATGGTTGGAAAAGTAGAGGGTCAACAAAAATGGGGACGACAGGATGGATCGACATTGTGGCTGTAACAATGGGACCTAAGATAGGGACAACGGTGAGGATGGTGCAGGACCAGGCCGCGTCTCATGCCCTTGTACTACGAGCAGGAACGGACCCGACACCCCCGAACTACAACTCTGTCAGGCACAATTAAAGGTGAGGAGTTCCAGTTTCTCATCCATGAGTCCTAAGAACCTCAACTGCTGACCACAAGGTCAGTAGCTAGAAACGACCTGCCACTCCAAGGGAGAAAGACGAGGCTCTCTACTCCAGTAAAGAGTGACCGTCTTGGAAACCCACAGAGACAGGTCTATAGAGTCACCATGAATTGGAATCAACTCAAGGGCAGTGAGTTTGGAATTTATTTTTCGGTCTTGATGATTAAGAGGGAGCCCTGGTAGCACCGTGGATAAGTTCTCATTTACTGACTGAGAGCTTGGTGCCTAACACAATCGAAGCCTATTTCTCACAGAAGAGCTGGATGTGGCATTCAGCAGGGGACCTTCCAAACTTCTCATTCAAGGGTCCAGCCTGGCTCCTCCTTGTATCGTATGGCTCCCCTCTCCCTCAGGCTTCAGAGCCCACTGAAGGCTTGCTCACATCTTCTAGCTGAGGTGGAAGAGAGGCTACCAGATTGTCTGGAAGGCTTGGGATGGGCCTGCCCCTAGAGGTGTGCATTATTTTCTCTAGCATCCATTGGCCAGAAATCAGTCACGTGGTATCATGTAAGCACCAGGCCTGCTGGGAACTGTAGTCCGGCCTGCTGGGAACTGTAGTCCGGCTGAGCGCCCAGGCAGAAAAGGAAGCATGTTTTGTCAATAAGTAAGTTAGTCTGTGCTATGCTGTGGAACTCTGAAGGAGTCTCTTCTTGTTCATCTCTAAACCAAGGAAATGAGGCCTGTGTCTTTCCTAGGATGGCACAGATTCAGGAAGATAATGGCCGTCCTCTGACACTGTCCGTCCAGGTGATGCCCACTGTCTCCCGCTGGCCCGGGGCCAAGGATGTGGCAGATGGCAAAGCAACCATTGTGCTGTTGGTGGTCTTCCCAGCAGCCTCCTGAATGCATGCTTTGCCTCAGCTAGCTGGCCTTTGGTTCACACACATCTTTTCGACAACTCACCCACTGCTATCACTCATTGCCGACGGCCCTTGCCAACTGTGAGCTAGGACACAGGAAGGGTTTTATCTGCAGCCTGAGACATCCTGAAAAGAGGAAGCCTCCCTTCTCGGGTCCCTGGACGGCTGCCCACTGCACCTCACATTCTTTTCAGCCTAGAGGCTGACGGTAACCAGGAGCTCAGGGATTTGCGAAAGCAGCCAGCTAAGGAGGTCGTTGCTCGTGGGCAGAGCTCCTGGCACGGGGCCTGGAGACCATGGTCCTTCCCTCTCGTCCCATACAAGCCCCCGTCTTGCTCAGCCTCCCTAGGAAAAGGCCCAAGCTGCCGTCAGAACCAGAACTATAGTGTAGTGTACCCAGCTCCCTGCACCAAGTTGAAGTGGGCATTTTGAACATACGAGGCCCAGGTGACCGCTCAGCACGATAAAGGCAATCGCTTAGTTAGGTGCTGTCGAGTGGGACCTGACGCATCGCGACCCCTGTGTGCAGTGCGGTGGGAGGAACCCTGGCCGGGCCTGCACTGTTCTCACAAAAGTTATGTTTGAGCCGACTGTTGCAGCCGCCGTGTCTATCCATCTCATCGGGGATCTTTCCACTTTTCTACTCTACTCACTGGTGTCATCTCCAGGGTTTGGTCCCATCTGCTAGCATGTCCACGTCTAAAACATTTATTATGTGCTTGGGCTTGTTGAGGGAGAAAGGCGAGGCTTTCTGCTCCTGTAAAGAGTTACACGGAAACTCACAGGGCCGTTCTACCCTGTGCCACAGGGTCACTGTGGGTCGGCCTCGACTTGACGGCAGGGAGCTTGGTTTGGGCTGGGCATGCTGACTGCCTCGGTCTTCCAGAGGCCCACTTGCCATCATGGCACTCTTACAGACGAGCATGCTGGGGCACACACATCCGCTGGCCTTTCCAAGGCCGGCCAAGAGAGTGCTGTTAGTCAACTGCGGCACTGTCCAGTGGACCACGGTTCTCTCCCTCTCCCTCATGTCCTCCAGATGTGGGGACGGGGTGGCCCATTTCTCACAACGTAGAAAGAAGTAGAAGCTGTGGTTCTAAAAGAGTGCATTATGGACTCTGAGTGGCCCCTAATAAAATTCTCCAGACCTTCCAGGGCAAGATATTTAACCAAGACTTGGGTACAGAATCCAGGCCACTATCAATTAGATCTCCACCTGGTCTCTGTAATCCTAGGCGCATGGCTAAGCCTGCTGAACTAAGCTTCCTCAGTTGTAAAGCAGGCCCCAAATGGCCTGCTCTTTTTACCTCAGAAAGCTCAATACACACTCACTTACTCATACACACACACAACATTTCACACACACATTCACATAGTGCAACATGCCATTTCACACGCACACACCCACATCTCACATGATTTCACACGCACATGTTTACACCCTCCTATGCCCAGACTCTCTCTCACACACGCAGTCATGTACACAGTTGACCCTTTCATGTAAACCCACACGCGTCCAGTCCCACACACTGAGAGGGATCATTCTTCCCACTTGCCCACGCCCGCTCTCTGTTTCTCAATCATGCCTCATGACAGCACCAGGTGGGGCATCGCTCCTAACTCAATCTAGATTTCGGAGCTGTGTGCCAGGCCCTCGGCCAGACACTGGGGACACTGCCACACACAGGGACTCGCGGGCCATGTCACGAGTCCTATGCAACCTAGATGCATGGACACACATCAGACAAGGACTTTACAGGGGAATGGGTCCCCCAAAAGGAGAAAGGAGCATGAGTACTAGAGGTGTGCTTCTACCTCCAGTCTGTTGTCGACAAAACCGAGGCCCAGGCAGGTTCAAGACATGCTCCAAATCTGGGCAAATACTAGCAATATCAAAGTCAAAAATACAAAATCAAATCAAATTTGGAAATCAAATGAAAACTGGACCAAAAATAAAAAATAACTAAACTCCATCACATGCTGACGACCCCAGGCAATTGGTCCCTTCATTTTCTGGGGGAACAAAACTCTGCGTCTTTGCATCAGGAAAGTAAATCACCTTAAGATTTTAGGGCTAGGAGGTGGCTGAGTTGGGATGTGAACCTGGGCAGCCTGGCCGCAGAGACTGTGTTCTCCACCCTTTGAATCCAAGTCGGAGAGGATCCCCCCTCCCCCCACTCCACTCCTGGATGTGGGGTGCAGCCCTGCCCCTGGGCGTCCATGTGTACTTGTCACAACTGAGGACTGTGTTTCAGGAAAGTGAAGACCCAGGTCCCTGGCAGGGAGGTCCCACAGCAGCGGAGCAGCTGGTATGTCCCCGATGAGCTGAGGACTCGGCAGAGCAGACTCCCGCTTCAGGATTCTGAGCAGCTCTCAGAGAAGAGAGAGACAGGGAGCAGCCAGCCACTGTCAGCTGTTATCTCACACCCCTGGGTGCCAACTCTGGGCACTGACATTCCAGAGGGGCTGGGAGGTGGGGTTGTGCAGTGGAAGGGTAGGGGCTCCCGGAGGCTTGGGACGGGTCTGGGTGCAGGCTCTTCACCCTGTGCCCGGCCCCAGCGAAGGAGTGTGGAGGCCCGGGGGTGCTCGGGGCCCTCTGAGTGGCAGCTCCTGCAGCCACAGTCCCACGGAGGTTAAACAGGCTGTTCTCCAGTCAGCCCTTACTCCTACCAGCCCCACCCTGGACGGGGTGGACCATGGTGGTCCATTGGCTGATTTTCAGACTCAGATCACCAGGCCTTTCTTGCTAATCTCTCTTAGTCTGGTAGCTCTGCTGCTGAAACCCATTCAGCATTAGAGCAACGTGATGTGTTGGCTGGAACTTGAACCCAGTCTTCCATTGGAGAGATGAGACTGGTACCACTGAGCCAGCGCTGCCCCCTCAGAACAGGTATGGTGTCGGTGGGAGTAAAGGCTTACCAAATGCCACTGGATTGGCGCAATGGTTAAGAACCAGCTTCTGATTGAAAGCAAGGTCAGGAGTTTAACCCCCACCACCACAAGCAGTTGTGGCAGTTTGCTTCCATAAAGAGACCAGCCTTGGGTACCCGATGGGTCAGTTCTACTCTTTCTGGGAAACCACACCCAAATCGAGACGGATTCTGACTCACAGTAACTCCGTACAGGGTCTCCAAGATCGTGAATCTTTGCAGGAATAGTCACCCTCATCTTTCTCCCAAACAACAGGCTGGTGGATTTGAACTACTGACCTTTAGAGTAGCAGCCCGATGCCTAATCCCCAGCACCCTTCTATCTTACACCAAACGAAATCCAACTCACTGCCATCGAGTCGATGGTAAGTCATAGTGACCTTACAGCACAGGGTAGAACTGCCCCTGTGGATTTCCAAGACGGTCACTCTTTACAGGAGTAGAAAGCGCCATCTTTCTCCAAGAGTGGCTGATGGTTTTGAACTGTTGGCCTTACGGTAAGCAGCCTGAGTGAGTTAATTGTGCCAGCCTGGCCGATAATCACATGTGGGGCTAATTGAAAGGCAGAGGGATAAATGGGTGGTGAGCCTCGCCTTTCTAGTTCTCGGGTCTCTTGCTTTGTGATGGTCAGACCAGGGTGCAGCTGCCTTAGCAGTTCCCTGCTTCAGCTTGCAAGATTGACTTCCTACAAGACATCCCCAAGGAGAAGCCACATGGATCTATCTCAATGCAGTCCTGGGTGCTGGAGCAGCCATGTGGAGACCCCTGCTAGTGCTGAGATGCTTATTCGTTCACTGACTCAGCTTTCCTCCTGCAGTCGGCATCATTGCCTCTGTTTTGTGAGGTGGAGGACTTTGTGGACTGGTGCTGGGTTAATGGATTAATGTTGGACTTGTGGGCTTGGGCAGCATTGGGTTGGGATGTTTTCGTGATGCACATTTTCTTTACATAAAACTCTCTTATACATGAGTTGCTGTGGGTTTGTTTCTCCAAAGTACCCAGACTAATACACAGCCCCATGTGGATCCTCTATGCTATCAGGGTTCCTCACTTGGCCCTATAGGGCTGCTGTAAGTCAGAACCCACTCCAAGGCCACTTGGTGATAATCTTCTGAAAATTTTAGGATGGTTTTAGAAGCATGGACATGTGTAGGTAGAACAGGTCTGCTTGCATCACTTCCTGCGGACCTCACGCTAAGCCTGGGGTCCCTTCCCTGTTCAACGCGGACTGTGCTCGGTTGTCAGTGAGGTGAACGACAGAGGAGATGGAGGTTAGAGAGAGTTTCGTACAATGCTGGCTCCTGCCACGGTTCATTTTATTCATTAAAGAAAGAAAACAAGTTCCCAAGATTTATCTTTCTCTAATGAGCTATTATTGTAATTAATCTCAAATCCTGGGCTTATCTCCAAAGGTTAGTACCTGTTGGTAACATGATTTTGGTTATGTCATCCACGGGCTTATCTGCATCTTCTTCCGGGTGATTACATTCTCAGCCTCTTGTCTTTTATGATAATGCACCACCTCAGTGTGCTTCACACCAGAATTCAAGTTAAATGATCCTCCCTTTAGCACTCTTAAGTGTGCATCTTTCCTGGTGTGTGTGGGTGTGAGAGAGAGAGAAAAGAGAGAGGAAAGAGAGGGCTAGATGCTAACTTCCCAGAGAGCATGATTCATATCTAGTTCCTCGCTATACTTAGCATTTGTCCCGTCTTTTCTAGGTAAAGGCACTGCAGTAAGTGCCTTACAGGGATCACCTCCTTTAATCCTCCCAGCAGTCCTATTTGATAGTACTATCACAATCCCAATTTTACAAGTAAGGAAACAGATACTCAGGGAAGTGGATTGAGTGAGCTGGGGAGCCGGGCCTCCAAGCCAAGGGATTCCTCCCAGGACCATCACTGCTAAATCCTGCCTCCCCCTCAAGGCTTCCAACCTCCTGTTGAGAATTTGCATTTTCACCCCGGATATGCTGAACAGGATCCTGAGTTTAGCACCCTCTAACAATGACCTGAGGATCTTGTTATAATCCCCTGGGGATCTTATTAATATCTAGATTCTGATTCAGTATATCAGAATCAGGGTGGAGGGACGTCCCCAGCAGGGGGCCAAGCTATGAGGAAAAGGGTTCCAAGCCCTGCCCAGAGCCCCGCATCTAGGGAGCACTTGGAAAGGCATGTTGATTTGAGGTCTTACACTCATTTTGTTAACGGGAGGATGAAGCTTGGCGCTATGAAACCATTGTGGGTCAGGAAGTAACAGAAATCATGATGTGTCGAGGCTTCGGCAAGAAGGACTGCGCTTTCTCCCCCCACAGAAGTCTGGATGTCGGTGCTTCCAGGATGGGTGCTTGGAGCAGTTTGCTATTAAGCCTTCTTCTTGCCTCTCTGTCCGCTTGTCCATGGCCTAATGGCTGCTTGTGCCCATGGACAAGCTCACTGCCCAAGCTGGCTGCCATGGTTGGAGGTTTCTTGTCTGAGTTTGGAAGGAGGAGGGATAATTCCTGAAGCCCTTCACTCCTCGTGCCACTCCCAGGAGAAGCAAAATTAGCTGCCCCCTTAGCAGCTTTCTGCTTTTGCTTCACAAGCCAGAATGGGGCATGCAGCACAGCTTGCTGAGAGAGAGGTTGGGAAAAGTAACCATCAGGCATCCCAGCCTCTGCCATTAGAAGAGACCAAAGAAAACAAGGGGTGGCCATTGGATAGACAAGCTGATAGCATGCAGGATAGTAACCTGTACAAGGGGACCTGATAAAGCAGTAAGATGGGCCTGAGTTCCTATAATAGGTAAAAGAGATGGCCTTATGATCTTAAGGCTGCACCTGGGACTGCAGCTGTCATCCCAGGGTTCTTTCCAGTGTTCTAGTGATCACTTGCCCCTTGGTCTGTCTGTTGAATAGGAGGCATGTAAGTATTTATTGCAGGGTAGGTTACTGGCTTCCAAAGGATAGACTATATACAAGCCCAGTGTGACCCCTCCCTGCGACACAGAACTGTTCTACACTGTTGGACAAATGCTTAAGGATTGTCTGCCATCTGACAGCCATCGTACCAGGTTGGGATGCTGCTGCAATCAAACAGGTGCCACTTGGCCTCCTCTTGTGAAAAACGTTTTTTGCGAATGAAGTTTTACAGACACGATCATAAACATGCAATGATTCATGTGCACCCTGACTCAATTCATCCATCGCAGCCCTCTCCACACACCATCATGTTACCCACTGTCCTTCCCATTTCCTGTTTCTAGCCCCTCCTCCTTTCCTAACCCTCTGAACTTTGTCCCTGGGTAAATGCTGCTCTTCTGATCTTGAAGGGGTGATTATCCTGATCTGGAGGTAAAGAAGGTGACTAAGGGCCATGGTCGTGGGGAGCCCCTACCAGTCTCTAGCCAGTAGTTCTGGTCTCTTTTATGACTCTGCTTTCTCTTCTACATCCCCTACTCTACCCCCTACACACACACACACACACACACACTCACTCACTATACCCAGGACCTTTGGATAGGATCCTTTTCAGAGGACTTGGTGGTGGTGGCTGGGTACCATCTGGTTCTCCTGGTCTCAGACTCGTGGGGAGTGAGGTTTATGTGGTCCATTATTTCAGTGGACTCATTGTTTCCACGTGTCCTGCAGATTTCCATCACTCATCTTTCCTCTGGAGGGAGAGAGGCCAGTAATTGCACCTCAGATGGCTGTTCACCCAAAGGAAGGCTATTGACATTGTGGGTTATGCTATGCTAATCGAGTATGGTGCCACCTGTGCCTCGATGAGCTCATTGGTCAGTGGAAACAAAAGTGTGAAACAAGCATGTGCACGTGAGTGGTGATGAGCGCCAGAGAGAGAGACAGCTCACCTGCAGTGTGCAGGGAAGTCTTCTTTGTAAGAAGGTGGCATTGGAGCATTGTCTAGAAAGAGGAGTAGCTACTTTTCAGGCTGCAAAGGTGAAGTGGGTCGCCTTACTCCCAGACACAGCATGTACAAAGTGTGGAGCTCCCTTAACTCTGGAGTAAGACTGCGCTTCCCCCCACCCACCCACCCTGATGGATCATTTTGCAGCAGTGAGTTGCTTGCACACACATCCTCTCATTGGAATGCCTTCATTGCTCAGCTCACCCATGTTTTCCCAAACTCACCGACATCTAGATGCCAACTCGTAGTAACTGTCTAGGACCGCATGGAATCACCCCTGTGAGTTTCTGAGACTGTCACTCTTTAAGTAGAAAGCCCATCTTGCTCCCAAGGAGCAGCGGATGATATTGAACTGCTGACCTTGTGGTTAGCAGCCCAACTTGTAACCACTGTGCCACCAGGAGTCCGCTCTTTTCATTCTACTCAACGGCAACTCTGCCCAGGAAGTCTTTTCTGACTGGCATTGTCCTGCCTTCTCTGGGCTTCTGTGATAGTCTACGATGTTTCTTACTTTGCTGGCTGTGTGTGTGTGTGTGTGCTCTGAGGACAGTTTGTGTGTCTCATTCATCTCCACTGTCCAGGACCCAGTTACTACCCAAGTAGTAGTTAAGGAATTCAATGGAATGAGTGCCTTCCATTCAGTGATGAGTGAAGGAACAAATTCTGGGAGGTGTGGAGAGCAGGCATGATGGGTCTCAGATACAATTGAAGGGAGTGAGGTTCAAAGTGTGAGACCCAAGTGCACAAGTGAAAAGATCAGGGTCACAGGTGGTAAGTGACCTAGAAGATGCCCACTCCTCTCTCCCATCATGTTCTCTCTCTGTCTAGAAGAAGCAAGGGCCCTGATTTGGGTTGTAGATCCCAGATGAACAGAACCCCTAGTCCTTTCGTAGTAGGACTAGCATATGACCGCCAACATTCTAAAAGCATATGACCTCCAACATTCTAAAAGCATATGACCTCCAACATTCTAAAAGAGAGGGAGAGGGAGACGAGAGACCATGGGGTGGGGTGGGGCTCAATCGCTCCCCTTTCCATGTTCTCACTTCTCCCTCATTCTTCAGCCCCACCCCAGAGATGGGTAGTAGCTTTCCCCCTATAATCCCCAGTCCATAGAAAAAGAAGCACTTCTGAAGTCTCTGGGTACCCCAGTAACAAAGAGCACCTCCTCGTCTTCTCAGCATGAAGACCATGTCCCCATCCCGAGTCCTCCTCATCGGAAGGGTGGAGACATGAAATGATTCTGAGGCCTCTGGGTAGACACAACATCTCAGCTCTAAGGTCAGCTTCTCAGGCCACCCCTTTAAAGTAAGTCTCCCCAACTCTGTACTGCTAAGCTAATCTCTATTTCCGACCACATGCCTTTTTGCCACCAACTTGATCCCAACTCATGTGTGCGTCAGAGCAGAACTATACCCCCTAGGGTTTTTGGTGGCTGAATGTTCAGTAGTAGATTGCCAGGCCTTTCTTCCAAGGTGCCCCTGTGTAGTCTCAAACCTCCAGCCTTTTGGTCAGCAGCTGTGTTAGGCAGGGTTCTCTAGAGAAACAAAATCAGGGCATTTTATTTACATATATATAGAGAGAGAATTAGACAGCATGAAGGAATATAACAGCTAATTTGTCCACATAACCATATAGAGGGTTCAGTTCAACTCACTTCCTTGGAATAGTTAATATACTGGAAGTCCTTCAACTCATGAGGGCTGCTGGGTCCAAGGTCAAGGAAGCAGACAGCTGAGTCTTCCCTCAGGCAACGCAGGCAGTCTGCCCACAGGCAGCAAACATCAGGGCAGGTCACCAACAGTCAGCAGCTCATGAGCTTAGCGAAGCAGGCCCAGATGGGATATTGAGCTCAAGAGATGTACACACCAGCAGCATAGTAAAGCAGGTCTCAAAGGAACCCCAAGCTCTAGCAATAAGATCCATGAGTTGGCTTGCCCCACAGGTAGTGTAGCTCACAAGTTGAGGCAGAGAAATAGCTAAAGCAGCCACACTCTGGTCCAAGCACCAGCGAGCAAGAGAGAGAGGTGCGGGGCTTGACAAGCCATTTATCTCTTTGCCCTCCAATCAAATTGCAACCTGATTAATCCCACATGTTCCTGTTGGCCAGGTTGGCACAATAAACCTACCTATCACAGAAGCTGAACTCGCTAATCATTTGCACCACCCAGGGACTCCTTTCCCACCTCACAGTTCCCTATTTCCCTCCCAGCACTTAGCACAATTACGGAAAGCGTTTACTTAGGTTTGGTCCATCTACCTATTGCCCATAAGCAGGGATCCCACCTATCCTATTCATCCCCATGCCCTCAGTTCCCTGCACATAGAACACATACCCAGCCAATATGAAGTGAATCAAGAAATAACTGTACGTGGTATGGCTTTTATTCCTAACTAAAAAGTGGTCTTAAGACAATATTATTGCATCTCTGCTTTTAGAAAATCTCTGAGATTTCCTTCTGGTTGTATCTCTTCTGATCTTCGTAGTCATTCTGTGAGACAGCTAGTCAGCTCCCTGGTGTTCTGTCAGGAAGAGCAAGCTCGGGGTGCTGCTGAGCTTTCCCAGAGTCACGGGCATTGGAGGAAAAGAGACGCACGGCTCCTACGGAACTGTGGCGCTGTGAAGAACGAAAAAACGACTCAGTCTTCCAAGAAATCCCATCAGAACGTTCTTTAGACTCAAGACTTCAGCTCAGTTACTTTAGCCACTTCATCGGAAAGACTCATCACTGGAAAAGGACAGCGTGGTTGGCAGCGTGGTTGGGCTGCGATCCACAAGGTGAGCTATCTGAAACCACTAGGCACTCTTCAGGAGAAAGACGAGGCTTTCTGTTCCTACAAAGAGTTACCCTGCCTAATAGGATCGCTATAGAGTCAATACTGGCACTCGGGTTTTGTAAAAATGAGGGAACGCCTACAGGAGATGGATGGGTGGAGATGGCAGCCGTCACCGTGGGCTCAGACATGCCAAGGATCTTGAAGATGACACGGGTCCAGGCGGACCACATTCTATGCTATCTAGGGTCACCATGAGGTGACACTGATTCCACGGTGGCTCACAGCAACAATAGCAACAACAGCATGTATGGAGCACCTGCTGGGTGCTTCCGCACATGTGACTGAGAATACTAGCCCGTGGATACTGTCATCCCGTGCTGTAATGTTTAGCGAAATCCAATGGAGGACACCATGTTCAAGCCACTTAGGAGCAGTGCGTGTCTGGAAAGGGCGAGGACACAAAGCTAGCTGTGGGTGCGACTCATCTGCGTCCTTGACAACGGTATCTGCATGCACAGAGTGACTTCCACCCCTAGGGGATGCTGAAGCGGTGATGAACACTGTGCCCTCTGCAGAGAGGAGGGGGCTGCCCTGTGGCTGCAGAGCACCGGGAGACGTTTAGAAGTCACGGGTGTGCATGAAAAGAAAACAAAATCCTTCAGGGTTCAATGCCGCTGAGAGAGGGGGATTTGAAGCCAAGGGGCACTGAACATAAAGATCCAGGTATGTAGGACGCCACTGAAAGGACTGGAATTAGGGACTCTGGACTGGACCTCCAGCAAAAGCTCCTGGGATGACGGGGAACTGGTCCCCCAGGTGCTTGCTCAGGGCTTCAGCAGGCAGACTCTGGAAACGGCTGCTGCCTCCTCCCTTCTGGCACCCAAACAGAGCGCTGGAGACTAGCAAAGACAAACAGATCGTGGCTCCGGAACCAGGTCTGCCAGCAGGAAACGTCCCAAAGGGGCAGCCTCTGTCTCACATTCGCTTTCCAGGTCTCAGTCCGTGCTCCCAAGAGAGTGGCTCTGCATTACATCCAGAAGCCTGGCTGCAAGGGAGTCTGGGGAAGGGAGACCGGAGCATCTCATCCTCTGCAGTTCACTGGCATCCTAGGAGGGAAGTAGAAGGAAGCCGAGCAAGTATCTACAAGGCCTAACCCGAAGCACGGTTGGGGCTCCTTCTCATATATAAGTGTTTCTTACAAATCAAAATTAAATATGACACCATGAAAGT
The DNA here is from genome assembly GCF_000313985.2 of Echinops telfairi. Taxonomy (NCBI): domain Eukaryota; kingdom Metazoa; phylum Chordata; class Mammalia; order Afrosoricida; family Tenrecidae; genus Echinops; species Echinops telfairi. The sequence goes on from NW_022103898.1 coordinate 18,105,788, forward strand.
GAACAGTAGATTAAAGGAGCATTTATGTACAAGCAAACACCTCTTGGGATTGGGTTTCTTGGTTTGGAGGTTTCAGGTCATGGTTTCATGGGCATTCCAGCTAATTGATTCACTAGTATATTGAGTACTTCCTTTCTAACTCCTAGTTCGTTATGTGGTGTCTAGGGTCT
>NW_022103898.1:18108890-18110280 GCF_000313985.2 Echinops telfairi
GTCTCTGCCACATGTCACATTAAAAAAAAACAACCTCACCACCACCAAGTCCATTCTGACTCATAGCAACCCTTACAGGACAGGGTAGACCTGCCCCCATGAGGTTCCAAGATGGTAACTCTTGATGGGAGGAGAACGCTTCATCTTTTTCTTTCAGAGCAGCTGGTGGTTTTGAACTGCTGACCTTGTGTTTAGCAATGTGTTGCGACCCACAGGCATAACCCATGGTACCTCCAGGACTCCTTTTGTCACATTTACGAACAGAACAGTCTCTATTGGAAATGTTATTTGAACCCCGAAAGGGAAAATCAGACCCTGAGAAATGTGTGGCTTGCCGTCCCAGCCCATCTCCTCCGTCACCAACTCCAGGGCTTGCGAAAACCAGCTTTCCTGGGGCCCCTGGAAGCAAGTGTTGAGAACTGAGGAATGGAGCCAGGGGCAAAGGTGAGTAATCAGAGTTGGAGAAAGCAGAGATGTGCTAATTTTAGCATCTGTGAAACACTGTTGTCCCAAGATTTATGTAATATCCCCTTGCACATGCTTAGCCCTGTCCCCAGGTCCCCACCCCTGTGACTGCAGAACCCACCCAGGCACTGATAGACTTCAGATTGCGACAAATGGCTGGAATCTGTTGCTTTAAATAGAGGTGTTTGGCACCCTCATAGATGCCAAGTCTGGCAATGTCGGACCCTCGGTATTCACCCTGCTTAAGTCCAGCAACAAAGGCAGTGAGTTCCCTTCAGTCTCGTGTCTCGAAGGCAGAATTTCGCATCATCCTCTAACCTGGACAAAGCCTTCTGCTTCTGAAGGCTTCCCGGCGTCAGTCCAATCCTGTGGGCTGCCTGCCTTCCTCTTCTGTCCCCTCCGCTTTTATTGAGCCTCTCCCCCTCTTCTTCCTGGACCCTCTTCTTCAAGACAAGAATTTAAAACAGACTGAAAGTAGACTTGATGGGCCCTTTATGGAAGCATATAACTTCATCTCCGAGTGACTTGAAAGACAACATCATGACCATACTAACAACCTATTGCCATCAAGTAAGTCCTGCCTCCTTGTGACTGCGTGTGTCACAGAAGAGAACTGCGATCCCAAACCATTGTGCCTCCGGGGAACTCTTCAATAGCACTGGCTCTCTCTTATTGAATGTTTATTCAGTTCTAATCATAGCCACAGACAAACAACAACAACAACTTCACTGGAGTCTATTCTGACTCATAGCGACTTCATAGGACAGAATCGTACTGCTCCCTGAAGATGGTGAATCTTTGTGGGAGAAGGCAGCCTCCTCCTTCCCCCACAGAATGCTGGTGGTCTGAGTTAGTTTATTTTACCAACCTGGCCGGTAAACACATGTGGGGTTAATTGAAGAGCAGAGAGATAAATGGCTCAGTG
>NW_022103898.1:18110597-18122677 GCF_000313985.2 Echinops telfairi
TGGACATATGGGTTAATGGGTTAATGTTGGACTTATGGGCTTGGACAGCACTGGGTTGGGATGTTTTCTTGATGTGCACTTAAACTTTATATAAAACTCTCTCTTATACATGAGTTGCTGTGGATTTGTTTCTCTAAAGTACCCAGACTAATACATGGGCTCAAACCGCTGACCTTATGGTCAGCAACCCAACTGGTAGCCCACTGTCCTACCAAGGCCCCTTCCAATCATGTTCAGTTGTTTAAAAATGAAACAATACACGTTCTCAACCACATTACACATGTGGGGATTTGATTTTGTTTTAAACTGCCCTAGGAAATAGAGCTATCTTAAGATTTAAACACATTTGACAAAAGTAGATATATTTTTAAAAATAGGCGATAAACACATGGAACGAAGCTAAACATCATTAAGTTGTCAGACAAAGGCAAATGCAGACTCGGATGAGCTATTGAAAGATTGACGGTGCAAACTTAGGGGAGGCTGCGCCTTACTAGTGGGTACGCAAAGTGTTACAACCACTATGGAGGCATGGTAATTTCTTTTAAATACAAGGGTATACATACCGTATGGTCTGGCCATTCCTCTGGTCGGTATCTCTCCAAGAGAAATGAAGAAATATCCCTATTACCATTCATAATGGCCCCAAACTGGAGACCACGCAAACATTAACCAAGTGGCGAATGGATCAGCAGCAGTGTGGTACATCCACGTGGTGGAATGCATCTCTGTGATAAAAAGGGAAAAGAGCAACCTACGCGTGCAGGTGTGTTTATCTTCTCGGCCATGCACTGAAGTGCCAGGAAGGCCCTGGCTTGAGGCAGCCCATGTGCATGTCTCCTCACCAGCAGGATTCTGGCCCGGCTGAGCTGGGTCCTCTGTTGTTCAGTGTCTTTGACTCAACCTTCCCGAAACTCTCCCAAGTTCTTCTCTAGTTGATGGTAGAGCTATTGTTCTTGCATCCAGAAGACCGAGGTCCTGGCTCCTTGTTGCCTTGCAGGTGGAGACCTCCCTCAGCATCAGTAGGTCAGCCTCAGCTCCCGGGGGCTCCTGTCCGATGTGTCTTGACACACATCCCTTTGGAAAGGTCCATTCACAATATGGCAGCTTGCTCCTAAGCCAGCAAGTATGAAGCGAGTGAAGAGTCTGCGGACATCAAGACAGAGACCCAGTCAGGGTGCAGTGTAGCAACGATGAAACATACAGCTTTCCTCTAGTTCCTAAATGCTTCCTACCCACCCCCAATATCATGACCCCAATTCTACCTTACAAGTCTGGCTAGACCAGAGGATGTACAGTGGTACAGATAGCAACTGGAAACACAGGGAATCCAGACAGATGATCCCTTCTGGACCAGTGGTGTTAGTGGCAATACCAGGAGAGTTGAGAGAGGGTGGAGTGGAAAGGGGGAACCGATTACAAGGATCTACAGATAACCAGCTCCCTGGGGGACGGACAACAGAAAAGTGGGTGAGGGGAGACGTCGGACAGTGTAAGATATGGCAAAATAATAATTTATATATTATCAAGGGTTCATGGGGAAGGGGAAATGGGGAGGGAGGGGGAAAATGAGGAGCTGATGCCAGGGGCTTGGGTGGAAAGCAAATGTTTTGAGAATGATGAGGACAACAAAGATACAAATGTGCTTTACATAATTGATGTATGTATGGATTGTGATAAGAGCTGTATGAGCCCCCAATAAAATGATTAAAAAGAAATAAGTAAATGTTTAAAAATAAATGTAATTCTACATATTAATGGCTATTGGCCATGATTTGGATCTTTATGTTTTTATTCATCCATAAGAATTCTGAACTTATAAGAACATTAAAGCTTTTCACACACACACTTATGACGGAGACTTACTTGTATACCAGGTGGCAAATTCACAGGAGTGGCATCCTTCCCCACACCCATATTCTCGAGACAGGTCCCAGGTCCTGCCACCCAGAAGGGGCAGGGACTATACAGGGCTGTGAACACCAGAGGCGAAGGGCCAGTGGAGCCTTCTTAGCGCGTGTCCACTGTCCCACACAGCAGTTCCGACAAATGTCAGGGGCATGATGCTGAGCAGAGGAAGTCAGCCATCCTGTCTGCTTCCACTTATGAGACTCTGGAACAGGAGACCTGGGTCTGCAGTGACAGAAACCAGGTACATGGCTGGCTGGTGCTGAGAGAACACGGCGGTTCACTGGAGAGAGAAAGCCCAGGGGACTTTTGAGAGTGACACAAGTGTGTATCGTCTTGAGTGGTGGAAGGTTGTACGGGCTGATAGATTTAGCAGCATGCTTAGAAGGAAGGCCTTTTCTTGAATGCAAATTATCTCTATAACTATTTTCTAAAGAGCTCTAATGTACTGGGATTTTTTTTTTAATCCATCCCCCTATTACCTACAAGGAGATGGAGGTTCAAAATGTTCCCGTCATTACACAGGTTAATCACCAGGTCTTTCTTCCTAGCCTGCCTTATTCTGTAAGCTCTGCTGAAAGCCATCCACCATGGGGGACCCAGCTGGTACTTGAAATACCAGTTGCGTAGCTCTGACATCATAGCAACACTGGAGTCAGCGTAATTCAACAGACTGACAGATGGGTGGTGGGCTCTCTTGGTTTGGCAGTCATATCCCCTTCCCACCAATCCGACAGGGAATTGCTCTGTGATCAGACAATGATGTGTGATGTGGGCTCAGCGCTACCACGGTGCCAGTATCGCCAAGGGGGCAGTTCACGCTGGGGAGACACACAGTTCAATTATTTTCCCCTCATCTTAGCTCCTTTGTGGGTCTTAGTGACCCAGTGCTGCCATTGCACAAATATCACAAGTGGGTGATTTTACAGAACACCAACTTATTTTCTCCCTGTTCAGGAGATTAGAAGTTCAAATTCAGAGTGCTGGCTCTAGAGAGAGGTCCTTTCTTATCTGTTTCTGCTTCTAGTAGCTGCCAGCAGTCTTGGACATTCCTGGGCCCGTGGGTGCAGCTGCCTCTGTTGTGCACTTGGGTAAGAATCACACGGAGGCAGCGTCTGTCCGGTTCCACTAGGGGGAGGGAAAATCACCATCATCGCCATCAGCTGCCTCCACCTTCCAACCATCCCTCACGCAGCGTTCTCCTCCCCTCTCCTGGCTTTGATTATTCATGACAACGGCCACACAGCTCACATAGGACTCCCCGTGATGGGGCTTATGAAGGAAGCGAACAGGTTCTGATTCAGGATCAGAAATACTCTTTGATCAGGACAGCCTCTTCTCAACCTTGCCCTGCGGCAGGCCTCCCTCTGGCTCTTGGCCTGGCTTCTGCCCTGCTGGAGCAACATTATAAAGGCCTATTAGCACTGCAGATACATATGCCAAAGGACAGTCCTACGCCATCAGCCCAAAGACCCTCGGCTCTACCGCCATGGGTCAGTAACTATAGCTTCCCAATTAAGTGCCAGGAGGCATCCCACTCCCCAGGCACACTCCGCCTCGTGGCGAAGGTACTCAGCTTTCCTTGTTCCCGTGGGCTGGGAAGGCCACAGCTCTATCTCATGCTCCCGCTCCAGGTTTTACGGCTGGCACTCCTCCAGCGTCACAGCTCGCTATCCCTGGATCTCAGGGTCCAAAAGACCTGCTCTGTTTCTGACTCTTCTTTCTTGATGGTAATGAAATCCCACCTTCCTGAAATCCCACATACCGCATTTTATGCTTAGCAGGATGTCAAAAATGACCGATCCCCATGTAAGAATAACAAGCTTTTACCAACACAATCAGTGCTGTTAAAATACACTCACGGCTGAATCATATATCCCTCTTGGCATCTGCCCCCACCTTACCCAGGTCCATCAGGAAGAAGTCCTTGGTGGGAGTTAGAAAGAGTATGGTTAGAAGAATCAATCATATCGAGTAATTCACTGTGGCATAACTAGTGTCTGTCTCCTCCCTGTGCTTCTATCTAACTGTCTATCACACAGCTCTTTTTATAACTCAGAAGTGACCACATTTCAGGACCCACCGTACAATGAATTGGTTATGTTCATGATAATGTAACAAAGGCATCTCTATTTCCAAACTGGGCAACATACAAAGCAATGGAGCTTGGGATCCCAGTGTACATTTAAGGTGAATACAAAACAGTCCTTATCCTTGAATAAGGAAGACCAAAGAAGCATCCATGCATTTGAAGTGTGGTTCTGGAGAAGAACATTGGAAGTACCATGAGCTGCTGAAAAGACAGACCAATGTGTCTTGGAAGAAGTACAGCCAGAGTGCTCCCTAGAGGCAAGGATGGCGCGACTTCGCGTTACCTGCTTGGGACATGTTGTCAGGAAAGACCAGTCCTGGAGAAGAGCGTCGTGTGTGGCAGTGGAGGGGCAATGATAGAGAGGAAGGTCCTCCAGGACCTAGACCAGCGGCTGGAGCCTAAGAATGAATGGCAAGGATGGCCCAGGACCCGGCAGTGTTTTATTCTGCTGTGCCCAGCAGAATGGCGCCTACCACCACCACCACCACCATCCTGTAGGACATTGACCTCCGAGTCCCCCTTGCCTTTTCAGTGCCTTACACATAACAGATGCTCAGGAAATGCATGTTGAGTGAGGAAGTCCTCACGGTTCAGCTAATGGCAACTCTTATTTTTCTCCCTTGCAAAGAGTACCTAGCAAGAGTTCTCAGCCTTGCCTGCACATTGGAATCACCCGGAGAGCGCGAAACAACCCTGTGGCTAGGCCCCCACCTCAGAACAATTACCTCAGAATATCCAGAGAGGTGAGAAGGGGGAGGATCAGATGTGGACATTTTCGCAGCGCCCCCAGGTGATTCTAGTGTGCAGCGAACATCGCGTGCCAGGAAGCTAGAAGAAAGCAAGCAAATTGCTCAGGGTCCAGTTCTGCGATCAGGACAGACTGCCAAAGCAATAGAGTCCCTAGTCAGAGACTCAAACAATGGGGTGAGGCAGGGGGTTGGGGGTGGGGGGCAGACACCCAGATGGGCTCCTTGAAAGCTGTCCCCACCCTCTGCTTTGATGGGCAGGTGGGTGGAGCTGGGAGCAACCAAGAGCCCATCCTCAAAGGTTCTGGTCCAGCGGGGAAGGTCCACCTGGAAGCATTTATGCTGGAAACTCTCCCTGAGTGGGTGCGAGCCCTGAAAATCACTGCCAGACGTCTCCCGAAGAAGAACAGGCCCATGTTTGCAGTGACGTCATTGGGGGCAGGGAAGGAGGGGGGGATGCAGGAGTGTAGACTGTACCAGGTGACACTGTCGGAAGGGTGACATCCAGAGAGCTGCCTCTAAAATCCGGGTGCAGTGTTGGCAGGAGACTGTTACCGTTGGCTTGTAAAGGTCTTCCTGACTTGTTCTATGAAGAGGCTTCGAGACACTCCTGGGAAAACGCCACTATCATTCACATCTATTTTTCCACGAACTTTGGGAAGCCCCCTCATATTGACTCTTCTCAGCCAACACCATCCTTCAAGCCTTGCTTCCACTTTGGCCACCCTCATTCCCGTCCAGATGAAGCAATGGAAATGCCTGGTTTGGCTCGGGCACCCTCTCACCATCAGAGTGTCCTCTTTGCCCTTGAAGACTCTAAAGAGGTCTTGGGCAGCCGACGTGCCCTCTGCCGTCATGTGATGGCTCGAATGCTCCTGCCACCAGCGTCGACTGGGATCCAAGTGGAGTGAAATCCTCGACAAGTTCTGTCTTTTCTCCCATTAGCGCGGTGTGACCTGTTGTGGGGCCCGGTCGTGAGGATTGGGGCTTTGCTCGCATCGAGCCAGAATCCATGCATCCTCTATCTTCAGCGGCAAGTGCTTCGAGCCCTCCTCGCGTTCAGCAAGCCAGGGTGTGCCTTGTGCCTGTCACGGGTTATTAATGAGCCTTCCTTCAACCGGATGCCGCATCCTCCTGCATGGAGCCCAACATCTCACCCTGTTTGCTCAGCTTACGATTGAACAAGCAGTCACACCCGGCACTGTCCCCTGGTTCTGTGTGCGGGCCTGCCTCTGCATCTACAAGGTTGGCCTGAGTACAGTGAAGTGATCGGGGATTTCCGTTCTCCCCAATGTTATGCAGAGTTGGGGATCACCCACACTGGTTATGATTTGAAAGTAGATCTCCAGGTCTTTCTATGGAGGAGCCTCGGAGGGGGTTCAACCTTCCAGCCTTGGCTGGTGCACTAATGCTTCCCTCTTTGTGCCACCCAGGGCCTCCTGTTCACTCACTGCCAGCTCAGTGATTTCAACTCGCAGTGACTCCATATGATAAGGTACAACTGCCCCGTGGCATTTGGGCTGCTAACCGAAAGGTCAGCAGTTTGAAGCCACCAGCTGCTCCGTTGGAAGAAAGACGGGGCGTTCTATTCCCATAAAGACCTACAGTCTTGGAAATCCACACGGTAGTTCTACTCTGTCCGATAGGGTAGTTACGAGTTGACATGAACTTGCTGGCAGTGAGGTGGGTATAATCTTTTCGGGCAGGAGAAAGATGAGGCTGTCTGCTCCCGTGAACAGTTACAGTCTCAGAAACCCTGAAGGGAAGGTCTACCCTGTCCTGTAGGGTCACTGCGAGGCACAGTCGTTGGATGGCAGTAGGTGTGTGTGTCGGGGGTGGGGGAGGCTGTAGTAGTAGTTTTTAAGCTTTACAGAACAGGCTACAACATCTTTCTCCTATGGAATGGTGACCCACTGACCTTGCCGTTGGAAGCCAACTGCTTTAGTCACTGAGTCACCAGGGCTCCTTAAGGACACCTGTGGACAACGGAAAACAACCTCCCACTACTACTGAGCCAGCAGTGACCCACACAGACCTTAGATAGGGATTTTTGAGACTGTATATCTTTATGGGAACAGACAGCCTCATCTTTCTCCTGAGGAGTGGCTGGTGGGCTTGAACCTCAGACCCTGTGGTTGGCAGCCCGATGCTGACTCCCCAGCATTCATCCCTCCGTAATCACTCCCACCTGAATGTGGTACAGACAGGACATGAGAGGTACAGGAAGAAGCCCAACCAGGAAGTGTTAGCACCTCTTTACCCCGGGGACCCATAGGCTTGCCCTGAGGAATTGGCATTTGAAGGTCTCTTTTATAACTTGCCCCTCCCAGGTATGGGAAACTCAAACAACCAACCCCCCTGTCCTCGGGCCCATCACCACTCAGAGCACCCCTAGGAGGGGTCTGCAGGAACTTCAGAGGAAAATGGGATGAAAAGATCCTGGAAGTTTCCTCGACCTTTTTGAAGCCCTCTTGTATATTCCTCAAGGAGCCTTGGTGGCGTCGTGGGCTACAAATGGGGATGCTAACCACAAGACCCCCGGTTTGAACTCACCTCCCTGGGAGAAAAGTGATGGGGCTGTGGGCTATGGAAAGACTGACAGCCTCGGGAACACACGGGGGCACGTCTACTCTGCCCTGTCGGGTTCCTGCGAGTCGGGTTCTACTCTGCGGAGGTGTGTTTTCTTGGCTTTCTCTGATCCTCACTGAGTGAGCTGAGAAGGAGCCCCGGGCTTGCTTGGCAGCTGCCCTGAGTAGGTGAGGATGTGGCTTGTCAGGAGGAACGGTCTGTAGAGAGGACCTTGGCTGTGCGTGCATGCCAGCACCCTGCCTGGGTTTGAAATGTGTTCTCCCATCACCCCCCAGCAGGACCCTCATTTTTTATCTTAAAATGGACTTCCCCCTCCCTCCCCTCCCCTCTGCTCCCCTCCCCTCCTCTGCTCCAGCATCCGTTCCAGCGCTGCTGTGGAACAGCTGTGCGGACGCCGTCTCTCATCAGCTGCCTTATCTCCCCGTGAATAATGTTTCCCTTCCCGAGGGGCAGCCAGGCAGGAGGCCCGCCCCAAGGCCCAGCAAGTCCCTGACAGCACTGGGAACTCAGGCAGCTGTTGGAGAACAGGCCTCCCAGTTCCCTGCAGTGGGAGAGGGCTAAGTTCTCCACCCCTCCATCCCTGGAAGAGGGCGAAGTCCTCCACCCTGCAGATGTGCCACCCTAGGCCTCTAGAGACTGGACTCACCCTGGGTGCAGACACCATGCTTGGTACTGGGGAAAGATAGGCACTTCAGACTTGGCCTTCTCCCTAGACGGGCACAGTATGTGGGAGAGAAGATCCTCCCTAGTTGTCTAGCTTCCTGGTCTCAATTGTTCTGTGTTCTGTGACTTTGGAAGCAGACCCTGGCTCTCCGTTTCCTTCGCCTGCAAAACGGGGACCATGAATACCACTTTTGCTTCCCAGGATTAAAAGAAGAGCTGGAACTGTGAGTTGACAGCGCAGCTGCCAGAAATGCAAGCCCCATTCCGAAGAGGACGTGGAACAGACCCATCATTGCTGACATCAGGTGGACTTGGGCTGGGAGCAGAGAAGACCAGAAAGATATTTCCTTGTGTTTCATTGACTAGGCAAAGGCATTTGACTCTGTGGATCACAGCGAATTATCGGCAGCGCTGAGAAGAGGGGGGTGTTCCAGAGCACTTCATGGTGCTCATGCAGAGCCCGTACGTCACCCAGAAGGCAGCCCTTTGAACAGAACCAGAGGATGCTGCGTGGTTTTAAAATAGGAAGACATGTGCACCAGAGTTATAGTCTCTCAACATACGTATTCAATCTGTATGTTGAGCAAATAAGCGGAGAAGCTGGATGAGATCAATAAAAACGCAGCGTCAGGATTGGAGGAAGGTCGTTGATAACTTGCAATGTGCAGATGCTATAACTTTGCTGTGCCCAAATGAAAGAGCACTGGAAGCGCTCACTGAGAAAGATCAAAGACGCCAGCCTTCGTATGGATGAAGCCTCACCATAAAGAATACACAGATTCTTGGAAATTGGGCCAGGGAGTAGCATCATGATGAATGGAGGAGATATTGGAGTTGTCAAAGGGTTTTATTTGACTTGGCTCCACACCGCACATCCATGGAGGCAGATGATGGATTGTATTGGGCAAGTCTGGTGCAAAAGGCCTCTTTGAACATCTTTAAAAAGATGTCGCCTCGAGAAAGCAAGCTGTGGTCTTTGCAGGAGCCCCCTGTGGGTGCACAGGCTGGGCAATGAAAGAAGACCAGAGAAAAATGGCCACAACCAAATGGTGGTGTTGGCAACGAATCAATGAAGATATCAGAGACTCTCCCAGAAGAATGCACCAGACCTGCCTTGTAACACCCAACAGCTTAGCCAGCTTACTGCTCACAGGCAAGGGCAGGGAACCTTTTTCTTGCTTATTTGGCCGTAACTCATACTGTCAGGAGGGACCAATTCCTGGGAAGGGCACCATTGTTGGTAGAGTAGAGGGGCAGCAAAAACAGAGAAGGCCCCCACAATGGATTGACGCGGTAGTTACAGCCATGGGTTCCACCACCACCCCAGTTGTGAGGCCGCCACAAGATAGATGGTTCCCTCGGTGTTACCTCGGTGAGCCAGGAGTCACAACCAACTTCCCGGCTTCACAGCAGCCAACTTAACAATTGGGTAGATTCCATGTTGTGGGCTGTCCATTCAAATCCTCCTTGTAGCCCGTGCACCTACCCTCACTGTGGCAAGAGCCAAGTAGGAAGCCTCCTCCAGAGCATTGCCTTTGGCTAGAGCAGTGGCTCTCAACCTTCCTAATGCCGCGGCCCTTTAATACAGTTCCTCATGTGGTGGGGACCCCATATGTGGGCATATTTGCATGTGGGCGGACCTGCCTGGAGACAGATAAAGGAGCAGGTGTCTCGCTTCCTAACACCATCGGAAATATGGTCTTGAGCGACCCCTGTAAAAGGCTTGTTTGACCCCTAGGTTGAGAATCACTGGGCTAATTGGTAACTACCCTATTTCCCTGAAAATAAGACAATGTTTTATATTAATTTTTGCTCCCAAAGATGCGCTAGGTCTTATTTTCAGGGGATGTCTTATTTTTCCTTGAAGAAGAATACGGTACACATTTATTGTTGAACAACAAAAAGAAAATGTATTACCTGTATACGGTACGGTAGTAGTTGTCATCACAAACCAGCATAACCAGACAAACTGTGAATCCTACAGTATCGAGAATTTCTTGTTACTACCATTATCTCCATGTACAACAATCTATGGTACATTTACTCATAATCTGTGGTACATTTACTTGCACTTCCTGTCTGCTCCGGCTGCGCTGCGGCCAACAGTGAGCTGCACAGCGGTGCCCGCCGCTACCGTCCAGAGTCCAGAGTTACGGTAGCTTTGGGGCGGGGAGGGGGCTTATTATCTGGGAGGTCTTATTTTTGGGGGGGATGCCTTATATTTCAGCGAGAGTCAAAACTGTAAGTAGGTCTTATTTTCCAGGGATGTCTTACTTTCGGGGAAACACGGTGGCCCCCTCTACCACAGGCACCTTCTCTCAGGTCGGCGGATCAGAAACTGATCTGAAGGGGACACAAGACTTGCCTCTTTCCTGAAAGAGAGTAACTCCGAGATGCGATGCCTGCTCCAGGCCCCCTCTGTGGATCAGACCAAGGCTGGACTTGACCTACAGCATCCTGGTGGGAGTCACCGACTAGCACAAAGAGCTCTCGCACTCAGCAGCTCACCAAAAGGTTAGAGGTTTGAGCCTGCTCTGGGGTGCCTGGGAAATCTCCTTCCTTGACAGATACAGCTAGGTTAACATGTGACACCGCATCACTTGATCGCCCTTTGACCCCTTGTAAAGTTGCTTCAGTTAAAAAAGCAGAAAGTGAAGGGGAAATACACATGGATGAAGCATCTGGGGAATCTCCTCTGACCAAGGCGCAGGGATGGGAGTAGCCTTGCAATCAGGCAAAGCACATTGGGGAACAGATGACTGCAGATGCCCGGAAGTTTCAATTGAGCACCTTGTCAGGTGCTCTCCCTTCTGACGCATTGTAAATCTGTTCTCGTTTTAATATTTTCTGCTCTCTTTCCGATTGAGGTTTCTCTGTTTTACGTCGTGAGTGGTTTCTTGGTTGCTTGTATTGGTGTGTTTTTTCTGTAGATAAAATAAATCTGGGATAGGTAAATCTATAAAGACAGTAACTGGATTGATGGTTTCTTGGGGGCGTGGCAGGGGAAGTTGGGGGGAGATGGGGAGCTAACAAGGAGTACAAGAAAGAAGAAAATGTTCTGAATTTGATTGTGGTGATGATGGTACAACTCCTCTTGATGTGCGTGAACTATTGTATGATAGATATGTGAATTATGTAACCATGAAAGTGCAACCAAAAAAAAGGAAAGAAAAGAAATCTCATTCCCAGACACCAGGCATTGGAAACCCTGGGGAGCACGGAGCTCCCCAAGAGTGATCAGAGTGAGGGCGATGGCAACTGGACCTCTGTGCTTCTCCCGTCCCTTCCTGATCCTGCTTCCCTCACCCCGGTGGCTTTCCCTGAAGAATTATCTTCCCTAAACTACACGCTTCCCAATCCTCATTGTCCCTCGGCTCCTAGGAATCCCAGCCCCTTGTCAGCACCTATTCCACAGGAATTGTGTGTGAAGATCCCATAAGATAATGCCTTGGGGTAGCCTCACACAGTGCAGGGCACTCAGCACGTGCCAATGGCCAGTATTCATTCTCCTGAGAACGTACAGGGGAGGTTCTCATGAGAACAAGCCTTCCCAGAGAAGTAGGAGCAAGCAGTTAACAAGGACATTCCTGGACTCAGTTTGTTTCCATATGAAACAAAGGAACTGTCTTAATTTCCACATGGCTCCCTCTGATCTTTTTTGCAGGCATGCAGGCCCCTTGTCTATCTTTTACCACCACCACCCCCCAGCTTGTACATCATTACATATGTGAGAAAGATGATGGCTCCCTGGGGGCAGCTGGGGCCCCATGTGGTTGGAGTGTAGAGTGCTTCGTGGGAGCTGGCCAAAGTGGATCTGGAGAAGCCCACCAAGCCAGAGCATGCACAGTTCTGCATACCACGTGTAGCAGGCTACACACAGCAGGGGACCCCAAACCCTACGCACAGGGGAACAGCATGCTCAAGATGTAGCCTATGAAGGTCATTCTGGGCAAGGCAGAGAGGAGACTGGGAAGGCAAAACCCTTGCTCCTAAATCAAGACATGTTCTAGAAGAGTGAGAAAAGGACCCTCTAGGATGGATACACACACACACACACACACACACACACACACACACACACA
>NW_022103898.1:18123760-18125500 GCF_000313985.2 Echinops telfairi
ACAGTTCCTCATGTTGCGGTGACCCCCAACCATCACATTATTTTCGTTGCTACTTCATCACTGTCATTTTGCTACTGTGATGAATCGGGCGACCCCTGTGAAAGGGTCCTTTGACCCACAGGTTGAGAACCGCTGCTCTAAAGGCTGGGCCACAGACTAGACACTGCAGCAGGAGACCTATTGCACCGTCTTGACGCCAAAAGACCTCCCTCCAGAAATCTCAAATTTTGCTCTTAAGAAATTCAACAAATTGGAGGATGATCTGCTCTACTTAAAGTCAACTGATGGCAAGTGTTAATTGCATGCACATTCGTTCACAGCAGTATCTAGCTAGTGCGTGTGCAGACAGCTGGCCACCACAGCCTAGCCAAGTTGACACATGAAACAAACCATCACAAGTTCTGCCAGGCGAAGCACTACATAACCAGGTGATCACAAGTTAAGAGCTCCCAGGAGGCCACAGGTGGGTCATCACTGAAGATGTAGGACCAACGGAGGGTGATGTCAATGGAGAAGACGGGGTGGAATTTGACTGGGAAGTAGGATTTGAGTTGAGGACATTTCAGAGGGGACAGTTTTAGGAGCGTGAGGAGTGGTGTGGGCAGAATATAATGTCGATAGAGGGAAGGTGACCTTAGAGAACAGCAGGGCCAGGGAACTGGGCCGAAGGGGTTGGAGGAGTGTCGAGGAGGTGGACCTAAAGGAGAAGGCTCGGGTCACTTTTTGAACCATTCATTATTCTTGTGGTCATTGTAATGACTAGTCATTTTTATGATGATAAATACGGAGGTAATAAAACCATTTCAACCATCGCACAGGTAGAGTTCAGTGACATTAATTCCGCTCATCATCTTATCCAACCATCACACCTAGCCATGCCCAACTTTCCCCTTAACAAAATGTTGGTGGCCCCCCTAAACGTTGTACTTCCTTCTCCCTTCCCTCCCTCCCACCTCTGGTCACCACGGGTCACTGATCTCTACACTTTAGCCTCTTCTAGCTACTTCATGTCCGTAGAACCTCACAATGCGTGGCTTTTTGTGGCTGACTTGTGTGTTTCTCAGCATGATGTGTTCAAGGTTCATCCACTGGGTGGGTAGCTTTATTAGGACTTCCTTCCTCCTGATGACTAATATCCCATTGTACATTTGGACCACGTTGTGAGTAGCTTTTCATCTGTTGATGGCTATTTACACGGTTTTCACCCTTTGGCCCTAGTGAACAGTGCTGCAGTGAACATCGATGTTCAGGCTTCTGTTGGTGCACCTCCTTTGTCGTCTTTGGGGTGGAGAACTGGGAGTGGTACTGCTGGATGGTATGGAAATCCTATGTCTAACTCTTTGGAAGACCCCCCAGGCTACTTTCTAGGGAGCACAAGGTATGAACCCCACTCTGAAGACCGCTGGGTGTTCATAACTCGTGTTTAAAACCCAAGGGTTTTGAACAGTAACGTCATAGGAGGAAAGCATGCTATTAAAACAGTTAGGCCCAGAGTGGAGTGCGAAAGAGACCAGCCAGCCATCGGGTTGGCCCACACAATCCTTCCCCGTGTTTTCGATCAGGGGGTCCCTCCCTGCAGAGGAGTTCAGTCAGCAGACTTTGACCTTAAAAGAGGCCTTGCGCAGCAGATGGACCCAACGCAATATGGCTGATCTCGTTGAGCACCGTTGTCGATCCAAGCATAATGATGAAACCCTCGACGACTTCAGTCTCTCGGTGTGTGACCGTGATCGGTTGAGT
>NW_022103898.1:18127064-18152965 GCF_000313985.2 Echinops telfairi
TTTTTCCTCCAAAAAAAAAATGAAGGTGAGAGCCTTACTGGTGTCTCCCTGATTGTAAAAGTGCCCCATTGTTTAACACAGTGCAGCCAGTACCCAAAGCACAAAGCAATGATCACAGCCCCATGGCCTGCCCCACCCCTCACAGACTGCGGCTGGGGTAGCCTTTCGCTGGGCATCCGTCCTGCACACCATGCTGCAGCTGTGTATGTGTACACTTTTTTAAAACGTAAATATGAACCTTTATTAAGCTGCCCGTTCGTTATCATGGAGGCAAAGGGCGTTGCTCTGTGGATAGTGAAGAACCAACAGAGCCAGCAAGGCCTGGAAGCTTCTAGAAGGAGGACACTCAGGCACATTGGGGTCCTGGGTGAGAGGAGAGAGGATGGAAGGGCAGGCCAGGGTACACTGAGATGAAAGGGAAGGAAGAAAGCAGGGCAGAGACAGAGGCTGACATGGAGACTGGGCAGCCCACTTCCTGCAGCAATTCGGGTCTGTGTTTTATTAACCTCCTAGCCGTCCTCTCCTGAGGGCCCGGGAGTCGTCAGCGCGCCCCTCCCTCCCTGCGGTCCTGGGCCGCTGTGCAGCTGGCCCCACAGGCCCTGTGGCAGCATCCTGTGATCCGCTCCTTGCCAGATTCTTGGTTGGCTGCCACCTAATTTCTTTTCAGCCTGGACTAATTTCTTGCAGTCCTCAGGCCAGCGGGAAGCTCCGCTAATTCCCAAAGTCCTTCCATATGGCTCATCCAAGTCTCTCCATCTGCAGTGTGTGTGAACGGGCCCTGGCTCTGTCCTCCTGCTGGTGGGGGGGGTGGGGGAAGGGGATAGTGGTGGGTAGGGGGCTGGGGATGAGGAGTGCGGTACCAGCAGCCTTTGGGAGCATGCAGCTTCAGCCAAGCAATCAGCTCCCATCTGGCGCATGTGGGGTTACCATAAGCCAAAGCCAACACCCCAGCAACTGATTTGGGGCCCCGGGTGGCTTAGACAGGTAAGCACCTCCTTGCTCACTGAACAGTGGGTGGTTGGAGCCCACCCAGAGGCACTCAGAAGAAAGGGCTGGCAATCTACTTCTGAACGGTCTAAGTCATTGAAAGACCTAGGACCGCATGTTGCTCCGAGACCCGAGGAGTTGACTCGGCAGCACCTGGCTTAGTTTTTCAGGGTTTCCCACGAAGCTTTTTGTTGGTGGTGGTGGTTGACAATTCCCTCGGTCCCTTCCGCCACCCCCCCAACCTTGGTGTGTGAGGCGGAACTGTCAGAGATGATGTGAAGTGGGCCAGCCGTGTGGGGAGGGAAGTGAAGACAGAGCCTGAAGTCTCCCTTCAGAGAGGCATGAACGTCAGGAAGCCCAGAACCTTCGCTCGCTTGGCTGGCACCAGCCCAGGGGGTAATGGGCCAGCAGGTGATCAGCCTCAACGTGGTTGGCAACCTGGCTGTAACTCAGGTAACTCGGGTCCCAGGCAAAGGCCAGCGAAGGCCTCTGCCTGACACCCTGGACTTCTCCTTCACTCAGGGAAGGAACACGCTTCTCAGATGCTGAAAAGTCACCTAGCCTCCAGCTGCCTGTTTCTGACCCCCCAACAGTCCTCCCCTAGTAAGGCATGCTCTGTTCCCCCAGCTCCAGCTGGTTTTAGCCTGCCCCTCTTCATCACTCGAATGCCAACAGCTCCCTTGGAGAGACACTTGAGATCAGATGCCCAAATAACACAGCTCATGTTCAGTCTGAAGCTGGAAGAGCAGGTGAACCCAGGTGCAGCCTCCACCTGGGATGTGCTGGTTTGTGGGGCATTGAAGATGAGCTCCTCACCCACATGGGAAGCACACAGGGCTGTGGCCCCATGGGACTGTGGAGAGAGCAGGAAGGGGGCTGTCAGGGTGGGTGGGATTTCCTTCTTAGCCTCACCTCTTGCTGCTACCTCATCGTAACGTATACTCCAGCCATGCCACCACAGCAAGCCTTGCCAGTTCCTCCCCGTATGTGTCATGTGGGGGGTCATGTTGGTGGCAAGTGACAGACTCCATTCAAAGTAGCTCAAGCCACAGCAGCAGCAACAATGAAGGGATCTTAATAACGCATAGGAAGAAAGGCCTGGTGCTTGACTTCCAAAACTTAGCCGATGAAAACCTTCTGGGTCACCACCAAACAGCATCCGACTTGTTTGCTTTGGACAGGTGAGCAGGAAGGATGGATTGCTTGGGTTGGCCATCGTGTTTGGTGACCCAGAGGACCAGTGGGGGCGAGGGGGCCCCTCTTGAGGTGGCTGGGCACCATAGCTGCAGCTCAACCCTGCTAATGATCATGAAGGGGATGTGGGACAAGGTGGCAACATCTCCTCCTGCTGGGTATAAGGATGCCATGAGTTAGGGTTGACTTAATGGATAGGTGCCAGTCAATCTATCTATCTCTCAATGAACTAATCAATCAATCAAGCTACCTGCCTACCCTACTTACCTACCTTCCCACTCATGTAACTCACAAGACAAAGGGAGGTCTAGTTTCAAACTCATCCGGATCTAGGACTCAAGTAACATCACGAGGGCTTTGGTGCCTGTTCGTCTTTCTATTGCAGATGGATTCCCCCTGTAGTAAAATCCGGCCTCTGGAAGCCAAAGTCAGGCCGCTTCAATGTAGCTGGCCGGCCCTCTCTCCCGGTGCCGATGTACACGCCCCAAGGAGGATGCTGCTGGGCCCGTCTCACATCAGAGGCTCAACTGTGGGTCCAGTGACTGCCCGGGGACACATCGTTGGGGAGGTCCCATCAAGCTTCATTTCCCAAAACAGGATTGCCACCAAGAAGCCAGAACAGTCCCCAGCACAGCCCAGCCCCCACCCCCTGTGGATGCCCATCCATTCCGTAGTAGTTGCCATCCCCTCCACCTGATACCTGGACTACCCTCAGGATCCTGCCCACATGACAAATCCGTTTTCCTTTCCAGACCCAAGCATTCTGAGCCACACTTGCCCCTGCTCATCCCCAGACTAAGCAGAAGACGCTGTTCTTTGGGCCACTGGAGTTCCTTGCACATACCTCTGTTACTGCACCCACACATCCACTTGTTCAAAGCCGATCCTTGGTGTACACTTCCGGAGACCTAGAGGCCCAGTGATGACACACTTGGCTGCTATCTGAAAAGCCGGTAGTTTGAACCCACCCAGGTGGGGCTGGGTGTAGGCCGGCCATCAGCTCCTGTAGCTATTGTAGCTGGAAAGAAAGCCCTATGGAGCGGCCTTCTTCTGTCACATGAGATCCAGGGACACCCAACAACTGCAGCAGCTGTTCAGGTGCACTGTGAGTCTGGAGGAAGCATCCCAAGACCCCTGGATCTTTGCAGATGGTCGGTGCATGGACAGCTCAGTAGCTATTGGCAGGCACACCCACCCTTGAACATGGAGAGCAATGTGGCGTTGCTCTGGCTGGAGAGAGTACTGGGTGCTGGGCAGGAAGCGGAAACTACACACTAGAGGTTGTCCCACTCGAATCACCCATTTCTCTATCTCCTTTGCAAGTCTCTCATCCCGCAGCCCGACAGGAAGGATCTGACAATGGGAGGTGTCTCCATTCCACCTGTAACCCGGGGCCTGACTTTCCCTGTCAGATTGTTCATGGAAAGTGCTTATATTTTTACACGTTGGGCCTGGGAGGCTGGAGTCATGGGACCTAACTCGAAGCCGGTGGGATTGAAAACTCGTGGTGTGATGCTGACATGCCGTCAGGAATGCGGCACAGGCTCTCTTCCAGAGAGTCCTTGTTGTGATCCTGCTGCCTTGGTGCTCAGTCCACAGGGAAAGGGAATTCTTCTCTCATTCAGTAGCCTCTCCGTGCCATGCTCATTCATGCATTCATCCTCCACGCCACATTCATTAACTCCCCCATTCCTTTCAAAACATCATTTATGACTATTTGTTCCAAGAGAGACAATGTCTCTGTTTTCATGGAACTGGTGTTATTGCTACGTGCCATAAATCAGTTCCAATCCATAGTGCCCCCGTGCACAACAGAATGAAACACTGCCCGGTCCTGCACCCTCCTCACCACTGTCCCTGTGTTTGAGGCCATGGTTGCAATCACTGCGTCAATCCATCTTCCTCTTTTCCACTGCCCCTCTACTTTATCAAGGAGGATGTCCTCTTCCAGGGACTGGTCTCTCCTGACAACGCAGCAAAGATAGGTGAAACCAAGTCTCACCATCCTTGCTTCTAAAGAGCATTCTGGTCGTGCTTTTGCCAAGACAGACTTGTTGGATCTTTCCACAGTCCCTGGTGCTTTCAATAATCTGCGCCAGCACCCCAACTTAAGTGCATCTGGTTCTTTAGAGAGGCATAAAATAAGCAACAAACCAAAAAAGGGAAAATATAACTCTGACAAGCCCCATGAAGAAATTAAGATTGGGCTCTCTGAGGATTGGAGCAAATTTCAATGGAGAGGAAAGATGTCTTTGAGGATATACATTTTGAGCAGCTGATGCACGGTGGTGGTGTTAGTGGTTATTCTTCAGTAGAAGGCCCACCTCCCATGCTGGAGACCCAGGTTCAGTTCCTAGACAATGTACTTCCTGCACAGCCACCACCAGTGGAGGCTCATGTGCTGCTACTCTGCTGAATAGATTTCCGTGGGCCCTCTAGACAAAATGCACTTGAAAGAGAGACCTGGCAATCTACTTCTGAACATTATCCAGTGTAAACCCTATGAATCACAGCATTCCAGCCCCCAGCCTATCATTGGCACAGCCCAGGACTGGGCAGCATTTCCTTTCATTGTGCCTGGGTTGTTCATGCGTTTGGCCACCTCCAACAAATAAGTGAGAGACTCATCCCACCCAGGTCAGTTGGCATCACATAGTCCACAAAGACAGGGTTCTACATCCTACTTTGGTGAGTAACAACTGGGGTCTAAAGAGGTCATTCATAGATCTCTAGGGTGCAACTGTTGGTCTCTCCCTGTCCAGAGGAAATACGGGTCATAAAAACTGAAGACTCATGGAAACAAGGAGTCCAGTGGACCAACAGCCCACGCAGACATCCGTCCCCATGACCCTGAGACCAGAAGACCTAGATGGTGCCTGGCCATCTGAAAAGGATCACATTAGCAAGTCCTGAATTGAGTGGGAGAAGATGTAGAACAAAACTCAACATTATAAAAGAGACTAGGTTTGCTGGTTGGGTTAGAGACGGATGGACCTTCTAAGACTATGGCCCGGAGTCATTCTTGAATCTGCAACTGAACCCACCCTCATGGCTCCATTTTCAGCTAAACAACAGAGGAGTCTGTATGGAAGACCATAACACTAGTGGTGTACGCACACCTTCGAATTATCAACCCTTTGAGATCAAGGGGGCAGCATTCGCCAAAGGACAATGTTTCAGAAGGGTTAGGAGAGAAGAAGTGGGGGCTGGAAAGAGGAGGAAGTGTGATGTGTGGTGTTGCATTGGATGGGTTGTAGTGACTGAGAGGAGGCAACATTCCTATGAACAGATCGATCCATGAACCTTCTTCCAATTCACAATAGAATGTCACCCGTGCCCATGTAGAAGGAAGAGCCTCCAGGCAGCAGAGTTAGAGAAAAGCAAGGTGGTCTTTGTGGCTGGAGGGGAAGGGAGGCAGGAGCCGAAAGGCAGGAGATGAGGATGGAGAGGTAGACAGGAGCTCACCTGCGTCGCTAGCCTTGCCACTCTGGTGAGGGGCTTACCTGAGAGATGGGAGCTGTAGAGGGTTTATCAGGGGAATCATTTAAAAATTTGAAAGAGCACTTTGACTATGGAATCCTGAGGTAGATTTCCAAGGCCTGAGAACAGAGTTAAAAGGACACACCGATCTGTCTCGGAAGAAGCGCAGCCAGATGGTCCTTAGAGGCAAGGATGGTGAGACTTTGTCGTACGTCCCTGGGATATGTCAGAAGAATCCAATCCCTGGAGAAGCACCAGGTAGAGTGGAGAGGCAGCGGGAAAGAGGAAGGGCCTCCAGGAAATGGATTGTCACAGTGACTCCAACATTGGGCTCAGACCTGAGAACAATGGTGAGGGTGGCACAGCACCGGGCCGTGCTTTGTTCTCTGGGTCAGAACCGACTCGATGGCACCTACCAACAGCCACAGAGAGGGCTTCTTTTCTATCAAAGAATCAGAAAGAGTCTGATTTAAAGGTGACGTTGAGAGACCCTGCAAGTCACTGGGTGGTGCAAACAGTTAAGCACTCAGTTCTGACCCACCCACAGATGCCGCTGAAGAAAGATCTGGTCATCTCCATCTCCCCAGAACCCACCTTTGGGACCCTGTGGAGCACAATTCACAACAGTTGAGTTGTCGGTTTGTTTATTGGTTGAGGGGCCCTGGAGAGAAGGCAGTAATATCTGGGGCAGGAGTTAGAGCACCCCAACCCAGGCCATGGGGTGGCCTTGAAGAGCGCCCTCACCTTCTAGACAGCCCGACGCCCCTTTTTCTTATTCCTAGGCTCGCCCACCACAAGCTAGGAGGCTAGTTGGTAGGGTGGAGCATCCCTCTTCAGACACTGGATTTGCTGCCACTCTGCTCTCGGGCAGAAGCCATGCTGCCTGGAGGGATGGAGGTTTCCTTGTAAGAATGGAGCTGGGAGGACTGGGAGCCGGAGAGCAGAGAGCGAAATTGCCAAGGAAAAACAGATGGATTCGACGCCTCCTGAATTGAAGCCGTGTTCACAGTTTTACTCTTTGTTGTTGGGTTTTCAAACCTTAACAGCCATGAAAAATACAAGGCAAACAAATGCATACTGAAAACACTGCCTCAAAGAGAGCAGATACAGGACTCCACAGCCCATGGCCCTGGAGGCAATTCCAACGCATAGCAACCAGATAGAACAGACAAGGCCTGCCCCCACGGGCTGTGTTTCCCAGACTACTCTTCCCAGGCGGAGATTTCCAGGAGCGGCTGGTGGCCTCGAACCTCCAACCTTGGCGTTGGCATCCCAGCATCCCAGGAGGTTGGGAGTTATTATTTCAAGAGGGGTACAGAGTTTCTGTTTGGGGCGATGAAAAAAGATCCGGAAGTAGATCGTGAAGCTTGTACAACACTGTGAAAATGATTCATGCCATTAAACTGTGCACTTAAAATAGTTAAAGTCGTGAATTTTGGGGTCTAATGTTTAACACCATCGAAAAAGGCCGCTCTGTGCAGTGTTACTATTCCGTTTGGGTTTTCACTGCCTCTGTTTTGTGGTTGCTCACTCGTTGGAAGTAATAGGCCCAGGTGTCTGCTATCAATGCTTCTGTTCTTCCAGAACGCTGCGTCGGAGTTCGCTGAGGTTTGGCAGAAATGTGACATGGTAGGCACGTGGGCTGCAGATTTGGGTAAACATTTTAGGAGCTGAACAGAACATACCAAACCAAACCAAATCCACTGCTAGCCAGTCGATGCCGACTCATAGCAACCCGTGAGACAGGACAGAACCGGCCCTGTGGCTTTCTGACACGGGAACTCTACAGGAGCACACTGCCTTATCTTCCTCCTAGGAAGAGGCTGGTGATTTCAAACTCCTGACCAGGGCCCTGTGCAGGCACAGGAGGGACAAACCTCCTGTCCCTGTCTGACTTCCTAACACTCATGGTTGCTGAGTGTGAGCCCATTGTTCTGCAGCTACTGTGTCAATCCATGAGACTGAGCGTCTCTCTCTTGTCTCTCATCCAGTACTTCACCAAGCAGACTTTTTCTCCCGGGCATTGGTGCTTCCTGATAACATAGCCAGAGAACCCGAATCTCATCTGAATTGAACTCTTCAGAAGCAACACGTTATATTTAAAGACCAACAGAACTTTAGTTGACAGCCTTGGCTCTCTACTTCCCTTCCATATCCTTCAGATCTCCGCATTCAGAAGAGGCCAAAGGAATGTGTCCATGTTCTGTGTGAGTGTGTGTGTGTGTGTGTGTGTGTGTGTGTGTGCGCGCGCGTGTGTGTGCTTTGATCATCTCAGTGAAAAGGGGCTTCGATAATCTTCTAAATGAAACAATGCAGCATTCCACACAATTTTTCCACAGAAGTTCCGTGGATTATATGGTTCGAAGTATATAGTTAGGATATCTTTGACCTTCTGGGACCCTTTAGAACAGTGGTTCTCAACCTGTGGGTCGTGACCCCTTTGGGGGGTCAAATTACCTTTTCACAGGGGTCGCCTAAGACCATCAGAAAACACATATTTCCAAGGAACCGAGACACCACTCCTCTATTGGTCTCCAGGTGGGTCTGCCCACATGCAGACACGCCCACCCATGAGTACCTGGCATGAAGACTGTTACCCATGCTACACCATGCTTCAAGACAAAATGTCATTCATTTGTCATTAGAAATATTTCACAGTGTACAATGACATATTGTTTTTGTGATTAATCACTATGCTTTAATGTTCAATTTGTCACAATGAAAATACATCCTGCATATCAGATACTTACATGACGATTCATAACAGTAGCAAAATGACAGTGATGAAGTAGCAAGGAACATAATTTTATGGTTGGGGTCACCACCCCATGAGGAGCTGTACGAAAGGACCACTGCTTTAGAGCTTTGGGTTAACGGACTGAATTGCCTAGGGACAAGTAGGACCTGGGGACACACTTCTTTTGTGCTGCTTTGTAGCATTTCACTCTCTACTTGTCAAAAATCTTTCTTCTTAGGTCCTCACACCGTTCTTGATAGAGTGCTTAAATATTTTTAATCTTAAAAATGAAAAAAAAATTGCATTCTGACTGTACTTCTTCCAAGACAGAATTGTTCCTTCTCCTGGCAGTCCTTGGTCTGTTCCACGCCCTTCGCCAACACCACCGTTCAAAGCGACCATTCTTCCTGTGAACTTCCTTACTCGTGGTCTGTCACATGCGCGTGAGGTGATCTAAAGGACCCTGGTGTGCTGGACTCAATTGTAGACCACAATTCTCAGGATTGTGTCATTATTATTCATTTCTTTGTGATTTGATCTAATTACCCTGTGCTACAAATTTCAGTCTCTGTAATTAATGAGACAAGATTGATGATGGTAATGCTAATGAGGCAGGATGCAATCTACCGCATTAGGCTGTATCTTGAGTTGTTTGCTCTTGAGATGTACAAAAAGATTGACCAGGCAAGCAGACCTGCACTGAGACCCTCCTAGACCCAGGAGTAGACAGATGCCAAGACCAAGATCAATGGCAATCTCCAAAGAGCACCAGGCCCACAGACACTGAAAGGAAACAAGGGCCTACCTCCTAAACAGTGATCCAACACAGAGAGAGACACCCTTCCCCTGGACCTACTGTCCTGAATCTGGACTTAACAATGTCCTAAAGTGTCAGAGAATAAGAAATGATTGTGTCTTAAAGTTTTCTCCGTGTGGCATTTTTGTTACTCCAGCACCAGAGAGCTAAGACACACAGCTTGGGTCAGGTAGGGCTCAGTCTTCAGTGACTTCTTTGATGTATAACACTTTAAGGAGTTCTTTGCAGCAGAATTGCTCAATGCAATAGGTCATTCGATGTCTTGCTGCTTCTTGTGTGGACAGAGATCATGCGGCCAAGGAAAATGCAATCCTGAACAACTCCCTTGATCATGATGTGGCTTATTGGTCCATCTGTGTTTTTTTTAACGATGCAAGGTGATCTATCCTATCGAAGCTGCAGTCTCTGGACTTACTTAATAAGCTCTTCACTGACAGCAAGCGGCATTGTATTGTTAGCACATCACAGATTGCTAATGAGTCTTCCTCTAGCTCACATGACAATTCTTCTTCATGCAGTCCAGCTTCTTAGATTATTTGTTCAGCATACACATTAAGTATCATGAAAAGATACAACCCTGACACACACCTTTCCTGATTTTGAACCAGCCTTTGTTGTGTCAAATGGCTGGCGCTCATGTACATACATACCAGCACAAGGAAGTATTCTGGAATTCCTATTCTTCACAATGTTAGCCATAATTTGTTATGATCCATGTGGTCGAATACCTTTGTATAGTTAATAAAACACAAGTAAATATATTTTCTAGTATTCTCTGCTTTTAGCCAAGGTTCATCTACTGTCAGCAATGATATCTTTTAAATCTTCTGAAACCCCCATGCATACCTGGCAATTCCCTGTCAATGGACTACTGTAACTATGTTTTATGTGTTTTCAGCAAATTTTTATGTATGTGCCATATTAATGAAAACTGTTTGATAATTTCCACATTCTACCTGATCACCTTTTTTTGGAATGGGTACAAATATGGGTCTCTTCCAGTCAGTTGGCTGGTTAACTTTCAAATTTTTTGGCATAGACAGTGAGCGTTTTCCAGTGTTCTGTCAGCTTGTTGAAATATGTCAGTTGGTATGCCACCAATTCCTGGAGCCTTGTTTTCGGTTTGCACATCTTCCTTCAGTACCACTGATTCTTGACCGTTTGCTACCTTTAGACATGGCTGAATGGCACCAGTTCTTTTTGGTGCAGTGACTGTGTATTCCTTCTACCTTCCTTTGATGCTTCTAGCATGAGTCAGTCTTTGGCCCATAGAATCCTTCAGTAGTGCAACTCAAGACTTAAGTTTGTTCCTCAGCTCATCGGGTTGAGAGATGTGGCATGTATCCTGCCCTTTTGATTTTGTCACATCAGGTCTTTGAGATTTCCTTTTAATACCTTACTCTGCCATTTGAAATACCTTGCTTAACTCTTATCATTTCTTCTCCTCATTGTAGTTACTTTATGCCCAAGGGCAAGTTTCAGACTCTCTTGTTTTTGTTTCATACACACATGGCTTTACTCCAAACAAAACATGTTTAGACATGTCTCTGTGATCGGTGGATGGCTGCAGACAAGCTCTCTCAGTAATACATTGGCCTTGGCCCTGTTAGGGACACACACAGTTCCAATCAAACAGTGACTGTCCAAAGGATCGGCCGGGCCAGTTTAATTCGAGGCAGACAGGATAGCACAGAAGGTCAGCTCACTCAAAACACATCGCCATTGAGTTGGTCCACTCACTGAGACCCTGTAGGACAGACTAGCACGGCCCTGTGGGTTTCAGAGATCGGGACTGTTTTTTTTAACTGGGAGTTAATACATGTATCTTATCATTCCATAGTTCAATTGCATCAAGCAGTATTGTACAATTACTACTAAAACCAGTTTCCAAACATTCTTTTCCTTCCTGGACTCCTTGACATCGTCTCCCTCTTACGACCACCCTCACCCCCACCCACGTCATACCTTCCTTCTCAGGAGATGTGTGTCGTCAACGTCATACCTTCCTTCTTAGAGTGGCGAGGGTCATCGCGCCAGACCTAAGCACATCCTTCCCTTCTCTGTCCAGTGGAAACAAACCCTTCCCCTTGTAGGGTTCTTTGAACTTAGGTTCAGCTCTTTTCAAAGACCTAATCTGTGTAAAGCGAGGTTTTCGACTTTGGATGAGCCAAATGGGTCCTAGGACTTGGACTGGAGCTTTGAGTCCATTTTCTCCTGGGACTTCCAAGTGAGGGACCCATCCATAGTTTCCTTCTCAGCAGCATGCATGAAACCGTTCACGAAGCCACCTGGAGCCGTGTGGTGGGATGCTAAGTAGATGGACTTGGAGCTAGGTGACCGGAGCGCAGATGTGGCTCTCTTGCCTCTCATCTTTGTGATTTGGGGAACGTTTGTGCATTTCGATGCTCTCATCTGCCAAAGAGTACAGCCTGCTCATGTCTGCTTGCGAGCAGGAATCAGGCTCACAGCTCTGAAGGGGTCTCACATAAAGGCTCGCTAGCCTGTTTTTGGCCATTCCATTGGTGCTCTCGCTGCTTTTCAGAGGTTTCTGCTTAAAAGGGGGTGGGGCCTGGTTGAAATACACAGGAGAGAAGCCATGTGGTTTGGCTGTTGAGAGCCTGGGTCAGGGAGAGAAGCAGGGCTGGCCCCGCCACTTTCCTGATGTGTGGCCTTGAACAAGTGACTTTCTCTCTGCTTCAGTACCTTCAACTGTTCATTGTACTACGCACTCCACTGGATACCTTCATGGGTCTCCGGGCAGTGCAGAGTTCGGTCGTCAGTTACTAACGAAAGTGAAGTGACTAATTCACCCAGAGGCACTTCAGAAGCAACACTTGGGTGTTTCTGATCCTGAAAGTTACACTCTGAAACACACAGAAACTGCTCGGGTATAACCGTTGGCTTTTCTGTGTCATGTTTGTTTCGCGTGTACTGAGTTCATTTAGGAAAACCTCTGTGAGCTCAGCACATATTTGATACCCAGAAGAAAGGGCCGTCCAGTGTGTTCTGTCGTTTGACTTCGGGTGTAAGTGGCCTGAAGGAAGTCTCGGCTGCTAAGTAAAGGTTGGTTGTGCAAGCACACCCAGCCACTGTGCAGGAGAAGGAGCTTGTGGCTTGCTCCTGTAAAGACTGTTGTTGTTGTTGTTGTTGTTGTTGTTGTCAGGTGCCGTCGAGTCAGCGCCGACCCACAGCGACCCTGTGCACAGCGGAAGGAAACACTGCCCGGTCCTGCACCATCCTCACCATGGTTCCCATGCCTGAGCCCATGGTTGCAGCCACTGTGTCCGTCCACCTTGTTCAAGGCCTTTCTCTCTCCTGCCCCTCCACTTGGCCAAGCATGATGTCCTTCCTCAAGGACGGGTCTCTCTTAACTACATGTCCAAAGTATGTCAGATGAAGGCTACCCATCATCTGACACACAGATTGGTTTGTCCTTTTAGCAGGGCGGTACTTTCAGTGTTCTTCCCCAGAATTGACAGAAAGGCAACAAGTTTGATTTGGTCTTGCTTGGGTGTATATAAGGAACCCTGGTGGCCGAATGGGTGTACATCGGGCTGTAACTGCAAGGCCAGCAGTTTGAAACCACCAGCCAATCTTTGGGAGAAAGAGTATCGTTTGGAAACTGACAGGTGCATTTCTACCCTGTCCTATAGAGTTGCTATGTGTCAGCATTGACTCCATGGCAGTATGGTTAGTTTTTGGTTTGGTGGCACAGTGGGCAAGTGCTCAATCACTAGTCTGAAAGGTTGGCAGGTCAAGCCCACCCAGAGGCTCCATGGGAGAAAGTCCTGATCATCTGTTCCCATAACGATTTCAGCCAAGAAACTCCATCAGGCAATTCTACTTGGTCACGTAGGGGGTGCTAGGAGTTGAAATCACCCTAGTGGCACCCAACATGCGTAGCATGAACAGCCGTAATAGACATTCAACTCTCCTATTCACGCACCCACCCTCTCCCCATGCTGACCAGAGGGCTTCCTGCAGGCCGTGCCCGCACTACCCCTAATAATGTGCCCCATGCTTGGGCTCCTCCGCTTACAGGTGTGGTGAGTAACACTACTGTCCACCTCTCTCTTGGCAGGTCATTCAAGCCCGATTTCATCCTGGTGCGCCAGCACGCCTACAGCA
The DNA here is from genome assembly GCF_000313985.2 of Echinops telfairi. NCBI lineage: Eukaryota > Metazoa > Chordata > Mammalia > Afrosoricida > Tenrecidae > Echinops > Echinops telfairi. The sequence continues at coordinate 18,140,408 of NW_022103898.1, forward strand.
TGGCCCTGGGCGAAGACTACCGCAGCCTGGTCATCGGCCTCCAGTATGGAGGGCTGCCTGCTGTCAACTCCCTCTACTCCGTCTACAACTTCTGCAGCAAGCCCTGGGTGGTAGGTGGCAGGCCAGCTGACCTGAAAGGGCTTGTGAGGGAGTGGGTGTCCTACCAGCCCGGCAACAGGCCCCTTCCCCAGCACAGAAGCCTCAGTAGTGAAAAGAATCTTATTTAAGTGACAAAGCAAGTCACTTGGCCTTCAGGGCCTATCCTTGGTATCACGGACAAACAAACATTATGTAACACAACCACGAGAGCCTAGGATTATAACAGGAGCAGGTAAACGCAGGTACCATCCTTATCAATGCGCGTAGCAACCAACACCTTTCATCAAACACTAACGAGGTACCAGGAACCCATGCTGGCAGGTGCTCACTTCATCTTGTGAGGCGGGCATGGGTATTTCAGTTGACGGGGCAGGAGGCTCAGTGTCCAAACAGGGAAGTGGCTCGCTTGGGTTCCCCCAGCCAGGGAATGGAGAAATCCGAGTTTGAGCTCAGCACTGTCCAGCTCACAAGACTTGACTTCTCTTCCTAGACGCTCAGTTTCAATAGCGGCGTCTCTGTTCACATTGCCACATGTTACCTCTAAGAGATCTTTCCTAAAACAGTAGCTAAGTCCCATGATAGCTCTTCCCCTGCTGAATTGGTTCCCCCAAATGGTTATTTCCACCTGAAAGTACATATGCAATGGCTTAGCTGTTTATTCTCTCTCTTCCCCCCAGAAGTAATTCATATTTACCAGATCACAAGTATTGATTGAGCACCTTCTGTGTTCCAGACACTGGTCTGGCAGCGACGCCTCAGTGACTATAGCCAACCAGCATGTCAGTCCCCAAGGATCGGACATTCTAATGGGGCAGGGCCGTGTGTGGTTATATTAATGTATGTCATAAGATTGATGTCATAGGTCACTAATGTAGGTCATAGGCTGGTACCACATAACATTATAAATGGAAACGGTCACAGTTTTCCAAGGGGGACAGGAAATGCGGAGGTTGGTGTGGGTGGACAGTGAGTCCCCTGAAGTCACAGAGCGTGTCCCTCTGCTGTGGTTTGCTGCCTCTCTGGGTGACTGCCTGGTGGTGCAGGGCAGTTGTTAAGAGCTCGGGTTCCAGAGCCGAACTCCGAAGGCCAGGTTTCTTCACTGATAAGCTGTGCAGCTTTGAGCAACTTGCATAATCTCCCCACGCTTGGTTTCCTGGTTTGTAAAACGATGACAATGAAGAGTAAGACCTACCTGGTTATCGTTTAAGGAGCTCTGATGGTGTCGTGGGTTACAAATTGGGCTGCTAACCGTCAGGTCAGCGGTTTGAGCCCACCAGCTTCTCTGCAGGAGAAAGATGAGGCTTTCTGCTCTTGGAAACGTCCAGGGGCAGGCCTGTAGGGTCCCTGTGAACCGAAATGGACTCAATGGCCAAATAGGACCTCAGTGCCACCAAGTCGATGCCGACTCAGAGCAGCCCTACAGGACAGGGTAGAACTGCCCCTGTGGGTTCCCGAGACCAAGCCAGGTCTTTCACCGGACTCGGTGCCACGAGTTCGGTTTTTTATTAGGTCCGTGAAGTACTCAGAATAGTGGTTGCCACCAAGTAGACCCTCAGTGGATGGGGACAGTTGTTGCCGGTGAGTCTGGAGTAGGGGCTGTGCGTGACACTGGTTGAATGAAAACATTCATTAGATCAAGAGACAAGCGTCACTTTCCACGCCCGTCACCCTGGCTCTGCCTTCCTCCGCCTCCCCAGAGTGTTTTGAGTAGACAGCATCTTCAAGCGTAGGAGCCCAGCCTTGTTCTTCCTCAGCCTTGACGGTAGCAACCCCAAACCAACCCAGCCCCAAGCAACCCCACTGAGTTGACTCCCGTTGATTCGCGTGACCCCAGAAGGACAGACTGGAACTCCACGTAGGATTCCCAAGGCCGAAATCCTTACAGAGACAGATTGCCACAGCAGCTGCTGGGTTTGAACCATCAACCTTTCAGTTAGTGACCGGTGTTTTAGCCCCTGCACCACCAGGGCTCCTCAAGATGGGGGCAGCTACCAAGGGCACAGAGCCCTTGGTGGGCATCTGTTATCCGGTCCTCAGAACGAGCCTGGGACACGGGCTGTGTTAGTCTGGGTACTTTAGAGAAACAAATCCACAGAAACTCATGTATAAGAGAGCGTTTTAGATAAAGGGTAAGTGCACATCAAGCAAACATCCCAACCCAGTGCTGCCCAAGCCCTCAAGTCCAACATTAACCCGTATGTCCAACACCAGTCCACAAAGTCCTCCTCCATCTCACAAAACACGCACAATGATGCTGACTGCAGGAGGAAAGCCGAGTCAGTGAATGTGTAAACATCTCAGCGCTGGCAGGGGTCTCCACATGGCTGCTCCATCACCCAGGGCTGCATCGGGGTAGGTGCATGTGGCTTCTCCTCGGGGATGTCTTGCAGGAAGTCAGCCTTGCCAGCTGAAGCTGGGAACTGCTAAGGAAGCTGCACCTTGGTGCGACCATCACAAAGCAAGAGACCCGAGAATTACAAAGGCGAGGCTCACCAAGCCATTTATCCCTCCACCCTTCAATTAACCCCACATGTGTTTATCGGCCAGGTTGGCACCATAAACTAACTACCTCACGGGCCCTGTTCATCTCTCCCTGGTTGAGATGGGAAACCATGGCCGGCCAGCCTCCCGCACCTGGTAGTGAGCAGAGGAAGTGGCCTCTTCCAGAACCTTGTGTTTAACCATGGCACTGCCCTCCCTCGCGGCGTAAGCTCAGAGGACCTTGCTCCCACGCCATCACTCCTATTTCTGAGTCACTCAAAGCCCTCCAAGTGGGGTCCAGGTGGTCCTGCACCTGCAGGTTGTACTCCGAGAGCTGACAGATCAGTGGTGGGATTCCTGGCTGGCACAATGGTTAAGTGTGAACCGGTTAAGTGTGACTTATGGTTAAGTGTGACTATGAACCAGAAGGCTGGTGGTTCAAACCCAGCTACAAAGGTAGTTCAAATGCTTTGGCAAGGTCCCCACCCTGAAAACCATAGGGGGGCAGCTCTGCTTTGCAGACATGTGTTGCCCTGGGAATTGGCCCCTGCAGCAGCCCCAGCCTGATGGGGAGGGTGCCCCAGGGACCCCCGCCGCTCTCTCTGTTGTCTCAGCATTGAGTCCCAGTCCAGTCCAGCACAAGACGTAATGCCTGTCCTCACCACTCGAAAGGTAAGGCCACTTGAAAACTGCCGCTTGCTTCTGTTTCACAACTAGGACTGACCTCCCTCCACCCACCCACCCACCCCCACCCCCCACTTTACCATCTGGGGGCATTCCAAGCTCCTTGACTCAGCCTCTCAGGCTCCTCCTGGTGATGACGGCCACCTTGGGGCCTTGTTTCCCAGTGCTCTGCACCCAAGGCCACACCCAAGGCAGTGCTGCGTGCTTCAGCGCACCCAGCCTCTCTGCCCCCACCTCCACTCTGCTCCTCCCCCAGGGCCATAACCCATTCCTCCCCCCAGCAGGCATTTGTCTGTGTCATCCGTGGCAGCCAGTGCCCCTCCAGACTGGTAGGCCATACCCCATTTGTCCCCAAATGGAGCTCCTGAGAACGCCGGGTGGTATGTATGGGATCGGGAGGGATGGTGCCTCTCGGGAACTGCCATCTGGCTTTCAAGCAATTCCCACCTCAGTGGCCGAATAAAGAGCCCTGGTGGTGCAGCAGTTAAGCACTCCCTGGTGAGGGGGTGGCAGTTTCAACGCACGCAGGGGGCAGGGGCTCTGTGGGAAGACAGGGAGCTCTAGTTCCCTTTATCACCAAGAAAACCCTGTGGGGCCGCTCTGCTATGTCCACTGGCCGCCACCAGTCCAGGCGGCACACGACCGCAACAGTGGTGAAGGGAAACTAAAGTCGCCTGCCACAGGTTAGCTCCAACGCAAGGTGTCACAAAGGAGCCCCTGCGGCTCTGTGGGTTAGGCACGGAGGCTGGCAGTTCAAACCTATTTGCCGCTCTGCAGGAAAAAGATGAGGCTGTCTGCTCCCGTAGAGATTTATAGCCTCAGAAATCCTAGGTAGTGTTCTGTGAGTCAGACCCGACTCAAGGGCAGTGGTTGCTTGACGCAGGTCAGGGTAAGAAACGTGCCCTGTTGCATTTGCATGTGCCTGGACTTGGGGAAGTAGATTGTCGGGGCTTTCTTCTGAGCCACCCCTGAGTACACTCAGCCTCCTGCTTTTCAGTTAGCAGCCCCGGACATGAACCACTCACACCCCACCCCTCGGGGCACTGACCCAAACATGGCCGTGCTACACCAGGGTGGCACCTGAGGCCAAGGAACCTTCTTGAAGGGGTGGGGCTGGAGTGGGGAGAAGTGGGTGGGGCTGTAAAAGCCGAGAAAACACACATTCTTATGAATAATAATGGAGCCCTGGTGGCATAGGGGTTGTATGTTGGGCTTCTAACAACAAGGTCAGCAGTTCAAAACCACCAGCTGCTCTGAGGGAGAAAGAGGAGGCTTCTACTCCCGTAAAGAGTTCCCATCTCAGAAACCCATAGTTCTCCCCTGTCCTATAGGGTCACCGTGAGTCAGCATAGACTCGACGGTGGGGAGTGAGACCCCATGAGCCTCTGTGACCCAGGCCCTGGTCTTGATGGCAACCCCCTGAGGGCAGATGTCTTCGTCTGTCTGAATGGACAGTTGAGGAAATTGAGACTCGGCCACCCGCGATGACTTCCCAGGTGGCCCAGCTTGTACGTTGGCACTCAGCGGGGCTGGAGGCACAACCCGAGCTGGAAGCTAAGACATGAAACTGTTGCCTAGGGTGACAGGCAGGGATGCAGCACAGAGGTTGTGCTGTGGACAAGGCCCTAGCAGTCCGTGCTGAGGACCAGACTGTGGACGGGCGAGCTGAGCTCTGTGGCCTGGCAGACGCGGGCGGACAGCTGCTGCGCGGCATTGGGCTGGAGGGTGGGGGCGTGAGTGTTTGGCCCAAGGTTCTGGCCTTCAACCATCTCCAGGGAACAGTCACTGGGGAGGTTGGCGCCAGGGCCGCGGGGGGCCGCTGTCGCCTGTCACCTTAGGGAGAGCGCTGGCTGACCCTCCGCTCCTCCTTTCTCCTGCACAGTTCTCACAGCTCATCAAGATCTTCCATGCCCTGGGGCCCGAGAAGTTCCCGCTGGTGGAGCAAACGTTCTTCCCCAATCACAAGCCAATGGTGAGTACCCTGGCTTTCCTTGGCTTGTCTTTGCAATGCGGGCGCAGACCCAGGCGGCGACGGGGCCCTCGGTCCCTGTGGACGGAGCAGGGAAAGAGGTTGTATCCGGGCTGCAGGTGGAGTCCCTGGCCTGATGGACAAATGAGAGAGGTGGCAGCCTTCTGCGGGGGAATCGGGAGCCACTGGAGTAGGAGGTTACGAATCGAGCTCAAGGCTGTTTCCGTGGTGGGGTGAGTCCCCGGGACCGCGCCGGGGACCTGGCTTTGACCGCACTGGCAGCAAAGCCCATTGGTGTGTGTGTATTGGTTCTGAAAGGGCAGTTTCCTTGGGTGCCCCCTGCATGTCCTGATTTCTGAGGCAGCTTTCCAAAGTGGTTTCGGCTTCGTGTAGAACAGGCATCCTCAAACTACGGCCTGCGGGCCACATAAGGCCCCCGCCGAGGACATTTATCCAGCCCGCCGGTGTTTTTGCCCCGTTTGTTTTTTTACTTCAAAGTAAGATATGTGCGGTGTGCATAGGAATTTGTTCGTAGTTTTTTTTTAAACTACAGTCCGGCCCTCCAACGGGAGGGACAGTGAACTGGCCCCGTTTAGAAAGTTTGAGGACCCCTGGTATAGATAGAGTCTGTGGCGGGCGCCACATGTGGAGAATGCCTGTGTTACATGGCAGGGGCCGTCTGTCCTTTGGCAGCAGGCTGAGCTGCTCCTGGCACCGCTGTGTGGGGGGTTGACTTCCTTACACTGGTCAGACTGTGGTCCCAGGCTTGGCCTTGCGAGTGCTGGGGGTGGGGTCCATCATTGGTGAGCTCTGGGAGGGGGTGGCCTGTGGTCTGGTGGGGGTGGGAGTGAGTGGGAGGAGGCACATTGGCTTTAATAAAAGGGTTTTGTGAGGTCCTGATGTTCCCAGCCGGAGGAAGCCACACTGGAAATTCCAGGCAGGCCAGACACGGGGACTGCTGCCTGCACCTCTCCTTCCTCTGCTCCACCAGACTGGGAATTTGGGAGTAAAAACAATGAGCAAGGGGAGTTAGGGCCCCATTTCAGAAATACCTGTCCCACCTGTGAATGACTTCATAATGCCATCAACCAGTCAGCCTGGCCCACGGTGATACCACGAGTCAGGGTAGACCTGTGTGCATTCCATGGGAGTTTCGGGCCAATTTCCCCAAAGCAGATCACCAGGCCTTTCTTCCACAGTGCTGCTGGGTGGACTCAGTGAGCATCCAAGGTGGTCATCATTTGCAGCCCCCAGGGACATGAGAGATCCAGGTTCCACGGGATCAGGGAGGGATCCCTAGCCTCCAAATTGGGAAGCAAGGTCATGGTTGGATTAGCAGTCAAAAGGAAATTGGGGCTGCCCTTCCCAGAATGCCTCCTGCCCTGGGAAAGGACTGGGGCAGGCTGGGGACCTGTCTGCCCATTCGAATCCAAGGCAGGCAGCAGGCCAGGCTGGCATGGCCCTCTACTGCGGATCAAAGCTGGACGCAGCCAGGACACAAGAATACAGAGACGGGCAATGTGTGATAGAAATAAAACCACTTTACTGTTTAGAATAAAGGACACACTATAAAAAGTGTACATTATGCAACATTACAAGACAATATACATTCACGGAATATAAAATTCATAAATAACATGGAGGAAAACTGTAAACAGAGCTACAAAATTTCGCAACAAATACATTCCTTCCAGGCGGGTTCTCTCTGGATGGTATCTCTCTGTCACTTCTAGGGCCTAGGACAGCAGGCAGTCAGGGGGGTGGGGACCCCAAGCACAGCCTGCTCTGCTCCCCTTCTCTCAACTCCCAGGAGCCAACCTGGAAATTGCTGGCCCCCACCCTGCCCTCGACACCCCATTTTGCTTTGTGTTGCCATCAGGATTTTCAAAGGTTTCTTTTGGAGCCCAAGACTCCAATGACAGTTCACTGGGGGTGCCCAGGGAGCCGAAGGTCTAGGGGCCATCCTAGGGTAACCCACATTGGTGACAGATAAGCTGGAGCGCTGGAGGGCAGGAAAAGGGGTCTGTCTTGCAGGAGCTCCGTGTCTCCAAGACAGAGCTGTTCCGATTTGCTGCTTCTCTTGCTCGAGAAGCAGTGTGGAGAATGGTGTCCCTGGGCCACAGCCAGCTGCCCCAGTGGGCTCTATCGTTACCCACTCCGGCCAGCCTACAGCTCTGTCCTGAGAGGGGAGCACCCAGACCCGGCTAACCAGCGTCCCCCCAGCGGGGAGGCAGAAAAGGTGGCCAGGGGTAAAAGGCTCTTGTAATCCGTTCTCTCGGACCTCCTTGGATTTCAGGAGAAACTGTGGTTAAGGAAGTGGGAGTGACCAGCTGGCTGCCCAGGGCCAGACGCCACAGGGCAAGGCTGCGAACATACTTCCCATTTCCTTCCTCCCCTCCTTCCTGCTAGAGGAACTGCTGGAAATCCTGATGGGAGGAGGCTAGAGGCTTCTGGGTGTCACTCCCCCTCCACCCCTGATCTGCCCACCTGGCTGCCTGTACCCAAGTGAGGTCACCCTCCAGTCCACTGTAGAATTTGATTCAGGAACATGGCGGCATGTGGGCTGGATTGTTCATCTTCTCCTTTTAAACACAATGTACAGATATTACAGCCTACATCTGACACAAGATTTAGCAAAATAGAACATCCAGCATATGATTGAAAGACAGAAGTGCCTCAGCTACATATATGATTTTTAAATTACACAGTAAGTGAAACAGGTGAAATAAACAAAAGCTATAGCTTGTCGAAAAGCTCAAAAACCGCCCTCAGACCCCCTCCCTCTGCAGAGACCCCCGCTGGGCCTGCGACCTGAACTTCTAGCCCAGCCTGGCAGGTTATGGCTCCACCCACCTGCTGCTCTGTAGGGATACTGCTCAGACTCCCCTCCCTGTGTGAAAGACCATGACCCCCCCACCCCTCACCAGGGACCAGCTATGGCCCAAATGCCACCATGAGTCGAAGCTCGTTCTCCGGTCACTAAGGGCACTTGTGCGGGTTGGGTCAGGAGTTCTGCCTTTTAAAACTCAAGGTCAAGATCAAGATAATCCCCACGCAAGCAGGATCAGGCTTAAAAGCCACTGGCTGGCTGTCCTCCGCTCCTTCCCCTTGAATCCCCCACCCTGGAGAGGGCCACCTCCTCTGGTTTCCTTCTGGCAAATGTTACCATGAGGAGGGGAAAGGGACAAGGGGGTGAATCAGCCCTCAGGGAACCCCAGCCGGCACCATCTCCTCCCTCTAAGGTACTGCCAAGTCCCGTGCCTGGGACTGTGTGTGTGTACACGTGTGTATGTAAGACACTGCAGTGTGGTGTCTACTTCCTTTTCCTCCTGGCTTGACTGGCAGCTCTGTTTCCTAGGGTGGAATGAACTGAGGATGCAAACATACAGAGCAGAGGATGAACCCTTGGCATCTGGGGAGAGATTCAGATGGTGCACATTCAGGGGCACCATTCCTACCGTGCCCGACTCAGCCAAATTATACTCTCGGCATCTCCCTTTCCATCCGAAGGCTTGAAAGGATTGTATTTCCGGGGATAATGGATCATCTAGTTTTATTTCCAGAAAACACGTAACAGGAACCCTCCCGCGGAGTGTGGCATAAGTTAGATGCTGTGGGGACCACCGAGGTGGCATGGCCTCCCCACTGGGCTGGGTGGAGGCATAGCCCAGAAGAGGTGGAGATTGAGCCAGGGTGGTGTCCTCTGCAGCTTGGCCCTCTCTGTGCCCCGTCTCCTGGCCCACACCACACAGCGCCCATGGGAGCCAACCCAGGTAGGCAGTTACAAAGGTGAGGGGCAGAGGTCAGCTGGCCCCCATATCTGGTGGACAGAAGGCTCAGAGTGTCAGTGGAATTTCAGATCTTAACTTCAGTGTGTGTGTGTGTGTGTGTCGGTGGGGGGGAGTCAACTTGGAATGTCATGATTTTCTTTACACAAGCACTGACAACAAAATGGAAAAGAAACTATTGGCGTATTTAACAGCATTGAACAGAATTCTGTGTCCTGTAAAAAAAAGAAAACATTAGCTTATGTCCCCGTGTGGGTATATGCAAAGGTGTATACAAACACATCCCCCTAGGTGAGCTAAATGCTACTTCGGAAAGAGTAGTCTCTGCCCCCGAGTCTACTTGGCTATATCTGTGGGAAGTGTCTGGCGTGTGTTTCTCCCATTTACATAGAGGCAAAGCTTCCTGTGGGATCGGCAGAGTTGTTTGCTGGGAGCGAGTCGTGTGGGCGGCCTGGGGAAGACAGACAATCATCCAAGCCTCTCCCCTGAGCGTTTGTACAAAACCCAGTTCCCACTGCACTGTCGGTGACCCTACATTGTGCAGAGCACAGCCATGCCCCCAGCCCCTGGTCTTCATGGCTGGGACCTCTGGGAAGCAGACGGTCAGACTTGTCTCCCAAGTGCCTCCAGGTGGCGTGGGCTCTCTGAAACTGCCTGCCTTTGGATTAGCAGGGGAACGCTTAGCCATCTGCACCACCAGGGGCCCCAAGGGCTTTTGTACAAGGCAAGCAGGCGGGCTCTGGGCCAGGCAGTTGTTGAACTCTTCAACTTGTGATTCTGACCTGGCTGGTTACTCCTGGGCCTGCCATCTGGTCGATCAGCATCTCGGGGCTGGGGGACCGCGTGTGACCTTCGGCCCTCTCTTGCCGCCCTCCCTCCTGTCTGCAGACAGACACAGTCTGGGGGGAACATGCCATAGCATCCTCTCAGCATGGAAATCCCCCATGTGCCTGCAGTCTGTCTAGTGGCTGCCCCTGACTGATCCTGAAACAGCTGGCCTCCCGCAACGCCCTCCTCTGTGTCCTTTAGGGTCTGGGTGGAGGCAGGGAGGGGCAGGAGGAGAAAGAGGGCCGGGGATTACAATGCCCAAAGGGAATAGTTTGTCCATCTTTGTTTTCCTAAAAAAATAGAGATTATATTTTCACAAAGAAGAGGGGTCCGCATTCCCTTTCTTTCTGGCCTGGCACCAACCATTCCCAGGGAGAAATGGGGTGGTGTCCAGACCACAAAGAAGAGGTAAAGTGGGGGCCGGGAGAATGATTCCAAATAAACTCCATCAACAACACAGATGTTTCTCTTTAAGTGTTCCAAGTGCTAAATTTGCAAGAGAACAGGCACTAATTTCATTGTCATCATCATTTGGGAAGAGTTAGTGTCTGAGGGAAGCTCAGCGGGTAGGGGGGAGGGAGGTGAGGTGGGGCAGGTGTCTGGTGTTCAGGGGTCTGTGGCGTTGATGATGGTCTTGTCTGGGGGCGCCCAGCCCCGGTACCAGCTGCAGTAGCCACCCTTCTGCCGGATGCAAGCGTAGTGCTTGGACTGGTAGCCTGGGTAGCCGAAGTTGGAGAGCATGTCGGTCCAGAGACACTCATTCTTGGAGGTCACAAAGCAAGGCAGGTAGTAGCAGGACTTGATCTACAATTAGAGAAGAGCCGGTGGTTGAGGGGTGCTGATGCTCACAGTGTCTGGATTCGGAACCTGGGGGAATCCTAGCCAGAGAAGTCCCTTGGGGTGCTGATCACCTAAATAACAACTCCTGAGAGTTAGCAAATAAAGAACGTCTCCTGAGATCAGAAGAACTAGATGGTGCCCAGCTACCACCACCGACCAATCTGACCAGAAGTACCATAGACGATCCTGGTTATAAGAGGCGGGGAATATGCAGAACAAGACTCAAATGCTTAAAAATATCTAGGAGTCCTGGTAGCACAGTGGGCTACGTGTTGGGCTGCTAACCACAGGTCAGTTGTTCAAAACCACTAGCCACTCTCAGGGTGGGGGTGGAAGATGAGGCTTTCTACTCCTTCAATTCATTACAGACTCAGAAACCCACGAGGTCAGTCCTCCTCTGCCCTATAGGGTCAGTATGAGTCAAGATCGATGGCAGAGCGTTTGAGCTGCTGCACCAACTGAGACCATCGTCGCCCTAAGACCTTCTTTAAACCTTAAACCCCAATGATCCCTTAGAGATCACCTTTTAAGGGAAAGTCTGACCACAAAATAAAGGCCACTGCCATTGGACTAGCATTCTCCTGGGGAAACAGCACCCACATGAGCCCCAACGGTCAACAAAGATCCAAGGCCATGATGAGAAGACGGCAGGGAAGCTCACGTTCTGGACTTGGGACAAGTACAACTGAAGGAGAATCTTGACAATTCAACCCTCTGTGGAAAATGCATCTAAAAGGGAGCATGCTGTGTACACTTTCGCCCCAAACACAGTACGACAATGTTGATGAGAAACACGAGATGGTTAGTTGCTATCAACTCAGGGCGACCTCACAGGTGACAGAAGGAATCATTGCCCAGTCCCATGAGGCTATGGTGTCATTCCTCTGTCTCACGGAGGGTCCCCTTCGTTGTCCCTGGCCCAACAAGAAGTCCTTTTCTGGGCACTGGTCTTTCCGGCACAGGTTTTGCCAGTCTTGACCATGTCATAGAATGTGCCTGGGATTCCGCAACACGCTTTTCTCCCTTTCGCAAACGAGAAAACAGGGGCCCAGAGAGGTCTTACTCCAGGCAACACAGCCAGAAAGTGTTAAGTTTAGACACTGGAGGAGGCCGTTTCCCTTTCCAGGATGGTGTAGTGGTTACGAGTTGAGCTGCTCACTGCACGGGCAGCAGTTCGAAACCGCCAGCTGCTCCTCCTCAGAAAGGTGAGGCTTTCTACTTCTGCAAAGAGTTACAGTCTTGGAAACACGTAAGGGCAGTTCTACCCTTTCCCATGGAGTCTCGATGAGTCAACATCAGATGGATGGCCATGAGTTTGGTTTTGGGGGCTTCCCTCTTAGATGCTAGCGTAAAGGCTAGGATACGAATTCTCGGCTGTTTCAGAGAATTGGGGAGGTGAATGCTTAAGCTTTGGGGTCAATCTGCCCTGGTCTGGAAAGCTGACTCAGGCAGTTGTGTGGCCTCAGATAAGTTGGTGATGCCCTCTGACTCTCCCTCTACTCATCTTTAAAATGGGGGTAGCCAGGGCACCTAACACCACCTCGGGCTGCTATGAGGATAAAGCCAGCCCATGGCCACAGCAGGGAGGAGCCTGTGTTAGTCATGGGCTTGGGCTTGGTGAGAGAGGGATGCTCTTTAGTCTCGGCCATCAGCAAACCTGCACCTGCCTGTCCGTGGGGACACAGGTCATCAAGAAGTCAGCTGCCAGGCAGGACCCTATTTGTGACAGCTTGGCAGGGTCTTTCGGCCATCAGGAACCTTACCTGGGAGGGCCAGGCATGCTGCGGAGCCCGGTGCCCAGCCGCTGTCAGAGGGCAGACTCCGGCAAAAAGGCTGCCTTCCCCGGCCCATTCCACTGCTCCCCACCCC
>NW_022103898.1:18153450-18167468 GCF_000313985.2 Echinops telfairi
GTCGGTCACACTGTTCCATCTCAACTGTCTCTCTGTGTCCCAGATGAGGAAACGGAAGGCCAAAGAGACAAAGCAAGTGATCCAAAGTCCCCCCCACACACACTAAAGACGGGGACTGCGGTCAGCCTTCACATCCCTCATCCAGGCTGGCTAGCGGGTTATGTGCTGGGCTGCTAACCGCAAGGTGAGCGGTTGGACACCACCAGCTCCACAGGAGAAAGACGAGGCTTTCTACTCCCATAAAGAGCGACAGTCTCAGAAACCCACGGGGGCGGTTCTACCCTGCCCTACAGCGTGGCGGTGGGCTGGCACCAACACAATAGCAGTAAGTTGGGGTCTTTGGGGGCTTTTTCCCATGTTGTTTTGGTATATTCTCGATGTGGGGTGCTGCTTGTTTGTGGCTTTACGGCTGCCCTACCGGTGGAAAGCAAGCGTTCAAGGGCAGACTTTCACGGGCTGAGGGCAAGGTTGGGGAAAACAGGTATTTACAGTTGCTCTGCAGTTTCAGTCAAGTTGGCCAACTGCCAGGTGAGGCCCCCCAACAGGGCCAGTGGGGGGAGGGGAGGTTAAACCCCAGACTAAGTGTGGGAGCCTGCAGCTCTCAACACTGGGCAAGCAGCACAGGTCAGCGTGGGGTACCACCACCACCCCTGCCACTACCTCGGGACTCCTGGCACGAGGCTCCTGCCCTCAGCACCCCGCAGTGAGCCCTCGCCTCCTCTCCACCCTTCCCAGGTAGAGCAAGAATGGGCCTGGCTGGTGCTTACCTGTCAGCAGGTACTGGTACTTGTTCACTTCCAGCTTCAGGCCGCACAGACTCTCAGAGGCTTCCGTGTAGATGTACTGCACGTGGGGCATCTTGGTGAAGCCTCGGTACATCTGTGGGTGGGAGGGACCGGATGAGAGGAGGGCCAGGGCTCCGGGCATGTGGTGCCTGCATCGGCCAGGGAATGGCCGACCTACCCACCTAGGGGTCCCTCTCTCCCCTTTCCAGAACCACACGTTCCCGAAAGAACCTCCCCATCCAGCCCATCACGTCCCCAGTTTCAATGCTTCCCGGTACACGTGTCTCCAATCCCAACACTTTCCGGTGTCTAGGAAGGGACCTTTTGTTGCCTGTCTAGCTCAGGTTCCCCATGAGGGCACGTGCATGCCCCTCAGTGACGTTCCCTGGACATAAAAGCATCCTGCTCATGCGTGCCCTTCACAGCATCCTCCCAAGGACCAGTGGGCCTGGCAACATGGCCCCTTTAGTAGATTCGGGGACTGCTGGCAGGATGGCGGGCACTCAGGCCAGAGAGACCTCACGCTCTTCTCCTTCCAGGCAGCCGCTGAAGTGCAGAAACACCCCAGAAAAGCCGTACAAGAGTCACAGGTCTTGAACGAAACGCTTGGCCGCTATTAAACTGACCGTGTGAGCATGATGAGGGAGTTGTTCTTATGTACATCAGCAGCCTCATATCTAATGCAGCTGCTATCAGCAGGGGGGTGGGCAGGAGACACGTTGCCATGTCTGGAAACATGCCCAAGTGCCACAACTCCAGGATGCTGCAGACACCTAGTGAGCAGGGACCAGGAATGCTGCTGAACCGTCTCCACGGCGCAGGACACCCCCCCAACAGTGCTCTCCTGTCAACCCACTTCACCCCAGGACAGGTCAGCCCCGTGAGGTGGGAACTAGGGTCCCCATTTTAGAGATCTAGAGCCTGAGCCATGGCAGTGATAGGGGCTTGTCATCAAGCAGGCAAATGGCAGAGCAAGGGTTCAGGCAATAACTCTTTAAGACACTAGAGGGCCTTGTGTTTCTCCCCTGGAGTGGCTGATGGTTTTGAACTGCCAACCTTGCAGTTAGCAGCCCAATGCATAACCTAATGCCTCAGGGGCAGAAACTGTCACAGCCATGGATGGCTCCTGTGTCTCCTGCCCAGGCATGTGCTAGGACCTATCACAGACTAGCCACTTTTTACACTTTGGGCCTCAGTTTCCTCATCTGTGAAGTGGGGCCAAGTACTTATCTCATGTCTGAGGTGTCTGGGAATGAAATGAGTGAGGAGCACACTGGGGCACGCACAGAGCATTCAGCAAGAGGAGGGAAGATTCAATCGCGCTCTTTCTGCCTAAATGTCTTCGCCCAGCTGCGCCTCTGTGCTCACAGTCAAAGCTGGCATGCACTGCAGACGCAAGTGGGCTGTTCCACTCCAGCTAACACTTCCTGCGTCTCGACCCCCACCCTCAACCCCTTTCTGGTAGACACAGAGTAGCAAGGAGCCAACTTCCTAGGGGCAAAGATTCAAAGGATGAGAGAGAGGTTTCTAACTCTGGAGCATTCTGCATATCTGAGGGGACGCCTGCTCTTTCCTCTGCACGGGCAACAAAGGTCAGCCGAGGCTAGCCATTTCCTGCATGCCCTCCCAGGTCAGCGCTGGGCCAGATGCACCTTTATCTCATGAATGTGCCAGAACCCCTAGTTTATTCTCATAGACCAAGCAACGGAGGTGTGGAGACCTGTGACACTGGGCGGAGACAGCAGTGGCCTGGTCTCCCTCTTGCAGAGTGGCCCAGGGGAGGGAACGTGCCCAATGGACAACACCGCATAGCAGAAGGGAGAGGGTGCAGCTAGGCAAGAGCGGCTTCCCTGGGAAGGCAAGCTGCAGCTTCAAGGACAGAATGCTTACAGAGACAACCTCTGCAGGAGGGCAGGCCACACCCAGGGTGGGTCTGTCCCTCCCACTGTGGCCATACAGAGCACATGACCATCAAGTGGGTCCCCCCCCATGGGACCGTCAGGGACTGGCTGGAACATACACCCGCCCCCCCTCACATGCTGTCCCCTGCAGCCAGCAGAGAGCAAGTCTCCACAAACAACAGCTCCTGACAAAGTGGCCAGCTTTCCCACGGTCCTCCTGGGAGACAAGGTCCCCAGAGACCAGAGAGACCTGTTCTGTAAGCTCTCCCACTGTGCCCCGCAGCCAGGTTGCCTCTGCCCTGGCTCATCTTCACATCTCCACACGTGGGGATGCCATCAGCTGCCTCAACATTCCTAGATCAGTGGTTCTCAACCTTCTTAGGCTTCGACCCTTTCATACAGTTCCTCATGTGGTGGTGACCCTTCCAACCATAAAATTATTTTCGTTGCTACTTCATCACTGTCATTTTGTTATTGTTATGAATTGTCATGTAAATATCTGATAGGCAGGATGTATTTTCATTGTTACAAATTGAACATCATTAAAGCATCACGATTCATCACAAAAACAAGATGTCATTATAGATTGTGAAATATTTGCTTCTAATGACAAATAAATGAAATTTTGTCTTGAAGCATGGTGTAGCATGGGTAACAGTCTTCACACCTGGTACTCATAGGTGGGTGTATCTGCGTGTGGGCGGACCCACCTGGAGACGGATAGAGGAGTGGTGTCTCGGTTCCTAAGACCATCAGAAATATGTTTCCCGATGGTCTTAGGCAACCCCTGTGAAAGGGTCATTCAACCCCCAAAGGGGTCTCGACCCACAGGTTGAGAACCGCTACCATAGAGGGAGGCAGAGCTGCAGCTCATTGTCAGGTTATCGGGTGGGAGCGAGACTGGGGGGCTTTCAATGGGCGAGGGTGGGGCAAGCCGCAGGCCAGGAGAGAGCAGAGTCAGACAGAGAGGCTCACAATCCTCTCAGGTCCAGACCGTCCTGGTCCTGCTCTACGGAGTCCTGGCTCTCCCATCAGACTCTGGGCCAGATGCTCAAAGTCGCTACAAGTAAGCCGCCTGGGCCCTGAAATGCTTGGCAGCGGGCTCTCTGCTGCCCCTCCTACAGGGTTTTCTGAAACACTCTTTGAACAATGTTGCAAGACAGGAGCTAAAAATCCCAAGCTGAGCTCTTTTTGTTCTCTGGGGAGTGGGATAGGTAGGAGGCGGGGAGGGACCAGCTACAGACCCCCCAGAGTGGGCAG
Organism: Echinops telfairi; assembly: GCF_000313985.2. Lineage (NCBI taxonomy): Eukaryota > Metazoa > Chordata > Mammalia > Afrosoricida > Tenrecidae > Echinops > Echinops telfairi. The sequence goes on from NW_022103898.1 coordinate 18,157,397, forward strand.
AAACCATGACTCCTGCTCTGCTAGCTATTTGCTACTTGCTCGCTACTTGCAGGCTCTGTGACCATCCCTGGTTTCACAACCTATGCTAGTCTGTGCCTCCCCAGAGAAATCAAGGGTAACAGTGTAGCCCCTTCACAGCTCACAGCACCAGCCCGCTAGGCGGTATATTCAGAGAGGGAAGGCAGGGTGGAAGGAGGAACCAGAGGCTGGCTGGCTGGACCTTGCCCATGCTAGCATCCTCTCTGATGTGTAGGCTGGTACCTAGAGGTCAGGAGTGGCTGGATGGAGCAATAGGCTAAGCTTTCATTGGCTAACCAAAAGGTTGGTAGTTCATGCCTATCCATAGGTGCCTCAGAAGAAAGGCCTGGCGATCTGCTTCCCACAGGCCACAGCCTTGGAAACCCCACGGAGCATGTAGTTCTACTCCGCACACGTGGAATCACCAGGAACTGGACTCCACTGCACAGCTTCTGGTTGGGTGTTTCCTGGAAGGCCAGCAGGCTGCTCCGCAGGCCTCCTGGAGCCTCTGCTGAAGAGTCAGGAGCTGCCGCTAATTGTTCACGTGACCGGGGAAGTCATTTCCCTGGGAGCCTCTGTCAAGGTCACTGAAATCCCTGTAGCGGCTATGACCTTGACTCGTGACCCCATAGGAAGGATGGAAAGTTGAAAGTGCAGACCCACCAGCCTGGGAGGGTGTGTGCTTGGAAACAGGTGGGCGAGGGGTGTTCTTTGGCCCCTACAGAAAACCCCCTGTGGCTGGTCTGACAGCAGCGAGGAGGTAGTGGGAGGGACACTGTGCCCACAGGGAGGGCATCTGGTTTTCTGGGCCTTGAAGGCAGGAGGGAAGGCAGACCTTCTCAGGCACCCCTTGAATTGCTCGTCGTTCACTACTGCTACAAAGTGCCTCATACCCAGAAGGCCCGTGCCAGAGCATGTAGAGGGTGTCCTTCCAGACTTCTGCTCTGGTCACTATGGCTTGGCATCCTCTCGCCAGCTGCCCGAGGCTGCAGAATGGGCTGTGGGTGGTGGTGTTTCTCCCGTTGGCTTCTCCAGCTCCACCCACTCTCCTCTCCCCACCGCCATCTCAAGACATTAGCTGGTCCCATGACCAGGCTGTGGCAGCCAAGGGCAGCTGGCCAGGGCTGACTCTGGACATTACATAACCAGAAGGCTGTGGATGTTTCCAAAATCGAATCCAAAGCAACAGGTTCTACAAAACTAGTTCAGCCAACCTCAGGCCTGAGGATGCAGGAGTCACGGCACCCACACGTCTGCCCTGGGATGGCTGTTGGGCCATCACACAGCTCCCACTGGGCATCAAAGCTTGCATCCTCTGGGGCACCGGCAGGCCCGCCGGACCTCACCCTCACCCCCCAGTGGGTGAATAAGCTCTCATCAGTCCATCCTGCAGAGTCCCTGGGTGGTATAAACAGTTAACCTACTGAGTGACAATGTAAACGCAAACCTGCACCCAGAGGCACCTCAGAAGAAAGGCCTGGCAAAACACTTCCAGAAATGCAGCTGCTGGGAAACCCTCTGGAGCGGGAAGGCCTATCAGAGCACACAGGACCAGATGGAGAAATGGAGACGAGGAAGCGCTCTGACTCCGGGGAGGAGTGAGCAACGACGGGCAGCAGGCTCCCTGGGTTTCTAATCGCCTGTTCTTTTCTGCAATGTTGCCTAACGGCTGTGAATGCTGTAGAACACGTGCCAGTGAGACGGTGGTGCCAGCCCAGCCCACAGAGGACCTTAGAGCCGGACCAACAGGAGAGAGGGTGGAGGAGTCCCTTACTCAGAACAGGCTCCTGCAACTGGCAATGAGGGAGAGGTGGGCTGTAAACCTAGTGTAACCTTGGCAACTGCTCACCACCTGCAGGCACTGTGGAAAGCCAGGAGGTCCGAGCTCAAAGGAGCTCTGAAGGACCACCTGTAGCCTAGCCAATGGCCTCATTTTACAAATGGGAAGGCTGAGGCCCAGAGAGGGTCTCAGAATTACCACCTAACCAAGCCTCTGCTGCCTGGCGCCAGAGCCGAACACCTTCATCACCACCTCGGACCGCTATGCCTGGGCTGCCTCTGCGACCCAGCCTCCGCCATCCCTCCCACCTCTCACTGTAGAGGGTGGAAGGGCAGAGGGTTGAGGCTTACACATTGAGTAAACACCCCAACCACACACACCCAACCCACCCTGCCTGCTTTGGCCAAGACTCCCCTGGCCAAAACCCAGAAGCCAGGCTGACATCACCCACCTTCATCTGCTTGATGGTGTAGACCAGCGTGCCAAAGGGCCCTTCCTTCACCAGCTTCTTCCCCACCACCTTGGCCCGGATCACTGCAGAGACAGAAGAGACAGAGACGGGCAGGGGTTACAGAGATGGCATCTCGGGGCAGGCGGGCCAGCCTCCGGGTACCTGGAACTGCCTTCTTGCCTGTGTGAGCCAAGAGCAAGAATTCTGATGGGAGACGCCAGAGGAGGGAGGAGGGATGTAGACAGCAAAGTGGCTGCCACCCAAGTCAACTACCCCCCCACCCCCCAAATGCTCACGTTGCCTGCCCTGGAGAGTCCTAGGCGATGCTCACCCTGCATTTCACCACGATCCCAAATCCTCTGCTGTTAGTTCTAACAGAACTCTATCTGCTCCACCTGCGTGCTCCACATAAACACTCAATGGCGTCCTAGACCTAGCCTCCTGCCAAGACTCCTCCCTGCCCCTCACGACATGGGAAGGAGGCACTTCCTCGGCACAGACGCACCCATCTGACATGGCTGCAGCCTGTGGTACATGCCACTGAGCCTGGCTCAGTGCTCTGGGAAGACTATGGACCAAGCTGTGGACCTCAGCACCCAGCACTTGGCTAGAACGGGATGTGGTAGAGTCTGGCTCAGTGAGGGTGGTGGGAGCGCTGGGGGGCAGATGTGGCATGGGGGCTTAGAAGCCAGAGTGAACAGTTCCCATCCCGGTTCAACTCTCATGGCTGTTACAAGCCTCCACGTCCTGGTCTGTAGAGAAGGGATCATCACATTGCCAACCTCCTGAACCTGGGGCCAAAGGGTGCCCAGGAAAACTTTGTCACAGAGTCTGGGGTGTAGGCAGTATTCAGTAAACAATATCACCCTTGTCAATGCCGAAGGGCTTCTGTTGATATAAACACCTCTTCTTGGTGGGCGCTGCTGGGTCAGTCTAACAGAGTAGTACTGACCCAGGACTGGGAGCAGGGAGGTGCTTAGGGCACGACTTTTACAGGAACAGAGCGCCAGCACTTTCTCCCTGACAACCACTGGCTGGGTTTGAACCATTAGCTTCGGTTAGGAGTCAAATGCGTCACCTCCTTGGTATGTTTTCATTACTCTAATCTGCTTCTCAACCGCCTGACAAAGAAAATATTAGGATCTGTGGGAGACTTATGAGGGCACTGAAAAGTGTATCTTATGTTTTATTTGAAGCATCCCTAATGCCAGCACTCATTATTATTACTTGCCAAGGAAGCGTGCTGAATGACGAACGGCCAGTCTCGACTTTTCACCATGTACCAGTAGGCTCCCTCTCACTGTTAAAGCATTCGTTCACAATCAAAACTATCTAGACTCATGCCGTCTACTAAGTTTACATTATGCACAGCTCATACCATCATTCTGATCCTCCGAATTCTTATGACTAGCTAGTCTAATAGCGTTCATGGTTAAAATACCCCTAGATGGGCTTCACCTGTGATTGCCTGAAGCCCACCTAGGAGCCCCAGTTGCAGGCTGGGAGGGAAGGGAAGCGAGCTACTTCCTCTTCCTGAACCTCACTGTTCTCATCTGTAAGGAGGGTTTAATCACACCTTCGCCTCCGGGAATTGGAATGAGCATGCAACAAAAGACCACGGGTCATTTCATAGCACCGTGTGGGTCAGAGGGAGATGAGTGTGAACCCTAAAATCACTCTACAGACTAAGTATTACAAGTGCTGGACGAGAGAGGGGCATTCTCCACGTGATGGGGGAAGAGGAGAGAGAAGTCAATTTTGCCGGTGGATGATTGATTATAGAGCCAGAGAGGCTGGTTTTCTTTCTACTTCATGTGAGGAAGCACCCAACAGCTGGGTTCCCATCTTTGTAAAACCAGCACAGGGGGTCGCAGAGGGTCTGACGTTCAGAAATTACGGAGAAATAGCATTTGTTGGCTCAGTAAAGATAAAGACATCTAGACACTAGAGCTAACAACCAAAAGGGGGCTGCTTTAGGGGCAGGCAGATGAGAGGGGCTGGACTGACTCACGCCGGGGCATTGACCCGCGCAGAATGGACTTCCCACAGATGGGAGCCTTGACAAACAAGTTAGTCTCTTCCAGTTCTAAATCCCCTTCCTTCTTTCCTCCTCAAATTGTACTGAGCCCACAAGGGAGTCCACAATCAGTAAATGTCTGTCAAAGACGGCAGCCCTGACATCACCCCCTGCCTGTCCCCAGCACTTATGGAACCTTCTGGTAGCTCCCTAATGCTGCCCCCATTGTGAATACCATGCCCCAGCAGGCTTCTGGATTCTTTGAATCTCACATCTAAAGGAGGCCCTCCTGTGATGCAATCAATGGCTGATCCACAGGTTGGCAGGGCCCTGTGGAAGAAAGGACTGTCAATCTTGTTTTTAAATAGCCGCCTCTGCAGACCCTCTGCAGCACACTTCTACTGACGCACAGGGTCACCTCTAGGGCCAAGGCCCTATCCCTACTGGATTCTGGAGCTCAGATCCTCCCTTCCCAGGGTCAGGACACTGATGTATCAAGGGCCCTTCCAGGCCATCCCCAGCAGGAGAGCAACATCCCCAGCCCATGACCAAAGGCAGCTTCTGACCTCAAATCAAACACACTGCCATCAAGTCCATCCCAACTCGTAGCAACCCTATAGGGCAGGGTGGAACTGCCCCTGTGGGTTTCCCAGACGGTAACGCATATCTTTTTCCTTCGAGCCAGCTGCCAGGTTCAAACTGCTGACCTTGCAGCTAACAGCCCAATGTGTGACCACTACACCACCAGCTGGGGCAGCTCAAATCAGGAGGAGGAAAGGGGCAGTTTACAAGCCCGCTGTGAAAATGAGGGGCTGGCCAGATGCCAGGATCCCTCCAAATTCGGTATCCGCCTCTGCCTCTAATCTGCTAACAGTGCAGCAGGATCCTTGGCAGGGCACCACCCTTCGAGGGACCCCAGCCTCCCTAGGACTCCCTCCCCTCATGCAGGCTGCAACAGCTGATCTGCTGGGGCCTGTGCTACCTGCCAGGACCTTACTATGGGTATTTCCTGACTCAATGTGGACCAGTCTGCTTTCTCATTAGCCCAGAAGGTAAATGATTCGGGAGGGGGTGGGTGGCAAATACAAGAGTAGTACCCTTTTAAAATAGCAGCGTCCCTCCTTTCCTGGCCCTGAAGCGGCTTGCTTTGATTTAAACTGACGTTTCAGAAACAAACCTGCCCCATAAAGCTGGGAACTTGGTGAAGCTTCTGGACACACAGTCAGCCAATTCATTCCGTACCCTGAAACCCTGGCCACGGAACATTTCCCAGCGAGGACAGTTCTGCAAGGAGAGTAAGTGCCTGTCGTCAGGAGGGCACGCACAAATTCCAGTTTTACCATGGGGACTCTTTCCCCCTAAACCTCTCCGGTTCGCCTGGCCCCGTGCCTCTCTCTAGAATCATCATCTCACATGCCACGAGCCAATTCCAAGAGCAGCAACCCGGGAAGGCAGTGAAGAGCGTGGGCCCTGCCACCCAACGGCCTGGGTTTGAATCCAGAGTCGTGGTTACGAGTTGGGCTGCTAACAGCAAGGTCAGCGGTTCGAAACCACCAGCTGCTCTTGGGGAGGAAGCCGGAGGCTTTCCATTCCTGTTAAGTGTTACAGTCTCAGAAACTCACAGGGGCTATTCTAGCCTGTCCTATAGAGTCACTAAGAGCCAACATCAACTTGAGGGCAGGGAGCATGGTTTTGGAGACCATGTGATCCTGGGAAGCTTTGAAGCCTCCGTGTGCCTTCCTTTCCTGACATGTAAAATGGGGGTGAGGTCATGAATCCCCCGTAAGGTTGGGACCAACAGGGCCTGGCCCTGCATGTGCAATGCCACTGTCACTAGACTCTACCACTGTTGTGGCATCTACTGTCCTCTGTCTACACTGGCTTCTCAGATGCACTGTGGCCAGTGCTAACAAAAGGGCCTGAGGAGAAAGGGAAGCCAAAAACCCCACCGAAGTCCTGCCCAGGCAGTGGGTTCTCACTCAGCGCGACCCCATAGGGCAGGGTAGAACTGCCTCTGTGGGTTTCCCAGACTGGAACTCTTTGCGAGAGTAGAAAGCCTCATCTTTCTCTTGTAGAGCAGCTGGTGGTTTCGAACTGCTGACCCTGTGGGTAGCAGCCCAAAGGGCCACCGCTTTGCCACCAGGGGAATGGCAGCTCGATTAACTGGTCAGCCCGGATGGCCGCGGTACATATGTGCAGGCCCGGGGGCCCTGACTCATGGCCACCACCTGCCCGCATAAGCCCAGAATGGCCTGCCAGGACCGTTCAGACCAGAGCCCATGGTCATGAGCCTGAGAGACAGAGGCCAAAATGGCCCAGCACAGAGGCTACACCCACATTTCCCTGGAGGAAAAAAAAAAACCAAAACGGCACTAAAAGGAGCTAAAATTAACCAGCACTCCATGCTCCCACCAGGCTCCACAGTCCCATGGCAGCCCGCCCCAGCCCGCCTGTTTGGGTTCTGAATTAATATTTCTCTACTTGCTTCAGCTTCTTCTCTGCAATTCCGAGGGATTCTCATGTTTATAACAGTGGCTCTGCCAGGAGGGTGGCGGGAGAGGGAGGTGGGCAGCCCTGATTCTCCAACAACAAGGAAGGCCATGCCCACACATGGGACACTGGCGCTGTGGACTGGGTTGGCATCTGGAACACTCGGTTGGGCACTGGTGGGGATGACAACAAGAAATAGAAGTCCTGGATCATGCTGTCCCAGCCTGGCCTGGGAGACAGGGGTGAAAAGTTCACAGGTACACAGGCAATATCCCAAGGCCAGGTACATACACGTTGTCCAGGAGGGAGGGCTGAGGTGGTCTGGAGTGCCCCTCCCCACACCATCTTTCTCTCTCTCATCCCTGCCTGTTCTCCCTAGATGCGTCTGGAAGGGTATCTTGAAGGCGGAGGTCAGAAGAACGAGGAGAGAGGTTAAGGAGTAAGCACTCTTTCAGGAGTCACTGGGTAGCACAAGAAAGAGCCGCAAGGTCTGCCGTTTGAAACCACCAGCCTCGGCTCAGGAGAAAGACGGGCTTTCTACTGCCGTAAAGAGTAGTCTCAGAAACCCACGGGGGCAGTTCTACCCTGTCCTATAGATTGCCAAGAGTGGGCAGTGACTTGATGGCCGTGAGCGTTGGTTTGAGTGGCGCAAACAGTTCCCATGCCCAGCTGCTGACGGACAGGTTGGAGGTTCGAGTCCATGTAGAGAGAGGGGCCACTAAGGAAAGGCTGGGCCATCCCCATCCATAGAATCCGCCACTGAATACCAGCAGAGCAAGTTTGCCTGTTTAAACCTACTGACGTGTGAGTGAGTGAGTGAGTGAGTGTGTGTGTGTGTGTGTTCTGTAGCTCTGGTGGGATCGTTTCAGCAGTTCACCCACCGGAGGATCTAGGTGCAAAGACAGATTACTTCGGGAGGGTCTTTCCCTCCCATGAAACGATTTTTAGAGAGATAGCTAAGAGAACTTACGAAAACAAACAAGCAGCAATCCTTCCAGAAACGGGATTTTGTACCGTTCCCTCTCCCCCACCCCCACCCCAGCATTGTGGGCCCCAAGCAGCACGTGGTTTGAACCAACACTGCTGACAGCGACCAACCAGGATCCAGCTGCCCGGGTGGTGGCTGGTCCTGTCCCAGCAGTGAACAGCTGCTCCTCATCAGCACATTCGGAGCGGGACAAGACACCCTTAGGCTGGCCCCTGCCTCTCCGCCTCTCTCCCACCCCCCACCCAACCATCTTCAATCAGGTCCAGAACCTTCCTCCCTAAGCAGATGGCTGGACTTTCCCAGCGGCAGGGCGGAGGCGGGCAGCAAGCCCTTCCAGCCCCCGACCAGGCGTCCCTGACAGGCATGGCCGACTCATACATTCAGCGTCCAAGCAGACAGTGAGAGAGACCTCCCACTTGGGTTAGTAACGGGGCAATGAAGAGGAAGGCCCTCCCTGGACAAGATGAACTGGCACGGTGGCTGCAGCCATGGGCTCAAACTTGGCAATGATTTCGAAGGATGGCAATCACCGGGCAGCCGCTCCTCCCATTGTGCTGCAGGAGGGTGGCTATGGGTCGGAACCAGCTCAACAACAGCGTCCTGTCATGGGCAGTAGGGAACTCCATGTGACTGAGGAGTGGATTCCATCCTAGAGAGGGAGATACTGATGCTGACACCGTTAATGGCACGCGTATAGTGTCCGTCTGTCTCTCTTTCTCTCTGCCTCTCTCTCTCCAGTCCTGTCTCTCCAAGGACCCTATAGAATGGCTCGAGGGGCTCACAGTTGGGTTTTGTGATGGCCAACAAGGGAAAGGGAGAGCCCGTGGCTGGTGGGCAGCGTCAACCTCTCAAAGAGGAGGTCTTGTGTATATCAGCACAGGGAGAGAGGGCCATCCTTCTGCCGGGACCCCAGCAGCAGGCAGGGAGCTGAAAGAGAAGCTGGGCCTTGGGTGGACTGGTTTTCAGCCTGGCCAGGGTGGGAGGGGTGGAGAAAGGGGTCTGGGGTGCCACAGGGATGTGATCCCCAATGCATGGAGAGCACGAGAGACCTGGCTGCTCTGAGGGTCTCCTGATGTCTACTTCCCATGACACCCTAGGGTGACATGGGCAGGGTCCAGTGTGTTCCCGGCAGAGGCAATATGGAGGTCACCCCACAGTAGGCAGCTCCCTCTCCTGGCCCCCTTGGGGAATCTGCACTTCAGATGGTGTAAGAAGGGCAAGTGCGCTAACTCACCACCAGAGCGTCTCCCCGCCTCGCACTGGATCACTGTGAAGAGTGCAGAGAGACAGGAAGGGAAGCGGGCATGCGGCTCTCAGCCACCCTGTCCTGAGCATTTACAGAACCAAACAATAGGCTTTCCCAGTCTGTCTCAACCTGGAAGCTCCGCTGAGTCCTCCACTGGCAGGCGGTGCTACTTTAACTCTCAGGGGCAAGCCTACTTGATCCTATAGGGTCTCTGGGCCCAAATGAGCTGGGCAGCAAAGGTTTGGGGGCTGGTTCTCATGTTACCAAACACGATGCCCCTTCCTACGGGCTGGTCTTCCCTGAGGCTGGGCTGGTCTTCCCTGAGGCTGGGCCCGCAAGTGAGCTGCAGTCTCGTTCAGGGGCCTTCTTGTGACATCTTTTTGACAGCTGACGCGTTTGTGTTGTGACCGTCACACCACATTCAAGATTCTTTGCCAGCACCAGTCTGATCCTATGTGTCAAACCGATCTCTAGGGGCCCTCCCTCACACCGGCTTCTCCCAAGGTCTTCCTTATCCGCAGAAATGACAGGTGCTCACCTCCCTCCAACCACTCCAGGTTATTCCATCACCACCCTGGACACCCCCTCGAAGGCCTGTGCCCAGCACCAGGGCTTCAACTAAGTATCATTCCATCAACCCCTGCTGAGCATCTGCCTTTCCACCCCAGGTACACTGTTTCAGAACCCACCTGTTAACGCTCCCTGGACCATTCTCAGAGAACCCGACTGAGCATGCATACAGAGCATCAGAGCCTCATTCCAGCAAATGCAGTTCTCGGGTCCACCACCACTGAAGGGGCATATGGCAATGCTGGGGAAGCATCAAATTTCCAACTGCAAGGTCGGTCGTTCAAACCCACAAGCCGGGCCATGTAAAAAAGATGAGACTGTCTCATCCCACAGTGCCATGTGCCCATTAAAGATTTAGCTGTTTCTTCTCCTCCCGCCCACTCCCTCTGCCCAGGGTCCCTCTCCCCAGTCAATTTCAAAGACCCTATATTTTCAGTTTTTGCCTTTTTGGTGGATGTCCAAGCACAGGCCAGACAGTTGCAATGCGTTCCCCGTCGAGATACGGAGTCTGC
>NW_022103898.1:18168259-18169744 GCF_000313985.2 Echinops telfairi
GAGGTGGCATACATAGGCTTTGGATTAGTGCCCGTAACCTCTGATTGAACAGTTCAGGGCCTCTGACCTCAGGACCATTGGCTTTGATAGCTCCGAAAGCCACAGGGCCAGGGCTCCTGGATCAGGCTGACTGCCTGTGGGCATGAGGGAAATGGGGTGTGATGGAGCTTCTGAGAGACTTGGAAGGCAATAGCCCCAAAGTGTCCTCCCAGCAGTTTGAAACCACTAGCCACTCCGCAGAAGAGCGACGGTCTCAGAAACCCACGGGGACAGTTCCACTCTGCCCTGCAGGGTCGACTCAATAGCAGTGAGTGTTACCTGCTTAAGCAGAAGTGGGGGGGTGTCGGACCTGTGGGCCATAGAAGGCCCTCAAAATCCTCAAGACTAGTTAGCATCACACACCTTATCAAAGAGAAGCAGTTCCAGCCATCACATTAGGGGTGAGTAAATTATACGTTGGACTAAATATAGCAGGCCGATTTTTAAGTTGATAATTTAGTAACACCCGTGAAAGATGTTTTAAATATCCAAATGGCTTTCGCCACCAAAAACATCCCCAGCTCAGCTCTAAAGGGTGGCCAGAGAGAGAGCTCTCCTCTCCACCTCTTTGGAACAACAGGGGTCAACAGCACGTACCCACATCCCCTCGAAGCCTCTGATGGCTCCCTCCACCCCCAGGGCTATTCTGCATCACTCCATCATATATCCCTGGGGCCCCTGGCTCTGGTACCACCATTAATTCTAACACGTCCCACCATCTACTGAGTATGAATGTAGAGTATACTATATAGTGGTTATGTGGTGGGCTTGATCCGCATGGTCGGCAGTTCAAAACCACCAGCAGTTCCATGGAAAAGTTCTGGGCTTTCTACTCCCATCAACAGTACAGTCTGGGAAACCTACAGGGGGGTCACTGTGAGTCAGCACTGAGTCTATGGCAACGAGTTTGGTTTGGTTTTTGTACAATCATGGGCTGTACACAGGATCATAAATAAGAGCCGCACAAAGCCCCTGTGAAGTAAACATTGTTATCAGGCATAGTTTGTCCATCTGCTTCCAGATAGGTAAGCAACCACCTCCAAAGCCACGACCACCAAGCAGCTGCCCGCTCACGCTCCCCCCCTGCCATCAGTTCACTTCTGTCTCATGGAGACCCTCTGGGCCAGTGGTTCTCAACCTTCCTCACGCCGCGACCCTTTCCTACAGTTCCTCAGGTGGTGGTGACCCCCAACCATCACATTATTTTTGTTTCTACTTCACCACTGTCATTTTGCTACTGTGATGAATCAGGTGACCCCTCTGAAAGGGTCGTTCGACCTCCAAAGGGGTTGCGACCCACAGGCCGAGAACGGCTGCTATTGGCCAGGGTATGACTGCCCTGCTGGGTTTCTGAGACTGTGATTCTTTACGCGAGTAGAAAACTTTTGTCTTTCTCCCTCCATGCAAGGGGTTTCCAACTCCGCACTTTGCGGGTCGCAGCCCGAA
>NW_022103898.1:18169844-18171481 GCF_000313985.2 Echinops telfairi
GCCCGAAGCGTAACCTCTACACCGCCAGGGCTCCCCAGCAAACCGACAAGAAGATGCCGGCCACGAAGACCCGCTGGCACATTTCTACTCTGTCCTCTGGGGTCACTCAGAGTCAAAGTGACCTCAAGGGCAAGCACTCTACCCCCAGCAAGGGTGTAGCCGCACACACACTTGTTTGGGGAGACGGAGAAGTATGGCGTGAAAAAGAAGTCTGGAGTTCCAGGAAGAGCCCAGGGCCCCGGGGCAGGAGCTGGGAGGCAGGCTGTCTTTCTGGTCCTTCCTCTAACTTGCTGGGTCACTGGGGCAAGTGACCCCGGAGATGACAGCCTTAGGGGTCTTTACATTCACCTTCTGGGACCTGCCTCTAACTCGTACATCTCCACCCCAGTTACTCTTCGTAGCTTGAGGCTCAGGGCATCGGTGTCCCCTGCTGCCTGAGGGGTCCGGCCTCATGGCTCCGAGAAGTTGGTCACTCCTGAGGAAGAGGCTCAGATACCTCCTGTGGGTCTGTCTTTAGCATGACTTCCGGTTGTCCAAACAGGGGACACAGGCGAGGCTGGAGGAGCTCCAAAGCCCCACTCGGGCCACCCCGCTTGTGGGACCTTCCAGGGTGGCAGCCATGCTGGTTCCTGCAGTGAGATGCCTTCCCTCCACTGAGCAATCCTCACCATCTTCCTGGTGTGTATCAGCCAGTGGCTGTTTGGGGATTTTTTATCCATCTATCTATCTCTCTCTCTCTCTCTCTAGCTATCTATCTGGTTACTGACATCGGATTTTCCTGGTGGACAGTTCAGCAAATCATTTATTCCCCATGGTGGGGCAGTTTCTTCCATAGCACCGCTGGTTGGGTTCAAATCGCCGACAGTTTCAGCAAGCGCTGAAAACGGTACCGGGGTGCCGTCGGGTACGTGCTAACCCCCCGTGACCCATGAGACAGCGTGAGACAGCCCCACAGCATTTTGACAGGCTGCCATGATTCTGATGAGGGCAAAGCTGCTGGGCAGGTTCAAACCACCCACGTTCAGGGGGTCAAGGTGGTGGTAGTGTTGGCATGAGGTGCTGTGGAGAGACTGTGCACAACAGAACGAAACCGCGGCCCGACGTCCTGGGCCACGTTCACCACGGCTCTTACAGTTGAGCCCATCATTGCAGCCCCTGTGTCAAGCCATCTTGTTGAGTTCCCCAGCCAAGTGCCAACCATCCATCCCACCAGGGGCCTGTAAAGGGTACCAAACAGCCTAGAAGACTCACAGGGCAGTTCTACCCTGTCCTATAGGATCACCATCACTCGGAGTGCACGGGGCGGCTCTGAGTGATTGCTGAAAGCAACCTACGACAGCCCCCAAACACCCATGAGGAGAAAGTGCTGCCCCTTCCCTGATCACCTGGCTTGCACGTAGCCACAATGGTGACCTCACACACATGTCGACTCTCCCCAGGATAGCGATCTGCTCGGAGTTCCTCTGAGCAAGTCTTTCCTCGCAGGCCCTCCCAGTGGCCTGTGCAGGGGCCAGGGCTGTGGGCTGCTCTCCCCAGCCCTCGGGCATCTTTCCAAAGCTCCTTGAATGCCTTGGAAAAGGATGTTCTTCTACCAGGAGGGAGCATCGCCCGCGTTCCCCACCTCAAGCCCCCACACC
>NW_022103898.1:18173060-18184927 GCF_000313985.2 Echinops telfairi
GGCGTCAGTCAGTCCCCATGCAGCAACAAATGGGGTGCTGACCATTATTAAGCAGAGGCCCCTTTCCCACGGCAGAGAAAGAGGCCGGAGGGCAGGTACACCACCAACCGCCCAGCATAAGCTGGGGCCCATAGGGGGCATTGCTAGCTCACAGCCTGGCTGCCAACCTTCCCCACTCCTGAAATGCCGGCTGCCCCACTTACTCTTGCCCAGGGCATTTCAATTTCAGGTCAGGTTGAAGCGAGGGATGAATTCACTGTATCAGTCCAAGTGGAAGGACGGTCCAGGCACAGCGCAGAGGGGCCCAGGACAAGGCCAGGAGTAGGTATTCAGGATAAGGGGAGCTTAGATAGATTCGTAGTGGTCTGCCCGAGTGTGGTAAGGCCCTCCCCACTCCCCCAAGACCAGCATGGGGGAGAAGGGGTGGCGGGCAGCCCTGTTGTGCAGAGGGAGAAGCCAGGGTGTTGGCAGGCCTGTGTGGCCAGGGTCAGCGACCAGAGCGTGGCATTGTTGGGGCCGGAGGAGGGTGAAGTCGGCAGCCAGGGTTCTGTGTGGAGGCGACCAGACCCAGTCCACTTAGAGTCTGGTGGAAACTAGGGCTGAGCGTCATGGAACAGGAGGTGGGTAGCCCCACCGGGCGTGTGCCCGGCTTCACTGGAGGGACATCCAGCCCTGACCACGTCCCAGGCTGAGAGGTGAGCCTCCTTGTGGGTGCAGATGACAGTCCTGGCATACCCCTCTGGCCCCTCCTGCTGGGATGGGAGCCACTTGGGCAGAGAGACCAGGTTCCTTTGCTCCACCCACTGTTAGTTGCAATTATGGGCACACTGGGTGCACCAGCTAGAACAGAGCTGGGGGAGCAGTGCTCTGCAAGACACTTTGACCAGAAAGGGCGTAACAGTACAGTTCCTGCCTCCCTGGTTGGAGCTGCCATCAGCACCGGGGGAGAAGCGGGGCCAGACGGGGGTAGCCCCTGGACTGTGCTGTTCTGGCTTTATCCCCATCCCCACCCCCTCTTCAGCCTTCACTCTGTTGAGGACGAACGGTGCCAGTTTAAGCTGTCTCCCTGTGCCAAGTTCATGTCCGCTGTCACAAGCTGGTTGTCTCCTGAGTCTGCTAGGGCCACAGGGGAAAAACAGACCCATTTGCCCCTCGTTTTTGCTCTCCCCTCTCCCCATCTTGGGGACCCCTAGCAAAATAGGAAGAATGTGGACTGCCTGATGCACCTGTCTTCCCCACGCCCAATTTGCCCACCAGATTTTTGGGCCCCCACAGGCCCCCTCCCCCCTGCTGGCCCCAGTGTGGCTCATTGCAATGCAGCCCGGAACCAAGCACGGGAAAGCAGTGGGTGTGGGAGGCTGGCACACTGTGTCCGAGGAGCAGCCGGGCAAGCCTGAGGCGGGTCAGCACCTCCCAGTGGCCTTGAACCAACTACTTCCCACCCCTGGGCCTGGTTTTTCAACTCATAGCAAGCCTGTAGGACAGGGTAGACTGCCCCTATGGGTTTCTGAGACTGTAACTCTTGACAGAAGTAGGAAGCCTCGTCTTTCTCCCATGGGGTGGCTGGTGGTTTCGAACTGCTGACCTTGTAGTTAGCAGCCCAACCTATCACCCACTCCACTACCAGGGATTAAAAAACGGCTCCCAAAGCACCACGATTCCAAAGTGCCATGATGCAGAATACCTCCATCCATTGCTGGTCAGGCGACAGCCACTGCAGAAAAGGATTTCAGGCAGTACCTCGAAAAGTTAAACGTAGAATTATCTTACCATCCAGCAATTCTACCAATATAGAAACCCAAAGAATGGAAAGCAGGAGCACAAAGCAGACACATGTCCACCACGGCCTGCTGCCTGCAGCACTGCCTCACCATGGCCAAAAGGGGGAGCCACCTTCAGTGTCCAAGAACACGGTCTCCTAGCAAGAAATGGCGACCTGGGACGTGCAACAGCCGGATAAGCCTTGTCGGCGTCCTGCTGAATAAGCCCCGTCACCAGAGGACAGGTGGCGTAGTGGTTACACTTGGGCTGCCCGCTGCAAGGTTAACAGTTCGAAACCACCAGCTGCTCCCCAATAGAAAGACAGGGCTTTCTAACCCCATACAGCAGTGGTTCTCATGTTGTGACCCCAGACATAACATTATTTTCATTGCTACTTCATCACTGTCATTTTGCTACTGTTGTGAACCGGGTGACCCCTGTGAAAGGGTTGTTTGACCTCCTCCCAAAGGGGTCGTGACCCACAGGCTGAGAACTACAGCCATAGTGTTCCAGTCCCTGAAACCCACAGGGCCAGTTCTACCCTCTCCTCTAGGGTGGCTATGAGTTGGCATCGGCTTGATGGCAGTGGGTTTGGATTATTTGGGGGGCAGGGGGGTGAGGGGACAGGTACTATGACTGTGCTTGGATGAACTATCTAGAATAGGTAAGTGTAGAGAGGGCAATGTTTACTTGTGGCGATCACAGAGGCAGGGGGAGGGGCGACACTCATGACTTAGGGGAATGCTAAGGGTGACGGGAACATTTAGAAATGGTTAATAGTGATGGTTACACGCTGTGATGAACATCAATCGTGTCCCTGGACTATGCACGTGAAGGAGGTTGAAAGGGCAAACATTTGGTTACATAGATATTCACAACGAAGAAGTTAGGGCTGAACACACACACGTCTATGGTTCAATACAGTCCTGCCTGCTGGTGCAATGCACTCATGAGAGGGGTGGCTATTGTGTGATGCTACAGGGTCACTGGCCTGGTTCTCCTGGCGCCCAAGGGTGCTACAGAGCGGAGCTGTGCCCTGCAGGGTTTTCAGACTGTCATCCTGATGGGCATGATCACCAGGTCTTTCTCTGCACAGCCACTGGCTGGGTTTGAACCGCTGGCCTTTCAGTTCCTTTATCTAGTGGTTGATGTGGTTGTCAGGTGCTGCCCTGCCCTGTCCATTTGGACTCAGAGTGACCCCATGTACATATGGCCCGGTCCTGGGTCCTCCTCACAAGCATTCCTGTGCCTGCACCCACAGTGACAGCCAGGTGTCAGTGCACCATGTGGAGGGTCTTCCAGAACAAGAAAGGCCAGGAAGACTTCCCTCCATCCTGGTCCTTCCTCCGTGTGGCCACCCCGCGCAGCAAGTGGCTGGACCACTCGCCTCCCTGTTCGGCTGAGGTGAACCCAGCAATCACTAGGCTGGTGCCTTGCAGCCGGTCTGCCCTGCCGCACATCCAGCTGAAGGAATGTCGTCTCAAGAGGCTGACTGCCCCTAAGTAGTTATTTTTGAGTTTGAACCATGCATGGCTGGGGGTGGGGGGGTGGGGGTGGTAGTGCACAGGTGTCTACATTAGAGCAACTCTGCTGTTCACGAGTTCAGAGTACCTGGGGCCAGACTCGTCACCTGTTTGAGCTTCCCCACCTGTCAAAGGGGACAAACAGAAGCGCTTTTAGTGTGTTCTAGACAGTGCGTCGCAGGACAAGCAGGTACTGAAATTCCTGCGGGGCAGTCGGATGCAACAGTCAGGGGCACTGGCAACAACTACAGGTAAATGGCCGGCAGTGGGGGCTGTATCAGGAGAGAGTAAGCAGACGGTGGCTCTTTGGGAAGGTGGCCTTTGGGTTGAGACCAACTTCAGGAGGAGGAAGTCAGGGACAGCCAGTGGAAATCTGGGGAGAAGTGGGGGCCGGCTCAAAGGCCATGAGGCAGGACCCAACTTGGAGCCTGGAGCATTCAAGGGACCCCTAGAAACCCACTGGGGCCAGAACAAGGCAGGATGAGACAAAGGCCAACGCCTGTGGAACCTTCTAGAACTGGCTCAGGAGTTAGAAAAGCCCCTTGGAGGGTTTGGAGCAGGGAACTGCCGGCGATTTGATTGACTTTTCCAAAAGGTCACTCCGGCTGCTTTGGGGAGAATGTATTCCAGGGGGGCAGTGAAGGCAAGGAGCATGGTAATAGCGATGGCCACCCCTCCCTGCCCGCCTCCCGGGGCATTGTAAGGCTCACACGAGAGTCCTGCTGACACTGAGAAAAGCCCAGAAGGGCACGGGAGGAGGGAATGAACCGGCACATGGTTTAAAATCCGTTTTCACAAGTAAGAGCTTGCCGGGGCTGGCCCCAGGCGCCTTGGAGCTGAGCCCCTGTATAGATTTCCAGGAAGCAGGCTCAGGTGGCAGACTCGGCCAGGCCCGGGCCACGCAGCTGTCCGGGCTCGGCTGGATTCACTGTTTAAACCGGGAGCTTTGCTCTGGGCCAGGCCTGGCTCCTTTTGCGGAGCTAGTGCCGGGCGGGGGTAAGCTAACACCCAGCAATGTGGAGAAGCCGACACTCTGTGTGGGCTCGCTCGCTGAATTCCCAGCCAGAGCGCATCCCCGCCCAGCCTCACGTTCAGAACTGACAGGGCAGGAGCAGGAGACCGCTTCATTTAAAGACAAGCAAACAAATCCACCGCCTCCGCTGCGGTGGAGTCGATTCCAACTCGGGGACCCCTGTGGGTCAGGGCAGAACATGCTCCCCATGTTTGAAATCATTCCTTTTCCAAAAAAGGTCGCCAGGCCTTTCTTCCGCCTCCTCTGGGTGGGTTCACACCAGCAGCCTTCCCCTTGTTAGCGCAGTACAACACTGCATCACCCAGAAACGAGTTTTGTTCACCCAGGGGTGCCTCCTCTCTGCCCCAGTACCCCAGTCAGGAGCATGCACCCCCATACTAAGCAGCAAGACTTCACAACACCCTAGGCTCCAGTCCTCTGGCCTCAGCTGGCGTGTGGAGCACTGGAATGGAGGCCAGAAACCCAGGTTCAAATCCTGACCCCGTTGTCTCTGGCTTCCTTGGAGAATAGAATTGGGGCAGGGCAGTGCTTCTCAGGGCCATCATAGGGGCCACACACAGCAACAGCAGTGGGAACACCCAGCTCAGTGCCTGACAGAGCGCTTGCTCGCTCACTCACACTCACTCACTCTCACTCACTCAGTGCAGGCACTCGGTGGCCGGCTCTAGGAAGAGGAGCAGATCCCCTCGTTCTCAGTACATCACTCTAAGATCCGAAGAGACACAGCCCACTGAAGCCAGCCAACAGTCAGTGTGATACACAATACCAGGAAGTCCAGAGAAAAGGCTCGTGGGGAGTGACCAGAGTCACCAGTTTTAAAAAGAAAAAGAAATAAAGTCAAGAAGTTAATGTGAGTGTTCATTTCCCAGGACCCCAACTATCTACCGTCTACCAAGTGCGGGTAATGGAAATTTCCCAGGGAAATTTCCCAGTGTGGAATCTAACAAAACTGGATCAAGGTAGCTTGTTTTTCCACCACGGCAGCTCCTGGTCCACATACTGCCTCTAAGACCTCCGGGGCCGCTCGTGACTGTTTGATTTCCTTGTATTATTTCAAGACACCTAACACAGTGGCCCCCTCCCCAAGAAAAGGGGTGGAGCAGAGAAGGCACAAAATCAAAACTGTGAAACCATTTTTCAAACTCTGGCGCACCCAGGAAGGAGCACTCTTCCCTGCTGATAGTCTCCCTTCCCCCTTTCCCTGTGCCATTATGCATCGGGGGCTGCTGTCTGTTACGGTGGCATCCTGGGGGGCAGATGCAACAACAAGAACTATTCTTTTCTTTTCTTTTTCCACGGCAACATCCCAGTTCATGTGGCTCAGCCCCGCCCCTTATTTGAATAGCTACAGTGTCTTCTGCCTAGAGACACAGCCTGATCAGTTGGACATGTTTATAAACAGCTCTCAGGTAAACATCCTTGGGGATTTACGTGCATGTACACACACACACAATGTTTACATGCATCTGTGTACATAAATACGCACAATGCCCCAAACCAAACTCCATGCCATCTGGTCCGTGCTGACCAGAGACAATGCACGCATTCCCGAGCAGATCAGAGCTCCACGGGTTTTGCTTGGCTGTAATCCTGTCAGAAGCGGATTGCCAGGCCTTCCTTCCTGGGTGCCAGGTGGTGGGTCCTCAAGTGCAAAGGGTTTGCAGCACCCAGGATATAGGTTCGTGCGCACACCTTAGTGCACTTACCTAGCTGTTTTCTCAGTCTAAAAGTAATCTCCTTTTGTAAACTCTGCCGTTTTAGCCATCAACCCTTTCCACCCATGAACAGATTCGGAGAACCCCTAAGTCTGAAATTGAGTGTAACCGAGACAGCATTGGGCATGGTTTATAGGACCCACCAACCCTGCTCGCACCCCACAGAGGCCGGGCCTGAGAGCCCATCTGCCAGTGCCCCATCCTTCCTGACACTGTGGGGCCCAGCCCCCTGAGTTCAAAGTCACAGAGCTTCAGCAAACAGCCCAGGTGGGTGGGGCCTCGAGGAGCCCAATCATTTATGTCACCCCCGGGAACAAGGTCCCTTTCTGCTCCTCAAAGCCCTCCACTTGTGGTGGCAGCTTTAGTATGCTGCGCGAGTAGGGAGCGTCCCTTTCCACCGGCAGCGAGTGAATGCAAACCTGTCCCCTCCCGCTCCCAGTATCAGGCATGTGACCAGTCACTGACCCTGTAGCAAAAGCAGCCATGGAAGGCCCAGGAAACGCTGCAGAAGGTGTCTTGTGAGGGGAGTCACCCAGGCCCATTCAGCCCATCCAAGGAGCTTCCTCTCTGTAGCTGCGGCCACAGCGGGGTGCGTGCCTGCCTCAGCCTGCATCTGGCGAGCTTTGGGCTGTTGTTGGACGATGGGGAGTCAATTCCAACTCCTCGCCACCTGACGGGCCAGGGCTGAGCTGCCCCCAGAGGGATCCAGGAACTGCAAATCTTCACAGGAGCAGAGCCCCAGTCTTTTCTGTCATGGAGCAGTGCTAGCTTCTAGCTACCAACCTCTCTGTTAGCAACTGGGTGCTTAACTAATACATCAGCGAGGGGGTGGAGGGAGGGGGAGTGTGTGTGTGTGTGTGTGTGTGTGTGTGTGTGTGTGTGTGTGTGTGTGTGTGTGTGTTCTACAAAAACCACTGCCATTGAGCCAATTCCACCTCAAAGCAACCCTAGACAGAGTTTCCAAGGCTGTGAATCTTCATGGGAGCAGATAGCCTCACCTTTCTCCTGAGGATGGACTTGTAGATTTGAACCACCAAGCCTGTGATTAGTAGTCCAATGCTTACTCAATGGGAGCCGTAATAATCCACTCAGCTAATAAAAGCAACGCCCTTTATATATGTATATCGCGCCCATGTGCTCCCCATTGTAAAAACCCTGGACAAGTCCTCCCACCCCAGGTTCCTGACTGAGTGCTCGGGAGGGCGTCCAGTTCTTCTGTCCCCCGGGATTGCCAGTCTGTGCCACACCAGGATTTAAAGAGACAGTGTGTGTTGTTCTTGGATGTGAATACCCCCCCATCCCCCTCAAACAAGACAGCTGATATATCTCAGCTGGGGTGGCTCCACAAAGAGAGACCCCAGATGGTGCAAATGGTGCTGGGCTGCTAACCAAATGGTCCCCAGTCTACCCAGGGGCACGTGGAAGAAAGGCCTGGCAGTCTCCTTCCGAAGGAGTAGCCACTGAGAGCCGGCAGCGTGCAGTTGTACTCCAGTCCACCCGGGTCTGTCTCAGGAGTCAGTCAGTTCCGTCCAACCCCACAGGGAGGCCCGGGGCCAGGACTGCCGCACTGTGGTTAGGGGCCTGGGGGAGCATTTTGACTTTCTAAACACAGCCATGTGCCTGGCTGTGTGCTGACTTCATCGCTTACACAATCGTAGGTATCAGGCACCCCTGGCAGAGACCACAGGGCATCCTCAGTGTATAGATGGGCACATCGTGCCAGGCGTAGCATAACTTGCCGAAGATAACAAGGAAGATGGGAGAGTCCACGGCGACCTTCCCACTTCGACCTCTCCTTTCCGTGGCCCTGAAGTGGACAAGACTCCAGAAAGGTCTCTTGCTGCCTCAACCAGGCCCCAAACTGGATGCCCAGAACTCCGCCTGCTGGCCCAAAGCTCCCGTGGTGACCCTTGCCCTGTCCTCTCAATTGCTCTTCCTGCTGGTGGCCGTTCCCACAGCCCTAGACCAAACCCCATCCAAGCCGGCCAGCTCCGGCTGGTCCACTAGAACTTGCACTGGAACAGCAAGCGCCCCATGCTCCCTGGTTCCCAGCTGGCGACTGGAGTTGGCATTCTTCCAGGCACAAATCTGGCCCTGGGTTTAGGAGACAAGCAGAGGAAACCCATCCTGCTCACCGCCTGCTGCATGCCGATCCCACAGCAGGTCTCAGCATGCCCGGACCCCTCACCACTCATCGTTGGGAGAGACGGAAATCTAGCACCAGGTCTCCAAAGCCAGCACCTGGGAGCACCAGGGGTCCCCAGGGACCGACCACAGGAAGTAGCAGCTCCCCTTGGAGCCAAGGGGAAGCACCCAGGGAAGGGGCAGGCTACAGCTGGTTCCAGACAGCGACTCTCTGGAGCCTGATCCCGAGGACTGGCCGGGCCTCGTTTCTCCACCACTGGTCTTGTGTCCGAGTATAAAATGTCCTCTCTCGCTACTGCAGAATCTCGTTTTCTAGAAGAGACCCATCAAAAGTAAAATCCCCGCAAACCACAGGCAACTGGTGCTGGTATCCTGGCATACAGTCATTCTGATTTTATGTCTACCGAAATCGATATTAACAAACTGGGTTCTCTTCCGTAAAAAGCACCGCATGAGCATAATCCCATACCGAGAATGAGAGGCCAGCCTCCAGCTACTGGATGATCGTACCATCACTGAAGACGTGGGCTGGGCCTGCCTTTAGCAGCCCGGGTAGCATAGTGGTTATGCATTGGACTGCTAATCAGAAGATCAGCAATTCGAAACCACCAGCTGTTCCTCGGGAGAAAGACAGGGGCTTTCTACTCCCGTAAAAAGTTCCACACCCACAGGGGCAGTTCTATCCTGTCCTATAGATGGCCGTGAGTTGGTCTGGTTTTAGTTACACACATAAAGGACCCTGGTGGTGCAGTGGTTAGGTGCTCTGCCGCTAGCTGAAAGGTCAGTGGTTTGAACCTACCAGGCAGGAGTAAGGAGTGGCGGTCTGTTCCTGTCAAGATTACAGCCTCAGAGACCTGACGGGGCAGTTCCGCTCTGTCGCAGGGGTGCCTATGACTGGACACCAGTAGGTTGGGCTTGGGGCTCAGTTATAAGCAATACAGCAACGGACTCCCTTGCCTTGGTTGCTTTGGGCTGAATTTCTCCAGGTGAGATTAAGCGTCCAAGGGGGATGCGCATTTCTGAGGCTGAGTTACTGGGACCAACACCTTCAGCGGAGTCCTAGCAGCCACTTTGCTTATCAGCAGTGCCCATGCCCTCGGGATGGGAAATGCAAGGATGGCTCGGGATTTCCTGAAGCTCTCCGCCAAGACCACTGAGATCACCTGGAAATCCCCAAGGGCATAGGTACATGCAACGCTGCACTGGCTGCGGGGAGCCGGGGACCAGATGGGAGGGGCCCCAGCTGCTTTGGGAGTCAGCAGAAACAGGCGCAGGGGCAGTGAGTGTGGCGTCGGGAGGTTACCATCAGGCTAGAGCTGGGCCAAGCAAGAAATATCCACACACCCCACCTCCCACCTCCATGAGCGAAAACGCATGGTGCCAAGAGGGGTGACCCAGAGCAGTGATGAAGCCCTGGCCCAGAATCCGGCTCTCACTTCCACCAGCTGAGGGACTCCAGCAAAGGTTTCAGAGTGCCTCCTGGGGGGGGGGTTCTTCCATGCGATCTGCCTGCTCCTTCTGTTAGCTCAGAACTAGCTTGACGACTAGTTGCGAAGGTTTCCACCCACGTCCCTCCTCTTCCTCTTCCTCCTCCTATCACCAAACCATCTACCTTTCTTTACCCACCATCAATTCCATTCTTGGGTTTCCCATCAATGCACTAGGGAAGCCTGCGGCACAAGACCGCTGTCAGGGTTAAAGAGCAAAGATGTCACTCTGAGAAGGACCAGTGTGTGCCTGACCCAAGCCCTTGGGTATGGTCAGCTGCTTTCTGCGCATGCCCAAGCTAGACCGTGAATAAGGGAGCCCAGAGGAGAAGTGAAGCTCTGGCGTTACGACGGTGTTGGCGAGGAACGGCAAAGAGACCCTGGGTAGGCACCGAAGGAAAAAGAAAATCTTCCTTGGAAGAAGTGCAGCCAGAATGCTTCTTAGAAGCCAGATGACGGCAAGATTTTGTCTCCTACCTTGGAGGTATGATCAGGAGAGAGGAGTCCTTGGAGAAGGACGTCAGAGAAAAAAAGAGGAAGACACTCAATAAACTGCACTGGGTCCCGTGGCTGCCACCATGGGCCGAAGCATTGCCACCGTGCGGATGGCGTGGGCCAGGCAGTGTTTCTCTCTGTTGTTAAGATCGCTGTGAGTCGGAACCAACCCAGGGGCACCCAACACCGCCACCTTCCATGGATGGCCGCACATCAAGCTACTTGACGTCCATTCCATCGGCACCCATGATGCTTTGATGGTTAGCATGAGGGGGGGGGGTCTTCCTAAGAAAGCCAAAGGCATACTTTCCAAATGCAGCTTCTGCCCTACCTTGACGGAGGGCCCCTGCTCACCCAGGGTCCCATCGGCTCAGCATTACCAAATGGAATCTCTCCCATTATAAGATTGAGGAAAATCCCGCTAGCCAAGGCAGAGAGCTGGGAACACACCCTAGGTCCACCAGGGGCTTTACACAGCCCGTGGCAGAATTCCATTCTCTTTCAATCCCATTTCCCCTGAAGCTCCCTCCTACCAGATGTCCCCAGACAGGTCCCATGGAAGGACCGAGATGGGCCAGAAGAGTTCTTCATGCTGAGGAACGGGAGCTCCTCGGGGCAGGGCTGAGAGCTGCAAAAGAAGCTATCTCTCATTGGCTCTCTCAGCGTGCTCACGTGTGCCTCAGGGACCTGGGAGCCAATCAATAGGACCCTCCCTCCCAGCGTTTGCCATCTATAAAGTGCGAAGGGAGAAGTCGGCCTCGTCTGCGGCCTTCTCATCCCCCACCCCCCATGGTACTCTAGCCCCATAAACAGACAGCGGCCCTTCCTGCTCCCACGAACCAACTTGAGCTGCATATAGACAAATGTCCTTCTTTCTGTGACCCATTACCACACAGCCAATCTCTCACCTGTGGCCCCCAGGGGTTCTCTTGCACCTGGAGGACACCAGGTCCTGGTGATGCCCAGGTTTCTAGTCCCTGGGGCCTAAGCCCAGCCCCCAGGCAAGTAAGCAAGTCGCAGAAGCAAGGCGCTCTAATAAACACGAATCCAGAAAACTCTCAACCTGGATTGGTCGCAGGGTCCAGACCTTGTCCCTGGGCTCAGGTGGCACGGAGGCAATGGTGGAATGGGTGGCAGAGCAAAAGCTTGGACACCTAATGCAGGCAGGTGGCCAGGGTCATGCCATGAGGCAGAAGTTGGCCTTGTACTCAGGAGCCAGCTTCAGAGAAGCCTGGTGGGCAGAATCCGACTTGCTGATGGGCTTCTGGGAAAACAGTCTGGGCTACACGAACCCTGGGGCCCTGGAGAAATAGGCAATGGGGCAGTGAGCGGGCTACAAGCACCTCACCATGCTGGCTGCTTAAGAGGCTCTCTTTCCTGTTTGCAGAAACATTAAAAAAAAATTTCAAAAGTTGGGGGAGGGTGCTTCCTGCAGAGCCTCATTTGTCCAGGAGGCATCAGGGAAGACAGGCCTAAGCCACAGAGGACAGCCTAAGTCCCTGAAGGGTAGGGGTCACAGCACATTCCTCTTGGTCTCCCTCCTCAGCCATGGCCCTAAAGAGTAGCTGCTGCTGGTCAATCCAGACCCATGGCCTCCAGACTGGTCGGTGCTGTCGGCTGCCCCCGAATTTCAGCCATGCAAAGACTCCCGTGTCGGTCCCTTGCTCACCCGAACTCGCTGTCCTTGGGTCCATTCCAACTCAGTCTC
>NW_022103898.1:18185440-18190831 GCF_000313985.2 Echinops telfairi
GTGTGTGTGTGTGTGTGTGTGTGTGTGTGTGTGTGTGTGTGTGTGTGTCAGGGCACAAATGCACCCCGTGAAGATTTCTGTGATCTCCAGGCTTTTCTTCTGAGGCGTCTCTGGGCAGATTCCTACTGCCAGCCTTTGGTTTGCTGGCTGAGCGCTTGCCAACCCATTTACATTGCACAGGGCTTCCGGCACACAGATGTACACATAATCTGTGTCCAGTGACTAGATGTTGTCCATCGAGTGTGCAATTGAGGGTCACTACACACCAGCTTGGAGACCATGTAACTCAGCAGGGTGAGAGACAGTTGGACGAGCAGACAGTGGCCGCCCAGGAGTGCGCAGGCCTCCTATTATGCACATGGGAAGTCCAAGAAGAGGCAGAAGCAGAGACATGGGCTTCTGGGTGTTTGGCCTCCCACTGGGGACCAGGCTGGAGCTCAGAAAGAGAGCCGCAGGTCCCCACCACTGCGGCGCCATCACCCGGGAACACCCTGCAACGCTACCTGGAAGAGCCTCTCCCCAGCCCCTCTGGCCGCTGGGGTAACCCTGCACCTGTAACAGGAAGGCCAAGCTGCCCCAGCTAACCCAGCTGATGCCCCTCATTCTCAACGTCACTCCCTCGTGGAGAACAGGAACAAACAAAATCCCTACCTCCCTGAGCAACCTAACACCCACGTCCCCTGCCCCCCACACCCCCTGGGCCAAAGGCCCATCAACCTTCACCCCCCACTTCCCTCGGGCACACCTACACTTAGGCCCAGAGGCCAGCCCTGGGGTTATTTATAACTGTGTCAGAGGAGAAGGAGGCAGGAAATAGGAAATTATGAAGGAGGGGGCCAGGACGAGAGTGAGGGGGGCCAAGTGACCCCGCTGCTTGGAATCCCAGCCTGCCTGCCCCAGGACTCGGAGCCCTGGGACAGGGCGCAGCTCAGACGCAGCCCGGGTGCTCTGGCCTCTCCACGTCTTTATCTCTGGCCCCAGGTGGAAGCTGGTCACCCCAGTGTGGTCACAGAGCCCAGTCTGCTTGTCCGCCTGGAGTTAATGGAGCAGCAGCCAGGAGCCCCAGCCCTGGGGGGCAGTGTGCAAACCCCAGTCTTTCCCCTCCACCAGTCCCCACCCCCACAGGATGGGGAGCTGGAAGGGCAGCCAGCCTGGAAAATGCATTTGTGGGTTTCTCTCAGCTTCCTCGGCTCTTTCCTCTGGTGTAAATATCCTGAAAGCCAGCGGCAGTTAGGGACCATGCGTTCTCATTCTCTGTTGAGGCCCCAGAGGGAAGGGGACTCACCCAGAACTGCATGGCCAGAGTGGGGCCCTGCACCAACACACTGCCCTCCACACTGCCTACCAGCTCGCTGTCCTGGGATAGCCTGTGTGGGGCTGGGATGCTGGAAGCTATGCCAAACGTGTTTCAAATACCAGCAGGATCACCCATGATGGGCGGTTTCAGCAGCGCTTCTGGAGGAAGACAGACTAGGAAGAAAGGCCTGGCAATCTATTAGCCAACAAAACCTGTATGGATCATGACCAAATACCATTGGGTGGCATGCTGGTAGCTGAACCTCTAGGCCAGAAGTCACTAGCGATACTCAGTGCCCACAGCAATGAAGCCCAGCACAAGGAGGAGCATGAGGGTGGCACAGGACCAAGCAGTTTGGTCACGGTACTACGTGGAGTCACTGCTGCTTGGAGCTGACTGGGCAGCTGCTGGCAGCAGCCACATACTGCCCCCGGGCCCTGGCTAAGAAATGTTCCTCCAGCACCCACTGAGTGCGCCTGAGGCCCGGCATGGGTCAGGTTGTCCACCCTTGCTTTTCCCAGAGCTGCACCCAAGAAGATGGAATTCCAGTTGGCCAATGCGCATGCCACCGGTGGACTTAAGCTGAACGTTCCTCGATCACTCAATGACTCAGGCATTCCAACCAACCCTGGAGTTAGCAATGCCGTGAGTTTCAAGAAAGTGACCCCAGGCTCACTGCAGTCAGCCCATGCTGAGTCACAGCGACCCTGCAGGACAGGGGCTGCACCAGTGGGTTTCTAGGAGGGTCATGCTTTCCAGGAGCAGAAAGCCTCCATCCTTCCCTCGTGGAGCAGCTCTTGGTCTCAAACTGCTGACCTCAAGAGCAGCAACTCAACCCATAACCACTACGCCATGAGGGCACCTAGCCATTCCATTAGAGGTGAGTTAATTCAATGGTTGACCAGTATGGCCCGAGAATGATGTTATCCATATTCAAATGGCCCTTGGCAGAGAAAAGGTTCCCCAACCCTTATCCTAAGAGAATATTAGGACCAGAGAGGTGTGAGCTGGGGCTGAGCGGCCCAGGAGCCAGTGGCGGGGATCGACCCCTACCCAGTGTGTGCCTGGAAGCCCCTCCCACCCAGTGCAGCCATCCCTTCGTACCTGCAAGTCTTAAATAGCTCACCTGCACCCCACCGGTGGCATTTTCCTTCCATTGAACCCTGACTGGTATAAACCAGATACTAGGATTTAAAGGTCTGACATCTGCCCAGGACTGAGTCAGGTGCAATGATCGGACAAATCCTGGGAACAGGACTGGGCCTTACACCTGGCCGGTGTTTGGCTTTGAAGGTCACTTCCCCAGGTTCTTCTGGCATGACACAGTCTGCCGACGGGGACACACCCATAGCTGACCAGCGGCTCCTATCAAGCTTCTACTCAGCCTGCTTCTTGGAGCTACGTGAATAAAGATCCTGGGAGTCTTGCTCCCAGGAAACTTTAGCTCTGTTACAGCCCGTGTTTCCTAAACCTATCTGGCCAATGGAAACACCCAGAAACACCTGAGAACGTGGCCCAGGTGATATGTTGCCAGGTATGGCAGAGTGCGGAGGAGAGAGCAAAGCACACCTCTCACACAGGACAGGGTGGAACTGCCCGCCCCTAGAGGTTTCCGAGACTGGAACTCTCTTTATGGGAGCTGAAAGCCTCATCTTTCTCCCAAGGTGCAGCTGGTGGTTTTGAACTGCTAACCTTGACATTAGCATCCCAACTTGTAACCACTATGCCTCCAGGGATCCCTGTACCACCCAGGGACTCTGCAAAGTCCTTGGGGAAGAGCAGAGTCTTGGTAAGAGGACAATGGGAAGTGCACCCCCTCTTTCTGGCCTGTGGGCAACAGACCAGGGGCCAGGGGAAGCCCAGGGAGGCTGTCTCTCCCTGGTGTTCTAAAGGCCAGCTGCTCCTCTGGCCAAGAATTAAAAGGCTGCCCTCGGTCTGAAGCCCCTTCCACACCGAATGCAGTCTTACAGCCGAGTGGTCCAAGGGCCCGCTTTCAGGGCCGGTGTCTCTCGGTCTCATACTGGCATTTATTGAGCACCTACTAAGTGTGATGGCCCGTGGTCAGGAAAAGTGTCCATTTCCAGGCAGCAGGGCTATTCTTAGTTTTCTGATGTCTATTTAAGGAGTGTTAATCCTCTCAGCCGCCCCCCCTGCAATTAGCCGCATACCACTTTCCAACTTGGTACACAGAGCCTCGCCCAACTGGGAAGGCAGAATGGACAAGTGTTCTCCCTGTCCTGCTGAGCGCGGCCAGGAATCCGGCCACTGCTCCCCCACCTCCTGGCTGGGCCGCCTCAGTCAGCCCAGCAGTGCCTGGACCCCTTCCATCGGCACGGAGCTCAGAGGCTCCACCGTGATGCAGAAAGTGCTAGAAATCAAGAGGAGGGAGAGTGCGTGACCCTGGCAGTGGAGCAGGTTCTGGTCATCGCCTGGACCCAGGAGATAGCCATAACAGCTCGCAGACCAGCGCTGCCTCTGCATGCCTGTGTGACCCTGAGCCTGCTCTGTGATCAGGAGTGTGACACCGCCGGAACCAGGCGGCCTGGGCTCCCCGGCTCCATCCTGGCTTCCCTGGGTCTCAACAGAACTCACTGCCATCAAGTTGATTCCAACCCATGGCCACCTGACCGAACAGGGGGGCGCTACCCCCGGTGGGTGTCTCACACTGTAACTCTGTGAGAACAGACACCCTCCTCTTTCCGCCATGGGGCAGACGGTGGTTTCGACGCTGACTTTGCCGTAACGTAGCCCCCAACGGCACAAGTTACTCAGTGTGTGTCGGCCCTTGCCTTGGTCTCGCCGCCTGGAAAGGAGAGCAGTTTCTAACGGGCGGGTTCACAGCCAGTTGTGGACAGTGTATCTGTGTGCCCGCAGAATGCTGTGGTGGTCTTCGTTAGGTGCCACCGAGGGTACTCTGCTTCACGGTGACCCCAGGGACAGAGTCAAATGCCTGCCTTGGCTGGAGGGTTCTCTTGGCTGTAGTCTATGGCAGCAGGTCAAAAGGCCTTTCTGCTGTGGGTGGACGAGCCTCACGGGTGGCCTAAAACCACCAACCAACCTTTCGATCAACAGCAGCAAGAGCTGACCTGGGCCCTCTCTTCCTCAGCTAGCTCTCCGTAAACACTCGCTGCTTTCAGACTGAATCTCTCACTGCCTCAGTTTCTTTGTTTGAAAAATAATAATGCGCGCCTGTCTCCCTGGAGGGTTGTGAGAGCCGAGGGAGTTAATGTGTGAACAGTTCTTGGCGGAGGAAACCCGACTCAATAGATACGACATTTCTTGTTTCGTTCCAGCTCTCTCTTAGCTGCCCCACCCTCTGGCCCTCAGCATCCTTGTCTGTCAAACGAGCAGGGGGCTGGGGAGGGGGTCTTCCTCCACGGTACAGCCCCGGGGCCCCACAGGGCGCACCCCGGGGGACTGGAAGTCACTTGCAGCAAAGCTGAGGCAGTAAATCTCGTGCCTGGGCCTACAGCACCTCAGTTTCCCCACACGCCGAGGTGCAGCTCATAAAATCCACATAAGGCGGGGAGATGCCCCCATTCCCAAATAAGGAACCCTCATGGCCGAGTTGTGAAAACAGCTGCTAACTGAAAGGTCGGAGGTTCGAACCCACCAGCTGCCTCTGCGGAGAAAGATATGTATGGCAGTCTGCCCTCGTGAAGATCCATCGCCCTGGACACCCGACAGGGCAGCTGGACTCTGTCCTGTGGGGTCGCTAGGAGTGGAAATTGACTCAATGGCAGTGAGGTTTGATTTTAGGTTTGTTCTAGGGGGGGGGGTGTTTGCAAATCTCGGCTAGGCCTGCACTGCCCCACACAGCTCACCACGGGTGCACATTGAGAGGCGCTACGAGGGTGTGTGTGTGTCAGACATCCGATTTCAGAAATGTACTTTAAACACAAGCATTTGAAAATGAGAGCGAGCGAGAATCTCAAGCATAACATTTTAAAACCAACTACATTCTAGAGAGACACTAGGTTACCTACGATGCTACCTTAAAACTAGCCTCACCGAGTCTTTGGCTGTGGGCTCAGCCACAGCCACAAGGTTGGTGGGTCAAACCCACCCAAAGGTACCTCGGAAAACAAGCCTGG
>NW_022103898.1:18192011-18205356 GCF_000313985.2 Echinops telfairi
GGGCCCTGTCCTGTCAACCACCTCAGGAAGTGGGGACAGGAAGGACAAGCTCCATCACTTTGCCCAAACAACAGTGTTTTCTAGCAACCGAAGAAAATTCAAGAGCCACGTCAGAATCCAGATCCCCAAACTGGGGACCCACCGAGCTGACTGGCCCACAGATAGGTGTCCTGTTGTCTCATTGGGTCAATGTTACAGAAATCAGAGTATTCCATATAAAGCAATTTATTTCCCACACTTAGCCTAAGACACTAGAAGTCTGGCAATACTGGACCCCTTTATTCTGATGGGCTGGAGTTAGTGGACATGGGTTCTCCAACTGCACACACACACACCCGCCACCCACCTTTCTCTACTGCCTCCCCCACAGACAAAGGAAGTTGCCATCTATCTTACATTGGCTCATTGGCTCACTGTCTGCCGTATAGTAGCAAAGCAATGGGCCCAAATATAAGGACGATTGTGAGGAAGGCACGGGACTGGGCAGTGTTTTGTTCTGTTGTACACAGTGTCCCTATGAGTTGGAACCGACTCAACGGCACCTAACAACAACAACAACAACAAAGCAATACTTAACATCTGCTTTCGTTTCTTGGAGTTGCCAGAGCAACACCCTACAGCTTGGTGGTGTATCAGGACAGAACTGGACTGCCTCCCAGTTCAGGAAGCGAGGCGTCCACCAGGTAGATTCCTCCTGGTGGCTGAGGGGAACTGCTGTGCACCCCTCTTCCAGCCCCTGCTGACACTCGCGATCCTTGGCATGCAGGGGCATCCTCAGGTGGCTTCCTCCCACTGGGTGGTTCCCTGTGCGTCTCCTCTCCTCTGTTTGTAAGGACACCCTCTCATTGGGCGCAGACCCACCCAGGTCTGCTATCACTTCGTGTCAACTAAACCCGTAGCATCACCGAGGATTCTCCCATCCGTAGAGACTGGAGGTTAGGATTTGCACACATCTCTGTGCTACACAAGGCTTTAATCTCACACCTTTCGAGTCTCCATCCGGTTCTCGTGCTGTCCAGTTTGGGAAAGCGTGCAAATGCTTCCAAATCATTGGGGCCAAATCCGGCCAACTGAAGTGACCTTGATGGTCAGTTTGGGCATCAATGGCGCCAATCCCTTTCCCTGGCCCTCCATTTGGAAACCCCCCGCCCCCCCTCCCACTACCACCACCAACCCCACTTCCAGCATCTTCTTTCTCAGCCAAGCAGGGCAAATGGGCTGAAACAACCCAGAGAAAGGAACGCAGCACCAGACCCTTGATAGAGCGTGGGACATGGCCTCAGAAGACATGAGCTCGAATCCCAATCCCATGCACTGGCTGTGTGCCCAAGCTACTGAGCCATCAGTGCCCACAGCCATTGAATGGGGACGATTTCACCCCTCCGATTCCTCCGCCCAGCTGCCCTCAAAGGTGGTGTGAGCACCAAATGAGATTCAGGGGACACAGGGCTCTACAACGCAGAGGCCTGGGAACACTGCGCAGGGCGTAAGTGGTTTGAGTCGGTCCTGGGGGAGGTGGAGGTGGGAAGGCTTTAGGCTTGGGGTGGTGGGAGAAGATCAAGAACTGTGACTTTGAAACAGCTTTTTGCACAAGAACTTGAAAAGAGGTCACACTGTCCTCTTTTGAAGTAAAGTGGCAATACCTTCCCGGCCCTATAAAACCAGCCAGTCACCACACAGTCAATTTCGGCTCCTGGTGACTCCCTGTGCATCCAGCAGAACTGTCTCCCGCTCAGCATCTGTGGCAGGCACAATGCTCGGCACACGTGGCGTCGTCCTGAATTGGAATCGACTAGGGGACAGCAATGAACAAGGACAATAACAAAAAGCTAATAGGGATGGTTTACGCTTTAGCCGTGTGACTGATGCCACGCTGAATACTTGCTGTGAATTATTACACTCAGTCCTCTTACCAAGCCGATGTGGGTGTGCTCTGATCCCCCTGCCCCCTCAGCCCCCGTGTTACAGATTTGAAAGTTGAGTTGAGAGAGCTTGCCTAACCTGGGAGGCCTGGGCCACCTGGCGTTCTGGGGGGGGGCGAGGGGCTGGGAAGGGAAGTTGTCAGGTCTAGCTTCAGGGAGGTCAAGGTAATGTCCAGCTGGTGGAAAATGTGCTGTTTTCCCCAGTGGAGCCCTGGTGTGACTCATTCAAGTGTCAACCTCAAGGTTAGTCGTTCGAAACCACCACCTGCTTCTCGGAAGAAAGATGAGGCTTTTGGCTCCCATCAAGAGTTCCCGTCTGGGAAACCCACAGGGGCAGTACTGCCCTGCCCAATAGCGTTACTGTGAGTCAGCATCGACTCGATGGCCGTGACGTTGGTTTGGGTTGATCGTCTTTCTCAGGGAAGACGTGCCAGGTCTGCTCCCGACGATGGGGATGGCGAGGTTAAGAGACCTCTCCCTCACTGGTACAGTGCCATGCTTCAGGCCAGCCCCAGCGGCCCAGCGGGTCTTCACGGAGCCCGAGCCCACTCGGACCTTTCTGAACGAAACAGTCTCTCCTCTGTAAGCAGCTGGGCTCCCCGACACCTGGCGCCCTCATTCCAAGAGGGATCAGCACGGTGCCCTGGGGGAGGGGGTAATTGCTGTGTAATGTGTGAGGTCTCTGGTTCCACTGTGGCTCTCTCAGGCTTCCCCTCCAGCCCCCCAGCACCCCCGGG
Source organism: Echinops telfairi (assembly GCF_000313985.2). Lineage (NCBI taxonomy): Eukaryota > Metazoa > Chordata > Mammalia > Afrosoricida > Tenrecidae > Echinops > Echinops telfairi. Next base: position 18,194,671 of record NW_022103898.1, read on the forward strand.
CTCTGTTTTTCCACCAGCTGGACATTACCTTGACCCCCCTGAAGCCAGACCTGACAACTTCCCTTCCCCGCCCCTCTCGGAAGGCCAGGTGGCCCCAGGCCTGGGAAGACTCAGTCTCTAGCCTTGCCATCCATGAAGGCCAGTACCTAACGCCACCACCTTTGAGCGACAAGATTGCGGGGACCAAAAATCAAGACTGGGTGTGGGGCAGCAGAGACCAGCCCTCTGTGACAGCCCAGCCACCCCAGGTTCGCAGGTGGCCTTTAAATGACCCAGGAAAGGTTCTTGGGGAGCCAGAGGAATGCCCAGCTCCCCCTCCGTAGAAACTTATTTTTTTACTCTTTGCAAACCACCACAGACGATGCAGTTCCACCACAGCTGGGAGAGACCCCAGCGGTCTCCCTTCAGAGACTGTGTAGAGCCCTCCCTGGTGGTGTCGTGATTACATGCTGGGCTACTGACCGAAAGGTCAAGAGTTCAAAACCACCAGTCACTCTGAGGGAGAATGATGAGTTTTCTAATCCCGTGAAAGCTGCGGCCTCGGAAACTCACCACAGGGGCAGTTCTAGCCTGTCCTGTAATGTCACTCTGAGTCAGAATCAACTGGATGGCAGGGAGAGGTTTAAGCTAACAGAAGGACACCTTCACTCCAGCCAGCCAGACGTTAATCCAGAACACAAGCCCAGACCATGTCACCTCCTGGGACCGGAGATGCAACCCAACCAGGACATACGGGTGACTTGCTCCTGCCCGCCAGCCCCAGTCTCCGTGGTGTGGGCAACGTTGACAAAGAGCAGTAAGGGTCTGAGGCCTGCCTCCACACTAGCATGGAAGAACACAGCCTCTCCCAGAGAGAAGGTGCACCGACTTACCCAGAAAGCCAGCCCGTCAGACAATCGGCAAGCAACCCAAGCGTCCGGGCCTTCTGTTCATGCCAAGTGTCTTCTGTTTTGGCCACACGTACATGATGTCTTACTAACCGATCATGTCAGATTCATGGTTGGCTAGAGTCACTCGCTAGAGATGCACGTTAGCTTATTATTTTTTGAATGGAAAGAAAAAGAATAAACATTCAGCATGCCCCGTTGCCCATGGATACTTTTTCCAGAGACGGGCGCCAGGGAGCAGGGTAGGCGTTGGCAAGCTGGGAGCTGCTGACGAGGTGGAAGAAGCCCTCGGTCAGGAACCAGCAACTGGTGGGGAGGCTCAAAGAGGGGGGGTGTGAACAGCTCCTGAATTGACTGTGCAGTGATAGCACTGGGGTCAACAAGGTAGGCAGGTGCCAGGGGGCTGGCCTGGGAAGACTGGGGGGAGCCTCTGACTACGAGGATCCAGAGACCAATGGGGGAGAGTGGTCAGGGGAGTAAATCTCACTAAAGCCCTTGGTCTGCCCAGAGTGAACAGTGACAGCGTTTTTGACAAAAAGACCCAGTGTGAGTTACAGCTCATCTGTCTCTTAGCAGTGTGATCTTGGGCAAGTGGCTTTACCTCTCTGATCCTCATTTGTTGGGTGACCGTCACCTCTCAAGGATGCACTCTGATGAGGCAGGAGGTGCCCGGTATAAGGACCGGCTGGCATTCTCAGTGCCCCTCACCGAGGGGAGCTGATCTTTGGTTATGTTTGGGGGTCCCGGCTGGGGTAGATGGTAGAAGTGCTTCCTCACACTCTGGGAAGGTGGGGGCATGTGATGGCCACTGCTGTCCACTTGAAGAGGGGACAAGATTGATCATGGAGATGGCATATCAGCGGCCCCTCTCTGGGCAGTGCACCACCCTTGGGGTCTCTCCTAGCCCGAGAGCACCTTCTCTGGGATTGCCCATGCAGCTTCAGGGAACTTGATTTTCCTGGAGCCTTGGTTTTTGAATACGTCCAAGATTTGGATAGTGTGCGACTGTTCTCTGGGGCCAGCACCGAGGACTAGGCAGGGGACATGGGGCCAAATGAGCCTTGGAAAAGGAGACACTGGTGAGTGTTCAAAAGCGAGCAGAGAGCTCTCCACAGGCCCTGAGAGAGCGGAGGGGCAGGGCCTGTGGTGGGCAGGGCTGCATGAACAGGTGGGCGTAGACGTGTCCTGAGGCTCTTCTCAAAATCACTTTGCTACACTTTATACCAAGGGCCCGAGGGAGCTCCTGAAGGGTGGTTAGCAGGAGAATGATGTTCTCTCTTAAGCCAACCCTTCTAGCGCCCATAATGATGAGACCCCCTGAGTCTTTCTTGGCTCGAGTCCACCCTGCCTTCTCAGCAGCCTGTCTCCATCCGCAGGGCCACCCCCACCAGGCTTCTCCAAGCACACTCCAAACGCAAGAATGGGGGGGCGGGGGGGGGCACAGAGATGAGTGCCCTGCTACCACCGGGAGCCTGGCTTCTTGTTGTTCAGTGCCATTGAATCAGCTCAGACTCACAGGGCCCGACACACAACAGAACAAACACAGCCAAGCCCTGCGCCGTCCTCACAATGTGTCTAGGTCTGAGCCCATTGTGGTCTTCACTGTGAACATCCATCTCATCCAGGGCCTTCCTCTTTTTTCCACTGCCCCTCTACTTGACCCAGCATGACGTCCTTCTCCAGGGACTGGTCTCTCCTGACAACATTTCCGAAGTACGTGAGACGAAGCCTCCCCGTCGTGGCTTCCGAAGGAGCACTCGGGCTGTACAGCCGAGAGCCAGAGTAGGGACTAGTCACCAGGGGGCGTCTTCAAGTGAGCAAACGTAACACGACATTCAGCAAAATGCAGCCGTGTCTTTTGAGCCTGGTGTCTCTGAAAAGCTGGGTCACACAGAGCAGTGTAATCCAAGGGTCACTGCTTCTTACGGAAACCAAAAATGAAGCCCTCGTTCCACAGAATGACCCCATAGCCTTCAGCAAGTCCAAGGCCATCGCTGTCTTTAGCACGTAAGGGCCTCTTTCCCTATAAACACCCAGCTGGGCTTTGCCTAAGGGGACCCACTTTTGTTCCTTCACAGAGGGCCAAAGGGGTTAAGGAGTGGAGGGAAATCACTTTAGAAAAGCTACGGAAATTATAAATAGTTTTCCCATTTGAGTTTCCCAGGGACAAGGATCTAATACTTCCTCTCTCTTCCAGCCACGCATCCAGAAAGAACTGTGCTAACACGGCTTCGCTGGAGGGGAGTTGGCAGGAGCGAGGGGGCTGTAAAGTGGGCACACCTTGTGTCCATTCATTCCGGCGGCGTGTTTGCACAGAGACACGCTTGTCCGTGTGGACAAGGAGATGGCACAAGGACTCTTTGTTCCAGGGTGCTTTGTAAGGATGGGAAGCTAGTCAGGACCTACATATCTATCAGCAGGAGCGTGTTTGTGTTGTCGCTGGGTCCCTGCGAGTCAGTTCTGACGCACCGTGCTCCCGTGCACAACAGAAGGAAACACAACCGGGGCGTGCGGCTGCCTCACAACTGTCCTTCTACTGGAGCCCATGGTTGCAGCCACGGTGTCAATCCAGCTGTCGAGGGCCCCCCCCCACCGTGCCAAGCATGGTGTCCTTCTCCAGGCCTGGTCTCTCCTGACAACATGTCCGAAGTATGCAAGACGAAGTCTCCCCATCCCCGCTTCAAAGGAGCACGCTGGCTGTATTTCTTCCAAAACAGGCTTCTTGGGTCTTTGAGCAGTCCACGGTGCTTTCAATATCCTTTGCCAGTAACATAATTCGAAGGTAGTAGGACACTAGTTGGAAAATATACTAAGTGGCATAAACCAAAGGGTTATAAGTTCAAACCACTCCACGGCTCTGCAGGAGACCTGCTTCTGTAAAGAATCTTCTGTAAATATTACAGCCAAGAAAACCCTCATGGGCAATTCTATCCATCGCATGGGGTCACTGTAAGTTCAAATCCACTCCAGTTCCTCCCAGTGCATGCCGGGAGCAGTGCTGTGCTGCAGCGTGAGGCATCCTATAGTACTTGAATGCATTTGGGAGCCAGGCTATAGGGGGTTCAATTCTGACTCTGCTATGTATTCACCCACGGTATAAGCTGGCACAAGTTACTTTTTTCCCTAATCCTTGGTTTCTTCATCTGTAAAGTAGAAATGGAAACTGCACATTTGTTTTTACAAGACTATTAGTTAGTGGATGCAAATTAGCAGTAAATCATGTTTCCGTTCCTAGGTGCCATCGAGTGGGTTCAAACTCAGAGCGCCCGTATGCTCCTGCACCGTCCTCACAATTGCTGTTACAGTTGAATCCTTTTCACAGCCATGGTGCCAATCCATCTTGTCGAGGGCTTACCTTTTGGGGGTATTTTGCTGCCCCTCTACTTGACCGAGCACGATGTCCTTCTCCAGGGAGTGGTCTCTCCTGACAACTTGCTCAAAGTACTTGAGAGGAAGTCTGGCCATCTTTGCCTCTAAGATGCATGGTGGCTGTACTTCTTCCAAGATGTATCTGTGTGTCCTTTCGGCAGTCCACGGCCCTTGTGCTATTCTTCACCTGCACCACAGTTCAGTCTTCCTCACTCGGTTTCCAACTTCCACATGCATGTGATGCAATGGGGGAAACACCCGGCTGGGGACAGGTGCATCTCAGTCCTCAAAGTAACATCCTTGCTGTAATTTTTAAAAATGTATTATTACGTGGGATTTAATACATATCTCATTATCACTCCATAGTTCAATCACGTCTTAGTTCTCTAACGACGTCTTGTGCAGACTTACCTAATGAAACGTGTCGTTTGATTTGAGCCCTGGTGGCATCATGAGTGACGAGTTGGGCCGCTAACTACATGGTCAGTAGTTCAAAACCACCAGCTGTTCAGCAGGAAGAAAGTTTTCTGTTCCTTCAAACGGTGGACTCTCTCCAAAACTCAGAGGGGTAGTTCTACTCTCTGCTCCATGGCCACTGTGAGTCAAAATCAACTCAAAGACAGACAGTGAGCACCCCTCACTTCACAACCATCTCATCACTGACATTTCACACTTATGAAAATGGTAATAAAAAAATCACTATCTGACTACGCATTAATGATGAATGCTTGGCAGCAGGGATGCTGAGGTTCTAGGGAGGGAGGAACAGTGACTGATTGTGAAGGTCACGCATCCACTTGGCTGGACCATGGTTCTCAGTGGTTTGGCAGTTGTGCGGTGATGAAATCTGGCGATGATACGCGGGTGGTCTGTGGCCCTTGGGTAACAAGGAGATCTGCTCATGACATCACATGCTTATCAGCCTCCAGTCAGTGAACACGTGGTGAGCCTCCACCTTCAGGTCACACCGATCTCTGCGTCACAAAGCCCTGCGAGAACCTAAGCATGTTGATCATGAGAAATGTGTGTACATGCAAGGCCTGGAGTGTGTCTGGGTGTTTACTGAGAAAGATCAGTCATACACACGATCACGTGAAAGAAGAAAAAACACGCAGAATACTCTATATGATCATCCTTTCTTAAAAGCATCCTACTATTCATCTTTTTAAAATGAAAAGGCAGCATATCTTTTCTAGGGGAACCTATGTTTGTGAATGAGGTCGTCACCCAGAAGGATCACTTGACCGTTTTATTCTCCTGCGGGGACTGGACAGAGAGATGGAGAGGCGTGCATACACATGAATGCACACAGACAGGCCTACACAAGTACACTGAATATATCAATAGCGTATTTGCAACTTTAAAAAACGGAAGGATCCAGGGGGGTGGGAATTACTGTCCCCTTGGTGCGCACAGCTACCAAGGTCAGCTATCACTGAAAGGCTGCAGGGTCAGTTCACCCAGCGGTGCCTTGGAAGAAAGGCCTGGTGATCCGCTTGGGGAGAAGGAGTCCATGAGAACCCAGCGGTACATGGTCCTCCTCTGACATGGGCGGGGTCGCCAGGAGTTAGATCTGACTTGATGGCCACTGTTTGGATTTTCCTTGGGGGAGGAAACTGAAATGTACAGATGTCCCTTGCCACGTCCCGAGAACGCACCCTGACACACACACAGCCAGCCGACCCCAGAGGAGGATCTGGGCCCAGATCCACCTCCCCTAATCCCCTCCCCATATTGGTTGTAGAGGCCCCCCAGGAGCTGAGGATAACCAAGCTAGCAGGGGCCTCCTGGGTGTCTACAATGACTGCACTAGTCCTAATCAAAGGCCAAGAGAACAGGGTTTGTGGTTTTGCCTGCAGCGAATGAACCTGTTCAGGTGGGCCACTCAACAGTGGGGCTGAACGGTTCCACTGCTGCTGTTGCTGCTGCAAAACCAGCACGAATCCTTCCACCGGAGCCACAGCCTAGTCTATCGACCTATCCCCAAGGCTTGAAAGGGACACAGAACTGAGCTTGCCAGAGGGTCTCCTCCTCCAGGCAGGCCCACTCTCCAGGTTCCCTCCCCCATGAACTTCCCCTCAGCACTGACCGGAGCCATCTGCATAGCCTGCACGGCCCCTCCAGTGGGTGGGGTGCCAAACCCACCCTCACCTGCACAAGGGGAAGCTCCACCACCACTGGGAAGGAGCTGTTTTGTCTGGGATAGCTTGCCTTCTCCCAGGGCCGAAGTCAGACCATGCTCAGGTTTTATTTTGGTTGCAGGATGTTGAGGGTCCCTTCCCTGATAAACCTGTCAATTCTGACTCCTAGCGACCTGCTAGGACAGAGTAGGGCTGCCTCTGTGGGTTTCCAACAGTATAACCCTTTATAGGAGTAGAAAGTTTCATCTTTCTCCTGGGGAGCAGCTTGGGTGGTTTTGAACTCCTGACTTTGAGGAGAGCAGCCCAATGGGTGCCACACTACACCCCCAGGGCTCATCCACCCAACTGCCCTGAGGTCCTCATGGGAACTTTTGTGTGTGCCCGAGTGGAGCTGTGCTAACCTGCAGGCTGTCGGTGGCTAAGGTCTTTCAGAAGGATCTTGTCAGACCTTTCTTCCCAGGTGCCTCTGGGAACACTCCACCTGCCAAGCTTCACAGTGGGCGGCCAAGTGTGCCTTCACCCCTTTGGAACACCCAGGGGTTCCTTTTCAGAGTCTAAGGACATTAGAAGGATCCCCTCGGGGTTCTCCATTCCTACCCTACAAACAACCCTGGGGAGGATGTTAATAAATGACAGCCTCTGGGTTGAGCTGTCTTCACACTGGGAGGACACCCTCCCAGGTCAAGCCCCGAAATATTCTTTCAAGGCTAACCATCCACTGCATCTCCGTTTGGGGTGGCATCCCTGCAGTAAGGGTGGAAACATTTTTGAAGATCGCTCATGGGAGAAAGAAGTTCACCCCTCCCATCCCTTTGTAGCTGCGGGGCTGTGGGTAAGCACTGCCTCCCTCGGCCTCAGTGTGTCCCCTCTGGAAAATGGGCACTACCTGATCTGAAGGCTGCCGGCTGGAGGTGAGAGACAGCAACTGGGAAGTGCCCCCCATCCAAGGAGAGCCCTGGGAGGTGCTCCTCCCCTTACCACCCTCCTACCTCAGCGGGTCTCCTGTTTGCATCACCCAAGGCCTGGAGCCCCACCACCACCACCACCACCACCACTCAAGTGACTGGTCCCTCTCTGAAGTCCAAGACCATCCGTCACAAAGCCTGGTGTCAGGGTGTGACCATGTGTGTGAGGAGGCGGGAACATTGATCTGGCTTGAAAATGGCTTCTTTGCAAAAACCACAACCTGAGATCCGATAGTGAAAGAAGCCGCTGGCACCCGCTCCGGCCCCGTCAGAGCAATTTGGAGATAGCCAGAGACCATCCTCAGGGGCTGGCAGCCCGCCCCAAGCTGGGCCGCCGGCTCCAATTCCCAACAGGCTCTGGGGCTGGGCCCCAACACTCCACCCCATGGATGAAATGGGGCCAGAGAGAGGGCTTGGCATTCTGAGGCGGAATTCTCTCTCTCCTGCCCCACCCCCACCCCAAACCATGCAGAACCACCACACACACACACACACACACACACACACACACACACACCCCAATGTTCAGAAAGCTCTTGGCACTGCCCACCTTCCTGAGCTGGGCAGAGCTGCTCCAGGAGGCTCCAGCCAGCCAAGGGGTGGGGGTGGGGGGCTCCTTCATTCCCAGCCCCTCCCCAGCATCTTCAGGGTTCCGTAGGAGTTCCAGGGACGATGATGGGTGGGGAGGGGGCCACACAGACCCTGAATGCTGCCAAGTCCGTTTCTTCCCCCACAGTGTGTTTTATACGCCGGCATGTAGTTTATTCTTCTCCTAAACACTGGCGCTCCAGTGCAGGGCTCAGAGTTGCCATAGAAACACCTTTTAACTCCACCTCACCCAGAAGGTGGGGCCAGTCCCCAGGGCTTTGGGAGAACAAGGCAGAGACGCACCTGTGGATGGGGCACAGCGGGGCGCCCCCCGTGGGGCCAGCCTGCATGGCAGCCCGCCATGCTTAAGAACACAGCCAGCCAGGAAGCTGGGGAAGGGGAAGCTGGCACTCTGGGCACTCAGACGGGATACATAGCCTGTGAGCAGGGGTGACTGGGGTCAAGGGTAATGGGGTCAAAGGCAAGAGTAAGCTGAGCTTCAGCCCACACTAGAAGTCAACCCCAAAGGGCACCGAGCAAGAACCATGCCAGGGCACCCAGTGGGCACCAGTGGTGGACGGGAGGTCAATAAGTCTGGCAGCCCACGCCCACACCTCTCATTTCTTAAAAGGATGAGCTCATCCCCACCACCAGTGCAGGGCACCAAACCCCGGTGAACAGCGGAGCCAGCACAGCATGGGTTCTCATTTCTTATAGTTTTGTGTTTTCTGTACCACGATGTCCCAGGCTCTGGGTGGTCTTGGCCTTAGTTTTTCTGGGGGCAGTTCATGAAGGCAGGGTGGGGTGGCTGTTGGTGGAAGAATCCTCAGAGAAACTACAAGTAACTCTCTCGGCCTCAGCCTAGACCCAGGACAAGAAACCACAGTGGGGAGAGAGCAGAGTCCGGGCAGCCCCACTGGAGGCGGGGCCCACTTGCTCCAGTCTCCACTGTGAACTTCTGAGGGGTGTGGGGGAAGGACACCAAAAAGCCAAGGGTCAGGGGTGCCGGAGGAGGTCCCCTTCCCCATACAGGGACCCATGTGAGCACACCAAGCTCCCATTATCCTGCCTCCCACCTGTTAGGTCCCACCTGTTAGCTCCCATCCCAAGCTGCAGGCACCTCATTCAGCAAGCCCAGCGCCCAGAGGCCTCCACAGCTCCTCCTGCAAGTCAGGAGGGAAGGGGCTTTGAGATGTGGGTGGGTCGCAGTGCTCAGGAGAGAAGGGAGAGACTACCAGCCACATTCGGGATCCTCCGAGGCTATGCACAGGCCAGGGCATGGCCAGGGCGGGGTGTCGAGGGAGACCCCAGGTCACACAAATACCCACCATTGCCAAACAGACTGGTCAACGGGTCACCACAGCCACCTCTGGCTTCTCCTAGGCTCAGCCCACCAGCAGTGCCCCTCCCAACCTGCCCCTCCCAGACTCCGACTCAGGGCAGCACCCTGGTGGAAGCCCTCAGCCGGGCCCTGGACCCGGTGGAAACTGCTTCCCCTATACCGCTATACTTCAAACACATACACCCCATTCTTCACCTCTGAGACACACACACACACACACACACACACACGGGCTCTCACAGCAGGCTCACCAGACAGGCATGTTTAATGAGCTGGAAAGGAGGGGGAGACGGCTCACAGCTGCTGCTCCACCTCTCAACACAAGTGTCCCAAAGGAGGCTCCCAGGACACTCCCACGGCCTTCTGTAACAACCGATTCCACTTCTCACCCCTGCCTCTCTGAGCAAGACCCAGCATCCAGTTTGGGACTGTCACCGGCATCCAGTTTGGGACTGTCACCGTGCTGTAGTGGTGTAGCCCCGGGCATTCCAGTTCTTTGGGTGACAAACCTATTTTCCACCGATTAACCTTCCCCTCCCCATCCCCAGTCCAGGAAGGGGGGTGGGGAATGAACTTCCTGTGAATTTTCACAGCTCTGTGGCAAGTGAGCCCACACTTGGGCGCCTCCAACTTGCTCTCAACACTCTTAGCTGCTTTCTCCCTCCCTCCACTGCCACCCCTACCCCCACCTTTTAAGCCACCCAAACTTGGCAGCCCGCTGCTTCGGGCCCAAGGAGCTCTGGGTTTGTACCATGAGCACTTGGTGGGTTAGGGCCCATGGAAAGGTTGAACTTCCAGGGGACAAGAGATAAGAAAAGTCTAGAATACTCCAACATGTCTCCTGCAACTTCTACATATATGGCCGCCAACTTTTCTCTCTCTCCTTTTTGTTTTGTTTTTGTTTTTAATAACCACCCAACAACATCGTTAACCCTTCAGCTAGCTTTGCAAGTTTTAGGAAACTTCTGCCCTACCCTGCTCCAGCGGCAATAGCCGGGAGAAATTTCTAATTGTCAAAAGGTCCAGGGAGGGCCTCACGCCCCCAAAGGAAGAGCAAAGGCTGCAGGCGGGTGGGCTGCTTTGAGTTTCCTGTATTAAGAATCCCCGACCCCATCCCCTCAGCTATACCAGCGCCCCGCTGGAGGAAACTGAGTCCTCCCAGCCCGCCCCCAAGCCCCCAGTGCACAGAAGGAGGGAGCGGGTGGCCATGCCATCCGGAGCAGCGCCCCGGGCTGGCTGTGGCGCGTGAGCGGGCACCGGCGGGCCAGGGGCTCCGGCCGGGGCCCCGGGAGCTTACCGATGTCGGAGCTGCAGAAGGCGTCCTGGGGGTGGCTGGGCGAGCATGTGCACGCCTCGGCGCCCCAGTCGCCCAGGCTCCAGCTGCCCAGGAGCAC
>NW_022103898.1:18205802-18224781 GCF_000313985.2 Echinops telfairi
CGCGGGGCGGGGCCGGCCCGGACCGTTCAGCTCCTTATAGGGAATAACGCGGTGGTGGCCACGCGAGTGGGTGGGCTGGGGCGCGCCCTGCCCGACCGGCCCACTCAGCGGCGCCCCCCGAGACCGCCTTCTCGTCTCCACCTTCCGCCTATGTCCATCCCGCACAGTAGGCCCCTCGGACTTAACCCACTATCCACTATGGCCCACCTTCAGCACAGCCCCCCCTGCAGGTCAGAGGTGACAGGCCCTGGAGATGCTGGCCGCAGTAGCCGGTGGTGGGACGCCTGGGAAAAAATGCTGGCCTGCCACCTCCCCTTGCAGACCAGACTGCCCGACCTCCTCCCTGCATGCCTGGTATTCTATTCGAGAGAAAGCATGTGATGTTCCCTGCCTGACCTCCTCCGACTTCCGAATGGGTTTGTGGATTCCTTCCACAAGCATTTGACAAGACTCTGGGTGCCCCCGGTGTGAGCCAGACTAGTCCCTACCTCCGTAGGACTCACTCATACATCAGTGGTTCTCAACCTTCCTCATGCCGCAACCCTTTCTTTCATACATTTCCTCATGTGGTGGTGACCCCCCAAAGATAACATTATTTTCGTTGCTGCTTCATCACTGTCATTTTGCTACTGTGATGAATTGGGTGACCCCTGTAAAAGGGTCGTTTGACCCCCAAAGGGGTCCTGACCCACAGGTTGAGAACCGGTGTCCTGGTCAATCCACCAGTACGTCTGTGGACCCATGCACCCCTGTTCCATTATCTGTCCTGAGAAGAAGACAAGAGTGATGGTTAGGGTGGATTGTGAAGGACTGCTTTCTATTGGGGTGTAAGAGAAGGGCCCTCTGCAGGGGTGGGGGGCATTCTAGCTTAGGTGGCAGCCTGGGAGGAGCATGCTCCGCAGGGCAACTGCAGGTTCAAAGCCCCTGAGCTCCAGTGACGAACAAAGGAGGTGGGCTGACCTTGCCTGGGACCGACAGGATTCCATCCATTAGCCAGGAATTTGGGGGGTGAATGGACCCAGATCTGGGCTGCATCAAGATTCTGAAGAACTAGACCGGATCCTAGATGACTAGCTATAAGGAACAATTACCAGTGATTCTTAACAAGGACTCCCTTATGATGAAGTTCCGCCTTGATTCTGTTTAAGAAATCCCGGGCATGCTGGGGGGTCAGGCACTTGGCTCCAAGCTCCAAAGGTGAGGCCCGTCTGCTCCCACAAAGATGGACAGTCTCAGAAACACCATGAACCACAATTGACTTGAAAGGTTGGGTTTGTTTGGGGCTTCTGGTGGCACAGTATGTTAAGTGTCAAGCTGCTAGTGGAAAGGTTGGCAGTTCAAACCCACCGGTCGCTAGTGGAAAGGTTGGCAGTTCAAACCCACCGGTCGCTCCGTGGGAGAAAGATGCCTCAGAAACTCCATAGGGTCACAATCCATTGGAATTTGATTCTGGTCAGTCAATAGATAGATAAATAGTTCAGAATCAAATTCCAATACATTATTAAATATATATATATAGATAGATAGATAGATAGATAGATAGATAGATAGATAAATAGTTCAGAATCAAATTCCAATACATTATTATATATATATATATGTATATATGTATGTATATATATATATATTAGGTGGCACTCCATATCTCATTTCATAGGTCACAGCCATCCTTCCAGAAAGGAAAAGTGCTAGGGGACCATTCCCACGTTCCTGGTGAGAAAACTGGCACCGCCCACTGGGAATTCAGCTCATTTGCTCATAAGGAGTGTTCATCCCCTGGAGATGGTTACCTCCCCAGACTCTTGATACTGTTGCCCTGTGTCACCTGAACTAGCCCCAACTGTGGTTCACAACGCCATCACCATCCTGGTTTGCTCAAGTCCGCTATTGGCAGCCTTTGTGTCTCTCAGGTAACTTCCAGCTAGATGGCGCCTCTTCCAAAGCTGTAGTGGCCAACGTTCGACTGAGCAATATGATTTCTTTCCTTGGCTCATTTTCAGTAACAAATCACCAGGCCTTTCTTCATCTGGACTCCAAACAGCAGTTAAAGCGAAATCGAACCTTCTTTTTTGACTAGGGTCTTCCAGCGTCTCTCTCCCAGTTGCTGCCGCTTTATCCTGTCAGCAAGAGACCTTTGTGTTTTGTCTACAGACCTGCCAAACATTTGGAACAAAACATGAGGACTGAAAATACTGGTCCAAAAAATGCAAACTCAACCTCTTTCTCAGAAACCCTTCTATTTGCAGCTCAGAGAAATGAGATTACGATGGCCTGCGTAGAAATTGTCACTGGTTTTCCCAAGAATATCCTAGACTGCAGCCCGCACGGTCGGCCATTTGAAACCATGAGCACTTCTCGTGGAGAAAAAGGAGGCATAAAGAGTTAGTCTTGGAAATCCACGGGGGCTGTGCTACCTTGTCCTGTAGGGTCGCTGTGAGTCGGACACAACCCCATGGCCAGGAGTTTGTTTTCTGGAGAAATATTTTAAACAGTTTAGTCATGGAGAGGGAAAGCTCGTGTCCTGTCCTTGTTCCTCTGTCAACGGCAGAAGTCATCTCACCTGACCTCTCGCTCTCACTGTCTTGGATTCCATGCTGACTCATAGTGGCTCCCTGGGGGTTCCCTCCCCTGGGGGGAGGGAAAAACCTAGTCCTGCTCCTTCAGAGCTGCTGGTGGCTTCAAACTGCTGACCGTGCGGATCGCGGCCCAGCGCCTGGACTCTAGCCCTGGCCTAATCCATGGGGATCTTTTCCCTGTCAACGTTTCCTCTGATCCATGAAATCAGGTTTTGTTGCTTTCCCAACCAGAGTGCCTGGGTGGTGCCAATTCGCTTGCTCAGCTGCTGACCAAATGACCAAAAGTCTATCCAGGGGCACCTTGGAAGAAAGGCCTGGTGATCTACTGCTGAAAAATCAGCCACCAAAAATGCTGCGGAGCACCGGTCTGCTCTGACCCACCTGGGGTCGCCCGAGTCGGAGACTCAATTCCATGGGAACGGGTTGGTTTGGTTTGGTTTTCTGACTCCTCCACCACACTGGACATGTTTATAGGCTTGGGATCACTGGCCACTCTTCCTCTGTGTCCTCAGAACAGAGCTGGCTCCCAGGAGCCTGGCCAGCAGCCCAGCTCCGTGGAGGTGGAGGCACCCCTGGGATTCGGACTGAACAAGGGATTTGCAAGACTCGCTTATCCCAGCCCAGTGCTAGTCATGCGGAAGGCTTTATAAGATTTTCCCAGGCTCGATCCATTTTGCGTAAGCGCCTTACTCCATAGGGGTCTCCTCTTCTTCAACTCTCTTTGTATTTTACGGTTTCACCAAAAGTGCCAATGGTTTCTCCAAGGAAAGGGCTTCCCTGGGACATGGATGCTACCAGGTTTGATGCTGAAACTTCCACTAACCATCCAGCAGCAGGCTCCTCATCCCAAACATCCAAAGCATGTGCCCACGGCAGCTACTTAATGATGCAAGCCGCTTCCGTGATCTGATTGCTTTTCCATCTGGAAGACGGCGATCTTGCCTCTTGGCTTCATTTCTCTGCCCTAAGCTGGAGTCTTTAGAGTTCATGGAGCCCCAAGAGTCTTTCTGTGAGGAAGTTCTCCCCCATGCCTACATGGAGGGGGGATCCCCTCCACCTACCACCTTGCCCTGAAGAAGAGAAAGCACAAGGCCCAGGCCTCCTCCTTGCAGGGAGCCCACCTGCCAGGGGCAGTGCCTTTAGCAAGCCAACCCTACAGCCACCCATCAAGACGCCACGGTGACCATGGGCCCGGTCACGGGCGAAGAACGGCTTTCTCAAGGCCAGAGGGAATGGACCTGCCACTCATGGTTGAGGATGAGGACAAGGTAGTGCTCCTGAAACCACAGAACAGCACTAAATCAGGGAAGGACTGCAGAAGTTTCACCCTCTGTCTGCCCTGACCTCAAACCTACCAGGATGCCCTATTGTGAAAGAGAGCACGCCACGTCCTCCTCCTTCCTATCAAAATATAAGCTACCGGCGTCCACAGGAAGCATTCTCGTAAACCTTTAGAACCGAAAAGGACCTCGGAGACCCAGTGTCCTGGCTAGGGAGGCCCGGACAATAATACAGTTCAGGCAGGGGAAGGAATTTGCTCTGAGTTTCAAAGTCAGTGAGGGGGCCGAGCCAAGGATGCCTTGGGCTCCCTCCAGATGTCCCCATGGGCTTCAGTCCTCCCCGCTTCAGCATGTGACTCCAGGGCTGCGCTCTGGCCGTGGAAATGTCAGGCCCTCGCCGCTGCTGGAATCCAGCTTTTCCGGATCTGTAGATAAACTGTGTCGAGACGCTATGTCCAGCGCTCGGCACTGGAGAGAGCCAACTGAGCTGCTGACTCTGTAGTTGGTCTGATGATAAGGATCACCCTGTGCACCACTCAGAACATACCGAACTCCGTCTGCTCCAGAGCGAGGGCTCTCCGGTGTGTTTACACTTTCCCTTTTCTCAATGATTACCTAGCACCTCAATTATTACCTGGTACCTTTGGCAAACATTCTGAGCATACCTCTGCAAAGCCATACAGGAAAACGGTTCTTTCTGAGTGGAGGAACACACACACACACACACACACACACACACACACACAAAACCCAAGGCCTGTGCCAAGCACTGTAGGAGAAGAGTTGGGTGCCAGCCTTGGTCTGCGTGCAGGCCTCCGTTTCTGTGTTTCTTAGGTGAAAAAGCTACCTCAGGGGTCCCCAACAGCCCTCTTAGCTCCAACAGCCAAAGATTCTATGGGGAATTCTGACAGACAAGGTCAGGGTTGCTGATGGAAAGACAGATCGTGCCACTTAAATGGGTGTGAGACACACCGGACATGTCCAAGACAGACAAGCACCCATCAAGCTCCCGATCAAGGTGTCTTGAGTTACTCTTCTGTTCACTCCTTCAGGGCTGAAAACAAATTGTTTCAGAGGAGGTGGGCATGGCGGAGGCAGGGGAGAGAGTGAGAGTCTGGTCTTGTCTGTGGTAGACCCGCTTATAGGAATGTGTGTCTCTATTTGCCCCGTGGGTCATAAGCACTGTAAGGTCAGGAGGCATGACTTGTTATCTCTATACCGTTTCTGAAAGTCATTGAACTCCTACACATCCTTCAAAGCTTAGATAATACCTCCTCCAGGATGTCTCCTATGATTACCTCCACCCACCCACCCAGTTTGGAACAGGCTCCCTGCTGTACATCCTTCTGATATTTCATGCTACCCATCTCCACAGCACTGAGCAGACTTCCAGAGCCCTGGTGGTGCTATGGGATAGACGTGGAGCTGGCGGTGGTGTCCTTGTTAAAAGACCGGTCGTTGGACCACCAGCCATTCCACAGGAGAAAGAGTGCTTTCTGCCCAAAAGTTACAATTTCAGAAACCCGCAGAGCAGTTTTACCCTGTTCTATAGTCAGAATTGACTCAAAGGCAGTCAGTCGAACCAAGATATCATCGAGGGTTCAACTCCCCCAGCCACTCTGTGGGTGAAAGATGAGACTGTGCCCTAAAGGGTTTTACAGTCTTGAAAACCCTGTAGAGCAGTGGTTCTCAACCTTCCTCCTGCCGCGACCCTTTCATACAGTTCCTCATGTGGTGGTGACCCCCCCAACCATAAAATTATTTTCGTTCCTACTTCATCACTATCATTTGCTACTGCAATGAATTGGGCAACCCCTGTGAAAGGGTCATTCGACCCCCAAAAGGGTGGCGACCCACAGGTGACGACTACACCGGCGTTGTAGAGGGTCGCTACCGTCAAAACCAGCTGGATGCAGTGAGTTGGGTTTGGGGGTAGCTGTTGGTCATGCTGATCAGATGACTGCAGTTCGATGATGTATTGCTTATCTGCTGCCCTTCCTGGGCCATACGCTCCTTGAGGACAGTGGATTGCTTGTGGCCATGGAAAGGTCAGTAGGCAGGCGCTGAAAGGGTTGAATGCAGTGTCAGCACCCAGCCCAGGGTCCAGCTCCTTAGAGACTTCCCTGAGCCCTGTTCCCTCTGGCCAGTGCTAGGGGGCGCTGTGAGCCAGAGAACACCGGCCCGCTCAGCCTGCAGTCTCCACCCGTCTCCCTGCTGTGGCGGAGAGGCAGGAAACCACAGCAGTCCCTGGGGGTCCCAGTGCCTTTGAGCCAGTGAAGCTAAGCCCTCCCTTCTGCGATGGCCACCAAGCTCTCCATCAGCATCCCATCAGGGGCTGCTCAACTCCTTCACGCCGCACCCCAGCCACCCACCCCCACCCCCACCCAGCTCCCAGCAGTACGCTCCAGGGGAACCGCTCCCTGGAAGGGCCAGACTTGTGAATCATTGGTCTGGGGGCCACAGAGGAGGTCTGGAAACTCCACCCCGCGGGGGTGGATGCCACAGCCCACTCTTCAAGGAAAGAGCTGGCCTCTGGAAATTAAACCCGAGAAGGTGCTGACAGGGTAGGTGTCACTTAGCTGGCTCAGAGGGAGACACCTCTTTTCTTCCCCGTCCCCAGCAATGCCCTCCCCACAAACCCACAGCCATCTGAAAGCCATTAGAGTCCAAATAGCCTTTTAAGCAACAGCCCTGGTCTACCCAACGCCCCCGTGTTCTGGCCAGACCTTCAGTGGGACAGCCCTCCAACAGGATGTCATTTGGAACCTAAGGCGGCAGGTACTTCAGGTCCTCTCTGGGTCTGCCTTCGCCCTTGAGCTGATTTCATGGGGTAGACTGGCCAGTCTTGTCCTGCCCCAGCGCTCCCCCAGCCCCACCCGGGAGTTGAAGATTCTTCCATTTAAGAGTTGCTGGCTGCATGCACGTGAATCCTGGGGTTTTCGTATCCCTTTCCATAGGGAGCGATTCTCGGGGACTTGAAGCTGGAAAACACATGTGTGCAGTAGACCCATGCCACGCTGTGCCGTGTGTTTGGCAGGGTGGTGGGCGAAGAGGAGCAGCGTTGACCTTCCAGTTCTTTCACTTTGTTGTTTTGTTGTTGTTTTGAATCGCCCGTAGGCTCCGGGAGCCTGTGATCCCTGCGAAGAGGAATAGGAAGTGGCGGGAGAAGGGCTTCGCCTTAGCTCATCTTAATTCCTTCCTTATGCCCACAGAGCTCTGGTGTTTTTCCTTTAGAAATGAGTAGCTTCTCTGTGGTTGCTTTGTAGGTTTCAGCACGAGGGTCTCGGCCGGCCCTCTCCTGGGCTGGGAGGGGCAGGTTGGGTGGCTGGTTGGCCTCCAGGCTGAAGAGCTGACATCTGCCAAGGCTCTCTCTGACGGAACCTGCTGGAAGAGAAACGGGTTTGTCCTTTAATAGGCAGAAGGTCTGCAGAGTGCCACCCCCCGCCCCCCGGTCCCCCATGCCCTTGGCCATGCTCTCCTTTAGACCCGGTACAGGAGACTCCATTCTCAGTCTTCCCACTGACATGAGAATGTAGGCGTGGCCTGGTTTTCTGTGGAGACTCTCCCTTCTTCATTTTCAGCCCTCAGATCCTACCTGGCCAATCCCACCCACTCCCAGAGCGTCCAACCTCCCACTGCACTGGCCACACCAGGGAGCGCCCTGCAGATACCAGCACCCTCCTGAGTCCCAGACTTTTCTATCCAACTTCCTCGGGAACAACTTCACTGGCAGGTGCCCCGACTTCCTCAGACTCTACCCATAAATGTGGGTGGTCTGCGTTCTCCCAGAGGCACCTTGAGAGAGGGACCTGCAGACCTCCTGCTCAGAACACCAGCCAGGGAAAACCTTACAGAATGCAGGTCTCTTCCGAAACACACGGGCTCGCCTTGGGTTGGACTCCATTTGACAGCAGCTGGTGACCGTCGGCAATGGAAGGCCCCGTGCTTGCTGTGCACACGTGTGCTGCCCTCTGCCTCATCTTCCCAGCCTCCCATGCTAGCCCTCGTTCTCTGACCCTGAGCCCAGTCCACACTGCACGACTACTTTGCTGGGACCCCCACACTCCACCAGCATGCTCCCCACTTTCCTTCTCATCTGCCGGGAAACATCCATTCTTCACGCCCACATGAGTGTTCTCTTGACCTTCCCTCTGCCCCTCCTCCTTTTTTATGCCATAGAGACCCTTAACACTACTAGATTTGCCTCCCAGAGCTGGTGGGTCCAGGAGCTTTAGCTTCCAATTCCAGAGCGGTGGCCTGCTGGCCATGTATTCTTGAGCAATTCACTTAACCTTTCTGTAGACAGTCTTCATATCTGAGAAAGAGGGATGGTGAAGATCATCCCATTAACTTCCCAGCCTTCCCTCTAAGTATTAGTATGAGTTTGTATAGTCAACCCATTTATCCATGAGTCAGAAGAGGCCAGCAATAGACAGTCCCATGCATTTATTTCCCATGAGCTGTGTCCTGGCGTCTGTCATCTGGAGCACTCATGTCAACATGATCCCACCTTTGCTCCCTATAACGACAAAGAACTCCGTGTGAATTCAACATCTCCTCCGTGGGTGTGTGTGTGAAGGAAGAGATCATCTTCAGAAGTGTCCTTCAGCTGAAACACTTTGAAATTCTCCTTCTCCCAGAAGCACAGGCTTGGCCAAGAGAGCAGCAGTGCTCAAAGCTTCTAGCAAGAACCCTTCTGTCTGGACCCTGCCGGCCACATAGCCAACTTGGGGGTCTTTGGCTTTCCAGGTTCTTCCATCCAGCCTGGCCACTGGCCCCCTGCTGACTCCCCTCAGATTCTTTCACCTGGTTTCTCCTTTTTAAATGACAGTCACCACCCCCTGATTCCTCCCAGGTCAACTAGTTGGGACCCTGAGTGTCCCCAGATTTTCAACTCGGCCTTGCCTGCATCTGGATTTCCTACCATGACGACTAAACACGAGCATGGTATGTGTGCGTTACGGTCTCCATGCTCGGAAGACAGGCAGCCTTATTTCCAGGTTGTGGGTAGAGCCTGTGTAGGGTGCCCTGATGTGATGGTCGACTCTCAGGAAGCGACCGAGCTCCATCCTTTCCTTCCTCCTTATTTCAAATATTTGCCGCATGCTGATGGAGTGCCTGCTATGGGCTAGACACCAGGGCTGAAATAAGGAAGAAGGAGGCACAGACCGACCCCCAAGGAGTGCCCAGTGGAGGGGCACAGACAAGAGCAAAGAGGTGCCCAAGGAACTCCAGCTGGAGGATAGTGTGCGGCTGAGTTCCCAGAGCTGGGTGGTCCAACCTGGGAGAAGGCAGGTGTTTGGGGATCCATGTTATGGTCAGACAGAGGGGCAGAACTCAGAGATAGCTCAAGATCCTGCCCCCCTTCCTGTCACAGGTACTGAAAGAGGCCCTGCGGTGGGCTTTCATGCGGCCATCCTGGATTACTGTCACAAACAAGGCAAGGAGTCGAGGTCTTTTAGCACCTAATCTTCTTTCCAACACCCCAGGCTACTTCCAGCTGGGCCCACGGGAGAGACTAAGTAAGCAGTTGTTTCCCTGCCCTGTAGCATTCATCAACCCAGGCAGGACAGCTGGAAGAGCTTTTTGAGACAAGCCAAAAGCAAAGGAACTAGCCTTTATTGACTACCTCTGGTGGACAAGGTACTTCAATACAGTATTTCCTCTGTTCCTCACAACGCTGAAGTGTGTGCATGTGTGTGTATTAGTTGCCATTGAGCTGGTTCTGATATTATTTTATAGATACTTTTTTAGAGTCAAGAAAACCAAGACTCAAAGGCATTTAATCACAGGTCTAAGTTTTTTCTAAGCAAGGAAATGGCCCAGACATGGTTCAGGCCCAGAATTCTCTTTCCCAAACTAGTGCACTTTTTGGAGGCTACAGAGTCTCTGTCCATGTGTCCATCAGAGCACTTGAAGTGTTGGACTTCTTTGTCTTTTCGGTTCTCGTAAAGCTCTCTGAGCTTTGGGTCAGACCGAGAGGGGAAAGAGGAGAGAGAAGAAACAAGAAGCATGAAGAGACACAGAGAGACAGTACTCTCCCCCTGGGGTCAGGAAGGGGCTTTATCAACAGTTACAAGCATCTTCACCATTGCCTGGTTCGCAGTGGAGAAAAGGCAGGAGAGATCACACACCAGACAATTTATGGGAGTGCAGTGCGCCCTCTTTTACCCAGAAATTGGGTGGGTGCCACAGGAAAATTTACATGTGTATTATAAAGAAAGAGCCCGGAACCCAGAGCAAGCAGATGGAATACTGATGAGCCCGTTTTAACAGCCGTTGAAGATGGCTGCATTTCCCCTTGAAATGTCAAGCCTGTGATAGAGGCAGTCTACCGGGTTTTAATCCCAGTTCTACCCACACACAAGAACTGTATGACCTTGAGGTAATCAAGGAGCCCCTCCCCCGGCACACGCCCACTTTCTTCAAATGTATTGAATGTAATGATCTTTCGAAACTTCCTAATCAAGTGTTCTAAAAGGCAGATACAGGAGGGTTGGGGGACCAAGGTCAATGATAGCAATGATCCTTCCTTAGATATATTTGTAGTGTGACCTTGAAGATGTCATTCATGAGTCTCAAATACCTCATGGTAAAAGGGAAGCGAGAACTCATACTTCATGGGGATAGAACACAAGGTAGGTGACGTAAGCACTCGGCAGGCACACTGTGAATTCTCATTGAGAACCTTTGTGTCTATCAGAGTAGCTCCCAGGGTGTAAAGATGAATGAGACCAACCAGGCCTGTGACTATGTAACTAATACTCAAAAATGGGGGGAGGAAAAAGGAGGAAGAGAAAATGAAAACTTGATGTTGCTCTTCTTAGTTGTCACTGGGTTGGCTCCAACTCACGGTGACTGGGTATCTAATAGAATGAAACATTGCCTGGTCCTATGCCATCTGCATCCTCATCGGTGGGTCTGTGTCCCTTGTTGCAGCTATTGTGTCGGGCTTTCCGATCTGGGAGGCTCATATTCCAGCGCTGTATTGGACATCATTCTGTGGTGGTCCATAGGTCTCTTATTAACTTTCTTTCTCGTCTTTCTTAGTCTAAAAACTTTAGTAAAACCTGCCCACCACCGGTTACCCTGCTAATAATTAGCATGCCAGTGCGACAACTTCCAGCATCAGAGCAACGTGTAAGCTCTACTCTCTGACAAGTTGACAGATGGGTGACACTCTTCGAAGGGGGTTGACTATACAAACTCATACTAATACTTAGAGGGAAGGCTGGCAGGTCGATGGGATGATCTTCACCCTCCGTCATTCTCAGATATGAAGACTGTCTACAGAAAGGTTAAGTGAATTGCTCAAGAATACATGGCCAGCAGGTCATCGCTCTGGAATTTGAAGCCAAAGGTTTGACCCTAAACCCATGCTCTTAACTGCTGTTCTACCTTGACCCTTGATGGAGAAGGTGGGCATGCCGAGAAATAAGAAGCAATGGATCCCAGGGGCAGGTTCCCAGTCTCTGTCATCTGTGGGTCTTCCGTCCCAGAATCCAATTTGGCCACTACCAGAAAAGACATTTAGTAAGGCATAGAGGTTCTTAGCAGGTTCTCCTGGGGAAGTGTATTCCAGGCCTGAGGATGAGCCCAGCATTGAGAGTCACAACCTGCTGCGCAAGGCCCTTATCCTCCATCTACCTAGTTCCTCTGAGTCTGTTTTTATTTATTCTCTCTGAAATGAGAACAGATATCCAATTAGCAGAGGTAGTTGCAAGGATCAATTGTACTTGTAGCTGCCATTGTTTGTGGTGGTTAAGTGGGTGACCTCACGCACAGCAGAGCAAAACATCTCTCCCTTTTGTTCCATCTTCGCAATCGTGGATCTTGTATTAAAGCTTAAATTCTGAGGACCTCGTTTGCAGAAGGCTGTGGATGTCAGTGAAAACCCCAAACCCATTAGCAGAGAGCCCCGTGTAGATCTAAGCCTCCATTGAATTCCTTCTGATCCGATAAACTTGCCTTCAGGCAGAGCACATTGGAAAATGGATTACCTCCAAGGTTCTCCTTTCAGCCCAGGGAGAACCGTATCCCTTAGGGACTTGCCTGGGTGTGTCCTTCATGGAGAGACTGGGAGTCTCATAGTCATGAGTCATGGCCTGTCAGCCACCCTGACTAAGCTGGAAGGCCCTGGACCAATCTTGTAAATTCTTCTATCTAACACAGCAGGTCTCAATCTGTGGGTCTCGACCCATTTGGGGGTTGAACGACCCTTTCATTGGGGTCGCCTGATTCGTAACACTAGCAAAATGACAGTGATGAAGTAGCAACGAAAATAATTTTATGGTTGGGGGTCACCACCACATGAGGAACTATATGAAAGGGCTACCGCATTAGGAAGGTTGAGAACCACTGCTCTAACATAATATATGCGTCCCAATCATGGTCCCATTTCTGCTTCTACATCCCACCTGTAACTGTGATGTATTGCTCTGCCGCCGACCATGAATTTATGACAAATTCCTCTGTCCCATGCTTTATTTAACTAGCATTCTGACTGTGAAATTGTGAATCCTCAGATGCCATTACTTTCTCCCTCATCCGATGAATGACGTGTCTTTGTCCCGTGTAAGACTTCATAAATGTTCTCCTTAAGTTATACTTGAGATTGGGGTCACTTTTGTACCCTAAAACAGGATGCATGAGCCCATTCTTGTGTATTTTGGGCACCTTTTCACCTAGAGGCTCATCTTCCAGCAGAGTCTCCGACAAAATTAGGTGATGAGCCCTAAGGTTTCCCGGGTCTAATTTTGAGAAGCAGATCACTAAGTGTTTCCTCCTAGTCTACCTTATCTGAAAGCTCTTCTGAATCTATGGGTCACCTTGCTGATATTTGAAAGATCCGGGGCATCATTTCCTAGCATCATAGCCACACGGAAGCCACCAAAATCTAGCAAAATGACACACCTTTCCTTAAAAGATGACATTTACTGAGCACGTATCATGGGCCAGATCCTGTATCAAGAAGCTAGCAGGCATTGGGTTAGTGAATTCTCATAACTCTGTGATGTGGGAACCATTCTTCCTACTATGTCCATTCTACAAAAAAGGGAACTTGGGCTCAGAGGTTCAGTGGCTTGGCCAAGCTCATCCAGTGACTAAGTGGTGGATCCAGATTTCAACGTTCATCCCCTTACCTGTGTTCCCCATTCCCTCTAGGCCCTGCCCCGAGTGAGCAGTGGAAAGCTGCTTTTATAAACAGCACATGTTACTGCTTGTCTCTTCGCTCCTACCCATGCCTGAAACACTTGTTCTCACTGTTTCCTTGGCCTGGAGTGTTTTCCCTTCTCTCACCTGGCTGAGGGGCGAAGGACCGGTGAAGAGTGGGGCTCTGCACCCTCCAGCCTGACCTGCAGTCAGCTCAGACTGCCTTCTTGGTAGATGGCTAGAATTTCTGGTTTTGCACAAGCCAGGCATTCAACACAACCATTATTGCACATTTAATTCTATAAGCGTATTCTGATTAAATACAAGAATGGATGTTCTTCTTACAAAGGGTCAAGTCAGTTCCAACTCAGAGTGCTACTCCCTTATGCCATGGAAACACCTGCCCACCACCTTTCTCACAATTGTTCCTGTGTCTGAGCTACTGTTGCACCCATTGTGCCAATCCATCTCTTTGAGGGTCATCCTCCTTTTGGCCCTTGACCTGCTGCTTCATCAAACAGGAGGTCCTTCTCTGGGGACTGGTCCTCCTGATAAACAGGTCCAAAGTATGTGTTTCCAAACTCACTTCCAAGAACATTCTGTCTGTACTTCTTCTAAAGCAGATTTGTCGGTCCTTCTGGAAATCCATGCCCCATTCCAGATTCTTCACCAGCACTGATTCATCCAAACGCATCATTTCTTCTTCCATTCTCGTTTGTAGTGACCAGTCCTTGTATGCATATGGGGCCATTGACAATACCAGTGGCTTTGGCAAGGTGCTCCTTAGTCTTCAAAGTGAGTTCCTTGCTTTGAACTCTTTAAAGAGATCTTTTGCAGCAAACTCACCTAATGCATTACATGGTTAATTTCCTGACTTCTGCTTCGTGAGCATTTGTGTGGACCCGAGTTAAAATAAATCTTTGACAACTTCAATCTGTTCTCCATTTAGCACGATGCTGCTGGTGGTTCGGGTGAGGAGCATTTCTGTTTTCTTGGTGTTGAGGTGGAATTCATATGGAAGGCTGTAGCCTTTGACCTTTATCAGTAAGTTCTTCACTCTGCCTCACTTTCAGCAAGAAGGGTTCCGTCATCTGCACATTCCAGGGCATGCATGAGCCTTATCTCCAGTCCTGATTCCATCTTCTTCCTCATAGAGTCTAGCTTTTCCATTCTTTTCTCTCTTTTTCTTTATTTAAATCATTTTATTGTACAGCTCATCACAATCCATCCATCCTCCCATTGTGTCAAGCACATTTGTACATTTGTGGCCATCATCATTCTCAAAACATTTGCTTTCTACTTGAGCCCTTGGGATCAGCTTCTCGTTGTTCCCCTCCTTCCCTGCCTCCTCTCCCTCATGGGCCCTTGATAATTTATCAATGATGATTATTTTGTCATGTCTGACACTGTCCAACGACACATTACTTTCTTAGCATACAGATTGGATGAGCATGGTTGAAGGAAACAACCCTGGCCCACACCTTTCCCGACTTTAAACCAGGAAGCATTCCCGTGTTCTGTTGAAGTCACTGCCTCTAGGTCCTCATACCGATTCCACATGAGCACAATGACGTGTGCTAGAATTCTCATTCTTCCCAGTGTTACCCATTGTTTGTTATGATCCACACATCTGTCTGGTATTCTCTGCTTCAGCTAAGTTCTCTCTGATATCAGCAGTGATGGCCTACTGATGGCATGCTGTTGCTGTCATTGTCGTTGTTGGGGGCCACGGAGTTGTTTCTGACCCATAGTGACCCTATGCACAACAGAAGGAACGCTGCCCATCCTAGACCATCCTCACAATCATTCCTATGCTCAAACCCATGGCTGCAGCCACACAGCCAATCCAGCTTGTTGAGGGCCTTCCTCTTCTTAGCTGACCCTCTACCAAGCATGATGTCCTTCTCCAGGGACTGGTCTCTCCTGAGCACATGTCTGAAGTACAGGAGGCAAAGTCCCGCCATCCTCGCCTCCAAGGAGCATTCTGGCCATACTTCTTTCAAGACAGATCAGTTTGTCCTTTCAGCAGTCCCTGGTCCTTTCAGCATTCTTCTCCAGCACCACAATTCAAATGCGTTCAAACTTCGTCAGTCTTCCTGATTCAATGTCCAACTTTCACATGCAGATGCGGTGATTGAAAAGACCATGGCTTGGGTCAGGGTTCCTTTAGTTCTCAAAGTAACCTCCTTGCTTTTCAATACTCCAAAGCAGTGGTTCTCAACCTTCCTAATGCTGCGACCCTTTAATACAGTTCCTCATGTGGTGGTGACCCCCCAACCACAAAGTTATTTTCGTTGCTACTTCATAACTATCAATTTGCTACTGTTTTGAATCAGGCAACCCCTGTGGAAGGGTCGAGCGACCCACCGGTTGAGAACCGCTGCTCTAAAGAGATCTCGTGCAGCAGATTCACCCAGTGCAGTGCGTCCTTTGATCTCTGGTCTGCTGCTTCCATGAGCAGTGACGGTGCATCCAAGCAAGACACAATCCTTAACAAATTTAACTTTTTGTCCGTTTGCCATGATGTTATAGGTGGGTCCATTTTTGAGGATTCGGGTCTTCTTTTCAGTGAATTGCAATCCATCCTGAAGGCTGCAATCCTTGACCGTCACCAGCAAGTGTGCTTCAGTTCCTCCTCACTGTCAGCTAGCAAGGTTGTGTCCCCTGCTAAAGCAGGTTGGTAGTAAACCTTCCTCCAATCCTGATTCTAATTATCATCGAATCCAGCTTTGCTGGCGATCCGCTCAACATACAGATTGAACAAGTATGGTGAGACGGTATCATGTTAGTACTTCACAGTTGGCCATGGTGGAAGGGTTTGTATCCTTAAGCAAAGGATACAAATCAGGACTTTTTTATCTGGAGAGCTGGTTTTTAAATAGCAGCACATCATGGAGTCAGCCCATATGGGTTCTAACCCCAGCTCGGTCATTTCCTAACTGTGTGGCCCTGGACACATCACTTAACGTCTCTGTGTATGAATACCCTCATCTGTGAAATAGGGGTAGCGATGGTGTCTGTCTACCTCTGAGAATCACACGCCATCAGTGAGATGCTACATGGAGAGGATCTCGCAGAATTGGCAGCACTCGGCCAGATATCAGCAAATGGCCACGGTCATTGTTATTACTTATTATTAAAACAACATTGTTATCGAGCATCATCCTCTTAAGTAGCCTATCCTTCCACTCTTGTCCCCTGGGACTGGGTGCCCTCCTCCCCCCACTGCCCATCAGAGATGATCTGACTTGATGCCCATCACCCAGTGCTGGCTTCTCCCTTCCCTTGCACCCTCTTTAGAAAAAGTGGACTGATTTTTTTTTTAAGGCTCATTGGATTGCCTCTTCTTGGCACTTAGCACACAGTGGGTCCTCAAGGAATTGTTAAGTGGGATTACTCATTGAGAAGAGGAGACCAGAACATCAGAATGAGGAAGCCTGGAGTTTCCCTGCGCCGCTCACAAGCTTTTTAGAAGTAGCCTCGTACTGTTGGACTGTCGGGTTTGGGGTTCTTGGATAGGACCTTATAGGAGGATAATTTTGGAATGTCTAGAACGAAAAGCCCTCTAACTGGGTGCCCAGGAAGACCTGCCACACCCTGAGCCCTGATGCAGTGGGTAGGCCATGGCGGGCCATGATCATCCTGGCCTGTCCAACAGGAACTTGACCAGTAACTTTCCATGCTGGAACTACTTGGGCCTCAAGTATTCAGAGGAGAAAGATCTCAATGTCCCGGGGAGCAAACTCCAAGAGAATGAGCACACCTACCTGGTGGGAGCCTGGGGCCCTTTTAGCCCAGTGATGGAAGGCTCGTTTCAGGAGGGAAGGAGGCAGGGAGGCAAAGGCATGTTGAAAAATCATTTGGGGGTCTGTTGTTCCTTTGTATGAACTGGTTACTGGCTTATGCAACCAGTAATTAAAATGGCTGGAATGCCTTGCATTTTTACGGCAATGTGCAGGCGGCTTGGAGGCCTGGAGTGGGAGCCAGCTGGAGGGCAGCCCAGCAATCCTGCCCTGACTGCCCCTTGGCCTGGCAGAGGTAGTTGGCATCTGGTTTGGGGGAACAGGGAGGAGGGAGGAAGTCCAAGGGTCAGGGGCCGCTTCCACTCCTCTTCCCCTTCCCGAGGCAGGTGCATCCGGGTGACCCTCCTCCAGGACCAAGGTTTGCAAGGCCACCCACCTGCTGGAAGCCTGTCATGATTTGTGGTGATGCCTAGGAAGGATAAACAAGAAGAAAAGCCATCCTTCATTAAGCCTCTCCCATGTGCCAGGCTCTCTAGTTAGCAATTTACATGTGTCACCTGATTTCGAGCAAAGAGTAGTTATATTACCCTCCTGCTCAAAACTTTAGAGCAGCGGTTCTCAACCTGTGGGTCACGACCCCTTTGGAGGTCAAACCACCCTTTCACAGGGGTCGCCCAATTCATAACAGTAGCAGAATGATGGTGATGAAGTCCCAACAAAAATAATTTGATGGTTGGGGGGTGACCGCCACATGAGGACCTGTATGAAAGGGTCGCGGCATTAGGAAGGCTGAGAACCACTGCTTTAGAGGATCCCGGCAGGCTTCAAACCGTGTCCAAACTCCTCCCTTTCTGAGATCTGATACAATGTAGACCTTCCCTGCTGCCCCTATCTCAGCAGTTAAGCACCTAGTTAATGGCGGAAAGGTTGGGGTTTTAAATCTTCCCTGAAGTGCCTCCTAAGAAAGGTCTGGTGATCTCCTGCCAAAAGATCATAGCTACTCAAAACTTGATAGAGCTCAGTTCTACACTAACATCATCAAGAATGGCTTCAATGACACTGGTTTTTGTTGTCCATCGCTATCCCAGAAGTCTACATAGGGTGCTACATATGGTCACCATGCTCAACTGCTAACTGAAAGTTTGTAGGTTCAAATTCCACCCCCAGAGGTACCTCAGCAGAAAGACCCAACAATCAATAGAAACTAAATCAGCCACTGAGAGCCCTAGGGAGCAGGATTCGGTGATTAACACCGATGGGGTCTCCAAGTCAGAATTCTTTCCTTCCATGCAAAAGACACTAGCTCAGTCCCTGGCCAATGCATCTCGGGTACAGCCATCACCTGCCTGTCAATGGGGGCTTGTGTGTGGCTGTGGTGCCGAACAGGTTTCAGCAGAGCTTCCAGACTGAAACCAGGAAGAAATGTCTGGTAACCCCCTTCCAACGAATCAGCCAAGCAAAATCCTATCACATCACTGCCATCCACTACCAATCCCGGGGCTAGCACATCTCTAGGCAGTGCTTCCTCCCACAGCATAGTTGCTCCGATTGTTCCCTGTTCTCCCCCAAGCTCAGCCTCACTGGCTCCCTTGTTGTCTCTGGCCCAGCCACCCTGGTCCCCGACTCCAGGACAGCACCCACTCTCTCCTCAGCCTCCTCCTGACCTGGCTTCTGCTAAGATGCCACCTGTCCAGGGTGGTCTGCCCTGGCCGAAGACACACCCCCTCGGGCACTCAGGTCTCCTATTGCCCTCCTTTCTCAGAATTCCTCTCTTGCTTTTCCTTTTCAGAACATTGCTGTCTTTTGTTTGCTTGTAGGCTTCTTAATTGTGTTTTCCAGCTGGACCGGAAAGAGTAAAAGGTGGGGTCTTGGTCTGTGTCTTGTTCATGGCTGTCCCCCAGCACTTAGGCACCCAAACCAAAAACCAAACCCACCACCACGGAGTCCATTCTGACGCATCGTGACCCTATCTATGTAAGGCTTTCCAAGACCATGAATCTCGATGGGAACAGGCAGCCTCCTCTTTCTTCCACGGAGCATCTGTTTGAACTGCCAACCTGGCAGTTCACTGCCTCATATCTAACCAACAGCACCCCTCCGCCCCTGGATCAAACACAAAGCCCAAGCTCACTGCCATTGAGTCAATTCCCACTTAAAATGCCCTGTAGGAGAGGGCGGTGCGTTTCCAGAACTGTAACTCTCTATGCAAGTAGAAAGCCTCATCTTT
>NW_022103898.1:18225151-18226545 GCF_000313985.2 Echinops telfairi
CAACTCTGGGCTCTTCAGTCTTCGAGTAGGAAGGATATGGTGGTGGTACGAAGAAATGAGAAAACACGCCTGATAAAGACCCAGGGCCCTGACCAGACACTGCCACCTGTGTGGGCCTACACAAAGAATGATCCTTCCGGGGGACTTTTTGTTTCCAGTGCCCCAGGGTGGGGGTGGGGGGCACGGAGCCCAGTCTTCCAACACCTCTTCCTGCCCTCAGATGGAGAGGGTGGTGTGGTATGTGGGCCACTAGACTGGAAAGGGGCTTCCCTTGCCCAGTGCACGTGCCTGCCTCTGGGCAATTGCAAGAATCAGATGGTCGTTTTAGATGCCAGCCCTCTGGAGTGCTCCACAATGGACAGACCTGCTTAAAATAGGTCTTTTCTGGGCCTCCCTGATCACATCAGCCAGCTCAGCCTGACCAGCTGCCTGCAGGGGCTGTGCCAGCACCCTCCCCCACCCACTCTGATCAAGGAAGACCCCGGCCCCCACCTCACCAGGACACAAATGGCATCTTCCTCCCTCCATCAGCATTTCAAACGTGTTTGATCTTGACATAGATTCAGACTTACGGGAAAGTTGCAAGAAGCGTGCAGAGAATGACCAGATCCCTCATCCAAATACCTCAAATGTGACCATCACACCGATCACCACAGTTCCCAACCTCTGTCCTTCCCCTCAACCCTCCTCCGCTTCTCTCTCCTCCCCACTGGACTCCTCTCCCTCCTCCTCCTCCTCCTCTTTCTCCCTCCCCATGCTCATCCATTCTATTCTCTGGGAATTACTGACAAACCCGACTTTCCAGGTCAGGTCTGTAGTCCAAATGCCAACTCCCCCCTCACTCATACTATGTTCTTGGGCAAAACAATGTACTTTGCTAACCTTCTGTGTCCTCACCTCTAAATTGTCAGCGCAGATCTGCCAAGGCCCGGTAAAGGCCAGGACTACAGTCTGGGTTCTGACTCCTAGCGGCCCTCCTGGACAGAGAAGAGCTGCTCCTTAGGGTTTGAGAAGCTATAAATCCTTACAGACGCAGCCAGCCTCATCTTTCTCCTTCAGAGCAGGTGGTGGGTTTGAACTGCCAAACTTGTGGTTAGCAACCCAACCCCGAACCCACACCACTCCCAGAGCTCCTTCCTAAGGTTTGACTAGAGAAGCGAACGAGATGCTTCCAGGAAAGGTTCAGCCTGGACTTGGAACCCCGAAATGAAAATGAAAATAATCATATTCGCTCATCTGAGGACTTCTCATCCCTTTACCCCTTATACCACCATCTTCCATATGGATCGGACCGCAACATCGAGAAGACAAAAATCCTCCCTATCAGATCAATAAGCCACCTTGGGAGGAGCGGGGAAAATGTTGACTTCGTCTAGGGTTTCATTGTTCATGGA
>NW_022103898.1:18226645-18236858 GCF_000313985.2 Echinops telfairi
GGTTTCATTGTTCATGGACCCACAGCTCCCCACCCAAGGAAGCAGCAATCAGGAAATCAAATGACATATTGCATTAGGAAAATCTGCTGTAAAAGCCCTTTAGAAAGTGTTAGAAAGCCAAGACGTTACTTTGAGGACTGAGGTGGCCTGACCCATGCCAGGGTGCTTTCCTTTGAATCGTGGGGGGGTGGGGGTGGGGCTGAACAAAGAGTAAGGAAGAATGAATGAGAACTGACTCACTTGAGTGTTGGCAAAGAAGCCTGAATGTACCGTGCACTGAAAGCAGGTCACACAGATCTGTCTTGGAAGAAGAAGCCCAGCCAGTGGGCTCTTTAGAAGTAAGACTAGCGAGACTTTGTACTTTGGACAGGTTATCAGGAGGGACCAGGTGCTGGAGAAGGCCATCAGGCTTGGTGAAGTCAACCAGAAAGGGAAAGACCCTGGACAAGATGGATTGGCACAATGGCTGACACTCTGAGCTGAAACCTAGCAACGGCGGTGAGGAAGGCCCAGGACCACCCCGTGGTTCATTCTGTCGCATTTAGGGGTCATAGTGAGTCATCATCAACTCCATCACACTTAACATCCCTTCACACAACACTACTATCACATAGGTACGATCATCACCCCATTTTATCAATCAGGAAACTAAGGCATTGATAGCTTCGGCTGGCACGTTTCTGGGGGGAGTAGATGCCAGGCAACGCCTGCAGCGTTTGTGCCTAACAAGGGCCATCACTCTTTAGAGAAGCAGGTCACGACCCCTTTGGGGGGCGAATAACCCTTTCGCAGGAGTCACCCGATTCATAACAGTAGCCAAATGACAGTGATGAAGTAGCAACGAAAATAATATTATGGTTGGGGGGTCACCACAGCGTGAGGCACTGGATGAAAGGGTCACAGCAGTAGGAAGGTTGAGACCCACTGCCTTCGAGGAAGAGCCTGGCTTGTTCAGATTCTCCACAAAGACACTGAGACCAGTGACTAAAAGCCACGTGGCCGACAGATCTGGGAGTCTGGTCCATAAAGAGGAAGGGAACCATGAGGAAGTGGGGCTGGTTCCAGGGGAAGCTGCCTGGCAGGCTCTCTGGGACGCTGGGAAGGGGTCTGTGTGGTAAAGAAAGGATGGACCAGGAGACCTCCTTGAAGCTCGCTTTACACCAGCATGCGGGTCAACACCAAAAAAACATGCTTAAAAACCGGCAGCTTTAAGGGCCAGTTGGTTTGGTTTGTGCGGCCTCTGTTTTGTGTCCCCCGTGCTTGCCTCCTGCCACCCCTTGTCTGCCAGCCTGTTGTCCTGTGGTGGCTTGTGTGTGGCTGGGATGCCAGAAGCAATGTCACCGGTGTCTCAAAGGCCAGCAGGGTCACCCAAAGTGAATAGGCTTCGGCGGAGCCTGCAGAGGAACCGGCAGAACAGAATCGGCTTCTCCCTTGGGAGGGGGGAGCCGCCAAAAACCTTCTGCGTAGCTTGGACACACTGTCAGATGCTGAAGGCCAGATGAATGGATGTGGAACACTTTTGGAGACGATGGATCAGAAGGCCTGTGGGACACAGTGGCAGGACCCAGGGGCTCCCGCATGGGAACAGTTGTGAGGTTGGCGCAGGACCTGGCAGTGCTTTGTCTGTGGGTCGGAACGGACTCCAGGTCACCTGACAACAACATCTTGCCGACACTGGGAAACATTCAGTCTTCCATGAAGTTAGACACCCAGCTTCTCCACACAACACTGAAGTTCGGTGCCCACGTTTCCTAAATGTGACCAGCAGGTGCTGCCCGGACCACTGACCTCCCGCCTCCTGTCATCCCTCCAACAAACGCCACAGGGCTGGTTGCTTTGTTTGTTTGTCCGTCTGCCTGACTGTTTCCAGACACCGAGTCACATCATTGACATCTCAGTCACGCATCCAGGCACTTAGACCCTAGGTGACTGTCTTCAGTCTGTGACCCGAGACGACGCCCCTGGCCTCCGGGGCTCTGTCTTTCCTTACCTGTGTCGTGGGAATGGCGGTTTCTGCTCCCACCATTCCATGGGAACTGGAGGTCAACGGGCTGCCTTGTGCTTCAAGAGGGCAACGCTTCTCTGCCTCCCACCAGCTGCGGTCTTACCATTTTTACCCCCCGTCACTCTTTTTAGTGGGAAGCAATTAAACTTTGCTTTTGTGTGTGAGCTTTCTGCCTGACCCAGGTTGTCGGGTTTATTGGAACTACTTGGGTAACTAAGGGACCCCAGTTGCAGAGTGGTTACGGGTTGGGCTGCTAACTGCAAGGTCAGCAGTTCAAAACCACCAGCTGCTCTGGCTTTCTACTCCCATAAAGAGGTACAGCCTCGGAAACCCACAGGGGCCGTTCTACCCTGCCCTGTAGGGCCGCTATGAGTCGGCCTTCACTTCTTGGCAGCGAGTTTGCTTGGGGTTTCGTTTTCTTGGTTCACTAGCTCCTCTTCATCCTCAGGTCCAGGCCCACCGACTACAGGAGACCCGGCTCCTGGTGGTCAAACCAACAGTCCTATGGCCGTTGCTAGTGGCCCCCATGTCTGCTCTGACTCCCGGGGACCCCATGTGGGTCAGAGGGGACCTGCCCATAGGAGTCTCAAGGTGGTGACCTCTCAGACGCAGATCAACAGGCCCGTCTTCCAACGCACCTCTGGGTGGGTTTGAACTGCCAACCTTTCAGCTAGGAGTGGAGCCCTCAACCCTTTGTCCCACCTGGGGACTCATGTTAAAATGGCAAGGTCTGAGAGCCCTCTGCTTTCCTTCTTAGTGTGGAATTTCCCTCGAGAAATAGTTTGGAAGAAGCGTGCGTGGGTACGTACACACACACACACACACACACACACACACACCCCATTGAGAAGCCAGGGTTGTGAGCAGCTTTATTGTGAGACAAGGCGTCCTTTGAGGGCAGCTGCTTTGTTACGTTTTGCAAGAGAAGGAAAAGGAAAAGGGCGGGGAGAGGGGCATTTTCTGTAGCTCTGTGATGAACTCCAGTTCCATCTTCCCAAGAAGGCCGAGGAGGTGGCCCTGAAGCGAAGGGGAGCAGGGGCTGAAGAGACCAAACGCACTGCCGTGGGGCCACTGGGACTCGTGGTGACCTGCGGGACAGGGTGGAAGTGCCCCAGTGGGTTTCTGAGACTGTAACTCTTTACAGGAAGAGAAAGCCTCGTCTTTCTCCCGAGGAGTAGCTGGTGGTCTCAAACTGCCCACCTTGTGCTTGACAGTCCAGTGGGTAACCCATGAAATCACCAGGACTTCTGAACAGGAGCTGATAGGCCCTCTCAGAGCACCTGGGTCTTGGCAGCCAGGCTGTGAGGGAGCATCCCCTTTATCAGTCAATCAACAACAATCATAACAACTAAGACTGAGAAAGACGACCCCAAACCAGGGTCTTTTCAATCGCCTCCTGGGCAGGCAAAAGGTGCACAGTGAAGAAGGAAGACCAGAGGGAGAAGGTCTGATGCCTTTGACTTACCATGTTGTCCATGAATACTGAATAGGCATGCCAGGGACTCTTGAAGAACAGATGCACCTGTCTCAGAAGAGGTTCAGGCAACACGTTCCTGAGAAGGGAGGATGCTAAGATTTAGCCTTGTGTGCTTCAGAGGGACCAATCCCTGGAGAAGGACATGAATCATGCTCGGTGAAGCAGAGAGGCAGCGAAAAAGAGGGGGACCCTCCGTGACATGGATTGACACAGCGGTTGCAACAACGGCTCCGACATAGTAACCATCGTGAAGATGGCGCAGGAGCAGGCAGTGTTTCCTTACCGTCTCGCGCATCATTACGAGTAGCAATCGACTCAGTTGCACTTGACAACAGTCACTAGCACTCACTGTGTATCAGACACTGATACCGAACTCTATTTTTAATTCCTTCAAGCCTCCGTCCAGCGCCACTGAGTAAACACATATCAGAACCTCATTTTTATAGTTGGGGAAACAGAATCTCCGAGATATTCGGGAACTTGCCCAAGGCCACACAGCCTTTCGTTGGCTCAGGATTCAAGCTCCCTTAGTCTTGCTCTAGGAAGTGTGGCTTTAAGCACTGCCTAGTCAGTCCAGGAATGCTGGTGACGCAGGGGGTTATGAGCTCAGCGAGGTCAGTCGTTGGAAACCACCCACTGCTCCCAGGGGAGAAATAGGAGGCTTTCTGCTCTTCTAAAGATATACAGCCCTGGAAACCAAGAGGGGCAGCTCGACAGTGCCATACACGAGTCAGGATCTGCTTGATGGCCGTGAGCTTGGAAACAGACCCTCACGGGGATGGTTCTTGTGTGAGGCATTAGGCTGGGCTGCACCAGCCTTACAATTCTTGTTTCAATGGAGCCTGTTGTTCAGCACCGTGTCAGTAGCATTCCGGAGTGATCCATTGGGTTTTCATGGGCTAATTTTCCAGGTCAGAGCATCAGATCTTTCTTCCTAGTCTGTCTTACTTTAGCAGTTCTGCTGAAATCTGTTTCCCAGGCGCAGCTGCTAATGTCTGAAATACCAGTGGCAGAGCTTCCAACAGCACACAAGCCACCACAAGCCGACCACCTGGGCAGGTGGTGGTAGCGGTGGTGTTTGAGGGTCCCTCCATTTGAAGGACAGTGAAACAACAATCGTAAGGATGTTGCAGCCACTGTGCTGGACCAGACCATGGGATGAGAAGGCAGTTGAGGGAGGAGTCCAGAAAGAGTCAACCCCTCAGGGTGGGTCTCCCCAGCTAGTCTTCTTTTTGGCAATGGGACTTGAGATACTCCTGAGCTTCCAGCTGGACCAAAGGGTAGCACCTCAGTTGTTTGAGAAAGGAGCAAAAGAAATGGAAACAACGATACAATTACTAGCATCGCATCCAATGCTTGAAATGCCAGGTATAAGCTCTGTACCTACATTTCATCCTCATAAATACCCTATGGCATGATCCGTCGTGATGCTGTGGCTGTTAGTTGGCACTGAGTCCAATCCAACTCAGGGGAACCCCCCCACACAGCAGGAAGCCATGCCTGGTCTTGTACCATCTTCAATCATTGGCACACCTGAGTCCACAGTTGAGAGCCCTGTATTTGGAGCTCGTGTCTTTCAGCACCGTGTCAGTAGCATTCCGGAGTGATTCCTTGGGTTTGCATTGCTAATTTTCCAGGTCAGAGCATCAGATCTTTCTTCCTAGTCTGTCCTACTTTAGCAGTTCTGCTGAGATCTGTTTCCCAGGCACAGCTGCTAATGTCTGAAATACCAGTGGCAGAGCTTCCAACAGCACACAAGCCATCACAAGCCGACCACCTGGGCAGGTGGAGGTAGCAGTGGTGTTTGAGGGTCCCTCAATTTGAAGGACAGAGTGAGAAGGCGCAGGTTGCAGACAGCTGGTAAATGGGGAAGGCAAGGTTCCACCAGGCAGTGCAATGGTGCCCAGGCCCCGAGCCAGTAATGCAAACAGTATTTGTGGTCAAGGTATACCACGTCCTACTTGCAGGCTACACGGTGGATGACAGCATCCTTTGTGGTGGATGACAGAATCCTTTGTGGTGAGGCATCCGAGTGTGGCCCTGGGAACAGAAATGTCCCAGTCCTCGGCCAGCAGTTCTCAGCTAACAGGTGGGAAATGCCAGGACTACAGAGAGGTGAGAGAAGACAGTGCCTTGCTCCTAGGCCTGGGGCCCTCTCATCCTCTGCCCTCATCCTGGGCACCAGCAGTCTGCTCATCTGAAACATTACTCTCAGAGACAGACTCTGAGCTCGCTGTCACCTCTCCGTCCTGATACCCCACACACTCTCAGGGCAGCCACAGCCTGACACACCCCCACACCGCTCAGCAAACTGCACATGAGAAGCCAGGAGGCTGGCCAGCATTGGTAGCCAGGCAGGGTGGCCAAGGAGAAAGAAGAGTTGAGACAGAAGGCGTCCAAGGGCTCCACCAGAGCATACCTGGGGCCAAACCCACAGTTTGCCTTTGTCCAACCATATCATTAGATGGGGGAGCCTTTGTGGCACAGTGGTTATGCATTTGGCTGCAATCTGCAAGGTCAGCAGTTCGAAACCACCAGCTGTTCTGCAGGAGAAAGACAGGGCTTTCTACTCCCGGAAAGAGTTATAGTCTCAGAAACTCACGGGGGCAGTTCTACCCTATGAGTGGGCATCCAGGTGATGGCGCTGATCTGAGCTGAGTTGAGCTGAACCATTGGAGGGGGCTCTCCATTGGGTTCCCCCTGCCTCATTTTGCTTTTCTGCCACATTGTCCCTTGGCAGGATGGCATTGCGAGCTTGGGCCCAAAGTGCATCATCAACGGTGAACTGGGAAGGGAACCGACTGGCCTGGAGTCAATTCTGACTCATCGTGGCTGAGGATTAAATGAATTCCCATTGACAGAGTCACCTGCAGAGTTTTACCTCCACAGCATGCAACAGGGGTGGCCCTATTTTCCCTATTCATGCACCTCCTGAGAAGGCGGTATATGTCTTTGGGAAGAACATGAGCTTCAGAGCCCTACGGTCCTGGGTTTGATCCCCAGCTCGGCCACTAGGCAGCTGTGTGCTTCCGGGCAAGTCATTAAATTCTTCACCAGAACCTTCCCCAGAGGCAGCAGTCCAGAAGTCAGACAATGTGTTACCCTGGGCTAGTCTGCGGCACAAGACCTCTTTAAAGAGTTACAGGGCGAAAATGTCCCTCGCCCCCAGCCATCGGATTTCCAATGGGCTCCCATGCATCAGAAAGCTGGACAGCGAAGGACAAGGACAATGGAAGACCAGAGAAGAATTGATGGCTTGGAATTATGGGGCTGACCCCCCACCAAAAAAGGAACATGCCATGGACTGGCAGCACAAACAAATTGGTTTGGGAGGATGTCCAATCAGAGTGCTCCTTGGAGGCTGTGCTGGGAAGACCTCATCTCACGTGCTTTAGAGAAACCCAGCCCTGGAGCAGGACCGCACGCTTGGTAGAGGCGTCACACAAGCAAGAGGAAGGCCTGGACTAGATGGATGGACACGTGGCTGCAACAATGGGCTCGGACATGGCAATTGTGAGGACGGGCCAGTGTCTCGTTCTTGTACCCGTGGGGTGGCTGTGAGTGGGAGGCAGCTAGCTGAATGGGACCCAACAACATCGACCTGCAGGGAGTTTCGCGAGGATTTAATGAGATTGAACTTGAAAAGATGAACTACATACAGCCCCTGAACGAGGCGGGCGGCAACTCAGTGAAGAGCTGGTTCCATTCTGTCAGGGCACACTTCTCTGACCTCAGTGAGTAGAACCCGATTTGCCATTAGAAGCCCCAACACCATGCATCAGCCCTTGTCAGACACATCACGAAGGTTCCCTGGTGGCGTGACTCAATGGTTAAGTGCTTGGTTGCTGTTAGGCAGTATCGATCCATCCAGAGGCTCCCTGGGATAAAGACCTGGCCAACTACTTCCAGAAAGGTTAAGGCCAAGAAAACCCTACAGGTAACAGGGCTCCACAAAGACAATGCTCTAGAGCAGTGGCTCTCAACCTTTCTAATGCCTCGACCCTTTCATACAGTTCCTCATGTGGTGGTGACCCCCCAACCAACCATAAATTATTTTCATTGCTATTTCATCACGGTCATTTTGCTACTGTGATGAATCAGGTGACTCGCAACCCACAGGTTGAGAACTGTTGCTCTATAGCCTACTGAAAAATAGCGACTGCACTCTTAAAAGCTCCTGAGCAGCCTTCTAAGCTGCAACTATCAGTCTCGCCCTGTACAGAGGAAAGAAGAGTAATGGAAATCAAAATTCACATAGACACAATTAGTCCAATGGACTCGTGCACCATTCCGACATCAGAGTTCACAGCCTTGAGATCAGAAGAACTAGGTGGTGCCCCACCACGAACTTCTCTGAGAAGGATCACATAAGAAGGTCCTGGATACAGTGGAAGAAAAATGTGGAACAAAACTCAAAATCCTGAAAGAGACCAGGCTTACCTGTCAGATAGAGACTGGCAGGAGCCCCCCGTGATCATACTCCTTCCTCTTCGGGTCAGGAACTGAGCTCATCCCCCCAGTTAGGATCATCAGCCATTTAAGATCGAAAAGGAGCCTTTACCCAAGGACACAGTTTAGAAAGTTGGGAAAGAAGGAGGCATGGAAACCGGAAGCCTGAGGAGGAAACAATACACGGGGGTGCATTCCGGGTTGGCAGTGGATGCGCTGAATCAGAATGCGTGTGAGTCGTTGTGCATAAAGCGACCATATCTGTTCTGTAAACGTTCATCTAATCCAGGATAAAAAGTTAAGCCGACCCTGTGGGGCTGTTCTGGGGGTCACGGTGAGTCAGAATGGGCCCCTTGGTGCCCAAGAACAGACGACAGCATGCATCACAGTTCACCTTTATTTCAATGGTTTTGTGTTCATGTTGACTCCTCTGACCAGCCTGTGTGCACTGCGAATCTATCGGTCTCTGACCACGCACAGGGCCGAGCTCGTAGTCACTGAAAACACACACTAGTTGCTGTTGGGTCCACTCCAGCTCACAGTGGCCCTGTGGGTGCAGAGTGGAACTGGGCTCAGTAGGGCTTTCACGGCTGTGGTCTGCAACATTGCCAGGCCTTTCTTCTGAGGAACCTTTAGGTAGGTTTGACACCCCCTCACCCCCACCCCCAATCTTTTGGTTGGTATTCAAGTCCTTATCTGCTGGCAACATTCAAGGACTCCTTGGCACACAGCAACCAAACCAAACCCGCTGCCATCAAGTCAATGCCGACTCATAGTGACCCCATAGGACAGGGTAGAACTGCTTCAGTGAGGTTCCAAGACTGTAACTCTTGACGGGACTAGAAATCCCCATCTTCCTCCCGAGGAGCAGCTGGTGGTTTTGAACTGCTGACCTTGCAGATGGTAGCCCAGTGCATCACCACTATGCTACCAGGGCACCCTGTCCCATAATAAGTGCTCAGTAATTGTTTGTGGAGGACCTCCAGTGGCTCAGTCACGAAGCGCTCAGCTGCTGGAGGAAAGGTCTGAGGTTGGAGACCATGAGCTGCTCCCTGGAAGAAAGGACCCAGCAATATGCTTGAGTTGAGCCTTCAGCTGTTCAGCAACGCTACCGGCGCAGTCTGCCCTGTCCTTTCGCGTCACTCTGAGTCAGGATTCACTTGACTGCATACAACAGCAACAATTTGTGGAGTAAACTAATGAAAGGGGGGCCCCCGGTGACAGCGATTAAGCGCTCAGGTGCTCACCAAAAGCTCAGGGGTTTGAGTCCATCAGCCACTCCCTGAGAGAAAGGTACAGCCATCTGTTCCCATAAAGATGACAGCTGTGGAAACGGTATGGGGGCAGTTCTACTCTGTCCTATATGGTCGAGATGAGGCAGTTTCAACCCAGGGGCAATGGTGAGTGGCAGCAGCAAATTAAAAAAGGAAGCGAATAGTACCCCAACACAATGGCTACCGTTAGGTATCAACCCCTCACGACTCTGTGTACAACAGAACAGAACACCATCCAGTGCGGAGCCACCCTCACAATTGTCAAGCTCAAACCTGTTGCTGTGGCCGCTCCATCAATCCATCTTGTCGAGGTCTCCCCCCTTTTCACTGCCTCTCTGTGTGATCAAGCATGATGGCCTTCTCGAGGGACTGGTCTCTTCTGAGAACATGCAAAGCATGAAGGGGCACCCCCCCACCAAAATCACAATGGCGCTGGGTGGAGTAGAACTTTCATAGTACACAGGTTTTCCCTTAGGCGAGCATCAAGCAACTCGCTCTGAGTTAGTGCACCCAGTGGCATCACCTGAGAAGATTCTCTCTGGTCACAGTTAATTTCTTCGTAAAAGCCATTTCACTCAAACCTCGTTTTTGTGTGTGTGATGACCGATTTAAGAGAACAGCATGCAGCTGGGAAATTTTGTTTCCTGCTTGGGAAAAATGCTGCAGAAACTGTTGTGATGTTGTGTCCTTACAAGGACAGCACTATGGCAAAAACTCAAGTGTATGGGTGGTTTTCTCATTTCAAAAAAGGTGAAATGTTGATTGATGACAAACCTCTTGGTGGACGACCATGAACTCCCTGAACAGACAAAATGTCAACT
This sequence comes from Echinops telfairi, assembly GCF_000313985.2. Taxonomy (NCBI): domain Eukaryota; kingdom Metazoa; phylum Chordata; class Mammalia; order Afrosoricida; family Tenrecidae; genus Echinops; species Echinops telfairi. The sequence continues at coordinate 18,236,672 of NW_022103898.1, forward strand.
GGTAGTCCATTTGGAGTCTGTTCCACACATCACACGGTTAATCAAGCTTTCTATTTAGGGTTTCTGAAAAGATAGCATCACAGTGTGCATTCAAAAAAAAGCCTGATTTGTGACAGATGGGGGGTGCTGATGTTGCCACCACAACAATGCACCTGCTCATGCAGCCATCTCAGTGCCCCCATTTTTT
>NW_022103898.1:18238088-18240218 GCF_000313985.2 Echinops telfairi
CGGCTTCTCCTGTGACCGCCACCTGACCTTCACGGGGTGCGATGGCCACCACAGATGAACCGAGATGCCCACATTCTCCCGCACTGAAGCCTGCCATTCACACTCAAGTTCATTCTCAAGATTGCACAGCCCCCTGGCTGCGGACATGTGCACAAGGTCACCCTCACAGGATCACACTCCCCAAATGCCCTGTGTCACTGTGCTACCTTAAGGTCACGGGGTTATTAGAATGTTGCTGAATCCGTACCCTAACAACCCCCCATTCCCAGTGATCACCTGAGCGGGCTGCACAGTTCGACGGATGTGCTAAGTTACAGCAGCTCTTTGCCCCTTGTTCCCACATAAATCATCTGCATGTGAACGCCGGACACTGACTAAGGAAGGTTGAGGAAGAGTCTATGCATGTCAACCGTGATGCTGGCAAAGAATACTGACTGTGGACTGCGGACCACCCAAAGAACAAACATCTGTCTTGGAAGAAGTCCAACGGAGTGCGCCTCAGAAGGAAGGCTGGTGCGGCATCGTGTCCTGGACTTTGGTCATGCGGTCAAGAGAGACCAGCCCCTGGAGAAGAACCCTCGTGCGTGTTAAAGCAGAGGGGCAGAGAAAAGGGGGAATGCCCTTCAGGGGATGGATTGACACTGGCTGTGACAATGGGCTCAAACAGGACAATTGTGACGCTGGCTCGGGACCGGGCAGGGTTTTGTTGGGTTGTACACAGAGTAGTTATGAGTCACACGGCACCCAACAACAACAACAGCCACCATCACCACCCATGTGGAGGCCCAAGGCTGCCTTTGCCCTTCCCACCGTTCCCATCCAGCACCCTGTGGCTCTGGAAGGTCCATTCTCTTGATGACACGTGGTTGGGGTCACACGGGAAGATGGGGAAGAGGGGGAGCCCCTTCAGGACAGGGTTTATCGTGGTCATCTCAGGCTCCAAGCGGACCCACAGGGAAAGTGTGTCGGATGAGGTGAAGGCTCCCTTGAAGTGTTAGGATCTCCAGAGCTTGAGACCCCAAACGGGGACAGGGGCAAGCGTTTCCTAACTGGTCCCTCTACTTCTCAGCCATCCCCTTTCCGTACACTCTCCAGCTGCAGCCAGAGGGACCCTGTGCTCCAAGCCCACTGGACAAGTCCCGGATCCATTCATCACCATCATTGTCCCCACCCTCTCCGTTCCCACCCCAGCAAACAGCACGCTGGAGTTCTTGTTCCACAGACACGCCCACTCCCTCAGACGCCATCAACCAGGCTTCATCCACTTCGGAATCCCGGCGCATCTGGCAAGTCTCACCTTGGGTGTCCGTTCTCCCCTCCACCTTCTCTCCCTCTCCCTCTGTGTCCCCTCAGGTGGAAAGACGTGGCCTCTCCCCCTCCACTGGATTCTCCACCCAAACCCCTGGCAGCACCAGTGCGTCTGTCTCCCTCACTCATCCCTGAATTCCTTGAAGACAAACACAATGCCCCCCAAGCCCAGGCCAGGGTCTGGCACACGAGAGACCAGAGGGTGCAAATTGGTACCACATGGCCTGAAGTGGCCTAGCAGATGCCTTCCATTTGGCAAGCACAATGTTTAGCAAAATTCAGAATGGCTACCAACAATTCATCTTGATGATTTTTCATAAATATTTGAAATGCCAGCATCTCTTGAGAAAAGTCTGGAAGACCCGACCATTTCAGCAACTACCGCCATGTAGCCACAATTTGCTGATGCTGAATAAAGACTACCCTCTTTAACAAGGCACACATACACCACTATCATTACACCACAGTCAGTGCCCATGTGTTTGCACAATGTAACTGCACCATTAAGGGCAGTTGTACCCAGAGTAACTAGACGACGTTCAACTCCATGTACACCCGTGACTTTAGTATAGTATAGTATAGTATAGTATAGTATAGTATAGTATAGTATAGTATGCTTATAGTAGAGTTCAGAAATCCTGATGGAAAGATGAGACATAACTGGATTTACCAAATGCTGTAAAAGAGCCCTGGGGGTGTAGTGGTTACAAGTTTGGCTGCGATCCTCATGGTTGGCAGTTCTAAACCACCAGCAGCTCTGCAGGAGAAAGACTGGACTTTCTACTCTCATAAACAGTTGCAATCTTGGAAACCTGGGGGGCG
>NW_022103898.1:18240342-18250193 GCF_000313985.2 Echinops telfairi
CTGTGGCTTCCTGCCCAGAACATGTATGTCTCATGTCTCCCATATGCTAAGGGATTGCACCGCAGTGTCTATGTGCAGTCCATATATAACCTGTCATGTATCTATCTTGATAGTGATAGTAAACACCCATGCTACTCGCTTATTATGTAGCGGGCTGTGCTTTATATTGTTATTTTAATGCTTTATTTTCCCTCCTGACAAATACGAAGTTGGCCTTCTGACAGTGTACCGACTTGGCAGCATTCAATCTTGTGCAGTGTTTCCCACAGTGGGTGATACCGCCCCCGAGGGAGGGGGCAATGGCACGATGCAAACTCACTGCCCTAGAGTGGATTCCAACTCACGGAGACCCTACAGGACAGAGCAGAACTGCCCCTGTGGGTTTCTGAGGCTGTACCACTTCCCAGGAGTAGAAAGCCTCATCTTTCACCCAAGAAGCATCTGGTCGTTTCAAACTGCCAATCTGGTGGTTATAGCCACAAGGTTAGCAGCCCAGCACATAGCTGCTATGCCACCAGGGCTCCATTAGAAGCTTCAAAAGCAGACACCTACATTTTATTCTGGGCTATGGGTTAGAACACCAACATTTTTCATTGCTAGGGGATGCTGAGTAATTCTTCTTCTGAAAAGGAGGCAGTTAGCCTAGTAAATTTGGGAACCAATGCTTCTATGGCTTCCACGGATTGGGACTTAAATCGCTTTGTTTTAGTGTGCAATTTTATTTATTTTATTTTCTGTAAGTTTACATCTTTGAGAGGTACAGCATCACACGGATTCTGTGTCCAATAGCCTTCACAGGCAGGTTGCTCCAGAATTTGGCCAGAACCCTGCCCCTGTTTCCATTGGGCAGGAGTACCTTTCCCCAGGTGACTCTGGCTTTGTTCAGTTTGCCACCAGGAGTCACTGAGCTGTTTTTTGCTTTGTATACAGAAGCACAAATAAAACTCCATTTTTATCTCAGGTATACACACCTGGAATTTTAAGAAGAGCCGTGTGCTCCCTCCTATAAAAGGAGACCCCTTTTATAGCCAGCAAAAATGGCCTTGCGCCTTCCAGACATACTGGCCTTTTAGAAGTCCTGGTCCCAGCAGGCCTCTGCAGGCTCTACTATGGCAGGGAACGCGGGACTTAAATAGCATCTGAGGGAGCACTGTGCAGCCTACCACAGTTCCCTCTCCTGAGAAAGTTGCAGGGTCATGCTCCCAAAGGACAGAGAAGCCACTCCCAGCTGGCCGATGCTCACCCTCTATTTCTGCCCTTGTTAGGCCCCTGGGCTCACTCTACATTCACATCTGGCCTCCACCAGGGTTCCCCATTTCTTAAAGAGTTCCAAGGTCTGCCCCCTGCCCCCATCCTCGCTTCCCTCCTCCCACAGGAAGAAAGATCAGAATAACAGCAACATCTACAGAGGGTCCTGACCTTCTGGTCTTGCCTGCATCTCCCCAGTGGTACAGCACTGCTCCCGGGACAGAAAGAATGAGAGAAGTCCCTAGCGGAGAAGTCCTCTCTTCCAGTGAAGGAGCCTTTCTCCACCGTATTGGGCAGCCAGGATGACTGTTCCAGATGTCCTAGGAGGGTTTTGCTCTAGGACCATCTTCTCTGGGCTGAAGCGCTCCAGACACCAGACCCATGCAGACACCATCTCTGAGCATGTTTGTTCTGCTTCCCGTGCCTCACAGGGGCCTGCCTCTGGGCAGCTTCTTGCTGGGAAATGCCTCCCTGCCACCCACCTATATGCCAAAGTTGACCATGGAAATAGATGCTTTTGTTTCTGGTTGCTTTTTCATACCAAGCCATGGTATTTTCAATGGCCTCATGTGCATGTGAAAGTAAGACATTGAATCTGGAAGACTGAAGAAGAGCCAGTGCATCTGAACGTTGGTGCTGGCAAAGAATTTGGAAAGTACCATGGACTACCAAAAGAATAAATACCTTTTGTCTTGCATGAAGTACAACCAGTATGCTCTTTAGAGGCAAAGATGGTGGGACTTTGTCTCGTGTAGTTTAGACATGTTATCCGGAGAGGCCAGTCCCCGGAGAAGGACATCATGCTTGGTCATGTGGAGGGGCAGTGAAAAGGAGGAAGGCCCATGATAAGATGGATCGACACTGGCTGCAACAATGGGTATGAACATAGGAACAGTTATGAGGCTGGCACGGGACTGGGTGGTGTTCTGTTCTGTTGTCATAGGATCGCTATGAGTTGGAACCAACGCTACAAAGCCCAACAACCATATATCAAGTAGTGAGAGAGGGAAGGTGTCTCTGATGGAGTAGCATCTGAACTGAGCCCTGAATAAAGAGAAAGCAAGAGAACAGCCAGGGGAGGAGTGTCCAGACCAAGGAGAAACCACATCGTGCGTGAGACAAGCCCAGAGGCAGACACACCACTGCTGTGTTTTAGGAGCAGCAAGCGGAGGCGAGAGCAGGAGATGCAGTCAGAGTGGTTATAGGGCTGGTAAAACTCTTGCACCAATGCAGGGATAAGTGAACATTTTCCTGCGGGAAGAAATGGATACTAGCTGGGTTCATAGAGTGTGTATGTTGTTACACAGTCCATGTGCTTGGAAAGTGGTCAAAGACCCTTGCTAATCCCTTAGTGGGGTATTTGAAGTGGTCAATCATGTATACTTATTATGGGTCTCATTGCATTGTGTCTCCCCAAAGAGATATTTCAAATCCATTCTCTGAGACCTTAGGGTGTGATCGTACGGCTTTTGTAGATATAATTAAGGTAAAATGAGGCCCTGTTAGGTTAAGGTGGGCCCTAAGTCCAGAGTGATGAGTGTTCTCAGGAGATGAGGGAAATTTTGGACACAGACACACACTGAGCATGCTCTGTGATTTCCGAAGCGGAGATTCCAGTCATGCATCTACAAGTCAAGGAACACCAAGGGTGGCCAGAAACCACCAGACGCTGGTGAGAAGGAAGGGGGTGTCCCTGTTAGACCCTTCAGAGAGAATCTGGTTCTGCCAACACCTTGACTTTGAACTTCTAGCCTCCATAACTATGAGAGAATCAATTGGTCACTTGCTGCAACAGATTCAGCCGTGACATTTAGTCACACAAAAGCCATTGATGAATGGAAACAAATGTTCTAAAACGGATTGTGGTGAGGACTGTACAACTCTTCTTGATGTGATTGAACTATTGAACTGTGTAGGTGAATTATATGCCAATAAAACTGTTGGAGGGGGGAGAGAAAGTCATCGAAGGCCTTCAGAAGAAGTGGCTTTTAAAAATGCTGTAAGGAGTGAATTCAAAAACTAATGGATCCAAGGAAGCATAACCCTGAAGTATAACTTTTTGCTGGAAAGATGCATGAAATTTTTTTGGCAACTGGAGGAGAGTATAAGATCACAGAAAGGTTATTATTTCTAAGAGAAATGTGACAGTAGCATGCTTGAATGCCGACGGGAAAGATCCAAAAGTAAACAAGAAAACTGATGCTTAAGAGATAAGAGAAACCGGCAAAGCAGCATTCTAGAACTAGCGACCCAAAGTGGGGTCTAGGGCACAAAAGAAGGGGTTCCCCGGGATAGGAGCACAGAGCCCATCCATAGGAACGTGAGGCATAGCATAGGTTATGCCTAGCATAGAACACGAGATTATGGCATAGAACAGTGGGCAGGTATGGTGATGGGAGCTTAGGCGCCCATCTCTTCCGAACACTTCTGTTGTTTTCAATGAAGTCTGAACCAAGGTCATCATCACTGATCATCTAGCTAACCTGGGAGAGGTGAGAAGTGTGTGAAGGAAGAACATGATGACAATGGTTGCCTAAAAGAGTGGGAGAGTGAAGGGCTAGGGAAACGTCGTGGGGTGACAAGGCAGTCCCCGAGGGCCCTGTTGACATCAACAGCCAGATTTTCCCCCAGCCATGTTCATATGTAGTGTATGCTGGTCACCTCGCCAGCTGAGGGCATAAGAAGATGAAACAGAATGATGTTTATCCCAAGCGGTCAAGATCACTTCTGAGCATGTGTCTAAAGTACTTATGGGATACTCACACTGGATGGCCTGGACATCGTTGGTTTTTTATATGGTCTGGATCTCAGAAAAGATTCTGGGATAAAGGCAGAGTTATGATTCAAGTGGTATTATTGACACTAAGAAAGTAAATGACGTTTCCAGGGAAGGTAGAAAAAGGGAAGTGGGTCGGTTAGAAACTTGGGAATGAGTCCCTCTCTCTCTCAATGCCATCAAGTCAGTGCTGACTCATCATGATGCTACAGGACAGGGTAAAACTGTCCTTTTGAGTTTCTAAGACTGTCATTGTTTACGGGGTGGGAGGTAGAATGCCCTTTTTTTCTCCCGCCATTTTAAAGGGTAGAAAGAAGAAAAGAATCCATCAAAGGAGACAGAGAAAGGACCCGAAGACATCGGTGAAACATGTTTTCCTGAAGCCTGGACATGAGAGAATTCAGAGTGAAATCATGTAAAAATCACATAGGGAAGCCAGAAAGGTGGAGAAAGAACGTTACACTTGCCCAGAAGGTAAACTGGAGCTGAGCTATTTTGTTATCCTTAGCAGAAATACAAAGAAAGGGGAATTATTAATAAAATGCCATACAATGGAAGCACAAAACTAAGAAGGTTGTGTATAAATAATAGAAACATTGACGGCTATACTGAACAATTGCTGCAAATGATATATCTACCCAGGACCTCAGAACATGACCTTACTTGGAATAAGGGCCTTTGTAGATGTAATTAAGGCAAGGATATTGATATGAGATCATACTGGAATTGAGTGGGCCCTACTCTCACAATAATTAATTGTTGAACTGCTAAGTGCGAGTACCAGCTGCTCTGTGGTAGAAAGATGAGGCTGCCCGCTTCGTAAAGAATTACAGTCTCTGAAACACTACAGTGTCACTATGAGTCAGAATTAGCTTGATGGCAGTGGGTGTGGTTTTGGTTTTAGAAGAGACAGAGATACAGGATGGACGGCCTTTTGAAAACAGAGGCATATGTCTGAGCACCGCATCTACAAGGCAAGGAAACCCAAGGGTAGCCAGTAACTAACTACCCGAAGGTAAGGAAGTAGATAATCTTTTAGAGACCCCAGAGGGAATCAACGCTGCCTACACCTTGATTTCAGACTTCTGCCATCTGCCCTGTGACTTAATAAATGTCTGTTGTTTTAAGAAGTAAAATCATGGAAGATATAATGGAAGAAAAATGCCCACGATTTCAAGAAAGACTTGAGGCATCTGCTCAAAGGGGCTCTCTGAGTCCTAGAGAAACTAGTGATAAAGTAAATACAAAGACAATTCTGAATTCCAGATCAAAGGGAAAATCTTAAAATTTTTGAGAAAAAGAGTCTCTAGGCTACTTATAAAGAAAATATAGAGTGGCACCAGACCATTCATCTGTAACACCATAACAAACCTTTAGAAGCTAAAGCAAGTGGAACTATGTTCTCACACTTGTAGAGAAATGTATATAATCAAGAATTCTCCTACCCAGTCATGATGCAATTCATATTAGGGGATATCTAATAAGCATGTACCTAAAGTATCCCATTGATATAACCTTTCTGAGAAAACGACTGAAGATATACTTCAGTCAAATGAAAATTAGCTTAGGGAAAAAAAAATCTCAAAACAAGGGAAGACAAGGTTTACAAATAAATAGTATTTTTTTAAGGTCACCAGAAAGTCTTTGAGTGAGCAAGTCCAAGGAGGTAGAGGAAGCAGAAACTAGATTGCATGAGATGTGAAAAACGGTATCTAGAAAAATCATCTTTCAAGAAATTCGGAGATTGTGTTAGTCTGAGTAGACTAGAGAAACAAATTCATTGACACTCATATATATAAGAGAGAATTTTATATCAAAGAGCAATTGTATATTAAGAAACATCCCAGCCCAGTCCAGATCAAGTCCATAAGCCCCATATTAGCCCTCATGTCCAATAATAGTCCATAAATTCCTCTTCAGATTTACGCGAAGCGTGCATTGATGCTGAATGCAGGAAGATCACAGGCCAGTGGGTGGAAAGTCTAGTGGATCCAGTGGCGGTGGAAGCATCTCATCACTGCATGGATCTCCATATGGCTCCTCCAGCTCCAGGCCTCCTGCTCCATCAGTGTAGCTCCATGTGGCTTGTCAACAGAATGTGAAACAGAGAGAGTGTGTGTCCCTCCTCTAGGGAGCAAGACCGGAATTCCCAGATTCCTCAGGAGAAGGCCATGCCCACACAGAGGCCTCATTGGCTATGACCTGATTGGCAGGCTAGTCTCCACCCCTTCACTCAAGTTACAGGAGATGATGTAACTGCCACAAAGATCAAACATGAAAGAAAGAATACACAAAGGATTGAAAGAATATTTACTAAAGCAAGACCCAGGCATGTTTATCATCCGAAGAAAAAGGTAGAAACAGCCTGTGGAACAGCTCTGGCACAGCCCTGACACTGAGTGGGGAGTAAGTCAGGGTTGATGGGATCTGGTTTGAGAAGAGGAGACCTTCTATTTCACGAGGCACAAGCTCCTGACTAGCTTGGGTTTAGAAGAGAGGAAGAGATGTAGGAATAATGGGAGAGAAGAGAAAGCGAGAGAAGAGATAAATAGTTTATTACACATATCCCACTCGGTATCAGAATTGCCCCTATAAGACACGTCTTTCTGTGGGAGGGTCTTTCATTCCATAATGTTGGTGTGGAGGGGTGTCATTCTGCCGTTCAGCTGGGCTCTATCTGTTTTGTTTCCTATTGCCACCCAACCGGTGTAGACCTCAGAAGGAAAGACAGATTCTGAGAATGAACTAAGTAAATCAGGGCATCCTAGCATCAACAGAAAATTACAAGGACACTCAATGTCAGCAGCATGTCAAAAGGTGAGGAAAACTCAAGAGGGCAAGAACAGGGACCCAGGACAACATTTGAGGCCCTTGTATGACAAACAGCTCATTGTATAAGGTCGACGCTGACTGTATCTCCTATGGGCATGGGCTTCTGAGCAGCAGGGGTTCACATCTTGGTTCTCATTTGCTGTGGGACCTTGTGAAAACGATTTCACATCGCTGAGCATCATTTTCTCCCCTCTCTAAAAAAGGTCACTCCTTAACCTGCAGACTTTTGTAAGTACCCCATTCATTCAATGGGTGCCAGATTTGGGGGTTCCTTGGTAAAGAAAACAGCCCTATTGCTCCCTCCTGGACCTTCCATTCTTGCGAGCAGAGCAGGGGGAGCAAGAATCACTGCAGGCCTAGAGTGGGGGGCAACAAAAGTACAATAGAGGCTCAACAGATAACCACTTCTCTCCTTCTTGGCCTCCATCCCCCAATCTGCCCCCCAGCCTTCCTCCCCTCCCACTGGTTGACGCTGGTTGTTGAGCTCAGAGCACCTCAGCCTCATCTCCATTGTGGAGTCTCTGGGCAGCGCAAGGAGTTCACATACAGAGCTGCTCACCGAAAGGTTGCCAATTCAAGACCCCCCCAGAGGTTCCTTGCCCAAAAGACATGGGGATCTAGTTCTTCTCACACAGACAGGGGGCAGGAGTAGGAATCAGCCCCTTGGTAACTGGTTTTCTTTGTCCGTCTCCATCCCACAAAGGGTCAAACATCCTTGCTTTTCAGCAAAGTTTAGTGAAGACCACGCTGCATCTGCATGGGGAAGCCGAGTGGTTGGAACCCTGAGGTCCACAGAGGTGGAACCCCCGGTTCCACTTGTAAGGGATGCTTCTTGGGCCTCAGGTCTCAGGCTTGGCTTTTTGCCCCACCCAACACTCCACCTGGTTTGTGTCCTGCGCAATAAACACACGTCCCCAAACTCGGTGGGATCCATTTGGTTTACGCACCGAGTTTCTGTATCGCAGCAAATTGATGCTGATCCGCCCAAGCAGGCCTTCTGTGCCAGTTCCCAAGCCCGTTCCCAGGCGGCTGCCTCTCCTCAGCCAGGCCCGAGGTCTCCGTCACGTGCCGGCTTCCCCGGGGCATGCTCCCATGTGCGGCTCACCCTCCTGGCCACGTGACTCTCCTCCACTGTCACCCTCTCGCCCTATCATTTTCTCATTACAGTCACCACCCGAGACCCAAACGTGTCCTCCTTGGCTTTCCTGTTTCCAATTACACGTGTCCTATCAGGCATCCTGGGCCACATTGTTCTGTGGTTAGCAGAGAGGAAAATGACCGCATGCCGGGGGAAGTTCCCACTGACCAGGCCCCTGGGGTTGGCCGAGGGATCCTGGGGGCGGGTTCCACACTGGGACCCTAGGGAAGACGGAGTGGGCGGGCAGAGGCTTGTGGTGGGCGTGGGGTGGACTGTGTTTTCTTCTCTTCCACAGCTGTGCTCCTCCGAGGAGACCCCGACATTCCAGTTCCCAGAGCTAATTTTACACGTGCTTGTGACTGGCTCCATCTGAGCGACCCCTCGCCCCCGCCTTTCCCCTTCTCGCTCGCTCGCACCGCCCACACGCCTGTGCGCGTGAAGTAGCATTGTGACCAGGGCAGGCACATGGCAGCAAGGTCTCCCCACGGCTCAAAGACCCTCAGGAAGCAGGGCACTGTGGAGGGGGCGCAGGATGGGAAGCCTGTGGGGGGTTCAGAGGGGGGAGGCGCACAGGAGGGTGGGGGTGGGCAGGGCTTCCTGCCTCCCAAATAAGGAGATGACGCAGATGTCATCAGCCAAGAGCTCACAGTCATTTCTTTACCTTGGTGCCTCTGAGGATGGTCCCTTACTTCTGAAGGGTTAGGAGAGAAAGAAAGAGACTGAAGGAGGAGGGACTGGAACTCACGGCCCACTCATGGCGACTGGGGGAGGTCAGATGCACAGGCATTCCCTCCCCTGAGGGCAATCAGTTGCCAGACTGCAGTGGGCCCTGCTCCCTGCCTCTGGGGACAATGACAGGCTCCTGTAGGCGGAGTTTCACCCTACTGATAATGGTTCCTATGGAGACCCAGAGACCACCCCCTAGACCACCCCCTCATTGCTGTGTAACCTATAGTGTAACCCCTTCCTGTGACTTATGTCTCTACCTGTAATTAGTGGGCTGGCATGCCCCCAAAAGGTATATATATAGGCGTGGGTCAGCAATATAGAGCTGTCTGACTCTCCGACCTCTCTCTCAGACCTCTCTTCCCCCTCCTCCTCTCCCGTCCTCTCTCCCATGTTCCCTTGCCTTCCTTCCCTTCCCCCTCTCTCCACGTGGACCACCAAGCTGGGCTGAGGTGAGCAATGCTACCATGTAATGTGTCTAACTGCATTATTGTATCTCTCATGCTCTCGATGACTTTAATATAATACTTATATATCTCAACCGTACAATTTTGCCAAGTCCATGAGGCGAAGTCTCACCATTCTTGCTTCAAGGGAGCATTCAGGTTGTACTTCTTCCAAGACAGATTTATTTGTTTGTTTCTTGGTTGGTTGGTTGGTTTCTTGATGGTGTCCCTGGGGATTCCTTTACCCGAAGGAGGACGTAGAAGGTTCCTCCCGGTTCAGAAACTTTCTCTGGGGTGGATCCAGAGACACTCTCTTGATGTCTTGGAACCCTTGGAGCAGCGGTTCTCAACCTGGGGTCGTGACCCCCTGTGGGGGGTTGGATGGCCCTGTCATAGGGGTCACCTATGACCATCGGAAAACACACATTTCCAAAGATCTTAGGAACTGGTGGGTCCACCCACATGCAGATATGCCCACCTACAAGTACCTGGCGTGAAGACTGTCACCAGGCTACACCAAGCTTCAAGACAAAATGTCATTGATTTGTCATTAGAAATAAATATTTTACAATATAGAATGACATGTTGTTAATGATGAAAAATACAACTTTCCTCTAGTTCCTAAATGTTTCCTCCCCGCTCCCACTACCATGACTCGAATTCGACCTTGCAAGTCTGGCTAGAC
>NW_022103898.1:18250657-18256990 GCF_000313985.2 Echinops telfairi
AAAAAAAAGAATGACATGTTGTTTTTGTGATGAATCACTATGCTTTAATGATGTTCAATTTGTAGCAATGCAAATGCATCCTGCATAGCAGATATTTACATGACGATTCATAACAGTAGCAAAACGACAGTGATGAAGTAGCAAGGAAAATCATTTTATGGCTGGGGGTCACCACCACATGAGGAACTGTATGAAAGCGTCGCGGCATGAGGAAGGTTGAAGACCACTGCCCCAGAGAGTAGCATGTGGCTCAGAGCATCGCGACATATGCAGTTCCTTTGCCTTAGTCTGCACCCTGCACACTGGGCATCAATAGCCTAGAAACCGTTGTGAGGGTGAAATGAGCTCACGTGCTAGATGTAAGGGTCAAACTTCCGTAAGCGGTACTTTCAACATTAGAACACTTCGTTAATGTACTGTATTTATGTCATGATAAAAAAAAGGTGAAATGGGTTGATTCACTTCAATTGTGTGTCTAGCACATCGCACTAAGCCACAAACCCATGATCCCAAGGTTAAGTCCTTATGATTGTAGCTGTCGCTACTTTACCTTGCACCCTCTAAGAATCCGGCCTCCTCCTTGTGGTGCAGGATTGCAGCTCGGATTTGACTCACACGTTCCTGTTTGCTAAGCAGTTCCCCATAAGATTTCTCACTTGTGGTCATCCCAATCCTCCGCCCCCAACCCCACCTCACTTTCCACATGGGAAAACTGAGAGCCTCAGAGAGAGGGAGTGTCTTGCCTTGGGTTATCCACTCAGTACATAGAGAACCGGGACATGACTCCCTCCCTGCCCCCCATGTCCATGTGACTCTTGGATAAGGGCTTTTGTCTTCGTGGTCTAGTCCTGCTAAGACAGAAATACCACAAGGGGGTGGCATTCATGAACAGAGATTTGATTTTCACCGTTTAGGAGGCCCGATGTGCAAATGCAGGCCCTAGGAGAAGTCTCTTCTCCTTCTCCCCGTCCTGCTCCTTCTCTTTCTCCGTTCCCCCCTTCCTCTCCCTCTCCACTTCTTTCTTCTTTCTCTCTCACTTCCACCCTCTCATTGCTCTGGAGGAAGGCCCTATCCCTTTCTGGGATTCCTGGAGCGCGCATGGGGAGTGGCATGGGAAGCGGCATGGGGAGCTCTCATGCGTGTTTGCTGGCTTGAAGGTTTGCTCAATGTGCTCGTTTTATGCCTTAAAAGAGATCGACTTTAAAAAAGCACAAAAGGGCAAATGTATGAGACCTCTGCCAAAAAGATAAAACGGAGCCAGAGACTTGCCCACCAAAGGGAACAGGTTTGGGAGGTCACCAAAGGTCGGGGGAGAGCGGAGCAATGGACTAAAGGGTGGACAGGTACTGACTCAGTGAAGGAGAATGGGGTCCCTGAGAGGGAGAAGAGGATTCCTGAAGGAGGCGGGGTGGGGGGTGGGGGGTGGAGGGGAAGGGGGTGGAGTGGGGGATCGGGTTGATGAGTGGTTTGAATTCTTGAATGCCAAGTTGATGGTCTGAAATGTAGGCCCCACCCCCTGCCTAGTGAAGAATTTTTTAAATGATTAAAAAACATTTTAAATCTCCTTAAAACTTTAAGGCGAGCAAATGCATGTTTAAGAGAGAGAGATTACCTGAAAATACACTCTCCACTTTTGTGACTGCTTCCTTGCTAACATCAAAGAAAACCCCTTCCTAAGTGGGATGATGGCCACAGGTCCAAGGGTTCGGGTTCACAAAACATCCTTTGGGTGGGGGATGGGAGGGGGGGGACATGATTTAATTTCTAACAGCTTCCATTCAACTCTACCCAACCTTGTGATCCCCATCAGCTCCTCTGTCTCCAGATTCCACTCGATTACAGACACCTACTTTTCCTCACCTGGAAGCATCTCTGTGTCCTTAGAAAAGTGACCCACGCAAGGTCTCAGGGCTCACTATGCTCAAAGTGAAATCGAGCCCAGGTCTCCTGAACGCCCGTCTTGGCACTCTTATTTCTACCACAACCTTTCATCTTCTTGGTCCATTTCCAATCTCAATGCATTAGAACCAGAGGAAAGGCTTTTTCTTGTCTGTGTCTCTGTTGCTTCCCATGATCCCAAGAAACCAAAGCCATTGTATTCGGCATTGAGGTGTCCTACAACGTGGGGGTGAAGACAGTAGGAAGACAGAGCAAGAAAAGTCCCAGCTCAGCGTCCACTGTTGACCATGGGGCCTTATACGCCACACGTCTCGTCTTTGGCTCTGTAGACTTTGACTCCTTCTTTCGTGGGAAGATGGCAACCCCAGGAAAGCGAGCCTTAGAATCTCTGAAACGGGGAAAATCAGTGACACCCCGCTCAGCCCCCCACTGTGAAGACAAGGTGTTCAAAGTGGACTACCAACAGCCCAGACTCCAGTTTCCCGGGTCCTCCATGAGCCGCAAAGGACTCTGGTGTCAGGTCTTTCCCTCCCCCCACCCCACCCCCTAACCGTCTCCTGATGCAGTTATTTTAAGAAAAGTTCCCCAAGGCCAGACCTCACAGGGACACTGTGTTTGAGGCTTTGGGTCTTCCTGTCTTCCACTGGAGACTGGTTTTGAGGTTGATTTGCTGAATCACTCAGCGAAAAGTCAATAAATAAACGGAGGAAGGAAACCTTGTTAAAAAGGGATTCTGTGGCCTCCCCCTCAAAACACAAAGCGGTTGTCATCTCCAAAGGAATCCACGGGACCCGCCCTCTCCGGGATTGCCTCGTCCTGGGGTTCGGAAGAGGACCCCAGCAACCCTCCAGAGGGCATTAGCAAGGGGGATGCCAGCCCTGAAGGACCGATGGCCCTGCCTTGCTGCTGGCTCCCCACCCCACCTGACCCTTTGCTCCAGTCGCCTTTGCACCGGTCACTGGGCTCTTCTTGTGACTGGGACCCGTGGCTTCCAGCCCCACCCCTCGCCCCAGGCTCAGCTTTTCCTGGGGGTCCTCCCCTTGAAGGAATTCAGAGGGGAGGCAGTCCGGCAACCCGCAAGCTCGGTTCCCTCTGTACATACGGAATCCGATGGGTCCCTAGTCATCTTTGGTGTACTGCGGAGTCAGCTCTGACTCAGGGAAACCTGGTGTTCTGTGGAATGAAACGTGGCCCGTGGCTGGCGCCGTTTTGTAGAGGGGGCTTCCTTATTTTCACGGAGCTTCTACTGGACCCAATAGGCTGGTTGGGTCCCGTTCGGTTTTGTTGCCTAGGGATTGGTCTTCGCTCCTGATGATGGCCGGTCCTAAGGAAGTGTTTCACCTCAGGGCCAGCACGTCCATTTCGACGCATCGTGAGTGACCCTATAGGACAGGGTGGAATTGCCCCTGTGAGTTTCAGAGACTGTAACTCTTTACGGGAAGAGAAACCTCCTCTTTCTCCCAAAGAGCAGCTGGTGGTTTCAAATAGCTGATCCTGCGGTTACAGTCACCCTACGCATTGTTTCCAGACTCAGTCTGGCGTCCTCAAACTACGGCCCGCGGGCCACATGCGGCCCACCGAAGACCTTTATCTGGCCCACCGGGTGTTTTTGCCCTATTTGTTTTTTTACTTCAAAATAAGATATGTGCAGTGTGCATAGGAATTTGTTCATAGTTTTTTGTTTTGTTTTTTAACAATAGTCTGGCTCTCCAACGGGTCTGAGGGACAATGAACTGGCCCCCTGTTTAAAAAGTTTGAGGACCCCTGGACTCTAGGTGTTGTTAGCTGCAATTGAGTTGGTCTCCGACGGATGGCAAAGCCCATGGACCACTAAGGAAAGCACTGTCCTGTCTCATGCCATCCCCAGGGTCAGTTTCAGATGGGATGTGGGTGCTCTATAGGGTTCCTGCTGGCTGGTGTCTGGAGGGAGATTGCCAGGCCTTTCTTCTTAGCCCATCTTAGTCTGCCAGCCCCGCCAAAGTCTGTTGAGCATCATCGCAAGGCACCAGCTTCCCCGCAGCAAGGTGGGGGCTCTGCATGAGGTGCGTTGGCAAGCCATCAAACCCAGGTCTTCTGCCTGGAACGTGAGAACCCACCTGGGTAACCCAGTATGTGCAGCTGGGTGGCGTTCTCCCAGTGTACTAGGGGCGTGGCGTGCTATTTGTTAGAGAAAGGAGTATTGAAGATGAGAAGTGGAGCCCCAAGGAGGTCGGTATAAAGCTCCTGCAGCAGAATGGTGACATGCTCTGAGGACAGGTGCGTGGAACTGATGGCAGCCTTGGAGCAGGATATCCTGGCCAAGAAAAGTGGTAACACCCCCCACCCCCACCATCTGAGTCCCCTCTCCCCCCAAAAAACACTAACTCGCTGGCATGGAGTCCATTCTGACTGGCAGAGACGCTGAAGGATGGAGTACAACTGGCCCTGTGGGTCTCCAAGTCTGTAACTCTTCACGGGAGTAGAAAGCCTCATCTTTCTCCTGCCGAGTGGCCGGTGGCTTCGGGTGGCTGACCTTGTGGTTGGCAGCCAAATGCCTCACCAGTGAGCCCTAAAATCGGAGTCCAAAGACCTGCACTTCCATCTTGGTTCTCCCCCTTCCTGCTTTTCAGATCCCGCAAAAACTCCCTGACCTTTGCTTGCTCCATTAAAGGGAAGGCCTTGAACCAGAACTGGCTGACCTTGTGGTATGACATTATCAGATGATCTGTCAGGACTCCTTGAACTTCCAGAGCAGCCAACGTGGAGAGTTTGCAGGTGGTGGTGTGTAATGGCAAAAGGACCCACCTGGTGGGAACCTGGCTGGGCCACCTTGACTGGGCACTGCGTTTCTCTGAGGTCCAGCTTCAGCCTCGGTAGAATGTGAGTCAGACGGCTCCTAACACACAGGAGTGCAGAGAACAGTGAGTTGACATTGGTCAGCTTTTCAGACACAGCGCTGGAATGTAGGAAGTCTCTTTACATGACAAATGTAAGTTGCCTTCCTGCCACCCTCCCCATCTTCCCCTTATACCCGGACCTCTGGCCCCTACCCAGAGCACTCCTGTCCCTTTGATGGAAGCACAGTCCCAGGGTGGGAAGGAAGTGAAGTTATGCTGACCCTCCACGTGGTCTTTGGCACAGAGAGCAGAGGTCCGCTGTCTTTTCTGACACCAGGGAGTTTCCACTTCCCTCTGGGTCCACTGTGAGCCACAGAGGAGGAAAGTGACTAAGGTAGGGAGAATTTCTGGAGGCCTCTCTGGCCTAGAACTATGGCCCCACCCCTGGGAACCACAGAGGACAGTGGTTTCGCCACCAGGACAATGACTTCGGCCAGCCACCAAGGACTCCCGCTTTCCCTGTCCGCTAGTGCCTGCAGCCTGCAGCCCTGGCAGCCCCAGAGCAGGACGCATCCACAAAGCACCCCCTCTTGGCACTTGAGGGACCCATTTTCCTGTGTCTTCCTCAGGACGCAGCCAACTCATGTCCTCGCATGTCAGGGGTGCAGGCGACGGAGTCTTTAGGTAATGGAAATGGTTAACGCACTCCACTGGAAGGTTGAAGGTGCGAGTCTCCCCAGGGGGATCTTGGAAGAAAGGTCTGGCAATGTGTTCTGGGAGAGCAGCCATTGAAGACCCTGTCAGCAAGGAGCCAGGGACTCTCAGTTCCCCAAGGTGATGGCTCGTTTCTCCTAAGGAGATGATGTTTTAGAGATGGGTCAACAAGTGAATGTGCTTGGGGTGTGTATAAAGAACGACTGGCTGGAGTGGAGTGGGCAGGGGGAGAGAAACAGAAGATGAGATCCCAGAGGCACTAGGTTGTAACACTCTAAGCATTGGCCTGGCTCAAGTCGGGTCGGAAAAGCCATTGGTGAGAACTGAGCATCAGAGATGAGGAGCTGGAATTTGACCTTGACCCATGCCTTCTGTGAGCTGACCTCTTCCCGATGGCCCTTCTCCAAGAGTCCATGATGCCCGTGGTGTGAAAACTGACAGTAGTCAGTGAACCCAGAGTCGTATAGAATCTTGCCACTGAGTTTTATAAAGCCTGAACCCTGGTGACATAGTGTGTTAATCTAGGTGGACTGGAGAAACAAATGCAGGGAAACACTCATGTATATAAGAAAGAGGTTTGTGTACAAGAGCAATTGAATATTGAGAAAACAGCCCAGTCCAGATTAAGTCCATAAGTCCAATATTAGCCCATATGTCTGATACCAGTCTATAAAGTCCTCTTCAGACTCATGAAACACATGCATTGGCACTGAATGCAGGGAGATCACAGGCCAGTGGGTTGGAAGATCCAGTGGCATTGTAAGCATCTCAGCGCTGGCAGGGGTCTCCACGTGAGTCCTCTAGGTCCAGGGTTCTCTGCCATCAGCATAGCCCCATGTGTCTTGTGAGTAGAGAGTCTCACAGAGAGTGAACCAAGAGAGAGTGTCTCCCGCCTCCAAGGAGG
>NW_022103898.1:18257748-18259110 GCF_000313985.2 Echinops telfairi
TCCAGTGTCTTAACCACTGCACCACCTGGTCTCCTTTTACCACAGTCACATCTCCCCAATAGAATTGGTTTGCCTCAGTTTGCCCAAATAACCCATGACCGCTTCTAGACCCCCTACGACCTCCTGGTACCTACAGAGCGTTCTCCGAGGGTTCCCACATCTCCCTCTCTTAACCCTCTAGCCCAGGGGTCAGCAAACTTTTGAGATGGAACAGCCACTCCTGCCCCGCACAATTTAACAATGATTCAAGAGCCCAATATATTTCCGCAAATGACATCACCATTATCGGAATGTTATCCTTCAAGTTTTTCATTTCCCTCCAGAGCCACCTGTGTGTACCAACAGAGCCACCTATGGCTCGAGCCTCGGTTGGCCGACCTCTGCTCCAGTCCAAACCATCTTCGTCTCTGGCCTGGGAGGCCACACCGGCCCCCTTCAGAGCAGGCCCCTACGGCTCGCTCTGCTGTGTTCCCAGCAGCAAAACCAGTGCCTGCTCAGTCAAGCGTAGCGGTGGACAAGGAGAGGTTACTCACTGTTGTGGCTCTGATTTCACTAGAACGTAGACACTGGAGCTGTTGTCTGTTCACTGCTGTTGACCCAGCTCTCAGAATGGCTCCTGCTACACAGAAGATGCTCGACAGACAAACCAACAGATAAACTCACTGTCACTGCTGACTCCTAGCGACCCCCCTGTGGGTTTCTGAGACTGTAACTCTTGATGGGAGTAGAAAGCCCCATCGGTCGCCCTCAGAGCGGCTGGCAGTTCTGAACTGCCGACCATGCAGATGGCAGCCCAGCTCGTAACCCCTATACCACCAGGCCTCCTTGCTCAATAGTAGTCACTGAATAAATGAACGATTAGCAGCTTGAAGGCAAGAGGGGTTGGCTCTCGGTTGTCATCACTGAAGGCTTTGTCGGGGAGGTGCCATCTGAGATGTGTTGTCCGTGTAGCTCATAGGGAGACCAGCGACCGACAGAGAACTTCTGGAGGCCTTTCTGGCCCTGACCCAAAGCCTCAGCCACCAGGGAAAAACAGGACCAACCCCCATGATAGAGATTGTGACTTGAACCTGAGGAGATATGACTTGCTTATGGGGACCCAGTGAGACTGAGATAGAAGGACAGGAACAGTCCTGTCCCTGGCTGGGCACCAGAGAGTGGGGGCTGCAGGGAAAGAAGACATTGCTCACAGGCCATCAAGGGGAGAGCCTGTGAGTGGGAAAGCTCCCTAAAGGCATTAAGGATCAGACAGAAGGACCAGACATCTGTTAGTGGACAAAGGGGTGAGGAGGGCAGCCAAGTCCCAGAGGTAGTGAAATGCCAGACTCAGGGACCGGGACAGTGTGGCTGACAAAACTCCCC
>NW_022103898.1:18263185-18264628 GCF_000313985.2 Echinops telfairi
AATGCAATAGCTTATTCTTCGCTTTAGTAGGAATGTCTTGACATGGCCCACACCACTGGACCCCTAGAAATTTAATTGAGGTGGAGGGTGCCTGGATCTTCATTGAGTTAATTTCCCAAACTCTTGTACACAGATGTTGTACCAATGAATCTAGAGTCTTTGATACACCCTCCTTAGTGGGTCCAGTCAGCATAATGTCGTCCATGTAATGGGGGGAATGGAGGCAAAGGTCAAGGGGCTCTGAAATGCCATCCTCGCTCACGCCACAGGGTCCAGGAGGAAAGGGCAAGGTCGGCTGCCCACAACTGCTCTGCTCCGACCTTGACAAGGGCCCTTTGCATGCAGCTCCCCTGAAGTACCTTCCTGACTGGGTCAGGTTTTGTCTCCAAGGCCGCCAGTCTCCTCCCCAAATAGGGAGCCCCCCAGAACTCATTTCCCTAGCCCCAGGAGTAAGCTCAGGGCCTGATACATGCATGGTGGATGAAAGAATGAATGGCTCCTTCTCCCGCTCCCTAGCCCAGAGAAAGGGGTGGGTGGACGGGTGGGATCACCTTCACCTTGTTTGGTAGATCCTCCTCCTCCTTAAACCCTGACGACACCCCTACTGGCTTGTGCTTTCCCAGCAGTTCTCACAGGTCACTCTTGTCAGCCTTCTTGATGGACGAGAAAGTCAAAACACAGAGGTGGGCTCCTGCTCAGGGGTCTAGGCTCACAGCTGGCAGAGCCAGTGTTTCAGACCAAGTCTGTCTAACCATACGGCCCGGGCTTTCTTTCCCGGGCCACGCTGTCTTCAGTGAGCAATCGTTCAGTCACTGTTGTGTTCTAGCCACCATGTCAGATACCTCGGACAGGTTTTGCAACGGAGTCCCCTGCTCTTGAGACCCTTCTCATCCCCCTTTGATACCTGGGGAGACCTCAATTGGGTGAGTTGGCCCCACTTTGCCTGAGGTCATCCTGTGGCTGGGTTTCAGAGCTGGAGTGGAACGAAAGCCAAGCTCTTTGCACTGGACCACAGTGTCAGGGTGAAAGACAGTATCCGAGCGCATTGGCTCTCGGGTTTATGGGCACAAGCTGTTGAGAGCAAGACCTCAGCTTGGCTTCTCCTTCAGTGCCTTGGTACTGTCCCAGTTCTAAAATTGCGGCCATGGAAACCTCACCCTGGCCAGACCCAGGGAGGAACCAAGGGTCCAGTGTACAAGGCAGACCCAGAACAGGTCAGCCTCTGTGTCTAGAGCCCCGGAGCCAACCACACGCTTCTCCACCAGCAGTGGCTCCAGTTCATCTCCGTGCACTTGAGGCCCCTCATTGCTCGGCCCCTGCTTTGCTGCAGAGAACGAGGGCTGACAGCTTAGATTCTTTTTTTAAAATCATTTTATTGGGGGCTCGTACAATTCTTATCACAATCCATCCATCCATTGTGTCAAGCACATTTGTACATTTGTT
>NW_022103898.1:18267747-18277729 GCF_000313985.2 Echinops telfairi
GGATGAGAGTTCCTGTCTCGCCACAGCCCCTCCAACAGTTATTGATTTCTGATTTTTTGAATTGGACTATCTTTAAGGGTGTTAGGTGGTATCTTATAGTTGTTTTGATTTGCATTTCTCTTGTGGCTAATGATCTGGAACATTTTCTCATATGTTTATTGGCCATTCGGATTTCAGACTCTGTGAAACTTCTGTTCAGGTCCTTTGCCCACCTCCTCAGTGGGGAGAGCTCAGATTCTTGAATCCAGGTGCTTAGGTTCAAATCCAGACCATCACTGGCCATGTGCCCTTTGGCTGGGTCTTCATTCACTGAGTCTCACTTTCCTAATCTGTAAACCTACAGAATAGAACCTGTCTCATCAGGTCATGGGGTCCCTGATGCAAAAGGCTAATGCACTTGGCTGTTTTCCAAAAGCTTAGAGGTTCCAGTTCACCCATTGGCTCCTCCAAAGCAAACCTTGACAATTGACTTCTAAAAAATAAAAAATCAGTCATTGGTAACCCGATGGGACACAGCTGTCCTGTGGCATGCCTACGGTTGCTGAGTCAGAATCAATTCAAGGGCACTTGTTTTGTTTGGGTCAGTTTGTTTGTTTGTTTGTTTGTTTGTTTGTTTTCTCCTGCAGTAGGGTCTTACTTCATGTGAAATCAGATAATGGTGATGGAGTTGTTGGACTCACACAATGGCAGCCATTAGTCATGTCTCCCCAAGTACAGCGATGGGATTACCGTAGATGGATTGAGTTCGACTAACAATTTAATCAGCCACTTCTGACTCAAGAATGCAACCCAGCTCTCCTGGGTACTACCTCCCACCTTTTTCTTGGTCTTGGAGGAGGAGTACTGCATCTGGCTCCGCAGACACCAGAAGTCCAGAACCGGGGCCTCTAGCAACTCGCTTCACTTCTCTCTGTCCCGCGCTGGGCCTCTTCTGAAAGGTGGTGCCAGGTGAGCCTGCCCCACTTAGCCACAGGAATCACATGCGTCTCCAATGAAAGACTGTATGTGGAAGTATTATGGAAACCATAAAATGCTGCAGAAACTATTGTGTAAAGATGATTCCCCTTTCCTAGTCCCCGGCTCCGCCCAGGCTCTCTCCAGCCAGCCAGTCTACCCACCCACCCCCCTTTCTGGCTCTCAGCTCCCCTGGAATCTCAGTTGGCTTCCAGAAAGGATTCAGAGCACAGCACATATTGTCCAAAGGTTGCTTCCAAAGCCTCCGGCGACTCAGCCTGGCCCCGACACTCTCTGGCCCAGTGTGAAGGAATGCCGGCTGGCAGCTCAGCCCCGTCTGGGCCCATGAGCACCCGTTGAGTGTCTGCTCTATGCCAGGCCCTGGGCACTGAGGAGCTAAGGTGAGCAAGGGAGTCTCAGCTCTCAGGATCCCCCAAGCTAGGCCGGAAACCATCCTGTCACAGGCAAGAACAATACAATGCACTACTTTAGGTCCTAATAGGACGGATGAAGGCCCTGCACCTGTCCTGGGAGAATCTGGGAAGCCTTCTCAGAGGAGGGGACAGCTGAATGAAGCCAGGCCTTCATCCAGTCATGGCTCAACACAGCAGCCTTCACCACATTCGGAGCCCAGCAGCCCTTTCTCACCCTTCTCATCCCTGTGCTAGACATTTGCCGCTACTACTAAAGGAGCCTTTACAATAGAAAGTCCAGCAGTCATTTGAAGAAGTCCCTGGATGAAACATGTGGTTTGCCACTGAGCTATGAACTGATAGGTTGGTGGTTCTGGCTAACCCAAGGTGCTTCAGAAGGCCTGGGGGTCGGCTTCTGAAAGCTCGGCACCTTGAAAGCCCTGTGGAGCACCACTGGCCAGCACCTGGTTTGGTGGTAGTGATGGTGGTGATGGTGGTGTGTAATTGTGAAGAGGCCCAGAGAACTGAAATCGCTGTCTCAAGGTCACCGTGTTAGGCCAGGTTGACTAGAGAAACAAATATACGTAAGCGAGAACTTTATATCAAGAAGTAATTATGCATCAGTAAAATATCTCAGTCCAGTCCAGATCAAGTCCATCAGTTCAATACTAGCCCATGAATTCTTCTTCAGACTCACGCAGCACAGGCAATGATGCTGAATGCAGGAAGATCACAGGCCAGTGGGTGGAAAGTCATGTGGGTCCAGTGGCACTGGAAGCATCTCCAGGGCTCTGGCTGCCACCAGCGTGGCTCCATGTGACTGGTCAACAGGAACGTGAAGCAGAGAGAGTGTGTCCCGCCTCCATGGAGAAAGATATGAATTCCCAGAATCTGCAGAAGGCCATACCTCACAGAGGCATCATTGGCCATGACCTGATTGACAGACTGGATTCCACCCCCTTGCTCAAGTTGACAGGGGATTATGGAACTCTGACCGTCACTCAGCTAGATCTGCAGGAAAGCACAGTACAAACTATAGGTGAAGCTAAGCCCATGTCCTCTTGGCTGCCCACTTCCAATCATGGCAAGTCTTCAAAATAAATCTGCAGGGTGATCCTCAGAGCTCCCTCCTCTCTCCTCGGGGGCAATGGTGCACATGGTCCTCTTGACAGTTGATCGCACTTCACAGTTCGCACAGGGCAGTCACATCCCCCCTGCCCAGTCCTCACAGCAGCCCTGAGAAGTAACCCTCAATGAACCCACAGAGAAGGAACCCGAATCGGGACCAGAGCCCACCCTTCTGTTGTGACTGGGAAACTGAGACATGGATTTCAGGAGTCATCCTTGTGGTTTGACTTCCAACTGGAAAGTTGATGTGATGACTTGGGAGTATCTAACTACGCCGTTGGCCTCTCCTTGTGTCTGCTTCCTGCTAATTCTTTCCGAAAATGGCCTGCTAAGGAGGAGGCATGAGTGGTTGGCATGTGATGAGAGTTTTTTCTTTTCTCTCTTTGGATCTTGCCTCCTTCCCCCTTCTCTATTTCTCTCTCTCTCCCACTTACTAGCTCCGAGTCTATCTCTCCATCTGAATGACCCTTCTGGCTGACTCTCTCTCTCTGACTCTCTCTCTCCGTCTTTTTTCTTCCTTCTATTCTCCTGTCCAACCATCTTTTCTCCAACTCCCTCTCCTTCCTTCCTCCCTCTTTCTCTCTCCATTCCTCCTCTGTCTCCCCACCCCAACCCCCACTATCCCCTCTCCATTTTCTCTTCACCATTCTCTCTCTCATTCCTTCTATCTCCCTCTGCACACCCCACTCTCATCCCGTCTGTTTATCCTCTCTCTATTCTCTGCTCTTTCTCTCCCCAAGCTGGCTTCAGATGCCCTAGGAGGTGCCCCTAACACTGCTCCCTAGCCCAGGACAGAGCAGTGGCTACCTCTGGCTGGCCTCTCTGTGTCTCCAGCCTCCAGTTCCAGGGGCAGTGGGAGGAGGTAAAGAGCTGACAAGGAAATCTAACAGACCCCAAAGCTGCTCATTCCCTTGGAAAGACAGGAAAGAGGGCTTCCAGAGAAGAGACAAGCAGGAGACATTGGTCCGCGGCAGCTGGAGGAGACTGGGGATGTTAGCTTACCTCTGGAGCCCTTGCCACAGAGCACCCACAACCCACTGAAGCCAGGGAGTTGTTGCTGTGGACAGAGAGGCAGGAAGCCTGCCTGGATGGGAAGCAAGGTGCCGGAAGTGCAGAGTTTCAAAGGACAAGAGCACCACGTTCAGCTGGTCCCTCCTCCACTTGCTGGGCTCCAGCCCCAGCTCCTCCCTGTGGGTCCAGTAGGCCTACACCCCTGGGTGTCATTTCCCAGCCCTTAGTTCCACACCTGTCACCTTGGAGTGAACATTCTCCTCTCATAGAATAATCATCAGATTTTGTTCCATGCCACTCTCTCTGGACACATTCCAGGTGTCAGGACCATTCCTGTCATATATCCCCAAGTTCCCAGGGGAGGAAGTCTGGCATGAGCAGGCAACAGCAGGACGGGTACCTAGTAGTTCCGGGTATGGAGGAGCTCATGGAATAGAAAGAGCACTTGCATTGGGACAATCTGCACGTGAGTTCAAACTCTAACTTTAACATCCGACAGCCACTTCCTCAGGAGTGAGAGTCAACAATTATTAACTGTTATGACCGACCCATTATAGCTTTGGAGCAGGGGCCCCGAAGAGGACTCCCTGTACCTGCTCTCCTCCTTTTAGCTGCTGGACAACAGGTAAGGATGAAGGTGAGAGAGAAGGCAACCAGCAATCGGCTATGAGGGAAGAGATTCACACGCGCGTCAGAATCAGCTGGCCATCCACCTATCACAACAAGAGAAGGGCCCGATGTTTTCATGAGCAGCGGATACAGTCATGCCTGGGTGTACCAGGTGAATCACAATTCTGCATCCAACCAGATGTGATGCAAATGCTGTTGAAAGCAAATTCTGTTCTTGGAGTCTTTGAAAGGCAAAGGAAGAAGCTCTGTGTTCTCTGCCAGAGTTCAGAAGGAATTGAAAAATAACAATCAGGAAAAAGACTGAGCAGGCAGGACCCAAAATATCGCCTTTGCTACCTGAGAAAGCTGAGCGGAAGGATTTGGTTTGTATCTGCAGGGGAATGGGCCTCCTAAATGAGCCCCTGCATGAGACCCACTCACTGAAAGGTGACAGGCTGCCCTGGACCAGGATCAGACTCCCTGACAATGTAGTGGCCACCTACGCCTCCAGCCTCACCTCTGCCTCCCACCTCATGTTGCAGCCCACTGAGCTTTGGGGCATGACAAGCCTTCTGATGACCTTACCCCTTGGCCTGATGTCCCTTTTCCTTGTGGTGCTCTTTCTTCCGCTCTCCAGCGGACATATTTATACTCATTCATTAAGACATGACTCATAGGTACCTTGCTCCAAAATCTTACCCTGCCTGTGAACTTGAGCTAACTGGGGGGCCCTGGGGGCCTTGCTTAGCCCTGGGGGCAACAGGAAGCCTGGAGATTTGTTTGTAGAGGAGATCAAGTATCAGCAAGCGTTCTATGTTCAGAGTCGTCCAGTAAGATCTTCATCTTGATACCCTTCAAGTATTGACCCAGAAACAGGGAGGGGAGTCCACCAATGAGGTTGACTTGCCTTCCCTCCCAGAAGGTGCACAACCCTTCCGTTTCTTTTTTAAAAGCTTAACAGTTTTATTGACCTATAATTCACATATAATACAATATCAACACATCACATATCAAGCAATGGCGTGAACATGTTCACAAGAGTTGTGCAATCATCACCACAAGCAATTGTAAAACATTTTCTGCTTTCTTGTACTCATTATTAACCCCCCATTTCCCCCCAACCTTCCCTGCCATAACCCTAAGAAACTATTAATCCAGTTACTGTCTCTCTAGATTTATTTATCCTGGATTTCATGTAAAGAAAAACATACCAACTCAACAATAAAACAGATAAAAACCTCACTTGAAGAGAAAGCAGAAAATAAAAACTAGAACAAATTTAAAGTCAGTCAAATGGGAAAGCAAATGATAAAGTGTTTTAACCTAACTACATCTCCACCAGTCTACTTGCCAACACACTCTGTCTGATAGCAAGGCTATTCACATCCCTGGTCAATGGTCAGCGGGAATTCAGCAGAGGCTCAATGCACATGGGAACTCTGCAAATGGATTTGGGTTTTTCACTGTCATCCATAGCCTTCTGAAAATTTTAAGCTCTAATACACTTCCCTCCTCTAGTCTTGGCTTTTATTATTTATAATCCTTGGTTCATGCAGGTTGCTGTGCTTCCTCCGTGTGGGCTTAGCTGATACCTCACTAGCTGGCTGCTTGCTTTCAAACAAGCCTTTAACAACGCCACCATGTCTGTTTTCTGCTTGAGCGCTGTGTGTCCTGATGAAATGCGTAGGACTCTACTTTGCGAAGTGGCAGCCACACTTTGGGGGGGTCGGCATTTTCCAGGTTTGTACCACTATTTGTACTCTGTCTGGTCATGAAGTTCTTTAGCCCTAGACTAGAGTCTCTCCCTCATGTGCCCTTAATAAACCCAGCACCCACTAGAGACCACATAGCAGAGATGACTCTTACATTTATACCTAAACCACAGACATTCAAGGGATTGGCAGACATAGAATGCTTAGCACAGTGCCTGGTCCGTGTCCAACCAGTCACTGGCTGCGTCAACTCTGACTCCTGGCAACCCTGTGCCTGTCGGAATGGACCTGCGCACCCTAGAGATCTCAAGGCTGGTTTCTCAGAGCCTGGTCACCAGACTTCCTTCTGAGGTGTCTCTGGACGGACACAGATCCCCAACCTTTTGGTTCGTGGCTGTTGGGTTGAATTGTGCCCCAGCCTAAGAGACATGCTGTGAATCCTAACCCTATGGATCCGATTTCATTTGGGGATAGGATTGTTTGTTATGTTAATGAGGTCACCTAGCCAATCACTTTTGAGTTGCAAGAGAGCAGATTGGGCCCGGAAGCAAGCAAGCCCAGATGGGGGGTTATAGATTCCATGCCACGTGAGATCTCCAAGGAATTAAGGGACAGTAGCTACAAAGAGACAAAGACCGTCCTCTAGTGCCGATAGAGAAAGCCTTCCCTGATAGCCAGCACCTACATTCAGACGTCTATCCTCCTCAACGACGAGAAAACAATTTCCTGACATTCAGGACATCCCCTTGTATTATTTCTGTTCCAACAGCAATCAGACACTTCCATTGCAATGTGTTCGCCACCAGGAAAGTCGCCTGCTACATTTTGTGGTTGTTGTTAGGTGCCATCGAGCGGGTTCTGACCCACCGTGACCCTATGCACAACAGAACAACATACTGCCCAGTCCCGCACCCCCCACGCCATTGTTCCTGTGCTTGAGCCCATCTTTGCAGTCACGGTGTCCCTCCGTCTCCTGGGCCTTGCTCTTTTTCATTGCCCCTCCACTTTACCAAGCATGATGTCCTCCTCCAAGGATGGGTCTCTCCTGACAACATGTCCAAGGTATGTGAGATGAAGTCTCGCCAACCTTGCGAGTGGTGGTAGAGGTATCTATCTCAGCACTGGCAGGGGTCTCCACGTGGTTCCTTCAGCTCCCAAGTGCTGACTGCCATCAGCCTGTCTCCAACTGGCTTGTCAACGAGGATGTCTCACAGGGACTGACCAGAGAAAGAGAGTGTCTCCTGCCTCCAAAGAGGAATAAAGGAGTTCCCAGAATCCTCAGGAGAAGGCCATGCCCACAAAGAGGCCTCTTTGATCTGATTGACAGGCTAGACTCCACCCCTTCACTCTGAATCCTCAAATTGACACCAGATTATGTAACTACCACAGCATTCAGCTTGGCGTTTTAGGTGTACAACATCCTGAGCACAGTGATCTTGTCGTTGTTGTCAGATGCTATCGAATCAGAACACTGTACCAGGGAACAGAACACTACCTTGCCCAAAACGATTTTGGCAACCACTGTGTCAATCCATCTGATCTGGGGGCTGCCTCGTTTCTGCTGATCCTTCACTTTACCAAGCATGATGACTTTTCCCAGAGACTGGTCCCCGCTCTCCCTCCAAGTTCAAAGTACACGAGACAAGATCTCACCATCCTTGCTTCTAAGGAGCACCCACCAGAACGCTGACCTGTTGTTTGCAATTCTCTAAACGCTGTGCCTTGAGAGCTGGCTTTGGGGACCCAGGGGGCTATTTTCGGAGAAGCATGCCAGCATGCTTACAGATGTAGCCAGGGCTCAGCACCACAACTGGCACTGGAGCTGGGTCACAGCAGATATTTGGGAATCAAATAATGTGGTGGCATTTGACTTGGTGCTGAAGAATTCACGGGCCTCTGGCAGGCCAGGTAGCAATCACAGACCCCACCTCAAAGGAGGCCAAGGGCATGGCAGGGGCTCCAAACACTTGCATTGCCACATGAGTTGTCATCAGGTTGATTTTGATTCATCATGACCCCCTGAATTATAGAGTAGAACAACACCACCTGGGGATTGCCTGCCTGTGACCTTTAGGAAACTGACCACCAAGCCTTTCTGCCAAGGTGCCTCTGGGTGCGTTTGAGCAGCCAGGCTTTCAGCTGGGGCCAATAGTTTGATCCCATTAAAATGAGGGCCCGCTACGGAATACAGGAAGCTGTGCTGGTGCAAGGGTTAAGAGCGCAGCTGCTAACCCATAGGTTGGTGGTTCAAATCCACACAGTGAATTCATGGGAGAAAGATGTAGCCATCTGCCTCCATAAAGATTATAGCCTCGTAGATCCTGTGGGGCAGGACTGCTCTGCTGCATGCGGTCCCCATGGGCCCAAATTGAGTCAGTGGCCCCCCAAAACAGCAACTATACGATATTGTTCTGCAATGAAAGAAAATGAACCACTGATGTAGGTGAATCTCAAAAACTTTGTGCTGAGCAAAAGGAACCAAACATTATAGAGGACCCTCTATATGAAACTTGGAAAAAAGATCAACCGATCTATAGGGAGAGAACACAGTCAAGCAGTTGCCTGGGCCTGGAGGCAGGAGAGGTGACTGGAAAGGGACATTTTGGGGACAATGAGACTGGGGTAGTGGTCATATTTGCCAGCGCTTGGCGCTAAGCACTTAAAACCCTATCTTTGATTGCATGTAAATTATATTTCCATACAGTGTTGTTAGGTGCTCTGCTAGGTTGTATTCTCTATAGAAGCAAAGTCAGTGACACCTGCATGTGCTGTGTATACTAAGAGATGTATTTCAAGAAATGGCTTACACAGTTGTCGAAATAGAGGAGTCCCCCCTGGTTCAAGTCAGGCTTCTCCTGACACGATGGACAGGAAGCAGGATGAAGACGCGGAGACAGAAGGGGCACAGGCTGGTGGGTATAGAAGTCCAAAGTCAGCTACGTAAATGCACCATAGGTAGTCCAATGATGGCTCTTGGAATGCAGGAGATCAAAGAACCAGATATAAGATCTAGCTCCAGCAGAAGGCGAAAAGCTAACGGGAACTCCACTCCCCCCGTCTCTCTCTCTTATCTGAAAAGGCTTATGATGCCAAGATGGTATCATCCGGCTGCAATGCCTTTGATAGGTTGAGCTCTGACCCTACCCTTCCCCAGGAGTATCTAGTTGACCTAATCCCAACCATTCCAGGTGCCAGTGAGCCAGTTCTGACTTGTAGCATCCCCATGTGCAATAGGACTAAACACGTCCTGGCCCTGGGCCAGCCTCAGGAGCAGTGCTAGGTTTGGGCCCATTGCTGTAGCTACTTCTTCAAGCCATCTTATTGGGGCGCTCCCTCTTGGTTGTTCCTCATCTGCGTTACCAAGCAGGGCGCCCTTTTCTGATAGCTGGTTCCTCCTGCTGACACGTCCCAAACGAGTGAAACAGACTCTCACCCTCCTCTTTTCTAAGAAGCATGCGGGCTGTACTCTTCCCAGGCAGATCTGTTTGTTGTTCAGGTAGTCCACGCTAGATGTCACAGTCTTTGCCAACAGCAGAATCCGAGTGCATCCATTCTTCTCCTGTCTTCCTGGTTTGTTTCAGAATACTTCAGAGGAAAAAAAAAAAGTTGCCTACTGCCACCTGTCAATTCCCACTGCTAGTGACTCTGTAGAATGCAGTCGACCTGCACATTAAAGAAAGCCACCCCTCAACAGGGGAGGGTCAGACTAGAGGAGCTCTAGCTTGGACTCTAAGAGATAAATCCTGCTTGGGGGGGGGGGGGCGGCTTGCTCTGCCCACCAGACAGGACATGCTGGCCAGGGGCCCCTTTCCTCTGGTCGCCCTTGCCCCTGAATCTCTGCCCCGCCTGTGTGCACTCAGTCCAGCCAGCCCCAGCTCTTTTCCCGGCAATCAACCAAGACAGGGTGTGGGCTAGGCAGGAGGAGACCTCAGCCATGAGTAGGAGTCTCAGAGCTTAGCTCATGGTGAGATCAAAATGTCAGCGCCACCCATAGGGCTGGGGGCCCAGTGACCCCCCTGCCTGCTGGGGTCTGCTGACCATGATTCATGAGGCCAAGTAGGCGGTGGCATGCGGGTCAGATGACGGCGACACTTTAGGATGTGGCCTTCTTTTGCTGGCCATTAGCAAACATGCTGGGTGCAGGGGGGGGCGGGG
>NW_022103898.1:18277829-18293989 GCF_000313985.2 Echinops telfairi
GGGGGGGACAGGGGGTGGTGTCTCGTCGGTGCTAGAGATCCTTGTTTCCCCCAGTGAGTTTGCACAGCTCGTGGGAGTGATTCCGATGATAATGGATAGGAAGAATAGCAGTAGTAACAATGACAGTAACAAACCAAACCAATGGCTGTCAAGTCAATGCCGACTCATGGCAACCCTATGTATACCAAGAGTAGAGCTGCCCCTCCATGGGGCTTTCTTGGCTGTCACCATCGGAAAGCAGATTGTCAGCCCTTCTTCCGAGTTGCTTCTGGATGGGTTCAAATGGCCGGCCTTCAGCTTGATAGCCGAGAGCAAACCATTCATGCCACGCTGTGACGTCAAAACCCACTGCCACCCAGTAGATGCCGACTCCTTGCAACTCCACAGGACAGAATGGAACTGTCCCTGTGGTTTTCCAGGACTGTAACTCTTCATGGGAGTCGAAAGCCTCATCTCCTTCCTGTGGAGTGGCTGGTGTCTTCAAACTGCGGACCTTGCTGTTAGAAGCCTGTGGTGGTCAGATTTTATGTCAACTCGCACCTGTGTGAATGTGTAGGGATGGCATCCAACTGATCAATCAGGTTACAGCCTGATGATGCCTCCCTGGGGGTGTGGCTTTTCATAAGAGACTCAATTCTCTGCCACCAAGTCGATGTCGACTTAGAGAGACCCTTTAGAACAGGGTAGAAATGCCCCTGGTGAGTTTCTGAGACTCACTCTTTAGGGAGTAGAAAACCCCATCTGTCTCTCTCAGAGCTGGCTGGTGATTTCAAACTGCGGATCTTACAGTTCGCAGTGCTACTTATAACCACTACAACACCAGGGCTCCTTGGACAAGAGAGACACTGGGAATTTCCCTCTCTGGCCCCTCACCTTCCTCCTCCCTGGTACTGGGTCTACCTCCAGGGATGGCCCCATACAGGGCTTCAACCTGGAGAACTGCCTGCGCTCTGCCATGTGCCCACGGACCTTGGATCCATGTGACTGTACCTACTGACCTGTGGGTTCCGTGGGGTCATCCTGCTCCCCGCTTCACCTTTCTGAGTCATCCGTCTGCACCTATGCCAGTCTGAAGAGGGTTCCAGCCAGCATCGGACTCATGGACTTGAATTGGACTGGGCTGGGATGCCTTCTTGATATAAAATTGATACAGAGTTCCTTCTTAGAGATCTGTGAGCATCGCTGGTTTTGTGTCTCTGGACAACTCAGTCTCACACACAGTCTGCTAATCTCACAGGAGCAACCCCACAGGAACACTCCATGTTTGTCTGCCAGTCTCCGCCCCTAGCCCTCCACCACCAGGGCTCCTCTCCAGCAACCTCCCCCCAAATAAACCCACTGCTACTGAGTCAATTCTGACGCATAGCAACCCAAAAGGCAGGGTAGAGCTGCCGCTGTATGTCTGGGACTGTAACTCTTTACAGGAGTAGAAAGCCTCAACTGTAGGGGATGTTAGTTGATAACTCAGCATGCTCCGGGTCCTCCCTCAAGTATGTTACACTCATGACCTCAGCTAGTCCTTGTGACAAGTCTACCTCCCAGATACTGCCACAATCCTCACTTGGCAGCAAGGACATTAAAACACAGAGAGGCTAAGTAACGAAGGTCTCACAGCCAGATTCGCAGAGCTGACACGTGACCCCAGAGCCCATAAAAAGCAGATACCCCATATCCTGTCCCTCAACACACCCAAACCAGAAACTGGACCTCTGAAGCGGACATGTCGACAGAAGAACCCAGTGGGTTACAGCAGAAGCAGTCCGAGGATGGTCTCCCCCACTTCTGCCTCCTTAGTCTTGCACAAGGGCCCCCACTGGGCAAACCTAAATCACCCTTGGAGTCCTAGCTCCGGAAGGTAGTTGGAGCTTGGCCTCCTCTCTGCAGAAGACTTGGATGTATTCGAAGGAGAGCCGAGATGCTGAAGACCATACCAACGGTGGCAGTTAGATGATTTTGTCAACTTGAATGTTTTGTTTTACGGTTTTATTGGCATATAATCCACATCGCATAAAATTCAATATCAACTTGAAATTTTATGCAAGTATAGAGGTGGAGTCCAACCTGCCCATCAGGTCACAGACTGATGATGTCCCCTTTGGGGTGTGGCCTTCTTATATGAAGATACTGGGAACCTCCCCCTCTCTCTCTGCCCCTCCACCTTCCTGCCTGCTGCAACGCTGCCTGCCTCTTGGGGCAGCCCCTGTGAACTGCCCAACCCTCAGAGAAGCAGGCACCCTGCCAATGTTCCCACCCTCCTTGGATCTACACGATTCTGCACCCACTGGCCTGTGTGTCACCAGCCTCCAGCTGCGTGAGTCTGAAGGGGGTGCTGGCTTACATCAGACTGGTGGGCATGAGTTGGACTGGGCTGGGATGCCTCCTTGTAATATAATATTATTTATTGATACAAAGCTTTTTCTTCTATACATGTATGATCAGCTTTGGGGTGCAGGTGTGGTGAGGTGGTCCATGGCCATAGAGGTGCTATTCAGGGTATTGGGAATGACCCGTGGATAAGACATAGCCTAAAATCATGGCACCACACCCTAAAGGGATTCTGCTTAAGACACACAGCGAACTCCCCAGATAACAAACCCTAGTTTATCACAGAGCCAGGAGACCCAGTCAGGATTTGCCACTCATCTCTGATCTCAGCCCCACTCTACTCACCCAGTTCTTCTTCTCTATGGATGGGGCTTCTCTTCTTCTCAGCCCCACACAGTAAGAAACGTAGTAGACTCTCACAGGACCAACCCCACAGGGAGACTTGATGTTTGTCTGCCAGTCTTTGCCCCTATACCTCCGCCAAGTCCAAGTTCCCAGGGAAGATACTTCCTCCAGACTTGGTCAAGGGTCTGTCCATGGTCACATCTGTACAGGCTGGTGCAGCCAGAACATATACAAAAAGAACAGCTGCCTGTCCACTTCCCCATCCACCCCTTGCCACTAAGGGCAAAGGTGGGTAGTTCAGATGGTGGTGGTGATAGCTGTTGGCCCATAGTTCCCAGAATACACCCCCCACATACCATTAGCTGGCCTGATCAGGGCCCAGAGAATTTTCAAATTGCTCCCATGTGCAAAGATGTTGACACTCAGACGTCAGACGCCAGGTGAGGGATTCTGTCTGTTTGCCCAGCCGAGGCCCTGTAAGGCAGCAGACTCAGTCACCCTCTACACACAGCCATGGCCCATGGCAGCAATAGCCCTAGACAGTCCTGGTTTATTTCTGGAAACTTTCTCAGTCAGATCATGTTTTTCTCTAAAGTCTTGGCTCTTTGGTTAGCTCAGTCCTGCCTTCTGGCCCTGCAGACTAATTGTCAGCCCTTAATTTTCACAGTATAAGTATATTTTCTCTCATCCAACCCTGGCTATGCTTGGCCTGTAATCATACAATACTGCTCCTTCTTCACCAGAGTGCTCTCATGAGAACCATGTGCCCACAGTCTCAGAACCCAGCCCCCAGCACCCTGGGTCAACATCCTGCCTGAACCAAACCGAGATGCCCGGGATGGGAGTTCCAGGAGCACTGCAAGTGACTTTGAGCATTTGTATATGGGCTACACGATCGCTGGTTCATCCTCCTATGAACTTGTGTTCTACACCAAGCCCATGCCTGGCCATGCATCCTGGAGATGGACAGTATAAGGTTGCTGCCTGCCACAAGGGACAGACTTACCGAGGTTGAGCTCCAGCAGGCGTTGCCCATGTCACATGTTGGATAACTAAGAGGCAGCTTCCAGGGCCCAGACAGCAATGGGGAAGTGGCCATGACGGAGAATGTCAGAGATAATTCTGATCCTGGCCCAGGAAGCTGGAAGATAAGAAGTCTTTGTTTGGTCCTTCTCTATGGGTACAATGAGGTATTCATGGAGTTCCCCTCGGGACTGGGGAAGCATTTTAGGCCTAAGAAAGGCCCGTGCGTCATTATAATTGTATAATATGGCTGCCCTCTTTCCGCCCCACCCATTGACATATCGTGGTCCAGCAAGATAAAGTTGTGTTGATGCCACTGGCGCTGCTACCACCATCAATCAAGCACCTTTCCGTGGGTTTTGCTTTGACCTCAAAGATGTGGGCATCTGAGGGCCACTTCACTGCATGACCCTCACCTTCCCACCTGTCTCCTCTGCATGAAAGGACCAGCCACCCAGGGTTTTGAGTGTCTGCTGGATTGGAAGGCATCACGGTGTGGTGAAAAAGAACATGAGCTCGGGGATTTAACCACGCCGAGCCGGTGTACTTCCCAGCTGCGATGGGCTTGGCACCTGACACCACCTCTCTGAATTCAGGTTTGGGTTTGAATTTGGCTTTGCCTGACGTGTATAACAAGAGCTGCGGAAACCGCTCCATAGAGCTAGTGGCAGAATGAAATGAGCTCCTAAACGGAGAGCCCCTAGCACTCAGGCGCTTAGTAGGTGCTCAGTAAATATACTTTCTGGTGAAGCAGATGGATGTGGCCCCCACTGGTACACCACAGCTGATCCTCGGTGAGCAGACCCACCCGTGTGAAATGACGTCTGTGGAGAGGACATCACGAGGGACATTGGGAAACTACTTTTCGTGGAGTCTGCTCTGATTCAAGGGGACCCCAAGTGTGTCAGAGTAGAGCTGCGTGCCACTGGGTTGGAAATGGCTGATTGTTCAGAAGTAGAGTGACAGAACTTTTGTCCTAAGGGTCCCTAGCTGGATTGGCACCACCAACCTTTCTGTTAGCAGCCAAGGTGCGAGGTTACTTTTAGCCCCTGTTTTACAGAGAAGATAAGGCAACACAGAGAGATGGAGGACGCATCCATGGTTACAGAGCTGGGAAGCAGGGGAGCTGGCGTTTGAACCTGTCTTTTCTAACCCTAGAGCCTGTATCCTACCACATCGCTGCGGCCTGAACCAGCTTGCCTAGCTGTGTGTGCATATTCGCTAGAACGCAGACGGTCATAGGAAAGGGGGTCAGAGTAGGAATCGGCCAGGTTTGAGACTCACTTCCCAATGAATGGTGACTGGGAGCAGGTCACGCAGGTTCCTCATTTGCAAAATGGAACCAACCATTCATGCTGGCCTCTAGAATTCTAGTGCCAACCCAGCTGAATGCATCAGGTCAACAACTGTTTGTTGCAGGTCTGCTGCATATGAGGCACTGGCTTAGGCAGGTCCTGGGGGGGAAACATAGGCATGATTGGTCTCCAGGTAGATCCCTGCCTTATTGTCTAATGAGAGATTCAGGCCCTGTGCTTGGAAGTGCTTCCCAAGCAGGGGTAGCAGAATTAAGAAAGCAGACGTGTTTGCAGCTCTGCTATTGCTGTTAGCGGCCATCAAGTTGGTTCCAACTCATAGTGGCCCTTATGCATGACCGAACAAGACGACACCCAGTCTTGCACCTCTTCATGATCATTCGCACGTGTGAGTCCTGCTTGTGGCCAATGTGTCCACCCAGCTCACTGAGTTTCCCCCAAACAACAGCAACAACGATAAGAGCTAGCACATAGAACGCATGGTCTCTGTGGCATGATGATAAGCTCTAGGCATGGATTTTCTCCATACTCCCTCAATGAGCTGCACACGGGCATTATGATTAGCCCCCATTTCTCTCAGGAGATAACTGAGCCTCGGGAGGTGGATGAACAGACCCAAGTCAGACAGTTCTCTAGGGAGTAGCGTTCACTACCAAATCCAGGCATTCTGCTGCCACAGCTTACAGCCTTCAATACCAGGGTGCACTACCTCACTACTGCACCTTTTTCCTACCTCTGGGGACTTGTGGAAAAGGAGTCCTGGTGGTGTAGTGGTTACTCATTGACCTCAAGGTCAGCAGTTCCAAACCACTGAGGCACCTCGAGAGAAAGCCAGGCCTTTCTACTCCTATAAACAGTTTCAGTCTCAGAAACTCACAGGGGCAGTTTTGTTTTGTTTTCTCTGGTTTTCAGTTTTATTACTTACAATCCTTAGATACAGCTCTTATCATAATCCATACCTCCATCCATTGTGTCAAGCACATTTGTACACTTGTTGCCCTCATCATTTTCAAGACATTTTCTTTCTACTTAAGCCCTTGGTATCAGCTCCTCATTTTTTCCCTCCCTTCCTCCCTCCCTCACGAATTCTTGATGATTTATAAGTTGTTATTGTTTTTCATGTCTTACACTGACCAATGCTTCCTTCACCCACTTGTCTGTTGTCCATCCTCTAGGGAGGGAGTTATATGTGGATCATTGTGATCAGTTCCCCCTTTCTCCCCCCACCTTA
Organism: Echinops telfairi; assembly: GCF_000313985.2. NCBI lineage: Eukaryota > Metazoa > Chordata > Mammalia > Afrosoricida > Tenrecidae > Echinops > Echinops telfairi. The sequence continues at coordinate 18,284,067 of NW_022103898.1, forward strand.
CCCCTACCCTCCTGGTATCTCTACTCTCATTATTGGTCCTGAGAGCTTTAGCTGTCATGGATTCCCTGTGTTTCCAGCTCTTATGTGTACCTGTGTACATGCTCTGGTCTAGCTGGATTTGTAAGGTAGAATTGGGGTCATGATAGTGGGGGTGGGGGGGAAGCATTAAAGAACTAGGGGAAAGTTGTGTGTTTCATCGGTGCTATACTGCACCCTGACTGGCTCATCTCTTCCTTGTGACCCTTCTGTAAGGAGATGTCCAATTGTCTGCAGATGGGCTTTGGGTCTGCATTCCATACTCCCCCTCATTCACATTGATATGATTTTTTTGTTCTTTGATGCCTGATACCTGATCCCATTGACACCTCATGATCACACAGTCTGGTTGCTTCGTCCATGTGGACTTTGTTGCTTCTGAACTAGATAGCCGCTTGGTTATCTTCAAGCCTTTAAGACCCCAGATGCTATATTTTTTGATAGCCAGGCACCATCAGCTTTCTTCACCACATTTGCTTATGCACCCATTTTGTCTTCAGGGATCATGTCAGGAAGGTGAGCATCATGGAATGCCAGGTTATTAGAACAAAGTGTTCTTGCGTTGAGGGAGTATTTGAGTAGAGGCCTAATGTGCATCTGCTACCTTGATACTTAACATATAAATATATGCCCAGCATTATGTATAAATATATTTACATATGTACATACCTGTACTTAGACCTCTAGAAATGCCCTTTGCTTCCTAGTTCTTTCCTCTATTTCCACAGAGCCCATTCTACCCTGTCCTAAAGAGTTCTTGTGAGTCAACATTGGCTCGATGACAGTGATTTTTTTTTTCAGTTTGTTACTTTTACCTAAGTATACAAGTGCCTGGAGGCTCTGGAGGCTCAAGTAGAAAGAAAATGTTTTGAAAATGATGATGGCAACATATATACATATGACACAATGGATGGATGGGTGGATGGATGGATGGATGGATGGATGGCAATAAGAGCTGTAAGAGCCCCCAATAAAATGATTGTTGTTTTTTTTAAAGGGGGCTTAATCCTTTGTTCATGGTGAGGCATTTAGCCCTTAAGTCTCCATCCACCGAAAGGTCAAGCCTGGCCTGCATCCTGCACCCACTGTAGATATGAAACTGGCTCTTCTCTGCAGGCAGGGCTGGGAGCAGAGTAGTGCCATGGCATTCGCTGGCTAGGACTCCCCGCCATGGCGGTGACCTCACCACTGGCCCTGCCACCACCCTCGGCCAAGCCAAGAGCCTGGGTTGTGTCCTGAGCCTAAAAGCCTAACCATGAGCCTTTATGAAGCTGTATCTTTCTGAGAACTTCCTGGGCATGACCTCACTTGTCCTCTGTCTGTTTCCCCAGAGATCGTGGCCCAGAACCGCATCCCAGATTTATAGATCATCAGGGAGCTGGAGGCTCCAGAAAGTGGCTGTGGCTTTCTTAAGGCTGCCCAGGAAAGGTGGGGCTGAGATGGCCCCAACACCCAGGTTCCTGAACCCCTGTCCCAAGATAGCATCTGAGACATTCATGGCCAGAGGACTCCAGCCACAAGGCTAAGGGCAACTGAGGCATAGCAAGAGACTTGCATTCCCCTCTCTTAGCCCAGAGCCCTTTCTCCGCACACCACTGCATTCATTCTGCCACTGTGCCCTTAGTTATTGATCATTGACTATGTGCCGGGAGCTGGGTGAGGCACTAGGGATGTCCCGGAGGCCAGAGCAAGGCAGACAGGCTACCTTCTGACTGTCATGAATTCTCTGACCAGCAAGGAAGACGGCCGGCTAGCAAGTACTAATCACAATGCTGGTTGAGTCTTACAAGAGGATCAGCCAAGGGATCTTCACACACATCCCAGGAGACAGAGCCTTGTCCAAACCGCAAGCCCAACCCATTGCCGTAGGGTTGATGCCAGCGGTAGGACAGGAGAGCTGCCTCTGTGGGCTTCTGAGACTGTCTTCCCAGCAGCAGCGGGGCACATCTGTCTCCCAGGGAGACACTGTCTCGGGGCACATCTGTCTCCCAGGGAGACACTGTCTCGGTTAGCAGCCAAGGATTTCACCAGCCCACCAGCAGGGCTCCTTCGCCTTGCTCAGGGGATACAAACCCACTTCTTATAAAGTAACGTTGAGGGTGATTCATAAAGCTTTGCTGGCAAATGGGGGTGAGGGATGTGCCCAGCAGAGGTACTGCGTGAGCTAGGAGAGGCGGTCTCCTGCCAGGAGGAGGAGAGGGTCCAAGAGGGAGTGGCAGGCGAGGTGGCTGGTGGCAAGATAAAGGGCAGAAGAGGCTGGCCACGCGACTGCATTCATTTCCCACGCTGTGTATCAAATCCCCCCACATTTTGCAGGGTACACCATGTACGCTTGTCAGGCTCCATTGAGTCAGCTCCGACCCATAGCGACCCTGTGCACAACAGCACGACACACGGCCAGTCCCGCGCCGTCCTCACAATCTTCCTCAGCCTGGAGCCCATGGTTTCAGCCACCGTGTCAGCCCATCGCATCCAGGGCCGCCTTCTCTTTCGCTGCCCCTCTGCCGTCCCAGGCATGATGTCCTTCTCCAGGGACTGCTCATGTTTAAAGTAGGTCAGATGAACTCTCTCCATCCTTGCTTCTAAGGAGGCTCCTGGCCATGCTTCTTCCAAGAAAGATGGGTTAGTCCTGTGGGCAGGCCACGGTGCCCCCCAGACTCTTCTCCGGCCCCACACACACTCACAAGCTCCCAATTCCCATGGGTCAGGAATCTGGACACAGTTCAGCTGGGTCTGCTGCTCCAGACCCCGGCAGGCTGCAACCAAGCTGTCATCCGGGGGCTAGGTTCTTCTCCAGAGGCCTGAATGAGGACACACTGCTAGTGCACTGACACGGACTCTGGGGGAGTGGTTCTCACCTTCCCTCTGCAGAGGAAGAAAGACGACAGTCAGGCTCAAAGAGGACGTGCAGGTGTCTCGGCAGGTGGGTGGAAGGGAAGGCATTGCAGGTAGATGCAGCATCCTGCTGTCGCTGTCCCGTACGCAGCACAGAGGCCTGGGTCCTGTCCCACACCCCCGCTCTAAAGCCACCTCTTCTCTCCCACTGGAGAAAGGAGCTTGCCTCGCACGTCAGTGAGAGTGATGTGGGGAGGGGAAATGTGGAACCTTTGCTCACTGATTCGAGGGGAGAAGTGTGGCTCCACGCATCGGTGCTCTTCCTAAAACAAGGCCTACTGGCGTGAGAGTTCCCAAACATGTGGCAGCAGGCCAGCAGTCCCCGACAGTGTAGTCCCCAAAGTTCCGGAGGGTCCCCCAAAAGCACTGCACATCTCCCCCCAGCTGTAATCACACGTGAGCATCACTAACAGTGCTTCCCACTCCCCAGCCAATAGTCCTCGTGGTTGCTAGGAGCTGAATCAATCAAACAAACCGTTCCCAACTCAGGGTGAGCCTGTGTGTGTCAGAGAGGACAACGGCGCTTCCGAGGATTTCCAGTGACTGATGTGTCACAAGGAGGTCACCAGACTTTCTGCCGAATATCTCCTGGGTGAACTCGAACCTCCAACCTTTTGGTTAGCAGCACAGCGAGGTAACCATATGAGCCCCGCCCCAGAGATTCCACTTGCAGCCGGTTCCCGTAATCAATTTTTGTCATGCTTTTGCACCCAGGTCGTGGTGCTGCCCCCTTGGCCACCCATTCAATCGTGTATTCACTCATAAGGGGACATCTCCTGATTGTGCCAGGTGCCATTCTCGGGCTGGGGGACAGAAAGGTGAGCAAGATGGATCCATGAACACGCTTGTGCTCCTGTGGAGCTGATGTTTGCCTGTCAGCGCGAGGAACAGACAGCCAACAATCACTGAAGGGATGAGCAAGAGAGGCTCAGGTGGAGACAAGCACCGTAAAGAAGACCACATAGTGCCAGGCTGAGAAGCACCCAAAGGGAGGGCAGAGCACACCCTGTGGGTGCCCCAGCCACGTCTCCCAGGCCCACCCTTGAGTTCACGTGTTCCTACAATGGTCAGTTCCCCGGTACACGGCATCCCTCCTCACATGCCTGCGTCTCTGTTTCTCAGTCTGAGGGCATCCTCTGGTCCTCTGGGCTAACACCCCAGGGTGAGCCTCAGCTGCAGAGGGCCAGGAGCCGGCGGATCAACACTGCAACTTCTCCGCCCCTCGGTGGAACAATCCTCAGGCTTGTTCCCCATGACACTCCACAGGTCCTCACTCGCCATGCATCTCAGTTGCCCTCAGTCCTAACCAGCTCAGTACCCCAAACACCAAAGGCAAACTCACTGCCATCGAGTCAATGCTGACTCATAGCGGCCCTACAGGGCAGGGTAGAATGGCCCCTGAGAGTGTCCGAGACTGTAACTGTTTATGGGAGTAGAAATACCTGTGTTTCTCCAGTGGAACAGCCGGTGGTTTCAAACTGCTGACCTTGCAGTTAGCGGCTCAGTGCATAACCACTATGCCACCTGTGACTATGCCCAGGCCTGTTTCACTCTCCCAACTCTTTCCCTTGTGCTTCCCGAGGTCACTTTCCCAATAAGCTACTTGTAACACATCTTTCTCCATTTTCTCCTTCCACTTCTTTATTGATTTTTTTTTTTTTCCGGAGAGAACATTAAAGTGGTCCATCATTTCATTCTACTGGACCCAAGCTTCGGCCTCAAAAAAAGCAGTAGTGAAGACATCCAACGAGGTGATGTACCAGGCAAACCTGCTATAGAAGGCCCTGGCACCGTTTTCATCAGCAGTGCTGTCACTTGGATGACTAAGGTGTGTCTGTCCCAAGCCACACTATTTGTAATCATCTCACATGCACATGACAGCTGAGCAGAGAATAAAAAGAAAGAAAAAGAAGACAGAACGTGTTAGAGTGTAGGACTGAAGATCCTGTGAACTGGCTGAAGAACACATAAATCCATCTTAATAGAAATTCAACCAGCATGCCCCTCCGATGGCTCGCCCACTTAGAACACATCGTCAGGAATGACCAGTTGTAAGGACAGGCCACTGTCTGAGAAGGTGTCCAAGAAGGTTGAGTGAGATAGTTAAAGTTTATTGTGCCAACCTGGTCGATAAACACATGTGGGGTTAATTGAAGGACGGAGAGATAAATGGTCCCGGTGAGCCTCACCTTTCTAGTTCTCGGGTCTCTTGCTTTCTGATGGTCAGACCAGGGTGTAGCTGCCTTAGCCAGTTCTCTGCTTCAGCTGGCAAGGTTCGCTTCCTGCAAGACAGCCCCAAGGCAAAGCCACATGGACCTACCCCAATGCAGCCCTAGGTGCTGGAGCAGCCATGTGGAGACCCCTGCCAGCGCTGAGATGCTTACACGCTCACTGATTTGGCTTTCCTCCTGTAGTCGGCGTGAGTATGTTTTGTGAGATGGAGGAGGACTTTGTGGATTGGTGTCAGACATATTGGCTAATGTTGGAATAATGGGCTTGGGCAGCACTGGGTTGGGATGCTTTCTTAATGTGCACTTACCCTTTATATAAAACCCTCTCTTATACATATGAGTTTCTGTGGATTTGTTTCTCTAATGTACCCAGACTAACACATAGAGGGTCAGCAAAAATTCAGGAATCCATCAGTGCAATGGATGACACAGGCGTCACCCATCGGGCTCCAACATCGCAATGCCCAAAGCATACAGACCTTGCATTTTCCTGGCCCCCCAAGGCCCTCTGCTAGGATCAGAAAGAAGTGGAAAGGAACCTTGGGCCTGGGAAGGAGACAGACGTATCAAGCAAGGCTGCTGACATCACACTCAGAATCACTTTTTCCATGTTCTGGGGATTATGCCAAAAATAAAGTTCCCACTACACATAACGAAGGGCGGGGCTGAGATGGCAAAGGTCATATGAAAGCAGAGTCCAGTTAAATGTTGACTCAGTGGCTGGGTTTTCTCTTGCGGCTGTCAAATCTTACCACAAACTCAATGACCTACACACACATCCTCTGAGAGTTCCGCAGGTCAGAGGTTTAAAATGGGTCAGCAGGGCTGATTCTACCACAGTCTCTGGGGGGAGAATCCACTCTTTGGCTTGACCAGCTTCTAAAGGCTGTTGACATTCTTTGGCTCATGGACCCTTCCTGTCATCCCCCCAACCTCATCTTTTATCATCATATCTCCCAGGATGCTGATTCTCCCTCATCTATCTGTTAGGGACCCTTGGCATCGCGTGGGGATGTAGTGGATTAAGCCCTGGCTGGTTAACCACACAGCTGGTGTTCAAAGCCACGAGCCAGTCCAAGGTAGAAAGATGAGGCTACCTGCTCCAGTGAAGATGTGTATAGTCTCCTTGGCGATGCCAAGAAGTAGTTCTGCTCTGCTCCATAAGGGTCGTTAAGCATTGGAATCAACATGATCACCTGATGGACCAAAGGTTAAGTGCTTGGCTGTCCAACCCAACAGAGGCTCCACCAGTCTTGTTGGGCCATCAGCCCCCATGAAGAGTTAGAGCCTTAAAAACCCCACAAGGCAGATCTACTCTGCCCTATCAGGTCTGTGTGAGTCAGCATTGACTCCATGGCAGTAACCTGGGCTGGAGTTTGTTTGCTTTGTGTGTATGCGTGGTGACATCAGGTCTACCTAGATAATCCAGGATAATCTCTATCGCAGGACCCCTCAGGAATCCCATCTGTTAAATCCCTTTGAACACGTAAGGTCTTGCCGTCGCAGGATCCCCAGATTAGGAATGTGGAGCTCTCGGGGAGAGCTTCCTCAGCCAACCACCCTCAGCGAGGGGGGCTGGAGATGCTGAGATTAGAACTCAATGTACTGAGCATCAGAGGAAATAGCTCCCTGCTGTCTTATGGCCCCAGACCAGACGGCAGTCCCAGCACTAGCTAGAGAGTCCAGGGGCGTGGGGAAAGAGTGGGGCTGGGTGGGGTCTGCAAAACGGTCTCCACACTTCTGGAAAACCAAGACGTGCCCAATGAGCAAAAGGCATCCAGGGCGTGATGTTCTGGAAAGACCCAGCTGGACCTGGGCTGTACATTCTGACAAACATTACGTGTTTGGCAAACGTTGGGCCTCCCACTCCGAACTTCTGGTCACATCCTTACTGCCTTCGATTGAAGCATTGCTAGCAATGTCACCACATTTACCTTTAGTCTCCTTAACGTGACAGAACTCTTTGGGGACACAGTGGCCAGCACTTGGTGTGCTGAAACCTGGAGGAACATTTCAATGCGATGATGACATGTTGGGCTGCTAGCCACACGGTCAGCCGTTCAAAACCACCAGCTCGCTCTGTGGAAGAAAGATACGACTTTCTACTCCCGCAGTTAGATACCGTCTTGAAAACTCACTGGGGCCATTCCAACCTGTCCTGTAGGGTCGCAATGAGTCCAGATTGACTTGATGGCGGTGAGTGTGGTTTGGGGTTTTAAGTGAAAGTGCCAGAGCCCTGGTGGTCCCATGGCTGAGCACTCAGCTGCTAACTGGAAGGTTGCTGGTTCAAACCTTCCAGCTGCCCTGTGGAAGATGAGAGCAAACGATGGGCCCTCTTAAAGATCTCAGGCCAGGGATCCCTTGGGGACAGTACTGCTCTGTCCTGTTGGGTCTCTCTGAGTAGACCCTACTCGCCAGTTCATCCCGAGAAGCCTGTCTGGAAAATCTCTATTCTGGATGATTCCCACTGGACAGCACACTGGGGAAGGCAAATCTATAAAGACAGGGGAAGTGACAGGTGCTTGCCAGGGCTTGGGGAGGGGCTGGATCTGGGCATTTTTGAGGGCAGCGATTCTGCAGGATACAGTGATGGTGGGCGCGTGACGTTGTGCATGTCCCAAGCCCCGTGGGCTGTGATACCCCGAGAAGGAGCCCGAGTGTGAACTCTTGGCTTCAATCCATGAATCTGTGAGAGTCTTGGTTCATCCATGCTAACAGTTGCACCCCAAGAATACAAGGTGGTAGTCACAGGAGAAGCTGCGTTAGGGGAGAGGGGACATGGAGACTGTTCAGTCTGCACCATTCCCTTGTATGCCCAACACTGCTCTAAACAATAAGGTCTTAAAACAAAATCTCTAGGTTAAAACCCCAACCAGCAGCAACAGACTTTACTGTCCGACAGTATGCTCAGCGTCCAGGCATAGGGGTGGCATACACCGTTTGCTCAGCCTATTAACCTAAGGGTTAATGATTCGGACCCAGCCAGTGCTGTTCCTGTAAAAGACTGCAGACCAGCCTAGGGAGCAATTGGAGCCAGAAACAAGGTCAGGGCCACAGGCTTGTACTAAGAGTTCACAGAGACTGTCTCACTGTCTGCTTCCAGCATTGCGACCTGGGAAGAAGTCTAGCTGTTTGTTTCCCATTCTACTTCAAGAGGAGCCTTGTTGGGATCGTGAGTTACGCGTTGGCTGTTAACCACAGGGTCAATGGTTTGAAACCAGCAGCCGCAGGAGGGGAAAGATGAGGCTTTCTACTGCCATAGAGGTACAGTCTTGGAAACCCACAAGGGCAGGCCTACTCTGTCCTGTAGGAATCAACTCGATGGCAGTGAGCTTTGGATTTTTTAAAATTAAATAAATTAAACTTTTAAAATGATATCGAGGGACAGAGACGTTAAGTAACTTGCCTAAGATCACCCAGCCGGGAAAAGGCAGAGCCGAGGTTGAACTCTGGTCTTCTGACTCTTACGGAAACCATGCTGGGATAGTTGAGGGGATGGGTGGGCAGGTGAATGGGCAGCAAGCAAGCGAGTCTGTTGGAAGAGCATCGGATCTGTGCTGGAACAGGGGTTCTCTGGGGGAGCGGTCAGTGCCCTGTACTCCGGATCAGCGCTCCAAGAGGCAGACTCTCTCCCTAGCTGCTTCCCTGCTCTGGGTGCTGTTTCCACAGAGATGCGAGGAGGCAAGGCGCTGGCACAAAGGGGCCAGGTGGCTCTGGTGCCAGCCTGTCAGGATGCTAACCTCAGAAGGCCGAATGGCCACCCCCCCACACACACACAGTTTGCTTTGCGCTTTGACCTTTCAATGCGATGCCCACGAGACGTGGCGTTGCTGTCATGTGACCATACAGTCAGCAGCACCGAGGCCAGCTTTCCGAGGCCCCGGCACGTGGCACCACCAACAGCTCTCCTGTCCCTACCCCCCACCCTGGGCAAGGGTCCAGGCAGCAGTGGCCACTGCTAGCATGTGCTTCGCTGTGGTTTCTACTTAGCGCAGTTTCCTGTGCCGACCTACCAGTTCCTTAAAAGCATTAGGCTGAGGTTTTGCCGAATGACTCCACTCTGTTTTCCTAACGGGGCGGAGGGGCTCCTCCTGGGAGCTGAGCCCAGAGCAGAAATTCCACATGAATTAAGAGTCTGTAGGTGGGAGTCTCTCCGCCCCTGCCTGGCCAGGGGTGCCTTTCAGAGGGGCAGGAGAATTGCTTCATGGCCCAGTTCTTGGGCCCGGTTTGCTTAGGAAGTCACCTCCCGTCCCCTCTCTGGGCTTCAGGTTCCCCCTCTGGCCTCTCTGCACTCCCAGAGCTCTGGGTTCCACTGGGGTGGTGTAATTATCATAATTATCACAGTGGGACCCACTCACTCCTACAGCACATACACTTACTCCGATGCTGTTCTGAGTCACACAGCCCAGTGCAATTCAGACTCATCATAACCCTCTGAAAGGGACATTTTCTGCTCTCCCTATTTCTTTATATATATAATCATTTTATTAGGAGCTCATACACCTCTTATCACAATTCATACATACATCGATTGTGTAAAGCAAATTTGTACATTCATTGCCCTCATCATTCTCAAAATATCAGCTTCTCATTTTTTCCCCTCCCTCCCCACTATCCTCTCCCTCATGAACCCTTGATAATTTATAAATTATTATTTTGTCATATCTGGCCCTGTCCGACGTCTCCCTTCACCCACTTTTCTGTTGTCCATCCCCCAGGGAGGAGGTTCTATGTAGATCCTTGTAATCAGTTCCCCCTTTC
>NW_022103898.1:18295085-18314696 GCF_000313985.2 Echinops telfairi
GTTCTGTAGGGTCACTGTGAGTTGACAGTTCTACCCTATTCTGTAGGGTCACTGTGAGTTGGCAGTTCTACCCTGTTCTATAGGGTCACTGTGAGTTGGCAGTTCTACCCTGTTCTGTAGGGTCACTGTTTGTTGGAATTGACTCACTGGCAGTGAGTCTGGTCCTTTTGGTTAACTAATCTCTTGGGGGCTTTGGTGGGGACGTGGTCGAATTCTTAGTTTCCCAGCTGGAGAACTGGGTTTGTTCCCACCAATGCAGTGTATGCTCATCCACGCTTGTGTATTGGTGGAGGCTGGCATGCTGCTATGATACCGAACAGATCCCAGCAGACCATCTAGACTATGACAGACTAGGAAGAAAGGCCTGGCAACCTACTTCTGGAAGCCAATCCATGAAAGCCCTATGGATCACAACGGTGGGTTCTCCAGCCAAGCACGGGGATGGCGCAGGACTGGGCCATGGTTTGTTCCATTGTACAACCTCAGGTTGTCATGAGTCCAGGACCAACTTGACCACTGCTACCACTAATAAGTGAATCCCCCAGACTCCATCAAGTCAACTCCAACACACCACGATGACCCCATGTCTGACCGAGCAGAGCCGGAGCGCCTCCCAGTGTCCTTGGCCATACTCTTTAAGGTACAAGGTCACCAAGCCTTTCTTTCTTGGCCCTGCTGAGTGGGTTCAGACAGCTACCCCTGCCATTCTTAGCATTGTTATTCCCACAGAGACCTGGATAAAATCTTCTCCCTAAATCCCGATGCCCTGAGCATTCACCCCACTGCTTCGGCCAGCGGGGAGCTCTAGAAGCAAGGCCCAATTAGCAGCTGACAGTTCCACAGACTTCTCCCTGGCCCGGCAGCAGAGGCGGGAGGAGTTGGCAGTGCCTTCTTAGCAGCCTGCATCAGCTGTCCAGGGTAGATGGATTGTGTAAGGGTCGAGCCTCTCCTCCCACCCTGGGAGCATGTGTGCAGGCATCTGTGCCTGGGTGGGGCACCATGAGAACCGCTGCTTGGCCCTCTCCTCCAGATGTCTCTATCCATGTGCCCTCCTGACACCACTTGAGCCTCTGAGAGGCATCTCCTGTTTAATCTACCCAAACAGACTCCCAGCGTCCCCCTGGAACCTCATCCTCCCAGGCCACCCCTTTCCCAGTAATGGCAAGATGATCATCTACCTAGGTGGCCCAGGTGAAATGCTTTGAAAACCAAAAATCCAAACTCACTAACATCTAGTTGCTGGCGACTCACAGTGACTCTATATGATAAGGTAGAACTGCCTCTGTGAATTTTCGAGACTAACTCTTTTGGGAGTAGAAAGCCCTGCCTTTCTCCCATGGAGTGGCTGGTGGTTTTGAACAGCTGACCTTATAGATACCAGCCCAGCTCATCACCACCACACGACCACAGCTCCTTAAACATCTGGACGTGACTCTCAATCCCTCTGCTTCCTTCACAGACCCTATCCAATCCCTGAGTAAATACTGTTAACTCTTTGGTTCTGCTTCCAAAATCTGTCTTGACTCAATCTTCTATCCACACCGGCTACCACCCTCGCAGATCAGGTGGGAGATGGTGGCCACCATCATCTTCTGCTTGGCCTACCATGGTAACCGCCACCAACCTCCCCATATTCACTCTCACTCCTTCCCTGGGTCTATTGTCCACACCACCAGAGGATCCTTTAAAGACACAGACATATCATGTCAGTAACCTCCCACTTAACATCTTCCACAGCTTCTGTTATGAATTGAATGGTATCCCTCTCAAAAGCTGTGCTGAAGTCTTAACCCTTGGCATCTGTGAATGTGATCTTGTTTGAAAATAGGGTCTTTGAAGATGTTCTCAGTTTATTGAGCAAGAGGCCATAATAGAGTAGAGTGGGTCCTGATCGCAGCCGAGTGGTGTCCTTAAGAAAGAGAGATGGATTTACAGAGGGAAGGACTGAACAGCCGAATGGAGAAGCATCTAGACACTGAGGAACCAGAAGCTAGAACAACCAGAAGCTAGGGGAGACAAGAGAGGATCTTTACCTTGAGACTTCAGAGGGAGTGTGGAACAGCCTGTGTGTGAAAGTTGGACATTGAATAAAGAAGACAGTAGAAGAATCAATGCATTTGAATTGTGGTGCTAGAGAAGAATATTGAAAGTACCATGAACTACTAAAAGGACAATTAGATCCACACTGGAAGACGTAAGGCCAGAGTGCTCCTTAGAGGTAAGGATGGCAAGACTTCGTCTTACATGCTTTGGACATGTCGGGAAAGACCAGTCCCTGGAGAAGGTCAGCATGTTTGGTGCAGTGGAGGGTGGCGCAAAAGAGGAAGACCCTCTATGAGATGGAATGACACAGCGGCTGCATCAATGGGCTCAGCACAGGAACAATTGTGAGGATGCACAGGACCCGGCAGGGTTTCATTCTGTTGTGCACAGGGCTGCTATGGGTCGGAGCTGACTCAGTGGCACCTAACAACAACAGCAGCATGGGTCAGCCAGCATGTTGATTTGGCCTCCTTTCCTCCAGACCTTTGAGATCATAACTTTCTACTCTTACAGGCCAGTCAGTTGTGGTACTTTGTTATAGCAGCCCAAGAATACAGCTTCCGATTATACAAAGATTAAAATCCAACCTCTTCACAGATTTTCAAGCCCTGGTAGCGTGTGGTGTTTGTGCGTTGCTGGGCTTCTCGCCATCAGCAGTCTGAAACCACGAGCCACTCCTTGAGAGAAAAGTGAGGCTTTCTACTCCTCTAAAGAGTTATGGCCGCGGAAAGCCACGGGGCAGAAATCCGACTCTGTCCCGTCGGCTCACAGTGAGTCGCCATCAACTCCATGGCAGTGAGTTTGGAATTGGGTTATGGGATCTACTCAGCCATCTGGCTCTGTCCCTTCACGCATTTGCTCTTGCTCTATGGTCTTTCCACTTCTGACAGATCAAGCTCACGCCTACCTCGGGGCCTTTGCACCGAAGTCCCCTGCTGAGAGTACTCTACCTTCAGATGGTCTTGGGGCTGGCCCCTTGTCACCAGTTAGTTTCAGTGCAATGATTACCCTTCTCCAACCACCCTGCCCCAATTCCCTCTCCCTACTCCCACGCATTAGAGCTCTGGTGGCAGAGCGTCCATAAAGACTTAGTGTCTGAGAAACTCACAGCGGAAGTTCCACCCTGCTCTCTTGGGTGGCTGTGGGTCTGGATTAACCTAATGGCCGAGAATGTGGTGTCTTTGTTTGGTTTTACTCTCAATCATGCCTCGCAATATCTCTATTGATTCTTACAGCCTTGACGATCATCTGAACTTATCGTGTTTATTCGTTTGCTTAGTTGTCTACCACCTTGCCTGCTAGAATGAGGATGATTGTGGATGCTGGGGCATGGGTGTGTTCCTGGCTGTGCCCATGGTGAGCCACCAATGGGGATGGGGATCGAACGCACCGAAGGCACTCTTTGTAGATGGATTAGTGAACTTGCTGTATGACCCATGCCTCCGTTTCCCCATTAGTGACACAAAGGAGACAGAAAGGGGTTGTATCATAGAATTCTCCTGCTCCCAGCTGTCCCTCGCTCTCTGGACTCACACAGGGATGGATGGATGATGCTATCTGGGAGCTTACTGCAAGGCACCAGGGATGAAGGAAGAATTGGGGAAGCGGGGCAGGGAAGTGAGTAAATAACTCTACAGTGAACCCTCGTTTATCGCGGTTAATCGGTTCTAGACCCTACCGTGATAAATGAAATTCCACGAAGTAGGATTCCTTATTTGTAAATCAAATATTTTCGTAGTTAGAGCATAGAGGACATGAAAAAACACCCTTTAGTCACCATTACACTCGTATTACCCAATTTATTAAACGAAAAAGGGAAAATACAGTAAAACATTTTGGACGTTACAATTATCATTTATTATTTATTATATTATTTATGGCATCAAGCGTGTACAGTATGAGCCAATCAGTGGCAGTAATGACAGAGCATGCGCTGTTACGCAAAAACCGCGATAGAGTGAAGCCGCGGAAGTCGAAGGGCGAAGTGGCGAGGGTTCACTGTACTTCTCTTTCCCCACTTGAAAGAGGGCATGCCCCTCCCCCCTTCCTCCTAACCTCCCTCAGCAGCCACGGTCCCCCTAGCTGTCCAGTTGGAGGTGATACCAGCGGTCGCCCACCAAGAGCTCTGCCCGGGGCATAAGAGGAAGCGAAGGAATGTGCTGGCGAGGCTGGCACCCCTGTCCTCTCAGGGGTGTAAATGGCTTTCCTACTCGTACAGGTTTAAAGCCCAAGTACAGCTAATGAGAAACAGATCCGCTGGTTCTGACCACAGCTCAGAGAGCCCAGGAGGCAGAGGAAAGACCCCAGGAACCTAGATGTGAATGTGTGCCCTGAGGGCCCTCCTCCCCAGCCCCTCTCCTCTGGGGCCACAGAGCTGTGTCCGTGGCGGCAGAGGAAGGGGTCCTGAGAGGTGGGAGGAGGGGGCCAAGGGTGGTGTCCCTGGAGGTGGTCAGGAGGGGCCTGAGAGAGGGGGCTTTCTAGCCATGGGCCTTCAAACCATGCCGAGTTTCTTTGCAGGTCTGGAAGCCACATTAGGCAACACCTAATAATGAGCACAACGCCTCCCTGGTACTGGGGGCCGACGGATGCAGGGCAGGCGGGAGGCTGGTAGAGTGGAAAGGCCACTGGCCCCGAGGCCACAGGACTTGTTGTGGACACTGGGCTTCGGGCTTCTTACCTGCCCCAGTGAGCATGCCAGTGGAGCTCTATGAGAATCCCAACCCAGTTCTGGCCTCGGCTCTGCCCCTGACAGGGTATGGGATTTGGATAAGGCAGGCTTGGATGGTGGGCCTTGGATAATGAAAACGGCCTGCGTTCCAACTCTGGGACTTTCTACTTCATGGGGATCCCTCGAACATGTCCCTTGGCATCTCTGAGACGCCAAGGCTCCTGCTGTGCTGCAGCTGTTGTTCATTGCTGGGGAGTCCATCTTGGCCTGTGTGTCCCAGAGGAGAACTACCCCAACGGGTTCTAGCTGCTGTCTTAACAGAAGCCGATCGCTGGGCCTTTTCCCCATGCTGCTAACCCGGTGGCTTCAAACCTTAAGATCAGCAGTCGACCGATGGTTGGGCATTCTCACCCCAGGGGGGCCTGTCCTCATCTGGAACCCAAGCCAATAATGTCCACTTCCTCAGCATGAGAATTAGTGAGAGGAGTCACGTAAACTACCGACTGGACGGCAGGGATAGGACCTGCTCTGCCCATACCCCCTCCACCCCAGTTTCTGAAAGACAGGATGAAAGGAGAGCCGGGAGAACCCGAGAAGCCTTCACAGGCAAGAACGTAGGGCAAGCGTTCCAGGAAGGGAGAGCAGTCATGGACGCAGAACTGGACACGACATGTTTGAGGCCACAGGGAATTCCTCTGTGGATAAAGCACAGGGTGGCTATCGGAGAGAAGTGAGACTGGGGGAGGATGCCGGGAACTCAGCGTGCTTTCAAGTAAGTACTGGGGCGGGGGCAGTGTTGCGGGAGATCCCCAAGTCAGCGCTTGACCCCATCAGACCTGAAGTCTACTGTCTGCCTTTAATTTCACTGATCTTCTCTTCAGCCATATCTACAAGGCTCTGAAGCCTACTTTCGGGTCCTGGAAAATAACTTCTTTCACCTTCGAGCCCTAGACTCTCCAGTGGATGTGTGCGTGAAATTCATCTCTCTGTAGGAGCTCTCAATCATTTCTTCTGTCTTCTCGAACGCATGAATCGTTGTCAGTTTTAGTCTGAGACCGATATCACCAATAGAGAGACCTTCAGAAAAGGACATTTTGCGTGTGTGGGTTGGGTGAAAGTGTACGCAGCAAATCTGTTTCCCATCCAACCGTTCATACATATTTTGTTTGGTGCCATTAGATGTAATCTCCTGATGGAACAGCAAGCTGCCTTCCTACTTCCTCCCTGGGGTCCTCATTTCAACTGCTCCATCTTTCCTGCCCTCGGACCTCTTTCTGGAAAGGTGCTGGCCTTCGGGTCTCACCTGGCAGGTTGTTCTGCAGAGCACACTCCTCATGTTGTTGTTGATCGTGTTATACACCTGTCTCTTCCAGGTGGTCTCTGGGAATGGGCTCAGCTCCAGATTTGAAGGGTGTCTGTGTCAGAGGACTGGGGGCTCCATTAGTCTATCAAATCAGCATGTCTCTTTGTTTCCTTGTTCATTTTATGCTTTTGAATTGTGTTCCACACTTTCTCCCCGTTTGCCCAGGACCTCCTAGTGTGATCTCCATAAGAATGCTGGCAGCCAGGCACCATCTAGTTCTTCTGGTCTCAGGCTAGTGGTCACTGTGGTCTGTGTGGCTCCTTAGTCCTTTGGACCGTCTTCCGAGTTGTTGATTTCCTCCCCCGTGTTTGCTCTGTGGATCTATTGACATTGTCTACATTTTCTTTTGAATGTTCAGACATCTCTATCTCATACTATATGCGTGGCTGCCTTTGGGTCAGGTGCCCACCTCTAGTTCAATCTCTAAATACCTGCAACACCGGGAAATCGTCTAGAATCTTTCCCTTGGCAGAGCGTGGAGGACAGGGCAATGTGCCCTCGAAGGGTAGGGCCTGTGCAGCAAACTCTGTGATTGATTGATTTGGTGGGGCAGGATCTGGGGAGTTTCTGATGGAGAGGGTGGAGCAGGAAGAAGGGACTGAAAAAGGGGAAATGGAAGAAATGTGGGGGACAAGGGTGTAGACTCCCCAGCCTGGGCCCACTCTGTAATAATTGCCTACTAACCAGACAGGGAGCAACACAGCACCAATCACTTTCCACTCCACCCTGTTCCATCTGGGAAAGACATCCTGGCCGTGTAAATTAACCTTATGAGTCGAATTCCAAGAAGGCCAAGGAATTTGACAGGAAACAACACAAGCTAGTCGCCTCAGATCTCTGTCTGGACTTGACGTGATTGGATCTGAAATAACTACAGAGAGTCTCATTAGACTGGTTTGGATTCACACACACACACACACACACACACTTACATGCACAAACAGGAAGGCTTGAGACAAGGCGACGACAAGAGGGGGTCCACAGAGACCTCCACACAGAAATAGAGACCAAGGCAAGTCAGATTCCCCAGCGGAAGGCACTTGATAGACCTTGTCACCCAGCGTCCAAAGGTCTGTCTGCACAGCCAAGCACCCTTCTCCTCTGTCCTCACTCTGCAGCATGGAGGCAGCTCCGAGAGGGCTGTTTTCAAGTACAGAGTGAGCCTTCGCTGCCAAGAGCTTCTCTTGCCAGTTGCTTCCTTGGCCCCCCCGCCCTCAGCCTACCCAAATCTGGTGTCTGACATCACCTTTACCCAATACCTCCAAGAATAAAGAGCCATCTGAGAGGCTGGGCTTGCCAGGCACGTCCTATTCCTTCTGGGGTACATCTAACTGACAATGCTCAGAAAGACCGAATCTCAGCACCATGCACTGTTCCTCAAAGCTCAGGAGCCAAAGCCCACCCCAGAGCTCCTCTGCTGGCCTGTCCATCTCTATAGGAGGAGGTGTCAGAAACTGGCCAAGTGGATATGAGTCGGGCTGCTAAGCGCAAGGTCAGCAGCTTGAAACTGTCAGTGGCTCCGGCGGAGAAAAATGAGGCGTTCTACTCCGATAAAGAGTTATGGTCCTCCCTCTAGCCACAGGCCAAGCCCTGGAACAGCCTTACTATCAAACATAGATCACTGTCATCCTGATTATGCTGGATCAAGCTTGACACTGGGTCAGTTGACTTCCCTCTAGACCAATGGTTCTCAACCTGTGGGTGCAGACCCCTTTGAGGGTCCAACAACCCTTTCACAGGGGTCGCCCGATTCATAACAATAGCAAAATGACAGTGATGAAGTAGCAACAAAAATAATTTTATGGTTGGGGAGTCACCACAACATGAGGAACAGTACTAAAGGGTCACGGCATTAAGAAGGTTGAGAACCACTGCTCTAGACCCAACCTGGATTTGTTCTAAGAGCAAGGATCTCTTGCTTGTTCCATGACAAAAATATCTTCCCTGCCTTTTTAAATATTGGTGGAGGTCGTTTTATTTTTACTCATCCTTTGTATTTTTAGCTTTATATTACTATTTTATCCTTTCAAAAAAAGAGAGAGAATTTCAGCCCTGGAAACCCACAGCCCCACTTCTGCCCTGCCCTGTAGGGTCTCCACAAGTCAGAATCTACTTGATGGCAGTGAGGTTTGGGGTCAGATACTGGGCTCCAAAGGCCTAGCTGTATAGGGAGACTCAGTCTGAGATGAGTTCAACCTTGACCTTGTTAAAGCATCATGGACTGGTAGGGGGAGGGGGGAGGGGGCTTGGGATTGGGATGGGGGGGTTCAGATCTGACTGGGCTCACCTTTAGACTGCTGTTCCTTAATTTGCTGACCTTGGCAAGGTGCTTAACGTCATTTCCTTCATGCATAAGAAGGGGACAGTTACCCACATGGTAATATGCAAACGAAAGGAGTTTACATATGTAAATGACTTAGCACAGTGCCTCCATAGTAAGCAGTGCTAATAAAGTGCCTATTCCTGTTGTGTGTCCCCCAGACCACTCCCTTCAAGCACAGAGCAGTACTACATCAGAGGTGGCTTTACATCTTCACCGAAGCGCAGAAGCGCATTACCGGTCCCTTTTCCCAGCTGAACAACTAGAGGATTCAAACCCCTTTGGGTTAGCATTAAGCAAATCCCCTTTGGACCCCAGGGCTCCTTCAATAAGTGATAGCAATTCTTATCACTTGACAGGATCACCCAGCTGCTCAAGAGACTTTAAGGTAGTGGTTCTCAACCTGTGGGTCGAGACACCTTTGGGGGTCAAACGACCCTTGTACCCAGTCGCCTAAGACCATCAGAAAACACATATTTCAGGTGTTCTTAGGAACCAAGACACCATCCTCAATCAGTCTCCAGGAGGGTCTCCCCACATGCAGACACACCTGCCTGTGAGTACCCAGCCAGCGTGAAGACTGTTACCCAGGCTACACCATGCTTCAAGACAAAATTTCATTTATTTCTCATTAGAAAGAAATATTTCAGAATATATAATGATATATTGTTTTTGTGATGAATCACTATGCTTTAATGATGTTCAATTTATAACAATGAAAATACATCCTGCATATCAGACAATTCATAACAGTATAACTGCATGACAATTCATAACAGTAGCAAAATGACAGTTATGAAGTAGCAATGAAAATAATTTACAATTAGGAGTCACCCCAACATGGTCGAGACATAAGAAAGGTTGAGAACCACAGCTTTGAGGTACACGTGACAGCCCTAGCTCCTGGAAGGAGGAATTGTCGCCTCCTTCAGTGTGGACTTCAGGTTCCAGGTTGAGCTCTAAACAATTTCTCCCACAGAAGAGACTTAAGCTCTCAAGTCCTAAAGGGGTCCTGCACCGAAAAACTTGGCTACCTGGGGGACCCTGTGAATTGCAGGCATATTGACAGACACACATACATGCATACACAGAGGAATGTACCCAGTTTCAGAGAGATGGATACCCAAAAACATGCCCAAGAGGCAGACTAGGCAGGCGGTGTAATGGATAAAGTCACCCAGTACAGGCCTTTGCCCAGGAGAGCCGAGCGCGGACTCTTCCAGGTGAGAGACTCAGTGGAATTGGATGGAGGAAGGAAGAACAGACTTCTTCAGTGAGCAGTTTCATACTCGTGAAAATGTCCAGGTCTTGGTTCAAGTTGTATCCATTACCATCTTTCTCCTCTGATCATGCCCACCTGTGCTTCAAGGCTCAATATCAGCCCTCTCCTGCAGAGAACGCTTCTTGCCTCTCCAGCCCTCACCGGGCCCATTTTCAACACAGAGCTCCCAAGTTTCAATTCACTGCTTGGTTTTAGCTCCGCTGTTGTTCCTCAATCACTTCGTGCATGGCGGCCATGCTTCCCTCTTACTGGTAGAGAGCTATTGCTGTTCTTTCCTGTGGGTCTTTCCCTGCACGGTGCCCCACACTGTCCAGGCTACACTTGCACATGTGTGGTGATGACATGCTTAGAAACGGGGGGAAAAAAAGAAAAAGATAAGTTAACTCAAATTACTTCCCAAAGCATGTCTTAAGAAACACCAGCTCCTCCTTAAGTGTCAATAAGTATTATGAGAAAAGCAAGTCCCCTAGTCTAATATATTTGGGAAACACTGAGTTAAATAAACAGGTGTGTATATTATAGGGCATCTCAGAGACGATGAGATACTGTACAGGACCTCTTTAGAGCGTTGGAAAAGCCAGGTTGTAACTTGGAAGACTAAGGTGTACCTGACCCTAGTCATGGATTCTCAGTCACCTCATATGCATGTAAAAATTGGACATTGACAAATGTGCTTAACACAATGGATGGATGTATGGATTGTGATGAGTTGTACTAGCCCCCAATAAAATGATTCATTAAAAAAATAAGTTGGGCATTGAATAAGGAAGGCCAAAAAGTAGAACCAATGCATGTGAATTATGGTGCTGGCAAAGAATATTGGAAGTACCATGAGCTACCAAAAGAACAAACAAATCTATCTTGGGAGAAGTGCAGCCAGAATGCTCCTTAGATGCAAGGATAGAGACACTTTGTCTCAATCTCACATACTTTGGATATGTTGTCAGGAGAGAGTAGTCCCTGGAGAAGGACATTATGCTTGGTAAAGCAGAGGGGCAGTGACCAAGGGGAAGGCCCTCAACAGCTTGGATGGACAAAGTGGCAACCCCATGGGCTCAAGCAGAGGCACAACTGTGAGGGGGGTTCAGGATGGATCAGTGTTGCGTTCTGTTGTGTATAGGGTGGCTGTTAGTCTGAACCAACTCGATGGCACCTAACGACAACAACGACAACACGAGATGCTACCAATTAATTGAGGAGTGTGATTCGGCCAGCCCTTACTGGCTCAAGAAAGCAGATTCTGACATCTCCCAGGTCCAAATTCAATGACATAATACATAACATAGCCCCTTGGCTGTTGATGGGAGTATTCACCCTACAGAAATCAGCCAACATTACAAATCTAGGATGTTTGCCCACCGAGCTTGTTTACCCCACTTCTAAAAATGACTCTGTAGGCTTCCCTAATCTCTTTACTCAGAAAGATTCCTTTATCCCCTTACGGGCAGCATCTTGGGAAAATTAGCATTGTGACGCAGAACACACTTTGGGGATAGTTGTCTTATGCAAAGATGTTGTTGAGTACCATTAAGGTGATTCCAACTCATCGTGAACCTACAGGACAGAGAAGAACTCCCCATCAGATTTCCTAGGCTGCAATGTAGCAGGTCACCAGATCTTCTCTGCAGGTGGAGTGGAACTACTGGCTCTTTTATGATCAGCCAAGTTTTAACCATTTCACCATCCCCCAAAATGAAACCCATAGTCATTAAGTCAATTCTGACTCAGTGACCGTATAGGACAGGTAGAACTACCTTCTAGGATTTCCAAGGGATCCATCTTTATGACATCTTTCCCCCATGGAGCAGCTGGTAGGACAGGCTTGAACTACTGGCCAAGCAGGATGGGAGGAGCTTCCATCAATTGAGCAGCTACTGTGTGCCAGGCATGATGCTCAGTGCTTTATGCCCAGGATTTAACTTAATTCTGACAACACTGGAGGGATAAGTGCTGTGCTCATCTTATGCAGGAGGAACCGAAAGATCAAAGACTTTTCCATCTTCGCAGAGCCAGGAAGTGGCAACACAAAAGCCATCAGGATCAAGTCTGTGATGTCCAATGGAGTAGTATTTGCAAGAATATTTCGGTAGTAGTTTTAGAAGAATTTGTTCAACCAGCCGTGGGAAGGATGTAAGTTACACTGACAAAGCTGGTCCATGATCTTCAGCCTTCTTCCTACGTGTTGCCTGTCGAGGACTGGCACTCCAGAACATCCCAGTCTCAGAAGCCCTTGGGCACTTTTAAGAAATTTCCCAGGGTGTTGTGGAGCTCCACCTGTTCCCCAGTGCAGCTGGGATTGAGAACCCCTGATGTGGAAATGCAAGGACCTTCAGTGACCATCCAGACCAACTCTCTCATTCAAGAGATGGGGAAACTGAAGCCCTCAGAAAGGGCATGGCCTGTCCAGAGTCGGAGAGCAACCAGTTTCAGAACATCCACCTAAAGCCTGGGTGTCTTGACTTACAGGATGCCCTTTCCACTTGACATGATGGATTTTCAGAGCTAAGTGTCTAAAAAGAGATGATTTCGGCTGAAATCCAAACTCATTTTGGAGAACTGACGGTTGGCTATCTGCCCCCCTCCTCAGCTTGCCCCATGGCAAAACTAAGTTTATCCGCTAAGGGCACTCAGGAAAAGACGCACTTCCTGGCAAGGAGAACATTATCTGAGCTGCATGCAGAATTGGGCCACTTAGTCCTTTAATCCAGTCGGTTGCTGGTTGTCCTCAAGTCAGCTCCGGTGGGTGGTGACCTCAAGGGCAACATCATGAAACGCTGCCCCTCCTGCACCGTCCTCCTGCCCCGGGGTGTATGTGCGTCCCCTGTGGTAGCCATGGTGGCCCTCACTCCGTCTCATTGAGGCTTCCCCTCCTTTCCTCCTCAGTCTAGACAGTCATTTCATCACACAGCCAGAATGCCCCCTCTGAGAGGAGGCTTACCCCACCTAGACAAGGAGGTGAATCAAAATGTCCCTAACGACAGAGGCCAGGTGGTCTTCAAGTAAGAAGCTAGGGCCCCTAGAGGGCTGGGAAACAGTGCCTCTTTTTTTTTTAATCATTTAATTGGGGGCTTGTATAGCTCTTATCACAATCCATACATATATCCATTGTGTTAAGCACATTTGTACATATGTTGCCATCATCATTTTCAAGACATTTTCTTTCTACTTGAAGCCTTAGTATCAGCTCCTCACTTTTTCCCCTCTCTCGCCCTCCCTCCCTCCCTTTGAACCCTTGATAATTTATAATTTTTTTTTCATGTCTTACACTGACGACTGTCTCCCTTCATCCACTTTTCTGTTGTTTGTGAGGGGGGGGATTAATATGTCGATCATTATGATCAGTTCTCCCTTTCTCCCCCCACCTTCCCCTGCCCTCCTGGTATCACTACTCTCATTATTGGTCCTGAGGGGTTCATCTGTCCTGGATTCCCTGTGTTTCCAGCTCTTATCTGCACCCGTGTACATGCACTGGTCTATCTGGATTTGTAAGGTAGAATTGGGTCATGATCGTGGGGTGGGGAGGGAGCATTAAAGAACTAGAGCAGTGGTTCTCAACCTTCCTAATGCCGTGGCCCTTTCATACAGTTCCTCATGTGGTGGTGACCCCCCAACCATGAAATTATTTTTGTTGCTACTTCATCACTGTCATTTTACTGCTGTTATGAATCGGCATGTAAATATCTGATGTGCAGGATGTATTTTCATTGTTACTAATTGAACATCATTAAAGCATAGTGATTAATCACAAAACAATATGTCATTATATATTGTGAAATATTTATTTCTTATGACAAATAAATGGAATTTTGTCTTGAAGCATGGTGTAGCATGGGTAACAGGTACTCATAGGTGGGTATATCTGCATGTGGGCAGACCCTCCTGGAAACAGATAGAGGAGCAGCATCTCAGTTCCTAAGACCATCAGAAATATGTGTTTTCCGATGGTCTTAGGTGACCCTTGTGAAAGGGCCGTTGGACCCCACCAAGAGGCCTTGACCCACAGGTTGAGAACCACTGAACTAGAGGAAAGTTGTATGTTTTGTCAGCGCTATACTGAACCCTGACTGGCTCATCTCTTCCTTGTGACCATTCTGTGAGGGGATGTCCAATTGTCTACAGATGGGCTTTGGGTTTCCACTCTGCCTTCCCCCTCATTTGCATTGATATGATTGTTTGTTCTGTGTCTTCTGATGCCTGATATCTGATCCCATTGACACCTCATGATCACACAGGCTGGTGTGTTTCTTCCATGTGGGCTTTGTTGCCTCAGCTAGATGGTCACTTGTTTATCCTGAAGCCTTTAAGACCTCAGATGCTGTATCTTTTGATAGCCGGGCACCATCAGTTTCTTTACCAGATTTGCTTATGCACCCATTTTGTCTTCAGCAATCATGTCAGGAAGGTGAGCATCACAGAATGCCAGGTTACTGGAACAAAGTGTTCTTGTGTTGAGGGAATACTTAGGCCCAATGTTCATCTGCTACCTTAATATTTAACGTATAAACATATGTACACAGATCTTTGTCCTATGGTTGTATATAAAGTACATATGTATTTACATATGTATGTGCCAAAACAGTGCCTCTATGTAGAGCATTGAAGCCCTACCTTGTGTGGAAAAATTATAAATTTAGATGAAGCTAAGCACATAAAATGTTTTCTGTAAAACATGCAGCATTCAGCCTTGAGCGTCTAACTTCTGGCATACTCTTTAAGAGGATTTAAATGCAGAAGTTGACTAGTGACTCAAGTTCATTTGATATGCAGAATGATTAACCTTAGGTTTGAGACTTTAGGCTTAAAATAATTCATTTATGCACTCATTCAACAAACAGCTCGAGCATCTATTTTGAGTTTGGCAGATATAGTGATGGACAAAAAGAGGAATGTGTGTGTGTTTGGTGGGTGTGTTAGTCTGAGTAGACCAGAGAAACAAATCCACAGAAACTCATATGTATATAAGAGAGAGTTTTATATAAACAGTAAGTGTACATTAAGAAAGCATCCTAACCCAGTGCTCTCCAAGCCCATAAGTTCAACATTCGCTCATATGACTGACACCAATCTACAAAACCAATCTCCTCTATCTCGCAAAACAAAACACACACAAGGATGCTGACTGCAGGAGGAAATCCGAGTCAGTGAATGTGTAAGCATCTCAGCGCTGACAGGGGTCTCCACGTGGCTGCTCCAGCACCCAGGGCTGCATCAGGGTAGGTCCATGTTGCTTCTCCTCAGGGATGTCTCACAGGAAGTGAGCCTTGTCAGCCTAGTCAGAGAACAAGCTAAGGCAGCCGCATACTGGTCCGACCATCAGAAAGCAAGAGACCTGAGAACTAGAAAGGTGAGGCTCACCGAGCAATTTATCTCTCAGCCCTTCAGTTAATTCCACATGTGTTTATCCACCAGGTTGGCACAATAAACCTTAAGTATCTCAGTGGGCAAGGGGAATCACAGCATATAAAAGCAAATGCTAGTCCAAGGGCAGAGGGAACCCACTGGGGAGTTTGAAGCTAACAGAAGAAGGAGGAAATGTACGTTGTGGACACAGGCTGGGAGGGACAGTCAAAGTATTTTAGCTCAACCCATGGCAAGATGCTGTCACATGCAGGTTACACAAAGGCACGCTGGCTGTGCATTAAAAAGGCTCAACGAGGAGAAGCGCATTTCTGGCAGACAAGTTGTGCATGCAAAGGCCCAGACATAGGGCAGCGCTTGACACAAGAAAATCAAAGAAGGCCATGAGGATGAAGTAGAGTGAGAAACCACAAGAGGGAAGATGAGTTGGGTTGTGATTGTGGCTGCTGTTGTTCAGAGCCATCCAGTCAGTTCCGACCCAAGAGACCCTACACCCAACAGAAGGAAACGCTGCCTAGTCCCCCACCCTCCTCCCAATCGTCCCTGTGCCTGAGCCCATTGTTGCAGCCACTGTGTCCATCCGTCCCCTTGAGGACGTCCTTCCTGTCCTTCTACTTTACCAAACACGATGCCCTTCTCTGGGGTGAAGTTGGGTGGAACAGGCAAAACCAATTCCTACAGTGGGCCGTATTGGACAAAAGAATCTGGGTGCCAATACTATTCCAAGCGCAGTGGGAACCTTCAAGCTGACAAGCCATGCCAAGTTTCCTGAGAAATACACCAGACCCCAACACCAGAGGGTCGTAAACAGGGAAGCTCACTGGATATCGTGAGCTAGGGCAAGAGGAGTCAAAGTGCCTACATTCACTTGGTCCATTAGCCCCTACTCCCCTGTGAGACATTATCCTAGACACTGGGCTAGAGTGAGCTGGGCATACTGGACAAGTCCTCCAGCGCTCACTTGTTTCTAATGGGAGTTGCTCACAGAGACGGAGTGAAACAGATCAAAGCATGCGCTGCTCCTGCCTCCGCTCCATCATCATTGGCATGTGGGAGTCCATTGTCTTGGCTTTTTTGTGAACCATCTCCTTGAGGGTTCGCTTTGTCCTCACCCATCCTCTATTTGACCAACTATGGTGTCCTATCCTGGAGAGAAGCCCTTCCTGGTGATGCATGTAAAATAATCAAGCTGAAACCTCCCCATCCTTACTTCTGAGGAGCGCTCTGGTTGTCTTTCTTCCGAGACGGATTTGTTTGTTCTTCTAGAAGTCTACATTACCCTCAGAATTCGTCACCAACACCACGAACTTCAAGCTGTCAGTTGTGCTTGTCTTCATTCTGTTACGTAGGCTAGTAGGGACAATGTTGTTGCTAGATGCCACCGAGTTGCCTTGGACGCATAGCTACTCTAAGTACAGCAGAAAGAAACACTACCCTGTCCTGTGTTCTCTTCACACTTCTTCTTAGTTTGCGTCCGTCGAGGCAGCTACTGTGTCCATCTATCTTGTCGAAGGTCTTCCTCGTTTTCACCGCCCCTGCTACTTTGCCAAACATGATGCTCTTCTCCCGGGACTGCTCTCTCTTGACAACATGTCCAAAGCACATGAGATGACGTCTCGCTATCTTGTCCCTAAGGAGCTTTCTGGCTGTACTTCTCCCAAGACAGCTCGGTTTGTTCTTTTGGCAGTCTGTCCATGGTACGTTCAATATTCTTCACCATCATCATAATTCAAATGCATCAGTTCGTTTGGGAGTTTCTTTCTTTCTTTTTATTTTAATCGATTATTTGCTTATATTATTATAATACTTGTTTATATTATTATTATATTATTTCTTTCCCTTGGGTTTTCTTAATATAGTGTTCAACTTTCACATGCATATGAGATGGCTGGAAGTACCATGGCTTGTGAAGATAGACAATAAAAAATTAATAAGATCATTTAAATCGTGGTCAGTTGTCTACAAAAAAAATAATAGAAAAGTGTGGTGGTAAAGAGTGCTTGGGGATGCAGGAGGAGGCAGATGTTCCTTTAGAGGATACTCCCAAGAAAAGTTTCCTTGAGGCAATGGTTTTGAGCTGAAACCCAGTGGTGAGAAGCCTCTGGCTCAGAATAAGGCCGGGCAAAAGCGTGGGGAAAAGGGAATAACAAGGGCAAAGGCAGCCTTGACTGAAGGCTGATGGTGAAGTCTCACCTGCTCAGTCACAGAAGTAGGTGTAACCAGACTGAGGGTCTCATACTGGACTTAAAAACCCAGGAGGACCATCAAATAGGGTAGGAGCAAGGCGACAGGACCAGATCAGAAGGGCAGCTGCCAAGCTGTGGTCAGGAAGAGCAGACATCAGCTCCCCAAACAGTCTGGTCCTGCCACCCACTCTTCACTAGCCTACTGACCAACTCCCTGAGGCAAGAGATAGGCAAATGTTCATAAAATTCCACGGGAAGACCATTCCAGCCAACCAGATTAGTTGGCAAAGATGAAACAGAGTATTGAATAGACTTCTTTGCTTGCCAGGTACTGAGACCCATTCAAGGAATAACAAGTTCAGGGGCATGGGTATTGGTAGAGTTCTATGTAGGAATTCTACCAGTGTGATTCCTGGTCAGTGTGCCTCATGCACAGCTACCACCTCGCTGTCAGTGGTCGCTTGCATGTAGTTAAAGCGTGAACCAGGTTTCAACGGCGCTTCCAAACCCTGATGGACCAGGAAAGAAGTGCAGGTGATGTACTTCAGAAAATCAGGCCATGGAAACCTTCTGGACCCCAAAGCTCCATTGCCAGCCACTCGGGGGGCGTGGTTCCAGTTGTCAAGGCCCATCTCGATGCAGCGAACAACAGCATACCAAGACAGTGAGGAGGAAGAGATAGAGACACTGACGCCGGGGATTCAGTCACACAGGAATCCAGACGAGAATAGGAAAGGCCTCATAAAGGACAGGAAGGTTGGGGAATCCTGCTGCTCCGTTGACGTCACTCAGTTACTCCGTGTGCCTGCTCTTTGCCCCGCCCGCCACAGTAAGCTCATCTTCTTCCTTCGCGTTTTCCTCCGTTACTTTGGTGCTTGCCCACTGAATGTCATTAACTACCCTCTAGTAAAGTTAATGAACCTTGTGGACTAGTTCCCACCCCTGGCCTGCCCATTCCTTCCTGATCCCCAAAGCTAATTCTCAAGAGAAGAAATTCCGATTGGCTCAGATCCGTTCATTGGCCCTTCTTGGACCAGGTGTCCATTCTTGGTCCAATCAGCCACAGCAAAACTCAGCATGGGAGTGTGGGGGGCTCTTGGGTTGACACCCTGGCCTGTAATCCAGGGTACTAAGATTGGCGTGCAGCGCCGTTCACGGAAGCACCATTTGTAAAAGTAAAGGAGTGACTGTAATCTAAGTAATTACCCATGGAGGATGAATGAGCGGAGCCAGGATATATTCTAGGGAGCACTCTGCAGCCACTGAGAATAATGGCATGGTTGATACAGAACGTTTCCACGAGACAGTCTTCGCAACAAGAAAAAGCGACCAAGTCGTCTGTATAGTGTGATCATACACAAGAGAGCTTCAAAAAGTTCATGGGAAAATGGCCTGAAAGAATAATGCATCGTTTCCTTGAATTTCTGAATCTCCTCGTGAGTGTGTGTGAGTGTATGTGTGTGTGTGTGTGCGCGCGTGTGCGTGTGTGTGTGTGTGTGCGAGCGCGTGCACATTGAGAAACATTATGGAAGTATCCTAGTGGTAGGATTGCAGATGATATTCTGCTATATCTTTTTTTTTTCTGAATGCTTTTAATGCGTAGTCATTGTTTTTATATTTGGATTTTCCCAGTTTAAAAAAATATATATTAAAAATAGGCTGGTCTGACGAACCTGATGAGATTATGTTTTAATCAGCAACATATTTTTGTCTTCCTATTTTGTTCCAGTTCATTCATTTTAGAACCCACGGAGGCTTGAGCCCAGTCCCAGTTGGTCCACTTGGGTTCTGTTTCGTTTAAAAACAAAAACAACTTTGATTCCATTTGGATTACGTTTCCAGGAAATTAATCCTGTGGTTTGGTTTGGGTTCATCCAGCTGAACAGTCGGTTCCTATTCCTGGTTCAAGTCACTCCTCAGAATTCCCACAAGAACCCCGAGATCATTGGAATAAAGGCAGAGAAGGATTTGGAGGCTGGATTATCAGTATTCAGAACATTCTTTCTGGACCTGGAAGGGCCTGTGAGAAGCCATTTTCCCTCAGGACATGGGGTGAAGCCACAGCTGGGACATTTCCCAGGGGACCTATTGACCCCAACCACGGTGTGGGGGGAGCCACGCTGCCCAGGGAGCTCGGCTTTGTTGTGACTCCTACGTGACAGGAGCTCGTCCACGCCCCATCATGACCCAGCAAAGACCTGGGGCTTCCCTCTTCCACGCCACCCAAAGCCACTGTGTATTCTGTGGTGAAATTCCTCCAGTGTGAAGCAATTGCTCGGCCCAAGCCACCCACATTAGGAAATGGTTTGCTTCGGGACCTGTGAGTGGACGGTCTTCTGCCTGGGTCTCCAAGGGCAACAGAGAGTGCATCTTGCTCCTTTTCAGGGTGGA
>NW_022103898.1:18317440-18318814 GCF_000313985.2 Echinops telfairi
TCCATTTTTCAGATGTGACTACTGAGCTCTCGTGCCTATCTAGGGATATCCTCAGCAGAGCATCTGATCGCTCTGAATCGGAGCAACTGGACAGTGTGGCTGAGAAGTTGCAAGTGTGGAATGTCAGTCTGTGTTACACACTGCTTTCACTTACAAAGCAAATGCACCTAAAGCGAAGCTCAAAGTCACTGCCGTCAAGGTGGTGTTGACTCATAGCAACCCTATCGCATAAGGAAAATCCTAGAAGGGAATGTTAACCTTTGGAAAAGAAACACAACACACTGCCACACCCCATGCACTTCCTCATTCCCAGAAAGCGCCCCTCCCACCACCCCCTTCACTAACGACCACATCAGCACTGGAAATCCCTGCCCATTCCGCTTCTGGGACCTTACACACGCAGACAAAGTATGAAAGCTATGCCCACGCGACATTCAGGACCCAGATCTTCCAGAACGCTGGTTCCTCTGAGTCACCGGCTCATAATGTTTCCCTCTTTCAAGTTCTCCAAGAGTGCTGCCTGCTCATTCCTGAGTCACGGTTTTGCTGTTACCATTGGGCAGAGTAGAACTGCCTGTGTGAGTGTCCAAGACCGTGAATCTTTAAGGGAGTAAGAAGCCTCATCTTTCTTCCTTGGAGCAGCTGGTGGTTTTAAACGGCTGACTGTTAGCCCAAGCAGAGGAGATTCGTCTCGGGAAGGTAAAGTTACTACTTTGATTTAAAGTTACTTACCTTGATTTATAGCCAACCAACCAATCAACCAGCCAACCAACCAACCAACCAACCAACCCTGGTCAAGTTAAGGCGAATGTCCTGCACAACTCATCTGATACCATGTCCCCAAACAAAGCAAAGTCTTGACTGTATGGACGACTGAGCAGGGGGTGATGATTCTGAGCAAGGGGCGGTCGGAAAATGCCTGAGGCCCACACGTTGCAGCCCACACAAATCACCAGTGATTGCAAGTTGAGGTCTAGGGGGAGGAGATGACTAAAGTTCACGCCTGGGTATTGCCTGACTTACGCTGACAGGAGTCTCTGATCTGCTGGGTGACCAGGACCCACAACCCCTGGGAAGGCTGAGACATATGTCCACCTCCACTCATGGGCTAGCTAAGTTTGCACCATTTGAGAGAGTCTGAGCATGGAAACTTTCATCCATTCAGGTATTCATCCATTGGCCTTATTATTATTATAATAAAAGCAACACACATACAGACAAACAAAAATTTCCATTGAGTCAATCCCTAGTGGGTTTCAGCGAAGCTCTCATGCTAAAGCTGACTAGAAAGGACGACCGCGTGAGCTACTTCTGAAAATCAGCCACTGAAGGCCCTGTGATCGCCATGACCTGACCGGAAGCTGAGCGCGGGGA
>NW_022103898.1:18320142-18324300 GCF_000313985.2 Echinops telfairi
TGTTACTGCATGTGTTGCGTTAGCACTTCCCATACATATGCGGTAATGCTGCGTATGCACTAACGCAACGCATGCAGTAACTCAGTGCATACACAACACAGTGTGCATAGTATGAGCCCTAACACAGACTGCTCTATGCAAACAGTCATGTCATCACATTCTGAAATATCATCAGCCTGCGTTAGGCCTCAAAAGACACAAGTTGCGTTATGTACCTGCAGTAGCACAGCGTGTATAGTTATTGTTGATACCATATTGCTTTTGTTGACCCTCTTTTCCACTTACAGAGCTAGTTTGCTGTTTTTCTTTGAAATAAATATTCAAAAAAATTAACCTACTGATGCCTCAATTAATGTAATTTTATTGGCATCTATTTTTATTTTTAAATTTACCAGCAGCTGCTGCATTTCCCACCGTAGGCTTATACTCGAGTCAATAAGGCTCCCCAGTTTTTTTGTGGTAAAGTTAGGTGCCTCAGCTTATATTCGGGTCAGTTTACATTCGAGTATATATAGTATATATATAAAATCATTGGAATGGTTTTTGTTATGTCTTCTACTTGGGGTAGCATGTCCTCTCATTTTAGAAAATTTTTCATCAGACATTTTTTCGGGGTATTTATAAACCTTTTGTATTGTATGATACAGATATGCAATATCATTAGGGGATTACTTTTTTAAAACTTTAAATGAGTGAAGATTTACAAATTAGATCAGTCTTCTATTCAACAGCTCATACCCCTTTTGTGTCATGTCGCTGATGGCAGTCTCCGCACTGCAACATCGCTCTTCCCACTTCCTGTGTGTTTTCTGTTCCCATTCTTCTTTTCTTTGCCCACCCTTCCTGCCTCTGAGCTTTATCCCTGGGAAACCTTGTCGTTGGGATCTCTGATGCTTAATTGCTCTGCAGAATGTTGGTGTCTTTGAGCTGATAAGCCAATTCTTTGGCTGAAAGCTGGGCAGTGGGATGAGTTCTGTTCCAGGAGGAAGGGTGACTAAGGGTGACATAGTCTTAGGGGTTCCATCAGCCTCTATCCAACTAGTAAACCTAGTCTTTTTCACAATATGAGTTTTGCTCCACATTTTCCTCTCTATTATCCAGGATTTTTTAATGTTATCCCTTTCAGAACAATTAGTAGTGATAGCTGAGCATCATCTAGTTCCCCTGGTTTCAATGGAGTACTTGTTCCCATGCGTCATTTACTCTTCTTTTCTCTGGAGAAAGAACAAGAATTATACCTTAGTTACTCATGAACTTTTAGGGCCCCGGCCACTACTCACCAAAGTAGCATAAAGAACATTGTCCTTTGGGGGTGATCTTATGCCAGTTGACCTTTGTGTCTCCCTAGACCATGATCCTCCGTCCCCAAGCCCATTGACTCATTCCCTCAAGGTGTTTGGTTCTAAGAAGTTTTCATAACATTGCCCTGAATGCTCAGAGTTTGGTTTTACGGGTTGTCCTGTGTAGGTAGTATTTCATTTTTATCTAAGCTCCTTTCAGGATTCGTTTTGGAAAATTTGATTATAATATGGCTTGGTGATTTTCTTTGGGGATTTATTTTGCTTTGGTTTCATTAACATTCTTGAATACGTTTTTTGTGGGGGGTTTTTTTGTTTTTTGTTTTTGGTCCTTCGTGATATTCAGTAAGTTTTCTTCTAACCAATCAATCATTTTCTCAGAGGAGATTTTTTTTTTTTTTGGTCCCTTCCTCTTCTGGAATTCTGGTCACATGGAAGTTATTCCTCTTGATCATATCCCACATCATTCTGAGGCTTTGTTTTTGTTTTCTTCGTTTTCCCGATGGCTCCTCTAACAGGTTAATATTGTGATTTGTCTTCAATCTCACTTGTTCTATCTTCCACTGATTCAATTTAATTTCTTTGTTTTTTAATCTATTTCTGAGCTTAGCTTCTGGATTTCCATTTGCTATCCTTGTACGGTTTTGAATTTTTTACTAATGTATTTTGTCAGTTCATCCAGGTAATGTTTTCCTGAATCCTTCTAGAGTTTTGTCAGTGTTTTCCTTGCTCTATCTCTCAATCCACTGAAGGTACTGAAATATCATTCTTTTGCATTCCTTAATGGGTAGTTGCAATGCCATTTCTTCCTCAGGAAAATTTTCTGGTCCTGTATTTCATTCGCTTGTTTGAGCCATTTTAACTTGCTTTTTTGTGTGAACTGAGGTTGTCTATTATCACCAAGACATTCTGGTGTTTCTTGTACCTATAGTTAGTTAGGGGTTGTATGTTGGTGTGCTTTGCCCAGGTGTTTGTGTGTGTGTTTGCTTTTGGGGGGAGGGGCAGTAAGAGGAGATTGCTTTATTTTGTTTCCATATATATGAATAGGGTGAGGATGCTACTCTGCTTGTTAACTTTGCCGCATTATAGGAACTCGCAACTTGTCTCCTTGTGGGTGTGATAGAGGATGGGAGTGTACACATGATTCTATATTCGCTGTTTGTGAGTTCTGCTCATGTTGCTGCTATCCATCAAGTGGTGAAGGAGCAGGTGTGTCCTGGGGGGAGCTGCATGAGGTGTGGATGTGACTGGGCAGTATGGGTACCATTGCTGTCTCCCAACAGAGAGGCTGGTGGAGGGGTGGAAAACAAGAGGAAAGGAGCAAAGCAAAGAAAGAAGCAATCAAGGGGGGAAAAAACAGCAAATAAAGAAAATAAATTTTATTTTTTTAAAGAATAAGAAAAAGCAGAGGGGGCGGGGAAGCTAGGAAGGGAGGAAAGAAACTAGAGAAAGGAAAGGGGGAGAATGTAATAAAGAAAGAAAAAGAAACACAGAAAAGAAAAGCCAAGGGAAAGAAAAGAAAAAGTAAAAAAGGGAAAACATTGGTGGTAGGGCACCTAGATGGTGATCCTCTCAGCCAAAGAGGTGTGTGGGTATGTGGGTGGGTGGGGCAGGAAACTGATACAGAGTGGTATTTTCTGCCAGCCAAGAAGACCATGGGGAATGAATGATGTCCAGTCTGGGACAATGTTCTTGTTAGCCTAGGAAGTGGCTGGGGGCAGTGTGATTGATCTCGGGAGTTCCTGCTGGGTCATGGGAGGCTGAGGACAAGGCTACATCTATGAGGGTGCATGCTGCTTGCAAAAGCGCATAATGGCCACTTTGGGTCAGACCAGGTGACCAGTGACCATTGTGTTGGTGTCCTGGTTCACGCTGTTCATACGGTTTCTTCCTCTTGTCTGCATAGATCCACCTTTACCCTTTCCTCTGAAGCTCAGTGTCCCAAAATAATCAACCATATCTGTTTCATGTCTTTCTTGTAGAGGATTTGAGTAACTTGTCTGCCCAGTCTGCCCAGTTTGCCATTGTGCCAGAATTATTCATGAATTTAAAATATACTTTAAAATGCCCCCTCTCTCCCTTTTTCTGGAGCTCACATGTGTTAGATTGCTTGATGTTGCCCATGGCTCACTGATGCCTTCTCCTCCTCTTCCTTCTTCTTTTAGTTACCATATAGACTCATGTAGAAGCCATGTTTTTTTAGCACATTTTTAATGCAGTTTTTGTGGTAAAATTAGGTGCCTCAGCTGATATTCTGGTCGGCTTATACTCAAGTATATATGGTATTTTCCACTCTCTGCTTTATTTTGAATAGATTCTAGTTCTGTGTCTTCAAATTCATTAATTTTTTCTTCTATGCCATCCACTCTGCTGTTAATCTAGCTCATTTAGATAAAAAACAAATTTTACATATTTGTTTTTATCTCTAGAACCTCTGTCCATCTTGTTAACATTTTCATATGTTTTTCTCATCACTTCCTTCTTGAGCTAACTCTTTAAATTCTTTTTTCCCACTGTCTCTGTTTTTCAACTCTTTATATTCTTAAGCATATTTATTTATTAACTTGTTTATGGTTGTCTTAGTCTGGGTAGATTAGAGAAACAAATCCAGGGAGACTCATATGTGTATAAGAAGGAGCTTTATATCAAAGAGTAATTGTATATGAAGAAAACATCCAAT
This sequence comes from Echinops telfairi, assembly GCF_000313985.2. NCBI lineage: Eukaryota > Metazoa > Chordata > Mammalia > Afrosoricida > Tenrecidae > Echinops > Echinops telfairi. Next base: position 18,324,121 of record NW_022103898.1, read on the forward strand.
CCCAGTCCAGATCAAGTCCATAAGTCTGATATTAGCCCATATGTCCCATGCCAGTCTATAAATTCCTCTTCAGACTCACACAACACATGCAATAACGCTGACTGCAGGAAGATCACAGGCCAGTGAGTGGAAAGTCTTGTGGATCCAGTGGCGGTGGAAGCATCTCAGCACTGGCATAGG
>NW_022103898.1:18324691-18326925 GCF_000313985.2 Echinops telfairi
GATTATAGTGTATCTATTTAAAGAGTGTTGAATTTTGTTCCTGTGAATAGCTAAGTAGCTTGTGGTTCCAGTTTGGCATATCCAGAAAAGTCCTTCTTGTGGAACTAATTTCGTTCCCATACATAACCCTCTTGAGGACTCTACTCAGTGCCTCTGAATTGCAACATGTCTTCACTTGGCTGGTGGAAAAACAAATTGTCCTCCTTTTTAGATGAACTCTTGTCATTGTCCAGCCTACTGCTTTTCTGTGTATCTTCCCGCAGGGTCAGGGAGCTTCTTCTTAGGTAGGCATCCACAAATGTGTGTTTAGTCAAAAAACTCAAGGGACCTCTCTGAAGATCTTGGAAGCTCACACTCTTTCTTTCTGTAATTTCCTCTTCTCCAGTGTGATGTCCACAAAATCGAACTGTCTCAGTCTCCCTAAACTTCAGTCTCAGTCTCCTAAACGCAATTCAGCCACCAGGTTCTGGTGCACCTCCTGCTGGCTGTGCTTGCTGGCTTCAAGCAATATCCTGGCGGGTGATCTTAGGGGTTACCGTGCTTGTTTCCTACATGAAAGTCAGTGTTTTCCCAAGTTTTCTTCTCGTTTAGTGGTAACATGGCAATTCCTGTTGCAGTTAATCCTTCCGAAGAGGAACAAAAGTTCTCAATGGCAACGACTCTCATTTTTCTGAGTTATTTTTCTCTGAGTTTCCCCTAGGAGTGTAACAGGTTGCCTGTGTATGTTATTGTTCAAGTTTGCTCTTCTGGTTGTAGACAGACTTCTCAAATTAGCATGCTCGTCATCTTAGAGAGCATGACCCTCCCTTGTTCATGATAGGGCTTGTGTTATGTCCACTCAGAAGTCCTTTCCTCAAGCTGGATTGGGGACCAGCCATGAGGGCGGCCACACCCCTTCCAGGTGGCTATCATCCAAGACTGAGGCTGCTTGGAGAAATTTCCAGGTCTCCCAAGGGATACTTAGGTCCTTGGAATTACACAGATTTCACATAAGCCTAAGGCTCTCATGGTCTCCCTGGTCAAACTAAGCAAATCTCTAAAAGTTACCCAAAGGACAAGGCAGCCAAAACCTGTTTTAGAAGCATGAGCATTAAACAACCTTGGAACACATGGAGGACATGTTTAGAATTTCCGAGGAAATCCCTCGTGAGATGGCTACAACCAAGAGCTCAAACATAACCACACCGGTGAGAATGTTTCATTCTATTGTGTACCAGGTTGCTAGGAGTTGGAATCAATGTGGTGGCATTTAACAATGACAACATATAAAATGTCTGGTAGAAAATTCCAGTGGTTAGAAAAAGCTCTGTCCAGGTATGTGGTGAGGGCCAGGGGAGGGCGTGGAAGGCGGGTAGGGAGTTCAGCTCATCTGAGTTCTGCCCCTGAGATTCATTGTACAGCATTGATAACATCAGCTCTCCTCCCTGATTCACAGGGGCTCCCTAAAACTGAAGAGATTGGAATCCCTAATCTTGAAGTATCCTTCCATTCCTGCCATTCAGTGGAACTGCCTGTGCTGAGTGGTATGATTCACAGGGCTACAGCCTCAGGGTGTTTAAAATCCTATCACTGATTTCAGAGACGGACTCTCTGATGTCCCCTTAGGCAGACATCCTATTGTCTGCACATGTACTTGTATAGAAATCTGTGCAGTGACATCAAGAGAAGGCTAGTGGATGAAGGACAAAAATTCCATCTTGGACTTCACAACTCAAATAATTCTTCCAACCTTCTAAATTTGCTCTGAAAGGAACCTTGTAGATGAGAGATAGATAGATAGCCTTTACCTACCTATCTATACTACCGTGTTTCCCCGAAAGTAAGACATCCCTCAAAAATAAGACCTACTTACAGTTTTGCCTCTTGCTGAAATATAAGGCATCCCCCGAAAATAAAACCTCCCCAAACATAAGGCCTCCCCAATAAGAAGGCCCCCCGAAGCTACCGTAACTCTGCACTCTGGACTGTAGTGGCGGGCGCCGCAGCGCAGCTTCCTGTTGGCCGCAGCGCAGCTGGAGCAGACAGGAAGGGCGAGTAAATGTACCACAGATTATGAGTGAATGTACCATAGATTATGAGCAAATGTACCATAGATTATGAGCAAATGTACCATAGATTATGAGCAAATGTACCACAGATTATGAGTAAATGTACCATAGATTATGAGTAAATGTACCATAGATTATGAGCAAATGTACCATAGATTATGAGCAAATGTACCATAGATTATGAGC
>NW_022103898.1:18327197-18339408 GCF_000313985.2 Echinops telfairi
ATAAGATGTCCCCTGAAAATAAGACCTAGCGCATCTTTGGGAGCAAAAATTAATATAAGACACTGTCTTATTTTCGGGGAAACAGGGTATCTATTGATCAGTGATCTATTGATAGATAAATAGTCTCATTTTTTAAAGATGAAGAAATGGAAATTCTAGGAAGGGGGGTGACTTGCCTCAGGACACACTGTGAGTCTGTGGTTGAACCTAAACTAGAACCCAGGTCCACACATTCCACAAAGGTTCCATCAAAGCGCCCGTTTCTCCACTAACCCCTCTCTTTTGGCACCACCTTCTGTCTCGGTAAACTCTGCTGCCTCTACAGTGGAACATTCCTGCACAGAGGGATTAAAGAGCAGGAGTGGAATGCTACAACGCCCTGCCCATTGGCAATTGCCTCTCTCCTGAACTGAGCCCAGCAGGGCCTTGGCTCAGGGAAAGCCAGTGGCCCACGAGGAGCTCTAAATTGTCAGAACCAACTTCAATCACATGCCAGGGACTGTCTACACACTGCTCTGCTCCAGTCAGGTAAAGCAACCCCCAAACAAGTGCTCTCTCTTGGGGCACTGCCAAGTTTGAGCATTGTTCTAAAGTCTTTCTGGGCCAACTTTGTCAGTGCGCCCCGCCAAGCTCACTGGAAACCCAGGGCCAAGCTTTGTGTGAACGAACCCAGGCCAAGTTTCAGAGCATCTTATGTCTGGTTTAGTGGAGAAAGACATTCAGATGCTTGTCTCCAGTTGACCTCTTAATGGCTTGTGACCTTGGGCCTTGATGATTTGGGGGGGGCCTCAGGATGTTGTACGGATTAAATGAAGACCTGTGACCAGCATCTTAACGACATTATTCATCTTCCCTGTCACAAATCACTGGGTATGTGCAAAAGTCTAATGTTCCCCATCTTCCTCAAGTTACGGAAAGGCTAAGTATTGGCCCTCTACAGTTGTACTGGTGGCACTGGTCAGGTGCGTGTCGGGCTGTTCCCTGCAAAACTGGGACTTCAAACCCATCAGCCACTTCTTGGAAGAAAGCCGAGACTGCCTGCGCTCAGAAAGAGATGCAAAACCTGGAAGACCCTAGAGGGTCACTGCGAGCTGGAATCGGCTGGCTGGCAGGCGGTTGGGTTTGGTATACAGTGATTAGCTCTCAGTTACCCACCAAAGAGGGACTGAAAGTATGGATAACTTAAAGTTCTGTCAATAATGTGATCGGTAGGTTTGTTGTGCCAACATGGCCAATGAACACATGTGAGATTGGTTGAAGGGCGGAGAGATAAATGGCTCGGCGAGCCTCGCCTCTCTCTCTCTCTTGCTCTTTGATCATCGGACCAGTGTGCGACTGCCTTGCTTGTTCTGTGCCTCCATTTGCAAGCTACACTACCTGTGGGACGCCTACCTGTGGACTGTGTGACTGTAACTTGAGATTCCTTCAAGACCTGCTTCGCCACGCCACTAGAAGGTACATCTCTTGAGCTGAGGACCGTCGGGCCCTGTCATCTGGCTAACTGTTAGTGACCTGCTTGCTATTTGCTGCCTGTGGCCAGATAGCCTGAACTGCCCCATGGAGGACTACCCTGCAGCCCTCAAGACTTGAAGGACTGCCAGTGTACTAGCTGTCTCACGGAAGTGAGTTGCCCTGAGCCATTTGCACTGCTTTAGAGATTAATGAACTGTTTATTTCTTATGTATCTATCTATCTATCTATCTATATAAATATATACCAAATTATTAGTGTCCTGGTTTTGTTTCTCTAGAGAACCCTGTCTAACACAAATAATAATATATGTTTCCAAACCCATTCAGTAAATGCCTAAAATGAGCCAAGAGTTTTGCTAGGGACTAAGGATAACAGAACTGAAAACACACCATCATTGCCCTCAAGAGGCCGTCTATTGATGAGATAAATTTGAAGCTGTTAAAAATGAAGTGGGATACTTGAGGCTCGATAGCCTAGGCATTCCTGTGCTGAAATGAACTGGGACTAGCCATTTTCGGTTAGACAATGCTATGGTGGATGATGCCAGATGTCTGAGTTATCCGGCATAACAAGAATGCCCCAAGTAAATGGCTTTAACAAACAGAAATGGATCTTCTCATACTGCAGGAGGTTAGAAGTCCAAACGCAGGGAGCCAGCTCTAAGGGAAGGCTTTGATTCTCTGTCCACTCTGGGAGAAGGTTCTTATCTCCATTCAACATCTGTGGGCCTGGTGTCCCTTTGCGATCTCTGTGTGTCTTAGTATGCATCTTCTCCTGGATTTAGGAGGTGCTCGGTGAAGGGACCCTGGATCCAAAGGACATGCTCTGCTCCCAGCATTTCTTTCTTGGTGTTAGTCATCTCTCTCTTTCTCTGCTCTCTTCTCTCTTCCTTCATCTCGTGCAAATAAAAATGATGTAAGTCACACCCCAAGGAAATTCACCCTACATGGGATCAACTATGACATGAGTAAGGGCATAGCTTTACAACTGATGATCCGACCAATCAGATCAGACCATGGGAGATGATTAAATAATTCCATACTTTCCAAGTTATATCAAACCGCTGAGAATCATAGCCCAGGCAAGTTGACAGTTCCTGGGGGAGCAGAATTCAATCCATGGCACACCCGGATGAAAAGTTAAAAGAGGAACAGTATCACATTCATTGTTTTTAGAAAAAAAATTTTTTTTTGAGACTTCTCCTGAAGCACATTAGATAGGCATTATCGCCTTGGTTTTGTACGTGAGGAAACTGAAGTTCAAATTACTGTAATGATTTGTCCAAGACCATGCCACGGAAAGCAGCAGAGCATGACTTGAACACGGTTGTGCAGGGAGTCGAACGACTGTGTTTTTAGCTACACTGTTTTACTGGTTTTCTTTCGATAGTCTTTTCTGGAAATTGTTTACTTTGAATAGTAACTTGCCTCTGTAAGTGGGTTTTTATACGGTGGCCCACTTAGGTCAAAGGTATTGAAGGCAGGGGAAGGTCTTTTTCCCTGCTTTGGCTTCCTCCTGTATCCTTGATCCACACCTCAGTCACCTTAATGCACATGACCGTGGATAGTGGCTGGAACAGCAGGGTGCCTGGCATCCTTACCAATGAGTTGTTTCCCTGGGTGGAGGGAGCGTTCTTCCCCTAATGTCAAGTCTTACAGCCGAACTGTGAGGAGAAGCATGGTCACACGTTGGCTTGGCAGCAGGCAGCCTGCTGAGCCATTGGCCAGACTCTAACCAGATCTCATTGAGGGGAGAGGGTGACTCAGTCCCGAAGACAAGGGGACACCACCCATGTGCCACACCAATGTAGGAAGGAAAAACTATGGACCCATCTCAACAGTCCCTCCTGTGGCTTCTACCCTAAAGAGAGGAGGGAGTGGGGTAGAAAAATTAAGCTGAGAATGAGGAAGGTAGAGAAAATGTGTTTCACCTGTGTGGGATGGGACTTCATTCCTTCTTGTACCCAACACATGTGGAGCAGTTATTCTGGTATGCGGGATGTTGGGAAAGTAAACACAGTTAAGTTTTTGTCCCTATTTAGAGGGGATCACAGATTAGTCGGGAAGGCAGACTGGTAAACAAGTTAAAAGATGTTTATGGTACTCCCTTCTCCCAAACCCACTGGAAGCAACAAAAAGAATGAAAATATCATGTCAGTTCCATCTTCAAATAAAACCAGGGACAGCGATGGGGCTGTGGGGATTAGCTGCTCCCCACAGTCTAGTCTTGTCTTTCCAGAAGACAGCGTGGTGAGTGGGCAGTGGCTGCCAGGCAAGGACCACATTTCCCAGTCCCCTTCTGCACTAGCTGAGCCGCGTGACCAGTTCTGATCACTAGAACGCGGATGGAAGTGAGCTGGGCTACTTCTGGCCCTTGGTGGCTAAGGACTGGGTGTCCCTTCTTGACTCTCCCTCCCCCGTCTCTCTGAATGGATGCGGAGAATTCTAAGACCCCGCAAGACAGAGGACGCCCCGGCCTCTGAATCACCATGTGTGAGGCTGCCTGCCGACCAAGAACGTATGCGTGCCTGCATTGGGCCCTGACACAGGTGAAGCAGGGCCTTACATCATGCTTACATTTAAACACGACTGAATCCCATGTTCTTGTCAGTAAGACAAGCTGGCTTCATGCCTGCCACATTCATCGAAGCCTGGACTTCTTCATTTAATGGAGGACAATGAAAGGTTCTTTTCTTGAAAGTAAGAAAAAGGATCCATCAGAGGCCCGATCTGTTAGTTATCACGGACTGGAGAAACAAGAAGTAGAGGTTCGGTACCACCATGGTAGAGTGGGGTCCCCTGTCGAGGCTCGGCTCTACGAGGCAGAAGGACAAGGGACATAGAATTGAAGGAAGTACCACGTGGACATCCAGTATCTTCTCAGACCTGTCTCCCATTGCTCGGATGCCCTAGAGGGGAAGCGAGGCAGCAAAGAGAGGAGGTGGGCCATCCAGGAGAGATGCACAGACAACCAATGACTCAGCAGAGGCCCCTGGAGCTACGGGGACCCCCTTGTGACCCACAGTGACCTCCTATCTGGGAGAATGCTTGAAAGCCCGGCGAGAGGTGCATCCAGAGGCAAGCGTGTGGGATCACATTCTGAAGAGGAATCGGCTGGCAGGCCCAGTTCCCTCCTGGTGCCCCCTTGTAAGATCCTTGAGAGAACAGTAGAGCCAACGCAAACATGCCTGAAGCAAAATGGTAGCCAAGCAGAGGCTAGCCAACGGTGTATGAACAAGGATCCTACCAATCAGAAACCATCCTGTGAGGAAAATCAGCATCAACGATCTGTAGAATTGAGTCTGCGGAGATCAGAGTCAGTCCTGTAGCGAGGAACGATCTCTTTAAAAGGGAAACAAAAGGGAAGGTAGTAACAACATTGAATAAAATCATGCGAAGACAATACTTACACGGGTTGGTGGGGGAGGCGACGACTCTGAAGAGTTCTTGGGGAAATTCCATGATCCTTTCCTTCCTTTTTCCCACAGTTTTTGAAGCCCCTTTGTAAGAAACCGAAGCCAAACCCACTCCCATCAAGTCAGTTCTGACTCCTAGAGACCCGGGCCCTAACAGGGTTCTCTGGACTGGAGTTGCTATAGAAGCAGAGCACCCGGCCTTTTTTTTTTTTTTTTTTGGGGGGGGGGATGTCATCACCCAAACCAAATGCACTGCCGTCGATCGAGTCGACGGTGGCTCAGAGGGACCCTGGGGACAGGGTAGAACTGCTCCCGTGGGCTTCCGAGCCGGTCACTCTTCACGGGAAGAGAAAGCTTCCTCTCTCTCCCACGGAGCAACCGGTGGTTTCAAACTGCTGACCTTGCAACCTACCGCAAGCAGTAGTCCAATGGAGAGGTCAACTCACCAGCCTTGAGGTCAGGGGCTGAGCGCACATCATTTTCTCCAGCCAGGGACATCTAGAAAACGGAGAAGAGAGTCAAGCACACAGACAAGGCTTCTCCGAAGCAAGGACCATCATTCTACCCAAGACACGATAGAAGCAAGCTTCCCTGAACTGAAGAAATGCCAGAATCTTCAGAATAAAAAAATTTCTTAAAAAAATGGCCTTCAGATACCAAGAAATCTTGATGGAGAATAATCAAGAAATGAGAGCAGAAAAGATTCCAGAGGAAAAAGCCGGGTGCCCTTCCACTTCTCTTTTAGGGTCAAAGGCGTGGTAGCAATGGGTGCAAACATTTTAACGTAATAAGTGTGTCCCTAGATTTTGTTATTCGGTCTGATTGTCTTTCGTGTGTACAAAATAATAGGAAAGCTACTTGTGAGCACGCAGGTTCCCAGGAAAGAGCACGTAGCTCCCGTTAGCTCATCTGGGAAGAGAGGGAGTCTTGGTAATGCAAGCCAGTCCCCCAAAGGCATGCCCTTTTCGCTTCAGGAGTGGGGGAGTTAAAGACAGAGCTAGAGTGAAACAGCTGTGGGGATTATGGTTACAGAACAGAATATATACGCAGGTATGGGTCGATTAACATCTGTTTGGATGCCGCCCCATTGCAGAGGTCTCCTGAGATAGTTTTGTTCTGTGCTTTAGGGAAAGCAGCTCTCTTTTCATTTATTCTTTGCCCTAATGGTTTTAAAGACCCCCAAGCCCTGATTCTGGGCCATGGGTGGGGTCCAGGCAGGTGAGGCAGAGGTCAGGACTCTGGAGGCCGTCTCCTGTCTGGCTGTGGCAGGAAGCTGGCAGAGGCTGCAGCCCAGGCTGTTCCTGCAGCTCAGGCTAGTGGAACACTAAGCGGGGCTGTGTGCCCTCCACTCCCTCCCTCCTTTCCTCCTCCCACTCAGCTTCCTCTGTGCCCTCTCAACATCCACTGGGCTCAGGCACAGGAACAATGTGGCACAGGACTGGGCATGGTTTCGTTCTGTTGTGCGTAAGGTCGCTATGGGTCGGAACTGACTTGATGGCACTTAACAATAGGCACAGCATCCACAGCCTATTCCTCTAGGCTCTACCCGGAATTCCAGCGGGAGCAGTGGCAGCCAAGATGGGAGCACCTAGCTGCAGATGCCTGTCGATTTTGATATGGTGTTGGACCACCTCCAAAGGCCACGACGCCCTGTTCCTCAGGACATATTGTGGCCGGTAGGCAATGCACACCTGTATCCTAAACCCAAACACGATAAAAAGAAACAGCCTAGCCACCAATCATGGCATGGAGCAGGATGTGGGGAGAAACATACGTGCCCCAATTTCTACATCTGTCATGGTGCAGAATAACGTTGATAAACCAAAAAGAGGAAAAAAGGCATGTGAGTATAACGTTTAATGTTATGCAGGTAGCCACTTCCAGGACCGAAAATAAACCTTCCAAATAAATAAACCTTCCAAACCATTAGAAGGGGATGCAGGGGAGAGATAAACTGCATACGCTATAAATACATACATACATAAATCAGGAGGAAAAAAGAGACTCTCTTTCACACACACACACACACACACACACACACACACACACACACACAAAGAGAAAAACAAAAGAAACCTTTTATTTGAAAGAAGAAATGAAATAAAATGACAGCTATAAGACCAAACATAACAGACAACATTTTTATTAAGAGGATATGCTTTTTCCACAACAATTAAGATATCTAATATGCGGTGTGTATAGCTTGCCTTTGGGTTAAACCACTCACTAGACACCCATCTCTAATGCACAGGTAACCTGCAAACACATGTGAACCTTGCCCTTGAGTCAGATCGCGCATACACTGCATACCCATCTTGAGCGAGGCTTGCTTTTATACGAACGTTTCTGGAAACCTGTAGAAGAAAGTGCTGATAGTGATGAGACTCGTGAAATGAAACAGAGAGGATTGGAGCGGAAGAGGGGTTTTAGACTTCACTTGATAGAGAAAACACGTGTTGCCTCTGTCTTTGAAAAGGGTGACTTAAATGTCAAGTAAGTGTCAGACAACATCATCAGGGCAGCAGGTGCGAAAGGGCTTGGGGAGGCTCGGGGAGTGAGGACCTGTGATGCCCCAGGGAGGGAGTTAGATGACATGTGGGCTGGGACACTTAAGGATGACCATCATTCCTGGAGGTAAAGATCAGACCAGCAACAGACGTGGAAAAGTACAGACATTTCAGAAGAGAGGCGTGCTCCCAGGGGACTGGTGCATGTGGGTGGGGTGGGGAGCGGTGTCAGAGGCAGGGTGAAGACGTGCTCTTCGGCAAGTTGTGCGCAAGTCTGACACGAACCCAGAGCCTCGCAAAAGAAAACAAAGAGCGATTCTGTATGTGTGTGTGTGTGTGTGTGGAGGGGGGGCGGGGAGCCAAAGGCTGGCCTTCCTCTGAGCCCTAATCAAGGGGAGAGAGAGACGAAGCAGTGGGTTCTCATTAGGAGCAGGCAGGCAGTGCAGGCAACCATTTCTGAGCTGAAGGCTCTTCGAGGGGCGTTTGGGTTGACTGATGGGGCTGGGGAAGAATGTGGAAAGTCCCGTCGACTGCCAGAAGAACAGGCCACTCTGTCGTGTAAGGACAGCCAGACGGCTCCTTAGACGTGAGGATCGCGAGACTTTGTCTCACCCACCTTGGACAGTGATCAGGAGAGATCAGTCCCCCGAAAGGGCTCTCATCATCCTTGGTCAAGTAGAAGGGCAGCGGAAAAGGCCGCGGCCTTGGGTTAGCTGGACCGACACCCTGATGGCAACAAAACCTAAACACCTGTGAGGATAGTGCAGACCGCGAGTTGGACCGGACTCCAGGCACCAAACGCCACCGCCAACAGTCATGTTTGTGTTCGGTCCAGACTCGTGGCTTGCAAGTCTGCTTCGTTCTTTCCTCTTTCTGAAGCCTAGCTCTCTCTTCTCCTTCTTCAGCTCCGTCTCCTCCGCTTCCTTCTTAAGCTTTCCTGTATCCGTGGGAAGCAGGGGAAAGGCTACTGCAGCCCTGAAGTCACCGAGTGAACAGAGCCACCCAGTCCATATGGAGTCACATCACCTCCTGCTTGCAGGGCCGCCGATCACCCCTTTCACTTCCCTGGCCTCTTCCAGATCATCAAGATTGGCCAGCATGAGCCAAAGGTCGCACCCTGACCTGACTGGTCACAGCCTGGTGTCCAGCATCTTTCGAATGGAAACATGACCCCAAGAGCCCACCTGTGTAGAGAGGCGAGGGACATTTAGGGGAGAACATGGTGCAATCTGGACCAAAAAAGTATCTTCTGAACTCTGACCTGACTGGTGGATGTCTTCAAAGGTGGCGCCTTTCTTTCTGTTTATCCTTCTTCCTCCAACCCAAGACCCACTCCCTCGTAGCCCTCCCTCCCCTGATTCAGGCCTGACCCTGATCAGAGAGATCTAGCTCTATCTACACAGCAAAACGGGGCCTCTTAAGCCACCTGTCCTTCCCACAACGACCTTCCTTCCTGATTGGCTCTTTTCTTCTGGTCCAAAGTGCTCCTTGCAAGAGCTCCCTGTCCATCTCCACCATTGCAGGTTCCCCTGAACTACTCTGAGGTTGTGTTGGTGAGTGTAGGAATGTCCGCGCTTCCACAGAATGCAAATATCTATGTCTCTGCTGTCAAGTGTGGCCTTTCTTACCCTTGCCAGACACATGAGGACCTGGCCCCTTTCTAAGTCTCTCAGAAAAGTCAACCCCTCAAGTGTGCCTGGCCACTCATTCCCACACTCATGCCTAAGGTACGTCCTTCTTTATAGCTAGGGGCAGATTATCCAATCAACATGTGCTGACTTACCATTCGAGTGACCAGTTTCACACGTTTTTAACCACACTGCTTATAGGGCACTCCATCCCACTGGGGACTATAAATTTGAATAAAAACGCTGTTAGGTTGAGGGAGACACAGATGCCAGGCAGATCTGAAACAGAATCTTTGATATGGTGGGGGGGAAATGTGAAATTGTTCACTACATATTAGTAAAGCAAAGTAAGCTTGTGTTTACCTTGTTTACTAGGTAATCCACCACTGCTGACAGCTAACCTGGAGTTCCCGAGGGTTCTTAGCTGCCGCTACCTTGGCCTTCCTAAACTTCCCAGGTAGCATCTTCCTGGCGAGCCAGATAAGCACAGTATTGTCCTGCCTGGGCAGTAATTTTCTTCCTGATTGTAAACCAAATCGTGTTGGTGGGTCACACAAACCCAGTGCCATCCCAAAGATACACTGATCCTCTGATGTGTGCATGGCATTACAGGTCTCTCACATAGAGAACAGGCAGAGCAAGATCAACTCCATCGTGGACACCCATCATCACTGGCCAAGGTCTTCCTCTGACAGCCGGGGCAGGCAGATGTTGTAGGCACACCTTCCTGTACCTCAGTTAGAAAAGACCCTACCTGCCAAGAACAAATATAAGTTGGCCAGATGCCAATGTGGAGCTCACCCCAAAAATGTGCGCACAACAAAGAGAAGGCTTCTCCGAGAAGGAGAAAGAACTCCGATGAAGAGAGATCCAATCCTGGGTCTGAGACCCTGGCTTAGGCAGCCCAGATGGTCGCCCAGAGGCAGACCATCCACCTGGGAGCAGGTTCTTGTGTTGGGGCTGGGACGTCCAGGGAGGGTAGAGAAGGGAAAGAGAGAGAGTTCAGCTCTGGAGGATAAGCAAAAGTGTGCAGCCACTAGTCGGGCTAAAAAACCCAGCTTCTGTGAGGGGATGTCCAATTGTCTACAGATGGGCATTGGGTCTCCACCCCATGTCCTCCCTCCCCTATTCACCTTGGGTATGGTTTTGTTCTGGGTCTTAGATGCCTGATACCTGATCCCATTGACACCTGATGACCATGCAGGCTGCTGTGCTTCTTCCATGTGGGCTTTGTTGCTTCTGAGCTAGATGGCCACTTGTTTATCTTCAAGCCTTTATGACCCCAGATGCTATGTCTTTTGATAGCCAAGCACCATCACCTTTCTTCACCACATTTGCTTATGCACCCATTTTGTCTTCAGCGATTGTGTAGGGATTTCCTCTAGCTCTTTGGTGCTTCCTTCACCCCATTATCATGACCTCAATTCTACCTTACAAATTGGATTAGACCAGAACATGCACACTGCTACAGATAAGAGCCCACAACACAGGGAATCCAGGATAGATAAACCCCTCAGAACCAAAAAGGAGAGTAGTGATACCAGGAGGATTAGGGGAGGGGAGGGGGAGGAAGGGGGAGTCAATCACAAGGACCAACTATAACCCCCTCCCAGGGGGACAAACAATGGAAAAGTGGGTGAGGGGCAACGGAGGGCAACATAAGATATGGAAAAAATCTTTAACTTATCAAGGGTTTGTGAGGGAGGGTGAGGGAGGAAGGGAGGGGGAAGAAATGGGGAGCTGATATCAGGGGCTCAAGTGGGAAGAGAATGTTTTGAAAATACTGATGGTGGCATATGTGCAAATGTGCTTGACACATTGGAGGAATGTATGGATTGTGATAAGAGATGTAAGAGCCCCCAATAAAAGTATCTTTTTTAAACAAGAAAGAAATCCAGCTTATGCCACTTGTGCACTGTCCCAAATGCCCTTGTCTTCCTGGTCTGACTTTCCCTGCAGCCTGAACCCATCCCACAGGATGTTCCCCACCCCACGGGGCTCTGATGAGTACCCCCTCCCTCCTGGTGATGCAGCCTTTTGCCTCTGACAGGTAGTACCCATGAGCCTCTCTCTTCCTTTGGAGGCCAGCTGACACGGGAGCTTTCACCTTTCCACAGGTGGTAGAGAAAGCAAGGCGAAAGTGGTCTCGGCCCCAGAGTCTGAACTCTCCATGGTGCCCCTCCCTGACCATCTTGTAACTTCACTCCCTGCCTTTCTGGGTGTGCCTGATCTACCCCTGCTGGCTGCCAGTTCACGCCACCCCACCCCAACCCCACACACATACTGCTTCCCATGTGAGTGCTCTCTGATTCTCAGGAACCCAGGGAGACACTCTAAGAAGAGTGTCATCAAGGTGGTTGGTATGGAAGAGAGAGTGGTATCAGGGATCTGACGGCCTAGCTTTCTCATTGCCCTGCTTGGTGACTTGATCCCCTCTAAGGGGGCTAAGAGCAGTTGGCATTCAATCATGGACTGTTGTGGTTGTGGTTGTTAGGTGCCATCAAGGCAGTTCCAACCCAGAGCGACCCTATGCACAACAGAACGAAACACTGCTTGCTTCTGTGCCAACCTCACAATTGTCCCCGTGCTTGAGTCCATTGTGGCAGCCATGGTATCAGTCCACCTCCTTGAGGGCCTTCATGAAGTCCTTCTCCAGGGACTGGTCTCTCCCTGACCACATGTCCAAAGTGTGCCAGACAAAGTCTTGCCATCTTGTCTCTAAGGTGCACTCTGGCTCTACTTCCTTCAAGACCGATCAGTTTGCCCTTTGAGCAGTCCATGGTACGCTCCGTCTTCTCTTTTAGCCCTACAATTCAAAAGCATCCAGTTTTCTTCAGTCGTCTTTATTCAGTGTCCAATGTTTGTGTGCATCTTAGGCCATGGAGAATATCATGGCTTGGGTCAGGCGCACCGTCGTCCTCAAAGTAATAATATCCTGGCTCTTCCATTCTCCAAAGAGGTCTGCACAGCAGATTACCAAATGAAATACATCTTTTGATTTCTTGACTGCGGCTTCCATGAGCATTGGTTGTGGATCCATGTAAGACAAATATCCTTGACAGCTTCAACTTTTTCTCCATTTATCACGATGTTACCTATTGGTCCAATGATGAGGATTGTGATCTTCTTCACATCGAGTCATAATCCAGATCAAGGGTAGCTGCTTAATTGTCATTATTGGCGTGGGG
>NW_022103898.1:18339892-18345644 GCF_000313985.2 Echinops telfairi
GGTTCACCTTGTCAGCCTTTGGGTCAGTACATGGAGCACAACTCTCACTCCCGGTTCCTCTGCCCTGTGTCTGCCATCAGACAGAGGTATTTTCAGCTCATACATTGTCATGTTCATATATTCACTGGCATATTGCATCAACTTGCTTTCTTTCCCATATTTTCAGAACTTTTAAGTAAAATATATCTCCGTCACTGCTCCACCTATGGTCATTTCCATGAATAAACTCATTGTGTCATGCTGAAAAAAAATAAAAAAATAAAAATAAAATAAAAGAGCTAGTATATATTGAGAAACCTCCCAGTCCAGTCCAGATCAAGTCCATAAGTCCAAAATTAGCCCAAATGTCCACTATTAGTCCATAAATTCCTCTTTAGATTCATGCAGCCACGTAATAATGCCGAATGCAGGAAGATCACCGGCCAGTGGGTAGAAAGTCTTGTAGATCCAGTGGTGGTGGAAGGATCTCAGTGCTGGTGTGGATCTCCATGTGGCTCCTCCAGCTCCAGAGTTCTGGCTCTATCAGTGCAGCTCCATGTGGCTTGTCAACAGGAACATCTCGCAGGGAGTCAAAGCAGAGAGAGCCTGTCTCGGTTTGGCCTCCAGTGAGCTATTCATCTCTGTAGCACCTCTAAATGAGGTCATCAAGCTGCAACCTGATTGGCAGGTTAGACTCCACCCCTTCACAAGTTGACAGGAGATTAAATAACTGCCACACATCCTGTGAAAGGAGAATCAAGTTCCCATTTCCCAGATGCAGAAACAGAGGCTCAGAACAGCTGAAAAGACTTGCCACCCTCACCAGGTCTGCCTGGCCCTGGTATCCAGAGGTCATTAACTTTCCACTCCTCACTGATCTCACACTAACATCCAACAAGGGCTCTGCCTTAGTCACTTCCCTAGTCTAGACTTCAGCTGCCAACGCTTAGCCGAGACTCGCTCTGCATCCCCATCTCTGTGGTTGTTTCTTTCGTTAGTTTCCAGCCTGTTGACTCTCATTCGTGGTAACCTCATGTACAATAGAAAGGTTCCACAACAGAGCCCCGTGTCTAATTGCTCAGTCATGCTCAAGTCTATTGTAGCCACTGTGTGATTTTGGGGTGATTTCCAACACTGTACTGTCCAGCACTGGTGGTGTAGTGGGTTAAAGGCTAAGCTGCTAAGCGCAAAGACGGAAGTTCAAATCCACCAAGGCAGAAAGATGAGACTATCTACTCCTATAAAGATTTACAGCCCCGGAACCCCTAAGGAACTGTCCTGCTCTGCCCTATAGAGTCGGTATGAGTTGGAATTGCCTTGATGGCAATGGGTTGATATTGGACAATATTCTGTTGTGATCTGTAAGATTGTCATTGGCCAATTGTGGGAAGTAGGTCACCAGACATTTCTTCCTAGTCTTAGTCTGGAAGTGCCTCTGAAACCTGACCATCTTGGGCGACTAAGCTAGTATGTGAAATACTAGTGACATAGCTACCAGCACCATGGCAGCAAGCCATCACTGTACAATACACGGAAAGATCACAACCCTATTGTTGCTAGGTGCCATAGAGTCGATCCTGCCTCACAGCCACCTCCAGAGACAGAGAACGTCTCCCCACGGTTTTCTTGGATGCAATCTCTGTGGGATGAGATTACCAAGTTTTACCCCGTGTGGAGTAGTTGTTTGGATTAGCAGCTGAGCAATGATCACAGCACCTCATTAAAATTGGTTCTGTCAACTTAAAAAAAAAACCTACAAAGCCCAGGGCCGCGGAGCCCATTCTAAGCCATAGAAAGCCTGTCGGACAGACTAGAACTGCCCCCTAGGGTTCCCAAGGCTATACATATTGACGACCTCATCTTTCTCCTAGGGTGCAGCTGGTAGGGTCAAACTGAGCATGGCCCTGAGGTTAGCAGCCTGATGCCTAACCTACTGTGCCCACAGGGCTCCTTCACCAGCCTCACGGGCCCCACTAAAAGCCAGCGAAAGAAAGAAGTAATTTTTGGGATGTCTATGATCTGCTGAGAGTGTCCACTCACCACCCCCAAAGATAGATAGCATCATTCCCATTTTACAATCAAGTAAATTGAGACCTGGGGGCTAAGGTCAGTTGCCCAAGATGTCAACACTTCCACATGGAGAAATAGGGATTCCCACCTGACTTTGCTTACTCCTAGTCACTACTGGAAGCTGTCCCTCGCTGGACCTCAGCCACAGAAAAGCTGCCTGAGGACAGTCACTAGGGTTAAAAAGCACAGCCTGGGTGGAGGACAGAGGGCACAGCATGGCTAGATGACTGCGATGATGGTGAAGGGTTATGCCAACTAGACTCTTCTAGGTAAGGGTAGGGATGGAGTCCAACCTATCAATTGGGTCGAAACCTGAAGACAGCCCCTTAGGGCTGTGGCTTTGTAAAGGAGAGAGATGAAGCAAAGTCGAATCCTCTTTGGCCTGTCACCGTCTGCTAAAACTGGATCTTGGGTCTGGCTCCTCGATCTCTTATTGTGTGGCCTGCCGATCCCAGGAGGAATTCCACCTACCAACAGTGGATTGATCCAGCTGATGTTGGATTCTTTTACTGTCAGGGTAACTGCTCTAACACATCATCGTGGGTCCGGTAGGCGCAATTGTACAGCGATAATAAGTAAAGATTATAGTAAAGTCATAGAGAACATGAGAGATAGAAGAGAGATCGAAATAATGGAGTCAGACACATTTCATGGTAGCATGCTCACCTCAGCCTCACTTGGTGGTCCATGTGGAGAGAGAGAGAGGGATCTTTATTGCTAACCAAGGCTTTTATATTCTCTGGGGACATGTAAGCCCCTAATCACAGGTAAAGACATACGTCACAGGAAAGGGTTGTGTTATAGGAAGGGGGGTAATCTAGGGGTATCCACGCAATAGGAAGAGGAGGGATTGGGGGTATACATGCGACAAGAAGGGCGGATCCTAGATTCAGGATGGCAGCCTAACTTTGGCTGTCACTGAGCCAGTTTCACCTGTTCTCTGGCTCACTATAGAGACCATTATCAGTAAGGTGTCAACCCCACCTACAGGAACCAAAGGGAGGACTGCAAGCCTTTAGGGAGAAGTAGCCCATTGTCCTTAACAGCAGGGAGCGAGGCCTCCCTGTGGTGGGACCAGACAGTATTCTGGCAACTGACTGCCTTCAGGGAGGTCACTTGACAATCATTTACCATTAGCTGCAAGTAGTGTCCTAAATCTAACATAATCTGGGGGAGAGGACTTGGGAGAAATCTTTCAATTTCCCACACTTTACCTCTGCATTTACCAGCCTGTGCCCCCTGGCTATTTCTGGTCATCAACTTCCACAAGTCAAGAGAAGCCTAACTTGAACCAGACTGGATTTACCTCCCGCTACAATTGTGTAAGCCATTTCTTGATATCAATCTCTTTCTATATACCGACACATGCAAGCATGACTGGTTTCGCTTCTCTGGAGAACCTAGTCTAACACAGTTGCCAAGGGAGACCTTGGAAGGAATGACAGACAGCAAGGGAGGATGCTCCTAAGGGGCAGGTGAGAAAACAAGTCCTCTGTAAACCTGGCACAGAGACTCACAAATGAAACATGGACTACCCTCCAAGCCTCGGGCTTTAGGAGTTGTTTTTCAAATTCCTGCTGGAAATTAATTTGAAAGTAATCGCAAGCAGGACACTCTGTCCAAAGCACTAGAAAAAAATGGGGATTAAGAGTTTTTAGGCTGAAGCTTAAATTCATTAAAAAAAAAACGCACCCCTCGTCTCAGCATTGATGGCCAAGTGTGTGTGTGACAGAGAGAGACAGAGGACAACAGAGAGAGAACAAAAGCAGGGGAGGGTGTGCAGGGCAACTGGAGCCTGGAAACCTTGACAGTGCTGGTGGTGTTGTAACATGGTACAACTACGGTGGAACGAGATATGGCGCTTCCTCACAATATTGAGAATAGAAATACCTTGTGAGCAAGCACTATCTATACTTGGTGGAAAGCCTAAAGAAATAAGAGCCTTGGTGTGTTAGTCTGGGTAGACTAGAGAAACAAATTCGTACATGCTCATATGTGTATACGAAAGAGCTTTATTTATATTCAAGAGCAATTGAATATTGAGAAACCAGCCCAGCCCAGTCCAGATCAAGCCCATAAGTCTGATATTAGCCCATATGTCTGATACCAACCTATAAAGTCCTCTTCTGACTCACAAAACACATGCAATGACGCCAAATGCAGGAAGATCACAGGCCAGTGGGTGGGAAGTCTTGTGGATCCAGTGGCAGCTTAAACATCTCAGCACTACCAGAGGTCTCCATGTGGCTTCTCCAGCTCCAGCGGTCTGGCTCCATCAGCCTCTCTCCTTGTGTCTTCACAGAGATCTATCACAGGGAGTGAGCAAAGAGAGAGTGTGTGTCTCCTGCCTCCACGGAGGAAAGTACAGGAGTTCCCATAATCCTCAGGAGAAGGCCTTGCCTGCACAGAGGCCTCATTGGCTCTCACCTGATTGGCAGGCTAGACTCCACCCCTGCCCTATTAATCCTCAAATTGACACCAGATTATGTAACTACCACACATGACATGAAGACATACACGCACACCCATGTTCATCACAGCACTATTCACAATGGCAAACAGATGGAAACTACCTCCGTGTCCATCGGTGGAAGAATGGACAGATGAACTTTGGTACAGAGACACAATGGGACACTATGGAACATTAAAAGAGTAGTAATGAATAGTGTTGAATCCTAACATGGATGAACCTGAAGGGCATCATGCGGAGCAAAATTGGTCAATCACAAAGGGACCAATATGGTCTGAGATCACAATCACAAAAAGTCAAGAAATGGTGCTCACACTAATCCTTCTGTGGGCCCCAAAGGTGGGGAAGAGCAGGCTGTGGGGAAGTCACACACCAGCAGGTAGACGGGTGTTAACTGAGGTGAAGGAGAAGATAATCCGTAAAGAGAAAGGGACTGGAAAAAGATGATGGAGGCACGACAAGACATTGGCAAGAGTTATAGACCACAGAGGCCACTACTGTTATGTATACAACCCTGCCATTGTGGTGCTCTATGAATAGATGTTTAGACAGACATGCGGCTGAATTGGTATGTGAGGGAAAATGGGACTATACCCATGGCTATATGTAGATTTGATAGAAGATAGACATATGTGTGTGTATTTACCTTTGTTGCAACTGTGTCCATATACATTTGCAGCATACAGAGACTACGTGATGAATATTTCTTACTCAAAGCCAGATCCTGGAGGGAAGGAGTCGCGGGACCTGGGGATCAGGACCATAGTCTTGGTGGACGCCGATGTCTGCAGGCATGATGTGATCCGCAAAGACAATGCTCTGCGTTCTACTTGAGTGGCTAGCCGCTGGTCTTAACAGCTTGTGAGCAGCCGTTTAAGGTGCAACCATGGGTCTCTCCCCATCCAGAGGAAGGAAGAGTGATGGATATTGAAAGGCATATGGCAACCATCACCCCCAATGAACGAATGGACCACACAGGCATCAGTCTCCACAATGCTGATGTCAGAAGAACTAGATGTTACCCATATACCGCTGCCAGCTGCCTTCCTCCTGCCGCAACCCTTTCATACAGTTCCTCATGTGGTGGTGACCCCCCAACCATAACATTATTTTTGTTGCTACTTTATCACTGTTATTTTGCTACTGTTATGAATCGGGCAACCCCCGTGAAAGGGTCATTTGACCCCCCAAAGGGGTCTCGACCCACAGGTTGAGAACCACTGTCCTAAAGGT
>NW_022103898.1:18345744-18360549 GCF_000313985.2 Echinops telfairi
CCGCAAAGACAATGCTCTGCGTTCTACTTGAGTGGCTAGCCGCTGGTCTTAACAGCTTGTGAGCAGCCATTTAAGGTGCAACCATGGGTCTCTCCCCATCCAGAGGAAGGAAGAGTGATGGATATTGAAAGGCATATGGCAACCATCACCCCCAGTGAACGAATGGACCACACAGACATCAGTCTCCACAATGCTGATGTCAGAAGAACTAGATGTTACCCATATACTGCTGCCAGCTGCCTTCCTCCTGCCGCAACCCTTTCATACAGTTCCTCATGTGGTGGTGACCCCCCCCCAACCATAAAATTATTTTCAGTGCTACTTCATCACTGTCGTTTTGCTACTGTGATGAATCGGGCGACCCCTGAGAAAGGGTCGTTTGAACCCCAAAGGGGTCTCGACCCACCACTTGAGAACCACTGCCTTAGAAAGCCCTGGAGAGAGTTGGAGGAAAATGTGGAGCAAATCTCAACATCCTAAGAGAGATCAGTCTTACTGGTTGAATGGAGAGTGGTGGACCATCCTTCAAGTCTGGAAGTACATTCTTCCTTTGTTAGAAAAATCAGCCGTTGAAGATCAAAGGGGCAGTATTGACCCATTGACAACGTGCAGAGGGTCAGGAAAGATGGAGGAATGGGATCAGGAAGCACAGGGAGAAAGTGGGTTCCATGGTGGCACACCAAGGTGATTGCAGTGCATGAGATGAAACCAAATGTATATGAACTGTTGAATGTGAGGTTGATGCTCTGCTCTGTACACCCGATTCACAATAAAAAGTTTAATAAAAGAAGGAGAGAAGAGCAGAGCGAGGGAATCACCGTAGCTTACACTCAGGTGGCACTCGAGTGTTCTTGAGATTGACTATAAGAAGGGAGGCAGCAGAGAATGCCAGGCCGATGTGATGACATGGGCAATGCCCTTGGGAAAGAGTGGACAATGGCAGGCAAGAGGATCTGAAAGCCCACGGTGAGGGAGATGAGATGAGGTCAGAGGGCTGGTGAGGACCAGACTTGTTGGATAGCTTGGAAGCAGAGGAAAATAACATAAAACCTTTCTCCAAGTAATCAAGAGGAAAAGGAAGTTTGTGTTTCTTTCTGCATGTATCTCACAGGTTTGAAGATACCTGGCCGCAGGCACAGCTCGATCTAGGACCTGAATTTACATCATCGGGGCTTGTAGCTCTCTCCCCTATTTCTACTTGTCCCTGCTCAGTCTTTAAACTAGCATATGTGACAGGCAATGACTTAGGTCAGGCCCAGTTTAGTCCACAAAGTCACATCCTTGCTCCTCAACAGATTGTATAGCAGATTAGCCCAATGTAATATGTGAATTGATTTCTTGCATGCTACTTCCATAATGGAGCCCTGATGGTGTAGCAGATTAAGCTTTGGGCTGCTAACCACAAGGTCAGCAGTTCGAAATCATCAACCTCTCCACATGAGAAAGATGAGGCTTTCTACTCCCACAGAATTACAATCTCAGAAACCCACAGGGGCAGTTTTACTCTGTCTATACGGTCACTGTGAGTCAGAATTGACTCACTTTAAGTTGGAATTGACTCAATGGTAGTGAGGTGGGTTTTTGTGTCTGTTTTTTGACTTTGATGAGCATTAATTGTGGATCTAAACAAAATGGCATATTTCATGACTTCGACCTTTTCTCCACTTATCATGATGATATCTGTGGTGTAGTGAATTACTTGTTAGGCTGATAACCACGAGGTTAACAGTTCGAAATCACCAGCCACGCTGCAAGAGAAAGAGGAGTCTTTCCACTCCTGTAAAGAATTATAGTATCAGAAACCCACAGGGGCAGTTCCAGTCTAGCGTAAGGTTGCAGTGATCAGAATTGATTGGATAGCAGGGATTTCAGTTTTGAGTTTTAGATTGAATTGCAATCCACACTGAAGGCTGCAGTCTTTGACTTTTACCAGCAGGTGTTTCATGTCCTCCTAGCGTTCAGCAAGCAAGGCTGTGGCATCTGGATATCACAATAAGCCTTTGAGTTAGTTAATTGTGCCAGCCTGGCCGATAATCACATGTGGTGCTGGTTGAAAGGCGGAGGGATAAATGGGTGGTGAAGCCTCACCTTTCTAGTTCTCGGGTCTCTTGTTTTGTGATGGTTGCATCGGGTGCAGCTGCCTTAGCAGTTCCCTGCTTCAGCTTGCAAGATGGATTTCCTACAAGACATCCCCAAGGAGAAGCCGCATGGATCTATCCCGATGCAGCCCTGGGTGCTGGAGCAGCCATGTGGAGACCCCTGCCAGTGCTGAGATGCTTACACGTTCACTGACTCAGCTTTCCTCCTGCAGTCGGCATTATTGCCTCTGTTTTGTGAGGTGAAGGACTTTGTGGACTGGTGTTGGGTATGGGTTAATGTTGGACTTGTGGGCTTGGGCAGCATCGGGTTGGGATGTTTTCGTGATGCACATTTTCTTTGCATAAAACTCTCTCTTATACGTGAGTTGCTGTGGATTTGTTTCTCCAAAGTACCTAGACTAATATAGCCTTTTTTCCAGTTTTGATGCAAAGCCCATGAAGATTACAGCCAAGACAGCCCCATGAGGCAGGCTGACTTTGTCACGCAGGGGTCGCTACGGGTGTGGACCACCTGGGGAGCACAGAACCACAGAGATTAGAACAGAGATATCTTTGGGGAATGAGCAAGTCAGTGAGCTCATGTTAGATACATGACCCAGAGGCCAAACAGGTGAACATATTTGGAATGGAATCCGGGACATTGGAGTTTACACAGAGAAATGCAGACAAGAGAACTAGATGGATTTAGATACAGGAGAGAGTCGACACTGGGTGATGGGTGAGCTCGCTATGGGAGAAAGGGTGTAAGGGAGGCGTGGGGAGAGTTGAATCTAGAACTTTGAGGGGTGCCCTGCATTTGGGCAGGAGGGGAGGCAACCAACAGAGGAGACAGACAAGGAGTAGTCAGAAGAACAAAAGGAGCAGTGCAAGGGTACACACTGTCGCTATGGAAACCCTTTGACTCAGGTTCCAAGAAGACAGGGTTTCGTCCACCTGGTCACCCACTCTGGAGAAGGCAGTACGATGACGCATCAACGTCGACCAAAGTCACATCTCCAACAGGGACAAAGCAGCGCAGGAGCGGTGACATGTCTAAGGCAAGTTCACTTCTCCCCACACTCGGAGTCACTTCTCAGATGCCTATCAGCTGAGCATCTTGCTCGCTGACAACACCCTTTCAATGACTTCTCCAGCTCTTTGATGGTTGACTGCTTGGGCTTTGAAGGAAAGACCCCAATACAGTCATTTTCAGGAGCTTGATTCTATCGCTTGGAATGGCAGCAGCTGCCTGGCTTCAGGTGGTAAGTGCGAACGTTCACCTTAAAGGAATGTGTAACCGATGCCCTCGCCCAGGCCTCCCCGAGGGCATGTTTACTGAATAATAATGTGGGAGAACAACAGCAGGATTCAGATGGAACTACTTGAAGAAGCTTCTCCTGTGCCTCTCGAAAGGCATGTGCCGACCTGCAGCCCAGGTATCTACAAGATCAGAGGAGGAATCGCATCCAGAACCAACCCTGGCCAGAAGGTAGACAGTAAAACCACGACCATCTTTCTACACAGACTTGTGTTCGGTGTGTCAAGCTGCTTAGCCAACCCTAATTACTTCATATTTACTGCCCCCCACTATATGGAAGAAATCTCAAAAGTAAAGGCAAAATAGACCCGGAAATGTTTTGATGCCTGATTTTCAGATGTGTTGGTTTGGAATAGATGCCCTGCACCTAAGAGTGAGAATAGGAATGATGATGGATTTATCGTTTGTCCGTTGAAATCTACAACGTGGAATAAATGGGAAATCTGAATCCAAAGCATGAAATCCAGGTGGCGAGTTGAGCTCCAGGACTGGCTCCCGGAACAGGTGTCAACCGAGACCTGAAGGAGGCTTTGTCGGGCAAAACAGGTAAACCGGTTGGTTGGCCAGTCGGTGCAAGCAATGCTATGGTAATGGCGTCAGCCAGAATTCACTGTATTTCACAAGGTCCATTGAGTTGAAAGACACTGAGTTGGGAGGATACAGAAAAAGCAGAGGATGGATGATGACCTCTGTCCTCGAGGACTTTACAGTCTGATAGGGAAGGCAAACAAAGAAGCCACTGGCTCTACTCGAAATCAACTTCATAATTGCAAGGGTTAAGAAGAAGCAAACTCTTATGGGAAAAGCGAGACAAGGCTGAATCATTCTCCTAGTCCTTTCATTAGCATAACAAAGGCAAGCCCTTCCTGAGTGGGAGTATAAGCACAGCCGTGGTGTTATGGGTGCCATTGAGTGGGTCTCAAGTCCAAGCGACCCTTTGTACAACAGATGGAAACACTGCCCGGCCCTTCACCATCCTCGCAGTTGCTGTTAGGTTGCAGCCCGTTGTTGCCCACCCATCTCCTTGAGGGCCTGCCTCTTTTTTGCTGCCCCTCCGTTTTACCAAGCATGATGTCCTCCTCCAGGGACTGGTCTCTCCTGATAACACGTCCAAAGTGTGTGAGACAAAGTCTTATCATTCTTGATTCCAAGGAGCCTTCGAGTTCTACTTCTTCCAAGACAGAATATGTTTATTCTTTGGACAGCCCGTGGTACTTCCAATATGCTTTGCCAACACCACAGTTCAACTGCTTCCATTTTTAAAAAATCTACTTTATTCAGTGACCACCGTTCATACGCACATGAGACCAGGGAAAATACCATGGTTTGGGTCAGGCAAATCTTAGTCCTCAGAGTAACATCCTTGTTTTCAACACTTTAGAGAGGTCATGTGCAGCCAATGTAGGAGCCCTGGCAGCATAGTTGTTACACGTTGGGCTGCTAACCGCAAGGTTGGCAGTTCAAAAACCAGCAGCTGCTTCTTGAGAGAAAAACAGGGCTTTCCATTCCCATGCAGAGTTAGAGACTATGAAACCCACAGAGGCAATTCTACCCTGCGTGAGACTGTCCCTGAGGATGGGTCAGGATCGAGCACTGTTTTGTTCAGTTGTGCGTAGGGTCACTATGAGTCAACACCAACTCGATGGCAGTGTGTCTGGTTCTCTTTTGAATCTGGGGCAACAGATTTACCCAATGCAATGTGTCATTGAATCTCTTGACTGCTGCTTCCATGGACGTTGATTGTGGATCCAAACAAGATGACATCCTTGCCCACTTCTATCTTTTCTCCACTTATCATGCTGTTCCCTCTTGGTGTAGGTGTGAGGATTTTGGTTTTCTTTACATTGAGCTGTGATCCATACTGAGGGCTGTAGTCCTTGATCTTCATCAGCAAGTGCTTGAAGTCCTTTTCACCTGCAGTAAGCAGGGTTGTGGCAGCTCCCTGTTAAAGGTTGTTAATAAGCCTTCCTCCCATCCGGATGCCACAATCTTCTTCCTATAAGCCAGCTTCTCTGACTGGTCGCTCAACCACAGGCATGGAGATTAGGATTTACAATGCATCTTCAGGAGGTACATAAGTCAGTCTACAATAGACCTCCTCTGTCGATGAAAATTGCAACACCCAAGCCCAATTCCCACCCAGCCTCAAGTCTCGCAACTCAGTCAACACCTAAAGATGCTAATCCAATTGTAATCAAATCAGTACTGCAACCACACCATCTCCTGGGAATCTCCTGGGTCACCTACTTCCCAGCTGAGACCATGCTATTGCCTCTTCCTTACTGGCTATGATACTCCAGCAGAAAGGGACTCTGTACTTTGCCAAACTTCAGTTCCTACCTCCTTGCATTTGACTGTATCTTCCACGTCGGTGTTGGTCGTGGTGGTGTTGGTGGTGATGGTGGTGATGGTGGTGATGGTGGTAGGTGCCACTGTGTCAGTTCCAAACCATAGTAACCGTAGACACAACAGAACAAAACACTGCAGGATCCTGAGCCAGCCTCATAGACAGTCTCATTCTCTAAAACGATACCAACGTGTGCGCGCGCGCGTACTGCCCTCTAAATGTTGCTGTTCATTGCCAGCAAGTAGTCTACAACTCATGTGGACATTATGGAGAATGGAATAAACCACTACCCGGTCCTGCACCATCTTCAGCCTTGTGGGTCTGTTTGAGTCCCTTGTGGTGGCCATTGTGTCAAGTCATCTCATTGAAGGTTACCGTCCTTATCACCGACGCTCTCATTTCCCAAACACGTTGAGGTTGGTGTCCTTGAGCGGGTTCTGCTTCATAAGGACCTTATGTCCCACAGAATAAAACACTGCCTGGAGCTGTCGCCGTCTCACAAGTGTTTCTGTGTTTCGAGCCCATTGTTGCAGCCACTGGGTCATTCCATCTTGTGGAAGGTGCTCCTCTTTTTCACCCATGCTGTCCTCCTCCAGAGATTGCTCCCCTCGAGCAACATGTCCAAGCACACAAGGTGAAGGAAGTCTCCTCGTCCTCACTTCCAAGGCGGCATCTTCTGGCTGTCATCCTGAAGTCCATGGTCTGGTTCACTGTTTACCAACACTGTAATTCAAAGGCATCCAGTCTTTGGTTTTCCTGAATCGGCGTGCAGCTTTCATCTGCCTGTGAGACCATGGGAAATGCTACGGCTTGGGTCAGGCACACTTTAGTCCGCAAAGTTAGATTTTTGCTTTTTAGCACTTTGAAGAGATCTTTTGCACCTAATTTTCTCAGTGCATCATGTAACTTCTTCACTGCTGCTTCCCTAAGCATTGCTTATGGATCTAAGTTAAATGAAGTCTTTTCTCCGTGTATCATGCTCATGAAGCAGCAGTCACAAGATCCAACGACAAGTTGCATTCGGTAAATCTGCTGCACAAGACTTCTTTAGAGCATGGAAAGTGTTACTTTGGGAACGAAAGTGCCTCTCACCCAAGCTGCGGTGTTTTCCTTTGCCTTCTCTGCACGTGAAAGTTGGACATTGAATAAGGAAGACTGAACGAGAGTCAATGCACTTGAGGCGTCATGCTGGAGAATAGTGAACGTACCATGGACTACTAAAAGGACAAACCAATCTGTCTTGGAAGAAGTGTGGCTGGGGTGCTCCTTAGAGGCAAGGGTGGCAAGATTTGGTCTCACATACTTTGGACAGGTTGTCAGGAGAGACCGATTGCTGGAGAAGGATATCCTGCTTGGTAAAGTGAAGGAGCAGCAACAAAGAGGAAGACCCTCAAGGAGAGGGACGGACACAGCGGCTGCAACAGCAGACTCAGGCACAGGAACAATTGTGGGGACGGTGCAGGACCGGGCAGGGTTTTATTCTGTTGTGCACAGGGTTGTTCTGGGTCCGAACCAACTTGATGGCAACTAATAGCAATCATCATGTTGTTCATTGGTGCAATTGTAAGGATTCTGTGTTCTTTATAATGAGATCTAATCCAAACTGAAGGCTATCATCTTGGATCTTCATTAGTATATCCTTCCAATCCTGTTCTCTTTCAGCAAACACGATTGTATCATCTACATATCACAGATTTTTAATTTGCAATTCTCCAACTCTAGTGCCAAGGCCATATAGCCCAGCTTTATGGATCATTTGCTCAGAATATAGATTGAATAAGCATGGTAAAAGGATACAGATGTATTATTCATTTCAACTGCTTTGTACTTTTCTTGGCACTCAACAAATCTTGTGGAAATCCATTGTCCATGCCATTTGGGTATGGCTCCAATCCATCCCTTTTAATGGATTCAAAACACCCTTGATGTGATTGTGTTAAAATCTAAACAGCCATTCCCCTTCAATGGGAATTGATATCCCTAATCCCTGGCCTGTGAACAATGCTGCAGAAAACATTCATATAGATATGCTTTAGATACTAGTGCATTTGAAAGTCCTTCTTCTCCTGGCATAAAATGAGTGAATTATTTATTTCCTCCTCTTTCACCATTAGTTCTACATTTGTAAGTCTCTGCTCTAGGATTTTCGGAGTATATTGAATTTACTCCTTAATATCTTAAACAGTAAGTTTTTGCACATTTGGAAACTACTACGCATGTCAAGGAGTCTAGCATAGCGCCTGCCATAAGGTATGAGTCTGATAAGTATTTGTTGAATTAAGTTGGAAGGAAGTTAGACTTCGGAACCAGTCTGCCTTGAGTTCAAATCACCATGGCTCTATCATTTACTACCAAGTCACATAGCCTATCTGAGCTTAGTTTTCTCACCTGTATAAACCCACTGCCATCAAGTCATGTTCAACTCATAGCAACCCTCTAGGACAGAGTAGAGCTGCCCATAGCATCCTAAAGCTATGCATCTGGACAAAGGCTGACTACTACATCTTTCTCCCATGGAGTGTGCTGGTGGGTTCACACCTTTTGAATAGTACCTCAGTGTTTAACGGCTGTGCCACCAAGTCTCCTCCACCTATACAAAGAGGAAGAATAGTCCTCAGCTATGTGTGATTGTTGTTAGGATGAAATTAGATCCTGTAACGCTCCCAGCAGAGGGCCTGGCCCATGGGTGTTGCTGGAAAATGGGAGCTATTATGATCAGTGTTGACTGAAGAAGGAGGCTAAGTTGAGACTTTGGGTTGGCGCTGGGCCCTTTTCACTCACCTCCAGGCTTATGCAGATAGGGGAACTCCCTGGAACAAGCTGACAGTTCCCTAACAAATACCCAGATAAATCTGTCAGGTGCCAAGCTGTCTGGGACTGGTTGCCTTGGCTCAGCTCCTTCGAAATACCCAAGCCCTTCTCTGAAGATGAATGTGACACGCCTTGATGGGCCCAGATTGTGGGCATCACCTACACACTTCTCTCTGAGCCAACACACTACGATAAGAAGGCAGGAGGTCTTGAGAATGCTCACCAATATTATTTTCTATATGGGTACGACAGGGGCAGGCCTGCAAAGCCATTCTTAGGGGTCATGTGAGGCTGCGAGTATCTGAGATGGGTTAGTGATAGTTGTCGTCAAGTTGGCTCCCACGTATGGCAATCCGTGTATAACAGAACCAAATGTTGCTGGGCCTCATGTCTGCTTCGGTTCTTATCTTCGTGATTATTGGTTAGGCTTGATCCATTGCTCAAGCCACTGTTTTTTGAGTGCCCTGCAACCTAGGAGACGGATCGTCTAATGCTGTTTTGGATGATAGTCTAGTGACCCGCAAGGTTTTCATTGGTGAATGTTGGGAAATAGATCACCAGGCCTGTCTTCTAGTCTGTCTGGAAGCTCTGCTGAAGCGTATCTACTATGGGCAACCCTACTGGTATTGGAGACATGGGTGGTATAGCTTCCAGTGCCAGAGCAATACACAGGGGACCACAGTTCAACAGATGGGCAGGCAGGTGATGGCAGACAAATGGACAGTCTGCTCTGTATGTATCAACTGAGTTCATGTCACATACTGGTCTGGGCGGAATTTCCCTCGTCTTTCCTTTTTTTCTCTCCATCATCCCAGCCTCAGAGTCTCTGGACCACAGGGATTGTTCTCGGAAAGACAATTTGAATAAACTCCGAACAACATCTTGAGGGCAAATGCTTTGTCCTGGTAGATGTTCTACCTGGGGTCCTCATGCGACACCAAGGACTGACTCAGCTTCTGGCCCCTGCTGGGGCGCCTCCAGCAGAGGTGCCATCTGCCCAGCTCCCTCATCCCTATCTGGGTGCTCCTACCTCCTCTTCTCACCACTAGCCCAGGGGGGTTTCCATCAAGGCACCGGTTGGACAGAGGCTGTAAGCACACAGGAGAACCTGTCAGCAGATTTCTGGCTTTAGTCACAAACAAGCCCACTTTAGTTTGGGATTCTACAGTAACCTTCTTCCCCCAAGACAGTGACTTATCTCTGCAGAGAATGCCCTTGGGGGCAAGAGAAGGACCCCGGTACATGAAGGCAAAGATGAAGAACCCTGCCATGCAAGGCTTAAGCACTTGGCTGCTACCTAGAAAGTCCGTGGTTTGAACCCACTAGCAGCTCTGCAAGAAGAAGACCTAGCCGTGTGCTCTCATCAACATGACAGCCTTGGCACCCCATGGAACGGTGCCACTCTGCCCTGAAAGGTCACTGTGAGTTACAGTCGTCGCAGCAGAACAAAGCAGCAGGCCTGGATACGGTGCTGAGGTGCACAGAGCACACTGTGTTAGAAATGTGACCGCAGCTCAACCATCAGCCCGACACATAGGCAGCTCCATACTCTCTGCTGCCTGGCCCCAGAATCTGCCCTCCCCTGAGGGGCCCAGACGGAGCCAACAAGGTGACCAGCTAGGTGGCCATCCAGGAGTCCCCTGATGACGAGCCTTTCCGAGAACATAAATAGGTGTTCAGAAGCCTGACAGGCTTCCCATGGAACACCCTCTCCAAAGCAGGAAATGCCATGGTCAAAGTGCATCCCCACCCAGCCCAACCCCCAGACTTCCGTTTTGCTAAATCTATTCTAACTCCTTGCACGAGAAAGGAAGGGTGTGTGTGTGTGTGTGTGTGTGTGTCTCAAAAGGGGACCCACATCCGATTCTCCATCATCCCCCTGCTGTGTTGTCAGTTGTGACACATAACAACTGCATGAAATATAATAGAACTGCCCGTCATGTCCCTGATACTGGAACTCTTTCCCACAGCAGATCACGTCATTTGTCTCCAGAGGAGCAGCTGGTGGGTTTGAACCACCAGCCTTGGCATAAACAACCTCAAGTTTAACCCACGGAACCACCAGGGCTCCGTAGAGTGTGCGTGGAGGCTCATTTTATACCTAATCTGTGCACTGCCTGAGCGAGAGACCCCGATAGTGCAACCCTGGGTAAGCACTCAGCTGCTAACCTCAAGGTCAACAGTTCAAATCCACCAGCCACTCCGTAGGAGATAGACATGGCTATTTGCTTCTAGAAAGGCTTACAACCTTCGGCACGCTACAGGGCACTCGCCTCTGTCATCTGTCTTAGTCAGAATTGGCTCGACAGCAACAGATACCCGCTGTCTGAGACACTGGGAAGGGAGTTGGGCCCGTTGGAGCCAAGTACCAGCCCTGATAAAACACAGTTGGCCACTTTCTCTGCCCACATCCATGGCAGTGGCCTGATGGGAGGGGACTGGCTTCACAAAGCTCCCTTTCTCTCCCCATTGCCGCATTCTATAGACTTCCTAGGGAGGAGCCTAGGTCTGGCTCCTTGACCAAGGCCAAAGGGTTCTGCAGACCCCACCCAGCTTCTCAATGTGGGAACCTCCCCGCTGGCCGCCTACCCAGCTCACAGGCCGCAGTAGAAAGAAAGGGCTGTTGAGAGTGGCTCTGCGTTCCCACGCAGGAAGGTGCCAGCTCAAGACAGCGTGGCTTTGTGCTTAGGAGGATCTGTCTTCTCACCAGGCAGAGGGGATCAGAGGGACCAGGGAAGATGGCAGGGCTGTCCTTACCCCAGGCAACAGACACACTGCCGCCCCAGGGGAGAAGAAGCCTGCTGACCCCAAAGTTAACTCCAGCAAAGCTTTCCTTGCCTTCTCCAATACAATCAAAACCTCTCACCAACCCCACACATTAGAGATTCCCCAGTGTTTATTGGCTGCTGCAGAAAAGACCCCAATTCATGCTGAGGCCATGCATGATAGAACGAGATGCTGCCCAGGCCTACACCATCGCCTCCATCAGTTGGGTACCCTTGGGATCCTTAGCGTTCCATTGGATGATAGGCAGACATTGATCACCAGGCCTTGCTTTCTAGTCCACCTTAGTCTAGAAGCTCCTCCGAAATCTCTTCACCATCACAGCAACACACAAGCCTCCATGGACAGGCAGGTGGTCTTTGTGCATGAAGTACATTGGTCAGAAATGGAATCTGGGTCTCTAGTATGAAAGGCAAGAATTCTACCACCAAATCACCAATGCCTCGTGACTGTACGTCAAGTCATTGTTCTCACGTTGATTCGGACACATAGTGACCCGACAATGATCCTGCTAATTAAGCAAATAACCCCAACCCCAGAAGGTGCAATGCAATGCAATTTTATTCCTAATCTGCATATATTTTTAAAATAGGCCTACATAGGCACAATATTGGGTCTGAATAGGGCTGGTATAGTACTTTTTCCCTTAATGCAGCCCAGGAGGTGACAGATAATAATTTGTCTTCTACCATATATGTGAATTGACGGAATGCCAATTGAGATGTGTCAATGAACAGATGTAATGTTGGAACCGCTCACTCACATCTGGGCCAGGAATTTTGGAGGGCCGGCCGACTGACTGGTTGAGAGTCATATTCGTGCCCTATCCAAAGAAAGATGACCTAATAGAACGTGAAGATTACCAAACAATATCTATATCGCACACTAGTAAACTTTCACTGAAAATAATTCAAAAACAGTTGCAGCAGTACATCCACAGGGAGCTGCCAGAAGTTCAAGGTGAATTCAGAAGAGGACATGAAACAAGGGGTATCATTGCTGACATCAGGTGGATCTTGACTGAAAGCAGAGGAGACCAGAAAGATGTTCACTTGAGTATTATTGACTATACAAAAGCATTAGACCATGAGGCTCATGATAAGTGTGATAATTGTAGATATAATTGCATAATAACTATAGATAACATTGCCAAGAATAAGAATTTCAGAACACTTAAATGTGCTCATGTAGAACCTGTGCATGACCAAGGGGCAGTTGGTGGAAGAGAAATAGGCAATGCCATGTGGTTTAAAATCCATAAAGGTGTGTGTCAGATTGTATCCTTTCACCATCATTATTCAGTCTGCACGCTGAGCAAATCATCCGAGAAGCTGGACTACCCGGAGAAGAGCACAATGCAGCACGTGGGTTGGAGGAAGACTCCTTAACAACCTGCGATGTGCAGCTGACACAACCTTGCCTGCCGGAAACCAAGAGGCTTTGAAACCCTTCCTGATTAAGATCAAAGACCGAAGCCTTCAATATGGATTACATCCTGAGTTAGTTAATTGTGCCAACCTGGCCGATGATCACATGTGGGGCTAATTGAAAGGCGGAGGGATAAATGGGTGGTGAGCCTCGCCTTTCTAGTTCTCGGGTCTCTTGTTTTGTGATGGTTGCACCGGGTGCAGCTGCCTTAGCAGCTCCCTGCTTCAGCTTGCAAGATTGACTTCCTACAAGACATCCCCAAGGAGAAGCCGCATGGACCTATCCCGATGCAGCCCTGGGTGCTGGAGCAGCTGTGTGGAGACCCCTGCTAGTGCTGAGATGCTTGTTCGTTCACTGACTCAGCTTTCCTCCTGCAGTTGGCATCATTGCCTCTGTTTTGTGAGGTGGAGGACTTTGTGGACTGGTGCTGAGTTAATGGGTTAATGTTGGACTTGTGGGCTTGGGCAGCATCGGGTTGGGATGTTTTCGTGATGCACATTTTCTTTACATAAAACTCTCTTATACATGAGTTGCTGTGGATTTGTTTCTCCAAAGTACCTAGACTAATACACATCCCAATGTAAAGAAAACATAAATCCTCGTAACTGGACCAGTCAACATCATCATGATACACAGAGAAAAGACTGAAGTTGTCAAGGATTTCATCTTGCTTAGATCCATAACCAATGCTCATGGAAGCAGCAGTCAAGAAATATAATGACATCCTGCATCCGGCCAATATACAATAAAGACCTGTTTTAAGTATTGAAGAGCACAGACTTCCCTCGGAGGACCAAGGGACAGGTGACGCACGCCATGGTGTTTTTCATCACCTCCCACGCATGTGAACGCTGGACCCTGAGTAAGGAAGGACACAGAAGAAGGCAGGCATTTGAACCATGGTGCTGCTGAAGAAGATTGGAAGTATCCTGGTCTACCAGAAGCATAAACAAATAGATGTTGGAAGAAGTACAGCCACGGTGCTTTGAAGGGAGGAAGGTGAGATTTCGTCTTTGAACATGTTATCCGGAAGGGGCCGCTCCCTGGAAAAGGACATCGTGCTTGGCAGAATAGAGGGTCGGTGAAACAGAAAATGACTTTGGATGAGACGGATTGACACAAGGGCTGCGCCATGACAACCATGGTGAGGATGGTGCAGGCCTGGGCGGGGTTGTACTTGAGTTGCAGCCCAGTGCTTCACCCTCAGCACCACCATGTCTCTTTAACACCCAGTAGGTGTTATCCGAATCAAAAAGTCGGATAAATACACGTGTTGGCGAGGATGTTGAGAAATGAGAACCCTCAGCTGCTGCAGGGAAATGTAAAGTGGAAAGTGGTCTGTAAGTTCCTCAAGGGACTAATTATAGGCCGTCCGTATGACCTAGCCACTCCACTCATAGGTATATAACCAGGAAGGAGGAAAACATATGTCCACCCAAAAATATAGGTGTGAATTTTCATGGCAGCATTATTCATGCTAGCCAAAAGGCGGAAATAATCCAAATGGATGAACAAAATGTGGTGTATCCTTATAACTGAATCTTATTCAGCCATATGATGGAATGGCATGCTGACAACATGGGTGAATTTTTCAAATATTAGACAAAGAAAAAAGCCAGTCACAAATCACCACGTCCTATATACAGATAAAGCAAAAAGTATTGCTATGAAAGCACAGAAAATGTCATTAAACAAAAATGTAAGAATGTGAAGCTGTTGTTTCTAGCATATCCTCCATGTTATGCACATCCTCCAAGTCTGTGCACTTCTAAAGGTGATATTTGCATCTCTCTAACCCATTTCCTGCCTATTACCATACCACCCTGAACTCACCTGATCATACGTGATCTCAGGCTCCTAAGCAGGGCCTGACCTGGTCAGTACCTGAATGGGAGACCACTTGAAAATACCAGCTCCATTTGTGGGAAACTGGACATCTGTTTGCAGTGGGGTCACGGGAGGAGATGAGCCAGTCAGGGTGCAGTGTAGCAACGATGAAACATACAACTTTCCTCTAGTTCTTAAATGCTTCCTCCCCC
>NW_022103898.1:18361000-18363328 GCF_000313985.2 Echinops telfairi
AATTTATAAATTATAAAGGGTTCATGAGGGAGGGAGGAGCAGGGAGGGAGGGGAAAATGAGGAGCTGATACAGAGGGCTCAAGTAGAAGGCAAATGTTTTGAGAATGATGGTGGCAACAAATGTACAAATGTGCCCGACACCATGGATGGATGGATTGTGATAGGCGTTGTACGAGCCCCCCAATAAAATTATTTAAAAAAAGAAAATGCCGGCTGTTGGAAAGGGGTCTCGGGGGCATAGTGGGGTGAGGGTTGGACTGCTAAGCCGCAGTTGGAAGCCACCAGCTGTTCCAGGAGAGAAAGACGGGGCTTTCTGTGCCTACAAGGATTTACAGACTAGGAAACCCAACGGGACTAGTTCTGCTCTGTCCTCTAGGGTCCCTGAGGAGCTCCGGTGGTGTTAGGCCGCTAACAACAATGTCCACAGTTCGAAACCACCAGCTGCTCTGTGGGAGAAAGTCGAGGCTTTCTACTCCTGTCAAAATTTACAGTCTTGGGCACTCCCGGGGCAGTTCTACTCTGCCCTGTGATGGGGTCCCGGTGAGTCGGCATCCAGTCAATGGCAATGAGTCTGATGAATGATAACATTCCTGCGAGTTGGAATCAACTTGATGGCAATGAGTTTGGGTTGTTTTTTTTATTCTATGTTTGACTCTTCCCCTAAGAATTCTACACTCTTCAATTTGACACTGCAGCGCAATGGCCCTTTGGGCCTTCTCCAGGAACTCAAATTGTGCTCCTTTTCGATGTTCTTTGAGTGTGGAGAACAAAAACAACAACACAGGGGAACAAGGAGGGGTGTAGCGCGGGTGGGTATGGCTTCTCACCAGAAGTCCCCCGGGACAGCTCTTGCTACCCTCCCGGATGGACATGCAACATTATCTTGATGGAAAAAACTTCCTAAGGGCGGCTTTCTGGCCTTTGACTCACCAATGCAGTTTTCAATTTTCTTAACATTTCTTCATCATAAGCTCCCATCATCACTCATGTCCCATGATCATCAATGTATTCTGGTCACCCCCCTTTGAATCTCCAGGGGAAAAAATCCCCATAAGACTGAGCTGACCTCTGCCCTGTGGATGTGTTGAGATCTCCCCAAGCTTCCTTAGAACCCTTGAGTCTTGTTAGCACTGGGCTTTCCCTTGGGGCAGCATTCCTGTAAACTTGTTGCAAAACTTCGATGATTTGGGAAGATGCCATTTGAACTTGGTAAAAACTTGATTAGTAGCCTTGTTTGTTTCTCCCCCCACCCCACCCCCCATGGCACGCAGTCTCTTTTGTTTTGAGGGAAGCCCAACAAGACTAAGAGCCGTATGCGTACCAATGTACACTGGAGTGCCTTCAAACCCACATTGACCATGCTCAGAGGGAAGATAGGCACACATGGAGAAACACAGAGAAACTATCTAAAGGATGCAGGACCTTGATCCCTCTTCCTCTCAACGGTGCCACAGTGGCTGAGCCAAGGTTGGTGATTCAAACCCACCAGCTGCCCCTCAGAAGAGAGATGGATCAGGCTGCTTCCTATGAGATTCACTGAGTTGGGATTGACTCCATGGCGATGGATTTGGCCTCGTTTTTCTCTCTCTCAACAACTAAGGGCAAACACAGGAGGAAGCATCGACCTGCCGTCACCAGAGGAACTCACAGTAACAAGGGACATTCTGAGTGCTTTAAGACACAGCGGGTATCTTGCATGAACTCGGATTCCAGATAGAATGTAAGAGCTGCTTCATCTGGTGCTCAGTGAGAATCCCAGACATCACTTCCAGTACTGGAGAAACACATTGAGATGGGGATGGGGGTTGTTCTCTCTGCCATAGACGATCTTAAGGATGTGCCTGGGTAATTCTCAGCCTGGGCATGTTGTTTGTTTGCCTGATTGACTTAGCATGCAAGTCACATTTTAGCATGAAATCCCAGGAAAACAAGACCCCTTCCTTCCTTCTTTTCTAGTGTCTCCTCCCTCCCTCCCGTCTCCTCTGCTCTCATCCATTCAGTCCTTGTTTAAATTGAAAACAAGAATAAAGAGTTGCTGTCGAGTTGAGTCTGACCCGTGGTGCTCCCGTGAGTGTCTGACCCGTGGTGCTCCCGTGTGTGTCCCAGGAGAACTGTGTTCCACAAGATTTTCAGGGGCTGATTTCTCAGAAGGTGGTTACCAGGTCTCCCTTCCGAAGTACTTCTGCATGGGCGGGAGGCTGCAACCTTCTGGTTAGCAGAGGGGCTAACCATTTACAACACAAAGTGTACCATCGGGTGGGGACCCAAAGCCCATCTGTAGGCAACTGGACATCCCCTTACAGAAGGGTCTTGGGGAGGAGACAGGCC
>NW_022103898.1:18364089-18383516 GCF_000313985.2 Echinops telfairi
CAACATGCATTTTGGTGTCTCCCAGGTTAGACCTGCTTGTGGGTATACTTGACCTGCTGATTCCAAAAATGGTACCAGCTCTAGTTTTTGAGCTACAGAATGTATGCCATCTACCACTCTTCACTCTGCTCCCCTGGGGAGGGGAGGGGGGGAAGAAGCAGGGTCTTTTAATGGAGGATTAGCTAGACCGAGATAGAGGATGTGCATGCTGGCTTTATTTAGTGTGTATTGTACTAAATATTTTAGATCAAGTTGCACTTCACATGGTGTCCTTTGATCCAAAGATATATTTGAACCATTCAAATGATCTGAACTTAGAATTTCCCCCAAATATCACTTCACCTTTATTAGCAACTGAATTACATCTGTTATCTTAAAAGGGGGGCAGAAATATGAGCTACTGTACACGAAATAAGAAGCCCCGATGGCGTAGTGGGTTATGTGTTTGACTGTTCACCACAGCGTCAGCTCTCCGAGCCCAGCAGCCACTCTGCACGAGAAAGATGAGGCTTGCAGCGCCTGTAAAGATTCACAGCCTCAGACACCCACGGCCGTTCCCCTGTGTGCTATAGGGTTGCTATGAATCATAATTGACTGGGAGTGAGTTTGGGTCAATAAATAGAGATCTGAATGTCCTGAATCCCAAGATAGGACTGTCAGAACTCAAACTCCTTTATTAAAATTGAAGGATCCAGCTTTGTTATAAACATGACACAATTCTCCACCTGTTCATAGACACTCTTAAAAGAAATGTTAGCGTTTTTCTTATAAAGAAGCTTGGAGTCAACCTCACCCCTGAAACATTCAACATGAATGATCCATTGACTTCTTCTTTTCAAAAAAAATCATTTTATTGGGGGCTCGTACAACTCTTATCACAATCCATACATCCATCCATTGTGTCAAGCACATTTGTACATTTGTTGCCATCGTCTTTCTCAAAACATTTGCTTTCTGCTTGAGCCCTTGGTATCTGCTCCTCATTTTTCCCCTCTCTCCCCACTCCCCCCTCCACACTCCCTCATGAACCCATGATAATTTATAAATTATTATTATTTTGTCATGTCTTATACTGTCCGACGTCTCCCTTCACCCACTTTTCTGTTGTCCATCACACAGGGAGGAGGTTATATGTAGATCCTTGTAATCGGTTCCCCCTTTCCACTCCACCCTCCCGGTATCACCACTCTCACCACTGGTCCTGAAGGGATCATCTGTCCTGGGTTCCCTGTGCTTCCATTTCCCATGTGTATCAGTGTACAATCCATTGACTTCTATGGGTTACAATGTGTTCTTAAATGTTTACTGTATAATTTGAATAAGAAAACCTTAGATATTCAAGATATTTATGAAAATAAATATAAAGTCTTATATTTTTGGTACTTTAAATTGCCCTCACAACTTCCACACACGTGCCTTTTCAGTGTTCACTGTTATGATCCCCTCTTCTGTCCTCTGGCTTTGCAGTAGCCAACTTGTAATCTCTGTATGTAGTGCACAGCCTCCCATCCCCCAAAGAAAAACCTGTTGCCAGCTAATCAATTCTAACTCATAGGGACCCTATAGGACAGAGAAGAACTGCTCCTCTCGGTTTCCAAGCCCTTAAAATTGATAAAGGCTGTAGACTTGACTGCTAGATTTGAACTACTGACCTTCAGCATAACAAACTAGCCACCAAGGGTCCATATACAGCCACCATGGGTCCATGGGAAGTGCCTAGATATCTCATTCTTTTTCAAACCTTTCTTACCTTTTTTACCTTATCATATAATTTGTGGGTCTGACTTTATTTTATATTTAAATGAGGGTGGAAGCTTGAGAAATCAGTATAATGATGGCTGAAAAGATGGTGGAACATCCTATCAAAGAGACTAGAGCTGCTATAGTCTGTCCGATGCAGTGTTCAGAATCGGCGCCCCAAATTACCCCAGGTGCAGGCCCAAACACCAAGACACCAAGAAAACGAATGCTGTCGTTGGGCTGAGTAAGCATGAAAGGGAAGATAGTCCCCTAATAGAAGAAGATGGGGGACAGGGGGGCGGGAGGGAATAAGGCAAACCTGGGGGAAGGTTGATAAATTACTGAATGCAAAAAGTGGTGATCTGATATGTAAAGCCCCCTCTGGTTCACAATACAAAGTTATTAAAAAAAAAAAAAGAAGAAGAAGAGATTATAGCCTAGGGAACCCAATGAGGTGTTCAACGCTGACCGATAGGGTCACTCTGAGTTGGAACAGACTGTCCACAACACGCAGCAACAACATACTTCGGTGTGGACTTGTTTGCATCAAATGAGCAGTCCTGTGGAAGGGTGTCCTCCTTTGGTATTTCGCTTCGTTTTCTGGTGGAGTGATAATAAGGCTGCAGGCAGGGGAGGTGGGGGCGTTTGTGCACGGGGGAGCTCTTCAGTGAAGCGGTCACTTTGAACCAGACTTTGAAGGAGAGCATGAATGCAACTCAGAGAAATGGGCAAGGGAAGTTCCAGGAAGAGGCTGAGAAGTGAAGAACTCATGGGGTGAGACCAAATAGGAAAGGTGGTTGCTGCCCCGGGGGGTGGGGGGTGGGGTGGGGGGGGTGTCTCCGGCATGTCCTGGACAAATCCTTGGTCATAAGTGCTGTAAGCCCCAGCCCACAGCATGCACACTCAGACACTAGGTTCTAGAAGCTTCCCCAAAGGAAAGCCGCTTCATTCGTGGGCAGACGTTTCCCAAACTGACCTGGGGTGCTGGAATAATGAAATAAACACTCATGATAAAGCAGAACAAAACGAACAAGAATGTAAACTGCATGGCACATATGACGATTCATCACAGTAGCAAAGTCACAATGATGAAGGAACAACCAAATAATGTTAGGGTTGGGGTCACCACCACATGAGGAACCGTATGAAAGGGTCGAGGCATGAGGAAGGTTGAGAACCCCGGGCTAGAAGCTGAGTGCATGAGCCATTTGCAGGGAGCTACTGAATGGGCGAGTCCGAAATGTCCGGAATTCAAGAAGAGGCCAGGGCTAGAAACATAAACCGCGGAGTCATCAATCCGGAGATGCTGGATGAAGCATCTGACTAGAGGAGATCCCTAGACACAGAACAACAGGGCGGGTCCAAGGACGTCAACCTGGAACGTGTCTCCGCGACACCCTTCAGAAGGTGCGGAGGAGCCTGAAAGGGAGATGAAGGCAGAGCAGCCAGCAAGGTCGAATGTCTGTCTTTGAGGCCGAGGGAAGCACGTGACAGGCGGAAGCGGATGCTAAGTCGAAGAAGAGACGGAGACCAAACTATAGAACACTTGCTAATGGAGACGGGAGCCTGCATGGGAAGGACAATAGGTGGTCCTCTTCCACGGAGCCGTCCGGGACGGCAGCGCAGAGAAGGTGAAGTTTACTAAAGGCCTTGCCTCCCAAACTCACTGCCATGGAGTCGCTGCCGACTCACAGCGACCCCACAGGGCAGGGCCAGGAGAGGATGTTTTTCACCGAAGTCCTGGTCACATTTGGGTGACCTGGATAGAAACCATTTCACATCGTTAAGGTACTTGGCTTATTATCCCCCCACCCCCACCCCATGTGCTGATTGGATGGTTTCACTTCCAAAGGGACATGGCCTTTCCAAATCTGGAGATGCAAGGCTTGGCAGCAGGAATAGCCCATCTAGAAGTGTGTGAAAAACACCTGGCTCAAAAGATACGGGGGCAAGCAGCCTAGGTTCCTATCGTGGCTTATTCACTTGCTCCTCGTGTGACTCTGAGACCCGCCCCCTCCCACCCCCTCTAGATCTCAGCTTCTTCACGTGCCGTCTGGCCAGGGAAGCTTGATCAGAAGATTGAGCACCGAGGTCCTGTGCACATCGGTTGTAGTTAGTGGCCATCAGGTCCGCTCTGACGCATGGCCTCTCAATGCCTGCAGGGTGGAACTGTGTCCCATTGGATTTGACAGTCATGGAAGCAGGCCTTCAGGGCTTCCGCCCAAGGCACCTCTGGGTGGGTTTGAACCCCCAACCTTTCTGCTAGCCGTGGAGTGCTTCATCGTGAGTGCCACCCAGGAGTCCTTCTCCTCACCACCATTGCTGTGAGCCTTCATGTCAATCCCAACTCACAGCAACCCGACGGGGTGGACCAGCGCTGCCTCACTGGGCTGCCTTGGCTATCATCTTTAGGGAGCTAGCCAGCCAGATCTTCCTCCCTTGCACCCGCTGGCTAGTTCCAACC
Organism: Echinops telfairi; assembly: GCF_000313985.2. Taxonomy (NCBI): domain Eukaryota; kingdom Metazoa; phylum Chordata; class Mammalia; order Afrosoricida; family Tenrecidae; genus Echinops; species Echinops telfairi. The sequence goes on from NW_022103898.1 coordinate 18,368,294, forward strand.
GCCAACCTCTGTCCCCCATTGACCTGACGGCTAATTCCAACCTTCAACCTCCAATCAACTTTGTCCTCAGCACTAAGACAGGCTTTCTACTCCCATGAACAGTTAGAGTCTCGGAAACTCAAGGGCAGTTCGCCCCTGTCCTGTACGGTGGCTGTGCGTTGGCATCGACGCGTGGCAGTGGGTTTGCATGGGTTTGGGTTTCACTCCCATCGAGAGTTAACAGTCTTGGAAACTCACCGGGTGGTTCTTTCCTGCCACGGACAGTCACGATGAGTTGGCGTCGACTCAATGGCAGTGAGTTTGTTTTGATTTTTTTTTTAACAGACCCTGGAGAAGGAGATCATGCTTGGTAAAGTGGAGGGGCAGTGAACAAGAGGAAGGCCTTTGGCGAGACGTATTGACGCTGTGGCTGTAATAATGGGCTCCAATAGAACAATGGTGAGGCTGGCAGTGGACCGGGCGGTGTTTCATTCTGCTGTGCTTGGGGTTGCTATGAGTGAGAATTGACTGGACGGCGCCCAACCACCACAACGACTCAAGTCTCAAATTCAAGGGCATGCCATTCTCTGTCAACCAAGTCTGTCTACCTAATTTGGGGGACCTGGTGTTCAAAGAACTGAGGAGGAAGAGAGTACCACTGAAGGTGCTAAATCACTAAGCTACAAAGCTCGCTGTCTTTCTTCCACACTCTGTCTCTCAAGTTTGTTGCATTTTCCGTTTCAAGGTGGGTCCAGGTTGAACAAATGCAACCTGGAAATGATTGCCCCAAATCTGACTATTCACTCATATCTTGTGTGACGCCAACTTTCAATGCACATGTAAGGGTTCGACTCACACCCAGAGTCACCAAAGTGACACAATTCCTATCGCAGAGCTCGGGAGTATGTTTGCATTTTCTCCTTACCAAAACAGTGGGCGCGTGGCCCAAAACCCACTCGGCAGTTCTTATTTCCCTTCCCGATAAGATAAGTGTAGGCATTTGGCTCACTGTGGATTAAGGGAGGGCTGGAAGGACAAAAAAAAACAAAACCTCTTGGTCACCCCCATCACTCCCTATTCCATCTCTAAGCCATCATTTTCAGCAGAAGCTGTTGGCCAATAAAAAAGAATAAGAGAGGGGTGTCTTGGCTGTTTGTTTTCCTGAGAATGGCTTTGTCTTCTTTCTGCATTTGAAGCCAGTTCTAGTTCAAACAGAAAGCATGACCACTCGGGGATGTGAGGATCCCTCCGCCCCACTTCCTGTGTACCCACACTGAGTCTTGATGAACTCTGCCACACAGGTCCACTGGAATTCTCCGCTCACAGGACACACTGCAGGCTCCGTGGTCATGGGATGGCAAGGAGCAACAGTAGGCATGCACAGTACCATCACCCCTCTGCTGACTACATGAGACATTGTTCCAGCAGGTGCCTCTTACAAAGCACAAGGTCAATGCCAAGTTATTAAGGGACGTAAGAGGGTAACAGCAAGTGATGAAGCCAAACACGGTGCCTGAGCACGGGACTCTGGGTCACTGTAGGTCACATGGTGTAGAAGGACTGTCCTCTTTCTGCAAACAGTCATGGCATTTATTGTACTGCCCCAAGAGGCTTGCTTTTTCTTGTACGTCTTCCCAATTAAACTGTGAGTGGTCTTACTCAGTTATAGCAGCAGTCCCTAGCACAGTGTGTGACCGATAGTAGGTGCTCATTAAATGTAGTTTGTAGCATAACCATCATTGCAAGAACACGCTACTCTCTAATGCCTAGACCAGGGCCATCCTATTGTTGCTAGTTGCCATCAGGTCAGTTCTATGACCCTCAATGGCCCTTTCCCATCACTGTCCTTCTCTCTCTTTTATTCATTCATTCTGCACCTGCTGTGTTCATTCAAGGAGCTCACAGACTGGAAGGAGAAGGGGCATTTAAAGAGCAACCACCAAAAATTGTTCAGGCAATTGGGTACCAAGCAGAGCGCCTAGCACATCACACTGTGTTCAGTGGATCTTTGTTAGGGGTATGACCCAGTGACGTCTAATGGAGAAGATAAATCATTGGACATGAGAAATGGGAGGTAGTGAGTTCTTTCATAGGAATTATCAGAAGGCATTATGGAACTAGATAAGGGCCTCTAGACCCAGTTCAAACCTGGCCTATAGGGTTGCCATGAACCAGAAGGACTGGATGACAGGGAGGATTTTGGAGTTTGAATCCAGTCTCGGGCTACCAGGAAGCCTTCTCAGAGGAGGTGATGCTGATGAAGTCCTTTTTAAGGTTAGTTTACCCAGACCAAAAACGGCCTTCTAAGTTTAGTAAGTAGCATATGGGACGGTATCAAGTTATGTGAGAATGCTAATCATTTCCATGAACAACTGCCATGAGACCCAACGAACTGAATGTCACCCAGCTACCATTACAGAATGTTTGGATCAAAGGTACTATAGAAGAATCTTAATTTAAAAAATAGAAGAATCTTAATAAAAGGATGGTAGGCTGTGTGGGGTGGGGTGAGGGGAGCATGCAGAATGCAGAATAGAATTTCAAATTCTCATGGAATCTAGACTTTCCAGAACCATTGGGATTGAATGAATCCCTGAAACTATATCCCTGAGACTGTCAAACCTTAAATCAAAAATGTCTCCCCAAACCAAGCAATGGTTTAGCGACACTAGTAAATCTATGTGAGCACTGGGCTCTTTTAAGAACGATCTGAGATCAAATTGACAATACCAGCTCAAAGGATTAGGTAGGAACCTTTGGGAGGAACGTGATTCTGTGAATAGCAGAACAACTATTTAGAAAAGGCTCAGCAAGGTTGGTTGCACAACATGAGAAATGTAACCAATGCCACTGAATTGTGCCCGTGGACATTGCTGAATGGGTGTTTGCTGTGTGTCTCATCAATAACAAAAAAGGAACAAGGTAACATTTCAAGAAATGAAAAGCGAGCACAGGGCTATCTGGGCAGTTGTTTGCAGTTGGAACAGAGTGTGGTGGGGAGGAAGTTCAGAGATGAGGCTGGCGAGGCAGGTCATTAGGTCAATGTAATAAATGCTATGGTAATGGTACGAAGGACGTGGCGCACAAGAACAAAGAGCTGCTCCTTCTGCTTCCTCTAAGGCAAATGACAGTTGAACTGGTTCTGAAGAATACATAGGAATTGGAGTTACTACAAGGTCAGCAGTTCGAAACCTCCTACTGCCTCATCAAGAATAAAGAGTCTTTATTCATAGAGTCTTGCAAACTCACAAGGGCAGTTCTGCCCTGCCCTACAGGCTTGCTAGCTAGCGGTGGGCATCAACTGATTTGAGTTGTTTGGTTGGCCTCTCAGAAAAGCGTCGGAAGAGCACTCAAACCAAGAGACCAGCTTGGAGTCCTGAAAAGACCCGTTGTCTATAAGCAATGGTGAGAATTCAGTGCAGCTCCAGCAACCGCTGCTCATTATGGAGCACGCACTGTGTGCCAGGCCTTACACAAGCGTTGTTGTATGAACTCATTTCTTCTTCATGATCATCTAGGCTGGCATTTCTGTGATCCCCCTTTTACTGTTGATAAGACAGAAAGGTTAAAGAACTTGAACAAGGCCTCAAAGCTAGTGAAGTAGCTTCTCTGGGATTCAAGAGCATCTCTCCGAGTCGCGGACTGGTCCTGCAGTTGCATGAAGACGGAAGTCGTCAGAGAAGTGTGGGAGGAAAGTGGCCGGTTTGGTTTGGGTCCTCCAATGAGGAGGCTGCGAAACAGCTGTATCTGTCCATCTGTAGCTCAGCCAAAGATCAGACCGGAAGTCCTCAGTAAGTAAGTCATCGGCACGGGAACATAACATGCAGATGAGTAAGAGAAGAAGAGCACAGGGTCCGAGCCCCGTGAGATGGGGGCACTTTAGAGCCAGGGGAGGAGTGAAAGAAATGGAACCAGGGAAGCTACAGAGATAGGAGGGACAACCAAAGGGCAGAGGCCTACCAGCCAGTGGGCATCAATGCCCATCTTACAGAGCTGACCAGTCAGATGAGGGCTGCAGCCAGGTAGTCAGCTGCTGCAGAAGACCCCACAGGTGGCTGGTACAGATGGGGAAAGGTGCGATTTATAGCTGGGCAACTAACCTGGAGGCCCTGGGCGGTGCCAACGGTTCACGTGTTCTTCCTCTAGTCAAAAGATTGGAGACTCATGTCACCTCCCCTCACCACCCCTGTCCCCAGAGGTCCCTCAGAACAAAAGAGCTGTCAACCTACTTCTCAGAGAGCTAGCCATGGGAAACCCCGGCAAATACAGCGTGACTCGGAATCAACATAGGTCGCCTCAAGTCAGGAATTGGCGGGACCAAACTTGGTCTGACTTCTCTCACGGAGGCAAAAAGCAAACTTGAACTCTGCTTCTTGATTCGAGATGCAGCCACCGCAGCCAGATGCGAGACCTTTGACAGGCCACCCGCCTCCCCTCGTGGGGCCTCAGTTTACATCTCCAGACAAAGGTGGGAAGAGGCGTCCTCAAAGGCTTCCACCTGCACACACACACCCGTGTGCTCTCCTCTGCCCCTCCAGATGCCCTCTGGGGCCCTAGGTGCCGCCAGGGAAGGTGAACCAGGACTCTGTGGTGAGAAAGAAAGGGCCCTCTCTTCACTGCCACCGTCCAGTCCCCTCTGCTGTCCCCTCTGGTTCCCTTCCCTGCCTTGTTTTCTGCTGCTACCGAGGATGAGAAACACACGTCTCAAGGCAGCCCTGCTGTTGCACAACCCCACCAAGGGGAGGGCAAGAAGAAAAAAAGAAGGCACGAGAAAAAGAAAGGAAGGCAAGAAAAGAGCCTTGGTATTCTCTCCCAGCCTCCGCAGACAATGCCCCCATTGATGTGCTGTGAGTCACGGCGGGCAGCCAGGCCATCGCGGCTTCTGAATCACTTCCTCCTCCACTTGTTCCCGGGCTGGCCTCGGCCGGCTGGGGCTGACCAACAAGGAGGCCAGGCCCTTCAGAGCAGCCGCTGCTGCTTCCCTCTCTGCAGGGCTCCAGCAGGGAGAGTGGAGGTGCCAGGCAGCAGGGTGGAGGGCCCTGAATGGACGGTGGGAATATAGCAATTTGAAGCAGCTAGTAGACCCGGCTTTCCAACACTACACGCAAGCCTCCCTGTCTGGTTAGGCAGGGTGAGTATGATCCCAGATGGAAAGCCTGAATGTTCTCAAACATGAGGCTCCACCACCCCTGGGTGTTCCAGCTTCTCCACCTTGGTGCTCTGGCTGCTGTGGACAAGGCTGGCATCTTTGGGGGAGAGGTGGATGGAAGTTGATCCTATATTAAGGTGACCAGATTTAAAGAGGGACACCATTGACTGGGGGTTGGGGGGGGAGGGGTTCTTGATTAAAAATTTGGTCTATACGGACCGAGTAGACCGACTGTTCCCTAGCTTGTCGTGCATTCTTTCCAAAAATCGGGACTGCCCGCCCAAAGCGGGACGTCTGGTCACCTTATCCTATATGTTCCCCCAACTCCTGTTACGCACAGTCCTCTAGCATGGCCGCTCTCCATCTCCCACCTTGCATTTTCCATCTTGAAGCTCAAGGACATTAAGGGGGCCAGGTGTCCTCATCGGGGTGATGAGGTGAAAGTCGGCACCCGTCTCCAGTTCTCACACAAAACTCAAAGAGGGTGGAGCCTAGAGAATCTGTGTGGGCACACGGAAGTCCAAGAGAAAATGACATGTAAATCAACGATGCCAATGCAGCCGGCAAGCATTCTGCCGTGCAGTCCCAAAAGGAGACCGTCAAATGCAGACTTGTGGAGCAGGGAGAGGTCAAGGAAAGAGTCCAGAAAGATTGGTTGGGTTGAAGAAGGTGTCGTTTGGGCCTCAGAATGCCAGCGTCGTAGACTCAACGCCTTCCCACACCTCCTCAAGTCCTGGCAACTCTCAAAGGTCAATTCCTTGGACCAAACTCCCACATGGACCCATTCTCAGACCCCGCAAGAGATGAAGTGGTCTTTCCCTTCCCTGGCAAAAGAGGGTGCTGTTTTCCAGGGACCCCAGCTGATGGAGAACATGTCGGGATGCCGCCACCCTGTGGGTGCCCTGAACTACATCCATCTCTCCACTCAATGCTCCTTGGGCCCTGAAGGAAGATTGCTTGGCCTGGAAGCCATGCCTCTGAGGAAGCCGGCCACTTTCCTGACTGTAGTTTTAGATAAAGACTAAAAAGAGTACCTTCTAAGAAGTCCACCTGTCTACACCCAGCTGTTTAAAATCTCCCCCTTAAGGAGGTGGGGTAGGGTGAAATCTTCATCAGAGTAGAGTAAGTCTTAATCTTCTCTCATAGCCTCTACCAGAAGGTCGGACATGTCATAGGTGACCAATGGAATCAATTACTCTATGCCATCGTCTAAAAGAATAGTATGGCTATGTCTGTCTCTCATCACCATACCCCTAGCACCTAGCACAGGGCCTGTTCATTGTCCAAATGAATGAAATTAGACACGTAGAAGTAAGGGTCTAGAAACAGCAAACATTGCTGGAGAAGAATTGAGATGTTGTCTAGTACACCACCTCTTTTTCTCAGATGCACCCCAGAGAGGTCTAGTGACATGCCAGTCTGAGAGTAGGACTAGTTGGGCATATCTGTCAACTTGCCACTGTGAATGCTTTATGGGGCCAGCCCACCTTTATATAAGACCCAAAGCAAGGCAGCCCTGGAAGTAGGAAGCAGACATTTGTCTGAGGCCACCCTTGTTGGAAAGAGCCCTGTTGGTACAATGGTTATGCATTTGGCTGCAAACTGAAAGGTAGGTGATTCGAATGCACCAGGAGCTTCACGAAATAAAGCCCTAGGCATGTTTCCAGGAAGATTACAGCCCATAACTCCCTATAGGGTAATTATACTGTGTCATTTGGGGGTCACAGGACAAAGTCAACTTGGTGGCACCCAACAAAAACAACGCTCTTGGTGGAAGTTCATTTCACTCAGAATTTCAGAAATGGCTTCTCAAGGACTCTAAGACAAGCCTGTCTTCCTGGGGAGATAAATCCTCACTAGAGAGGAATTCCTAGCCATCCCAGAAAGACGGCCCAGAACCAGAAGGGGCTTATCTCATCCTGGAGAAGCTGGTGGGATATCCTGACGCTGTCATGTCCTGAGAGGGTATGAATTTGAGCCCAAGGAACGGGTGATGCTTATCCAGATGGAATGACAAGTCTGGTCTATGTGCACGTAGGAGTCTGGCTGTCTGCCCAGCACACTCCTTAAGGACCTCAGCCACTCCAGTGCATGAGCGGCCGTGTGTGTGTGTGTGTGTGTGTGTGTGTGTGTGTGTGTGTGTACGTGCCACACTGACCTGCCTCACAAAGAAATCTGATCTCATCACTCTCCTGATGAGATCATCTGTGGTTCAACATTGCTGTAGAACAGATTCTAAACATCTTCCCCTGCCTTTGTCATCCGGCCCCATTCCATTTGATAGCGATGTGGTCATTCCTTCCAACCTAGCCCTTAGCTATTGTCCCGTCCTTTCAAGTGGGTTCAAGTCCCGGCTCCGTGACTTGTTATTATTGTGACCCTTAGGTGCGCCCACTCCGGTGCCAGCCCCACGATTGGTGGTGGATCCAAAGCAGATGGCCAGGCCTTTCTTCCTAGTCTGTCTTGACCTGAAAGCTCTGCGCCCGCCCGTGCAGCATCATAGCCGCTCATGACATTCATTGGCCTGGAGCCAAATTCAAGTCTCCCACATGGAATCAGCACCTCACTTCGTGGTGCGCTTGTGGTTTTTGTTAGGGAGTACTGAGTCAGTCTTGATTCATAACAGTCTGTGTGCGACAGAAGGAGCACCGCCTGGCCCTGCGCCACCCTTCCCATTGTTAGGCTTGAGCCCATTGTTGCAGCGACTGTATCGAAATCCATCTACTTGAGGTGATTCCTCCCTTTGCCTCCACCCCCAGGCCCTCTGTTTTACCAAGCATGATGTCCTTCTCCCATGGACTTGTCCAAAGTACATGGCATGGAGTCTCTCCAACCTCTCTCTCAAGGGGCAGTCTGATGGACTTCTTCTAAGACGTATTTGTTCCTTCCTCGGGCTCTTCCTCCAAAACCAAGCTCACTGCTATCCAGTCGGTGCCGATTCAGAGCGACCCTATAGGACAGAGGAGAACCGCCCCTGTGGGGTTCTGAGACGAACTCTTGACAGGCATAGAAAACCTTATCTTTCTCCCTCTGAGCAGCTGGTGACTTCAAACCGCTGACCTTCCGTTTAGCAGCCCAGTGTGTAAACCATCACACCCCACAGCTGTTAGACGCTAGCAAGTGGTTCCAACTCATAGCATCGTCATGCACACAGAGCACATCCCTGCCGGGTCCCGCGGCGCCATCCTCACACTCACAGCTCCGTTGGAGCGCACTGTGACAGCCTCTGGGTCAACCCATCTCCTTGAGGGAAGTCCTCTTTTCACTGACCCGCTGCTTGACCAAGCAGGGCCTCTTCCATTGGTCCCTGCATAGTCAATGTTCTTCACCAACACCGTAAGTCAAAGGCACCAGTTCATCTCCAGTCTTCCTTATTCATTGTCCAGCGTTCAGATGCATATGAGGTGATGGAAAACAGCCAGGCTTGGGTCAGGAGGACCTTGTACGATGGGCGGTGTAAATGACAAAGCCTTTGACAAGCCCGAGAACTGAGTATTTTTGCAATGACCCACGGGACATCGGCTAGCTGGCTCCTGATCTGCCAAAGCAGAATCAGCCTGGCCCTCACTACCACCTCGGTCGGTGACTCAGGACTCAGTCTCTTGCATGACCCTTCCCTTGCACCAGCAAGCTGACTCTTCAGCTTCCCCATGCCCACATTGGCTTCCTTTAGGGCTCTGCCCCTCTGATCGCCTGCCTGGGGTTCAGACTAGCAGTAAAGAGAAACATAGCTGCCCACCTGGGGCGCCCCCTTCACTCCTCACTCACTGCCCTCCCCTTGGGTCTTGCCCACCTCCAACTAGTCTTCCCAGGCCCTGGAGCTCTGCCTTTATCTCTCTTGTCCTCACTAAATGGGAAGGTCCCCCACCCAGCTCCCTGTCCACCCTCCCCCTTCCTCAAAATGTTCTGCCATCCAAGTCCAGGGCTTAGACAAACCTTCCTTCACCCAGTCACTAAGCACGCTGTGAAGCACCTACTCACTGTGTGAGGCATTGTGGGAGATTGCCCCATGACTGAGATGCAAGCACTGCCATAGGTGGAGGGTGAGGGGAGAGAAGAGGGGCGGAGCTTGGGAGGGGACATGATGGAGAAATACTTGCATCTAGCTGGTTGCCAGCTACTTAGGCAAGTCCCCTGAAATCTCTCCCCTCGGGGTAGGTTCTATTATACGAACATTTTTCTGCAGTCAAAGCTGAGGGGAGGGGAGTTGTTGGAAGGTATGAGAGAAAGAAAACACCAGCACCGCCACACGCACTGCCATTGAGTCAGTCCTGACTCAGATGACCCAAGCAGACAGGGTAGAACTGCCCCTTTGCAGGAGGAGAAAGCCAACCAAGTCTTCCTCCCGTGAAGCAGCTAGGGAGTCCCAGCTATTCACTTTGAGGTGAGTGGCCCAAGGCACAAACACGATGCCACCAGGGCTCCCTCCACCGCTGCAAAACAGCAAAGCCAGGATTGAAAACCAACACCATTTCCCTAAACCACCCTCGGGGCCAGGATGGGGGTGTGTGCAAGGCACAGGAGAGGGACCTGAACTACTGAGATGTGTGCCCAGAAGCCCAGGAGAAGCACTCCATGGGTGGCATTGAGGCAGGCACCACTGTGCCCACTGCCCTACCGTCGCCCGAGACGTCTGAATTTCCCCTGCGTTTTCCAGCCCTAAAGCTGCTGGGGTGACCTGCAGGTCTGCTCGCCACTTTCCTTCCCTGATTTCTCCCTGTTGCCTAAAGCAGATGCTGGAGACCCAGGTGGGGGTTCCAGAAAGGTAGCAAAAGCCCCTTTCCTATTCCCCGACCACCCCACCCCCAACAGCTGCCACGGGGCCAGGCGCGCATGTTCCCAAGGAGGGTCTCGTCCATGTGCTTCACGTGTGGTGACTTGGTCCTCCCCACGACACCATGAGTGGTAGGAGGATCGCCATTTCAGTGGGTGGCAAAGAACACCGAGTGCACACAGGGAAGGTCTCATGCCCAAGTTCACCCAGCTAGAGGTGGCCGAGCTGGGATCCCAGGCTGAGAGGCCAGCTGTGGAGAGAGTGGGCACCTGGTGACATCAGTTGAACGCCTCTGGTGTCCAGTTCAAGTATGCGGACAACCTACCTTGCTGGACCTGGTGCTCGAGGCTGGGGAGTCTACGACCAACAAGCATGTATGGCCCCTGCCCTAAAGTCTCATAGCGACTAAAAGCACAGGGTAGAACTGCCCCTGTGAGTTTCTGAGACGAACTCTTTATGGGAGTAGAAAACCCCATCTTTCTCCCGAGAAGAAGCTGGTGGTTTCGAACTTCAGACCCTGTGGTTAGCAGCCCAATGGCAGTGCGTTTAGAGGATTGATTCGTTCATTCATTCATTCGGCCCTAAAGTCGGGATCCCTGGTGATGTCATGGTTATGTGTTGGGCTGCTAACCGTAAAGTCACTAGTTTGAAACCTACACACCAACCAGCCACTCCAAGGGAGAAAGATTAAGCTTTCTGTTCCCCCACAGCATGACAGTCTCAGAAACCCACAGGTGCTGTTCTACCCTGTCCTAGAGGGTCACTATGAGTCAGAACTGACTGGACGGCAGTGAGGAGCGTGAGTGAAAGATAGTGCCCTTGGGCATGGAACTGGTGCAGTAGGAAGGAATGGAGCCGTATCCTGCCCAGGGTAGAGTCCCAGTCCCTCCACTTCTCTGCTGTGCAATCTTAACCAAGTGAACTAACCTCTCTGTGTCTCATTGGTACCAGTACCTACACCTCAGGGCATCACCAGAGAGGATCAAGTGAGGTACTACGGAGAGAGTGTTACCTAAGTGAAACTCAGCTTTAGTTTGATGCCTGGCTATGTGACTTCCTGGTTCATAGGGTCTTGAGCAGGTTCCTGGTCCCAAGCCTCAGCTTGCTCAGCCATAGAGTGGGGCTACCAAGTCAAGATTGAATATATCGATGCACGAAAAAAAGCTGCCCTGTGAGCTTCTGTGGCCACTGGTGTTCTTGGTTGAATCTGTTCCCCTGGAGAGCACTCAGTGTCACGGTCACTATATATGCCAAGATTTCTCCTGGGTCCATCTTTAGCACAGGCTTCTCTGAGTGCCTGGAACACCCTTCCCCAGGTGGCCTCTCAGATTAACAACAGTTCATTGTTCAAGGGCCAGCTCAGGGTCCCCTTTTGATCCTTCCAGAGCCCTGCAGGAGACAGGCATTGCACTTTCATTTCTGCACACACCTCTGCTTCCCAGAAGCCCACCCTTCTGGCCCAGCGCAGAACGGGGGCTAGCTCCTGCGACAATCATAGGACTTTGTTTCTGCGTCGCCAAGCAGCAGTTGCTCCAGCTCATAGAGTTTGCTCAAAAGGGGCGGAAATCCAGTGATGAGCTTAAAAAGCAAATGTCCTCTACAGGGAGTGGTCAGAACCACCGACAAGTAGAAGACTCGTCTATTACTGCCCGGGCCGCTATTCCATGCCTCCAGGGTTTTACATGATACACTGGCTGCTGTTCTGTCGTTGTCATTAGGTGCCATCGAGTTGGTTCCAACCCATAGCGACCCTACGCACAACAGAAGGAACTCCACCGCCCGCCCCGCCCCACCCCCCAGTCTTGCACCATCCCCACCATGGCTCCTATGCTGGAGCCCATTGCTGCAGCCACTGCGTCTGTCCATCTCCTTGAGGGCCTGCCTCTTCTTCACTGCCCCTCCACGTGACCAAGCATGGGGTCGTCCTTGCCTCTAAGGGGCACACTGGCTTCTTCCAAGACAGATTTGCTTGCAGCTTTGGCAGCCCGTGGTACTTTCAATAGTCTTCACCAGCACTGCAATCCCAATGCATCGACTCTTCTTTGCTCTTCTGTATTCAATACCCGTCTTTCACACGCATATGAGGTCTTGGAAAACGCCACGGCTTGGGTCAGGCGCACCTTCGTCCTCACAGGAGCCTCCTTGCGTTTCCACGCTCTAAAGGAATCTTATGCAGCAGATTGGCCTTGATGCTCCAGTGCAAGTTATTGTCTAGTACAAATCAGTTGTTGTGTGAGTTTGGGTAGACTAGAGAAGCAAATCCAGGGAGACTCAGATGTGTCTACGAAAGAGCTTCAGATCAAAGAGTAATTTCATATTAAGAAAACATCCCAGCCCAGTCTAAATCAAGTCCATACGTCCAATATTAGTCTATAAGTTCCTCTTCAGGCTCACGCAACACATGCAATGACATCAAGTTCAGGAAGATCACAGGCCTGTGGGTAGAAAGTCTTGTGGATCCAGTGGTAGTAGAAGCCTCTCGGCGCTGGTGTGGGTCCCTATCAGCTCCAGGGCTCTGGTTGGGATCAGCTTGGCTCCGTGTGTCTTGTCAGCAGGAAGACGAAGCAGAGAGAGTGTGTGTCCCACCTCCAGGGAGGGAGACGGGAGTTCCCAGAATCCTCAAGAGAAGGCCATGCCCACCCAGGGGCATTATTGGCTATGACCTGCTTGACAGGCTAGACTTCACCCCTGCACAAGTTGACAGGAGGTTAGGTAACCACCAGAGTTGTGTTCTAGTCATGTGTGCATTTGGGCTGTTTGCTCCTGGGACCCTGAAGAAAGCACACGGCAGGTCCATGGCAGGAACCAGCACACACTTTTCCGACCAAGTCTACGTTCCCTCTTGATTGACACTGCTATCCATTCACACATGAAGATGCATTGTGTGCCGATGATAACTTTCATGTCGCAGGGTGGGAGATTACACCTGTACTCAGATGGCATAAAACTAAAGGCATTCTTTGATTTTCTAGAATGTCAGCAGCATCTTTCACCCCACCCCCACCCCAAGTGCTGAAGACACGTAGACCTCTACGGTAATGGCATCTTCCTCTCTTCGGGCATGGCTGGCCTCTCTTCCATTGCAAGAGTCTCCTAAGGAGTTCAGTTTCCCCCAAGCCTAACTCCCTAGCAGAGTTGGGTGTGGTCGGCTCTTTGGGAGACTTGGTCTCTTGAGGTCAACGCTCAGTCTTTCCAAGTCCTAACCTTCCTATCTCCTCCTCCAGAGAGGGTGCGGAGGCACAGAGGAGCACACTGTGCCTTTGGAGGGTGGAGGTACCCACTGGCGAGGTGGAGAGCTGAATGCTGGCTCTGGCTGGCTGGCGCCATCTGAATAGTGACTGGGTGCACTTCCTGGGCTGTCTGACCTCTCAGAACCCACAAGGCACGTGGCTTGATGCCCTTGCCAACCAAGCACCACCTTGTTCTCATTAGGACTGCCAAGCCCCCAGGGGTCATGGGTTTCTCCAGCCAGAGCAGCTTGGGTGGGAGTGAGCCCCAGCTGAAAGGTGTCTTGGTCCTGATGGCAGCACCCTTCCTTGGGGAGCGCCCCAGCCTGAGCCCCAGCTCACTCCAAGTCTCCCTCAGGGGCCTAAGGGGAGCTCAGGAGAGGGCACTCAGACCCTCTTGGGCTAAGGTGGACCCAGGAGGGTGCCTGTGAGGGAGGCGGTCCCTTCCCAGAAGCCCCCACTCCACTTCACCCGCTTTCTCCTCAGCTCCCCAAGCTTCCTGAGCCAGGGTGTCAGCTCAGAGGCAATGTTGGCATACAGGGTCTCACTGGGAGCTCCACGGCTTCTCTTCCACCTCTGCCCCCTCTTCTTCCCACTATCCTCTGAGGCAGAGAAGGCTGCCTTCCCTGGTCCTCCTCTCTGCCACGGGCTTCCTGTATCACACCTGCCACCCAGGGACACTCAGCCCCCTGGGTGAGCCTAAAGGACAGAAAGAAGCCCACTCTGCCCCAGAGAAGGAAACCTGGCTTCCTGCTCCTCAGGACCTGGCTCCCGCGCGTCGACCAAGGCGAAACTAAGTTAGAAATTCTCCATTTCCTTAAGATGATGGTGTAGTCGCAGATTCAAAAACGCCTGCTCCTGAAGGTTAGGGGTTGCATGTTGGTCCCTGGACCCCTCCTCGCTTCGCTGTATCACAATCCTCATCCTGCCGCACTCTCCGAGACAGGCACTCACGCACTCTCCGAGACAGGCACTCACGCACTCGATGCCGACTCATAGCGACCCTGTAGGACAGGGTAGAACTGCCCTTGTGAGTTTCCCAGAGGGCCACCCTGGATGGGAGTAGAAAACCTCATCTTTCTCCCATGGAGTTGGCAGATGGTTTCGGACCACTGTCCTTGTGCTTAGCAGCCCAACACAAGCACTGTGCCGTCAAGGCACCTGTGTGCAAGGCAGAAAGTGATCAATGGTGAGGAAGTCACACACTGGCCCTGGGGACCCCGTGGATGGACTCCAGTCCCCCACCAAGAGCGGCTGGGCAGTAGTTGAATGAGTGGGCAAGGCCAGGGCAGCACCTCGGGGCAGCAGGCTCTGAGCTGGGCATTGACTGGGAAGCAGGAGACAGAGCATGGAGAACGAGCATGGAGCCAACTGCACCGGGGCAAAAGCTCCAAGAAGGGGAAGCCTGGGGCAGGTGCCTGGTTTGGGTGTGGAGTGGGAGACGGGGAAGGGACTGGATAACGAGAGGCTTTGAATGTGAGACCCAGAAGTTCGATTTAGCGGGGAGAAGCCATGGTCAAGTGCTTGCCTGCTGACCTCCAGAGGGCAGCTCCAAACGGCCAGTCCCTCAGAGGGAAAAGGATCTGAAGGCCTGCCTCCATCAAGACTGTCGCTGTTTCAAAACTAAACCAAACTCCCGCCAGCGCGACGCGAGGCCGGCTCATCGCGACACGAGCAGACAGACTAGACATGCCCCTTTGGGTTTCCAAGAATTTAAATCTTTACAGAAATAGACAGCCTGCTCTCTCTCCTGCTAAGTTCAGACCGCTGACCTGGTGGTTGGTCGTCCGATAAGGCTGTTGGCTCGAGGTCACTTTTGGGAAGTCGGTGCAGACTCGTTGTGTCCCTAAGCACCACAGAAGGTCTGTGTCCTCCTCCATGTTGTGTGGGAGCCCATTGTGGCAGCCACCGGGTCAATATGGCAGCCGCAAAGATGGCAGTCTGGGCACCCCACGGGGCAGGCCGGCTCCGTCTTACGGGGTTGCTATGAGTCAGAATCGACTTGATGTGTGGCAGTGGGATGTTGTGTCCATTTATTTTGTTGAAAAGAATGTATGACAACTAAACTAAAGATGGAGGAGCCCGGGTGGTGTA
>NW_022103898.1:18383616-18392206 GCF_000313985.2 Echinops telfairi
TGATGCCCTTGCCAACCAAGCACCACCTTGTTCTCATTAGGACTGCCAAGCCCCCAGGGGTCATGGGTTTCTCCAGCCAGAGCAGCTTGGGTGGGAGTGAGCCCCAGCTGAAAGGTGTCTTGGTCCTGATGGCAGCACCCTTCCTTGGGGAGCGCCCCAGCCTGAGCCCCAGCTCACTCCAAGTCTCCCTCAGGGGCCTAAGGGGAGCTCAGGAGAGGGCACTCAGACCCTCTTGGGCTAAGGTGGACCCAGGAGGGTGCCTGTGAGGGAGGCGGTCCCTTCCCAGAAGCCCCCACTCCACTTCACCCGCTTTCTCCTCAGCTCCCCAAGCTTCCTGAGCCAGGGTGTCAGCTCAGAGGCAATGTTGGCATACAGGGTCTCACTGGGAGCTCCACGGCTTCTCTTCCACCTCTGCCCCCTCTTCTTCCCACTATCCTCTGAGGCAGAGAAGGCTGCCTTCCCTGGTCCTCCTCTCTGCCACTGGCTTCCTGTATCACACCTGCCACCCAGGGACACTTGGCCCCCTGGGTGAGCCTAAAGGACAGAAAGAAGCCCACTCTGCCCCAGAGAAGGAAACCTGGCTTCCTGCTCCTCAGGACCTGGCTCCCGCGCGTCGACCAAGGCGAAACTAAGTTAGAAATTCTCCATTTCCTTAAGATGATGGTGTAGTCGCAGATTCAAAAACGCCTGCTCCTGAAGGTTAGGGGTTGCATGTTGGTCCCTGGACCCCTCCTCGCTTCGCTGTATCACAATCCTCATCCTGCCGCACTCTCCGAGACAGGCACTCACGCACTCGATGCCGACTCATAGCAACCCTGTAGGACAGGGTAGAACCGCCCTTGTGAGTTTCCCAGAGGGCCACCCTGGATGGGAGTAGAAAACCTCATCTTTCTCCCATGGAGTTGGCAGATGGTTTCGGACCACTGTCCTTGTGCTTAGCAGCCCAACACAAGCACTGTGCCGTCAAGGCACCTGTGTGCAAGGCAGAAAGTGATCAATGGTGAGGAAGTCACACACTGGCCCTGGGGACCCCGTGGATGGACTCCAGTCCCCCACCAAGAGCGGCTGGGCAGTAGTTGAATGAGTGGGCAAGGCCAGGGCAGCACCTCGGGGCAGCAGGCTCTGAGCTGGGCATTGACTGGGAAGCAGGAGACAGAGCATGGAGAACGAGCATGGAGCCAACTGCACCGGGGCAAAAGCTCCAAGAAGGGGAAGCCTGGGGCAGGTGCCTGGTTTGGGTGTGGAGTGGGAGACGGGGAAGGGACTGGATAACGAGAGGCTTTGAATGTGAGACCCAGAAGTTCGATTTAGCGGGGAGAAGCCATGGTCAAGTGCTTGCCTGCTGACCTCCAGAGGGCAGCTCCAAACGGCCAGTCCCTCAGAGGGAAAAGGATCTGAAGGCCTGCCTCCATCAAGACTGTCGCTGTTTCAAAACTAAACCAAACTCCCGCCAGCGCGACGCGAGGCCGGCTCATCGCGACACGAGCAGACAGACTAGACATGCCCCTTTGGGTTTCCAAGAATTTAAATCTTTACAGAAATAGACAGCCTGCTCTCTCTCCTGCTAAGTTCAGACCGCTGACCTGGTGGTTGGTCGTCCGATAAGGCTGTTGGCTCGAGGTCACTTTTGGGAAGTCGGTGCAGACTCGTTGTGTCCCTAAGCACCACAGAAGGTCTGTGTCCTCCTCCATGTTGTGTGGGAGCCCATTGTGGCAGCCACCGGGTCAATATGGCAGCCGCAAAGATGGCAGTCTGGGCACCCCACGGGGCAGGCCGGCTCCGTCTTACGGGGTTGCTATGAGTCAGAATCGACTTGATGTGTGGCAGTGGGATGTTGTGTCCATTTATTTTGTTGAAAAGAATGTATGACAACTAAACTAAAGATGGAGGAGCCCGGGTGGTGTAGAGCTAACCATAAGGTCAGCCGTTCGAAACCACCAGTCACTCGGTCAAAGAAAGAGAGGCTCTCTGCTTGCAGAAAGAGTTACGTCTCAGAAGCCCTCAGGAGCAGTTCCACCCTGTCCTACAGGGTCTCCTTGAGTCGGAGTTGACTCGGTGCCAGGGAGTTTGGTGGCTCTAAAGGCAGCCAGTTCTGTTCATTCCCACCCAGCTGAGCCACGGGGCCCATCCTGGCCCATCCGCTTCTGTAGGGATGACAGCCAAGAAAGCCCCACCAAGCAGCTCTGCCGCCTCTGCGACACACAGGGCTGCCGCCGCGAGCCAGCAGGGGCTCCGTGGTGATGGGTCTGGCTGGTCCTTTATTTAAAGGAAAGGCAGAGAGAACACGTGTGTTCTCGGGCCGGGAGAAGGCAGTGGTGAGAAGGGAACTTGATAACTGATGATTTTCCAAGGGCTTCAGCCTGAAGGAAGCCGACAGCTGCAACGGATTGGTTACATGGAAGTCATTAAGTCATTCTGGGAAGGAATGACAGACGTGTGTGCCTGGGTATGTATGGTGGACATGTGTTTACATACGGAGAAGAGGCACCCACAGAGGGGATCATTTCAGCACTGCCTCCAGGACAGGAGGAGGGGAAGAGAGGTCTAATTAAAGGCCCATGGCAGGAGCTGGTTCTGGAAATGAACATCTCGAGTAGAGCAAAGCTTGAACTTAAAATTTGGGCTGTGGGGGGCAGGGGGTGGAGAGAGGAGGGGGATCATCTTTCTCCTGACATTTGACCCAATAGGAGACCTTTTTAGTGACAGGCAGCGAGATGGGTCGGAACCATCTGGGGCAAGCTGTTAGGAAGCCTTGATTCAGCCTTCTTCTCTGCCAGCAGTGAGAAATTTCTCCTCCAGCTCTGGAAGTTTTGCCTCCCTTCGAGGCCTCAGAGCCTCGGATGGGAAATGAAGGGGACCAGACAAGAAGGTCCCTGAGGTCACTTCCCCCGCTGACATTCTGTCACTAAGCAAAACATCTTTTATGTTGTCGATCCCACTGCTTAAACGGGTGCTGCCTGTTTTTCAATCCCTGCCCCCTCCCCCCAAAACTGCCTCCTTTAGTAAAACCAGATTCCGACATGAATCTCATCTGGCTCGTGGCAGATTTGCATTCGCCATCAGGTCCCGCCCCAAAGGAACTCCCCAGTGAATAAGGGAGTTCAGGCAAGCCCATTGGCTGCCTCCAACAAAAGGGGCTCACCTCAGGGGGTGGGGTGGAAGGCGGGAGCCAGCCATCCCCAACAGGACAAGGGACCAACTTCTCCAAACTTGGCCCCCAAATAGCAACACACAACATCTAAGATCTGTCTGTGGGCCCTGGGAAGCCTGGTGTTTGGTCCACATTGAGTGTGTGTGTGTGTGTGTGAGTGTGTGTGTGTCTGTGTGTGTCTGTGTGTGTGTGTGTCCCTGTGTTCATGGAAGTGGCAGAGTTTGGACTCAGCTCAGCTCTTAAATTCCAACAAGTGGGCTGTTAGGCACAGCGCTCTAATGCAGGGCTTTTAACTTCAGCCCTACTGACCTCTGGGGCTTTGTCATGCCCTGTTGTGGGGGACTGACTACCTGATGCGTTATAGAATGTTTAGAGATCTCTAGCCTCTGTTCCCTAGGTACCACTACCACCTTCCCATAGTTGTGGCATCCAAAAATGTCTCCAGGCATTTCCAAATGTCCACCAAGAGGGTAATATTGCACCCCCACCACACACCCCACCCCTGGTGAAAGCCTTTGCCCTGACACTGGGCCATGTCTGGAAGGGCAACAAGGCAGCTCCGGCCCACACCTCATCTCGTCCTTCACTTCCATCTGGGAATGAGCCTGGGACTGGAATTGTTTGCGTTCGCAGGGGTCAGATCAGGAGCACGCCAAGCAGGCCCACGGATTGGCGTGTTGACAACTGAGATATCCAAAACCCCCTCTTGGGAAGAGATATTGTGAATGGCTGAGTTAGCCTACTGCTATGCAGTGTGGGAATCCTCAGTCCAGTCTTTACATTCATTCAAGTGGGCGGCCCTGCTGTCTTCTAAGTGCTGAGCGGACCCTGGGGAAGCTGAGCTGCATGAGCCAGCCCCAGCCAGCCATGCAGGCATTCTGCAGAGGGAGACAGGAATGTTAACAATGACAACATTGAGAACAACCTTACCTAGATGCCAGCTGGAGCCCACCGGATCCTTTAGTGTCTGAGGAAAATCCCTTGTCTTCCTTCAACCCCCTCAGAGTTTTGCTAATCTCTAGAAGGCTCATCTTTTCTTGACTCCACAGCCTGTGGAGCATTGGATTTTATAGACATCAACCCCAAACACATCAGCCACTCCTCCTACCACCAACAGAAATCTCCCCCACCAAGGATGGGGTGCTCAGCAGACTCACTGAGCTCCTCAGCAAGGGCCCGAGAAGGAGGCCCAGTGTGGAAACTGCCTCCATTCTGCTGGCTGCTCTCACTCTTCCACCCTGTTCTTCTTGCTCCTCTCAGGACATCAAGATCTCCCATTTCTTCTCCCTGTCCTATGCAGAGTGGTCATGAGTGTTGGCTCCCATGGCCCCTCCCCAGGCCCCTAGGTTGCCCACTTACCCAAGTACTTTACCCCATCAAAACATACCTCCTTAAAGAGATCTCTGGAGGCACCTATTCAAGGTCATACAATTCATAACCTTACAATAATATTTGTTGTGATCACGGACTCCTTCTCTAGAAGGAAGAGTCCATGCACTTGGCTCTGGACTGTAAGAGTAGAGATCCTCACCCACCAGGACACCCCTGGGAAAAGCCAGGAACAGGAAACCCCATCGAGCATAATGCTACCCTGACGCCCCTGAGGATGCCCTGAGTCTGAATCGAGGCCTTAGCAATTGGTGATGGTAGTCTACCAATTTCTGTTGGCCTCACTCTAATTCTAGCCAATGTGCTAAGTGCTTGGTGTGCATGACCTCAGTGAATGATAAATAGAGCCTTCCGAAGCCCTGTGAGAAGCTCGTGTCAGAAGGGATCCGAGCATGCATTACAGAGTCTGAGTTTGCATCCCAGCCCCGCCTCTTACCTGCTGTGAGCGTGTGGGCTTCTCGCTGCTTTAAGCTTCTATTTTCTCCTTCATTTTAAAAGGAGGATCATAAAAGTATCACATGCCACGGGTATTGAGGAGCTGTACTGAGTAAATAAAAGTGTTAAGTGGGTCAGAGCCGTGTCTGGTACATTGGCAGTGCTCAGTAAACGTTGGCTGTTAGAATCCTTATAGAATGGGTAGAGCACGTTGGGACTGAGTCTTCCTGGGGGAGACAGACACAGCTCACAGGCAGGGCAGTTGAGAGAAACGTTCTAAAGGATGAGTAAGAGTTTGCCCCAAGAACGTCTGAGGTCCTGATTTTATTTATTTTTTTTAAATCCAGTCCTGTTGATCATGATCCCCTCCCTTCTCGGCCTTGCCAGCCATGCCTGTTGGCTGTCCCCACCAATTCCTCATTCCCACAAGGCTCAGTGAGACATGTGGGAAAATATTTTCCAAAATAAATTTCAAGTCATGATTTTGACCCAAACCGCCCAATGCTGTGGCCCAGCCCTGTCTACTAATGTTACTGCCCTGCCCTTATTGAGACTGAGGTTTTACAGCTGGACAGCCCCCACACCAGGGCTTCCCTGTCCTACCACCGCCTGCCTGAGTCATCCTGTGATGTTACAGCCCCAGATGGATGAGCGTGGTCAATGTGGTTTCTTTCAGCAAGGCTTTGAACCCGTTCTTCCTGACTCAGTTGTGGCCAACGTAGTAAAAACAGAATGAACTTGAATTTGCAACATGTGGCGGTACTGGATCAATAAACGGAACTGGAAAACAGACAGGTTGACGCCCTGCTAGAAATATAATCTCCCATTTAGCACAGAAAGGCAGCATGCAGGTTGTATGACAACCAACCCTGAGGACTGGCAGAGGGGAAGGCAACAGTGCCCTGCTCAAAGATGGCAGCCCACTGTGCTGGTCTACATGTGGGGACCTCTTCATGGTCTTGGGAACCATCCAATCTCTCCCCTCGGGCCTTTTATGGCTCTCCCATTCCAGGACTATGACCACGACTCTTCCTGTGCCCGTTATTCTGATACACTCACATTTCACAATTCCAGGCCTATTTCATTTTGGATGCATTGGCCGTGGCTGAACCAATTCGACGCGTTGACTCTCAGGAGTAACTAGAGATGGGGCTGGCTTGAGGCCAAGCTGTGAAACCTGTCACCTGGCCTGCCGTCCCTCTACCACTCCTCTGTCATGCAGCAGTGTAATCAGACCGAGCAGGGCTGTCTCTGATGTTTGCGATTTGCTCTCCAGTGACCTCGGGGACTCGGAGGGCTTTCTCAAAGTCTCGGCTTCTTCATAAGCAGCAAGAGACTTTGAAGGTTCCGTGAAATAACTTGTAAGAGAATGTGGGCGCCCTGGTGGCCCCCAGCTAAGCACCCAGCTGCTAACTAAAAGGTTGGCAGTGGTGCATACCAGGCCCGGTGGCTCCTTGAGAGAAAGATCTGGCCATCTGTCTCTGTGACGATGTCAGTCAAGAGAAGCCTGGGGGCAATTCCACTCTGTCACATGGGGTCCCTATGACAGCACATGACAAGAACGATAGGGAAGTACCAGGGTGTGGTACATCCACATCATTGCCACACTAAACACCTAGTCAAACCGCACCACTGCCACTGGTGTCATTCTGACACCATACAGGGTTTCAGAGACTCTCCATCTTTAAGGGTGCAGGTAGTCTAACCTCTCTCCCATGGAGTTGCTGGTGTGTTTGAATAGCCGACCTTGCCCTTAGCAACCCAATGCGTAACCCAGAATGCCACAAAGGATCCTTAATAACTGATCTGACCACCCCTGAGCTCAGTGGCTTCAACAGCGAGCATTTTTCTTGCTCTCATGACTTGGGTGGGAGTTGGCTAATCTAAGCCGGACCTGGATGGGATTGGGTCCAAGTGACCAGCAAGGTAGCTGGGGCTTGCCCTTGCCCTTGGCATGGTACCTGCAGAAGTACAGGAGGACCAAGGGTGCAAGCACCGTTTAAGCCACTGTTTGTATGGTGTCTGCTGGTAGCCCACGGACCAAAGCAAGTGACACAGCCAAGCCCAAAGTCAAGGAACAAGGGAAGTCAAGTTCTCCTTTATGTTTTTATAGTCGCTTTATTAGGGGCTCATACAACTCTTATCACAATCCATACATACATCAATTGTGTAAAGCATATTTGGATATTCATTGGCCTCATCATTCTCAAAACATTTAGCTCCTCATTTTTCCCCTCCCTCCCTGCTCCCCCTTCCCTCATGAACCCTTGATAATTTATAAATTATTATTTTGTCATATCTTGCCAATTTCTCCTTTAATGGGGAAAACTACAACATCAGTTTGGCAAAAGGTGTTGATAGAGAGAGGTGACTGGAGAAACAGCGATCCAAGCTACCGTAATAGATGGTCAGGAAGTAATTGGTTTCTTCTTGTCCACTCGGCTGAGCACCCAAGAGGGTCCCTTGGCTCTCCTTCATGGCCATCTCGTTGTGAGGAAAGAACTGGAAACTCACTCTTCTGGGTATTCGTGACCAGCCCTGGTAGCGCTGTTGGGTTAAGCGTGGGGGTGCTGACTGTGAAGTCGGTGGCTCAAAACCACCGCTGTTCTGACAAAAACCGCCTGCTCCCTTAGAGAGTTACAGCCCCAGGAAAGCAGTGTCAGATCGCTATGAGTAGGATCAACCCGACAGCAGTGGGTTTGGTTCCGGGTTCCTATTTTTCTTTGCCCTTTTGCTTGACTGAGCATGCTGCCCTTTTCCAGGGAGCGGGCGCTCCTGGTGACAACATCACAGTCTGTGAGACGCAGCCTTGCTCTCCTTGGTTCTACAGAGCTGACTTCCTTCAGACATGGCTCTGTGCCTTCTCCTGGCCGTCCACTGTGCTTTCGGTATCCTTGACCGTCACCACCATCACTCTACTGCATCGATTCTTCCTTTCTCATTGTCCAGCTGTCACAGGACTATGAGGCCCTTGAAAAGGCCTTGTCAAGGTCTAGGTGGGTCTTTGACCTTTGACTCTCTAAAGCAGTGGCTCTCAACCTTCCTAATACCACAACCCTTTAATTCAGTTCCTCATGGTGTGGTGACCCCCCAACCATTAAATTGTTTTTGTTGCTACTTCATCACCGTCATGTTGCTACTGTTATGAATCGGGTGACCCCTGTGAAAGGGTCGTTCGATCCCCAAAGGGGTCGCGACCCACAGGTTGAGAACTGCTGCTCTATAGAGAACTGGTGCATCAGATTTTCCCAGTGCAATATGTCCTTTGATTTCCTGCGTGCTGCTTTCATGAGTCCTGAATGTGGATCCAGTGACCCGGTGAGAACAGGACACTCTGTAAGAGGTTCCATCACCAGCCGCTCCAGCCACCAATCTCACCTGCTGACTCTCCAGGGAAGCAGTCTGTTTTATGCCGGAAATTGGCAATGAGTCTCCTCCATGAGTCAATCCCATCCAAGCAAACTCCTGGAAGTTTGTCACCCATCCCCGGGCCCATGTGCCAAAACAGGGTCCAGCTCCCCGGCCCCTCAAAAAAAGTCTCCATTCGTGTGGATTTGCCATCAGCTCTCCCCTTTCCCCAAGATGAGAATTCTCTTCTCATCTCAGAGGTGAAAC
>NW_022103898.1:18393597-18398875 GCF_000313985.2 Echinops telfairi
TGGCACAATAAACTAACTACCTCAGCCATGTTGGTTTCTGCCAAGGGCTCAGAGCTGTTCCATGCCACTGTCCTAACTCTCAGGGCCCCCCAGCAATCCTCCAATAGCAGCTGTGGTGTCACATGGCATCTCCCCTTTTATAAAGACCCCAATCACACAGGAATAAGGCCCGCATGATTCCAGCGAGACCTTGTGTTACCCTAACCAATAACCTCATTGAAGACTCTACTTCTAAATAGGGCCACATTCACAGGTACAGGCCTCTGGGCATTGATTCATCTTTGCAAACCAAGACCCAAACCACTGCCTTCCTATCATTTCTGAATCACAGTGACCCAAAAGGAGAGAGTTGAACAGCCATCAAGTGAGTTTCCAAGGCCGCAGAGCTTCATGGCAGCAAACTACCACATCTTGCTCCCCCAGAGGCGGCAGCCTCCCCTGAGCCTCCTAGCTCCGCCATGCCCTGACCTTTGAAACCTTTCTCCCAACCTGAGCTGGGGCTGGGGCTGAGCTAGGTGTCATCAAGGATGTATGTAGGAGTCTTAATGATTCCAAAGACCAGAACCAAGTCTCTCCACGCCCGCCCACCCCAGCCCCTTCCATCTAGTTTCCAGGAACAGCCAGAAAAGGGGGGCAGGGGGTGGGGGTCATGGGCCTTTGGCACAGGGAGGAGGGAGGTCCCAGCCTCCGCAGGAATGAGGGTGGAGGGCGGAGAGGAGAAGAGGGACCTGTGAACACTTCCAAAAGGATTTCTTCACTTCCTGGCCAGCTCTGGTACACAGCATGTTTGTTTAGAGCCGGAGGAAGTCACTGATCGCCCCGTGGTGGTGACGGAAAACCAGAAGTAAACTGTCTGGCAGTTTGTTCTGCCCTCCAAATGGATGCCTGTGTGGGTGAATGTCTGTCTGTCTGTCTGTCTATCTGCTAGCCCAGCAAGCTCCCCACTTGTTAGAGCTGGAAGGGGTTCACCAGGAAGGTTGGATTGGAGCCCCTAGCTGCTAACCTCCAAGTGCCAAGTTGGAACCACCAGCAGCTCCTGTAGATAGTTATGGTCTCCCAAACCCACAGCAGCAGTTCTACTGTGCCCTATAGGGTCGCTCTGAGTCGGCATCAACTCGATGGCAGTGAGTTTGGAATTTCTGGGGGGCCCTGGTGCTCACCTTTCAAAAGAGCTGCCATTAAGTTGATTCCCACTCATGTGTGCCAGATGCAACTGTGCTGTGTGGGTGGGGAGGGTCTCGTTGGCTGATTTGTCAGAAGTAGATTACCAGGCCTTTCTTCCTAGGTGTCTCTGAGTGAACCTTTTGGTTAGTCGCCTCGTGGGTTACCCACAGCGAGGACTTTGTCCACAGCGGTAGCTTCTAGAACTGGTAGACAGCACCTCCCTCCTCTTCCTTCCCTTACCTCCCCCTCCTCCATTCTTGCTGCCCCTCCCACTCCATGGATCCCTAACCCTGTTTGCACTCCCTTCCGCTGGGACTCTGGATGTCTTTCTGCCGCTTCCCTCCCTGCGTTGTTTCTTCCCCTGCCCGCTGTCCTTCTCACCCTTGAAGCACACCCTTTCCGTCAGTGCTCAGAGAAGCCTAGGTAGCTGTCACTGCTGTCGTGGTTGGGTGCCATCGAGTCGATTCCAACTCATCACATCACCGAGGAACAAAGGAGAGTTCCCTGTAGGGCTTTCTTGGCTGTAATGTCTCTGAACGCTGACCACTCAGTCTTTCCCCCACGGTGATGCTGGGTGGGTTGGAAGCCCCAACCTTTTAGGGAGTGCCCAGCACTTAACCATTGCACCACCAATGTTCACCGGACAGCCCTGCAAGCATCTCTGTGTTGTCAATGAGAAGATGGAGTGCAAGGTCAAAGTCACACACAGCTAATGGAAAGAGAAGCAGGGATTTGACTAGGAACATGAGTCCTTCTGATTCTTGCCACAGCACAACACCCTCCCTCTGATCGTCTTCCTTTTAGGATGACTCCGCCTACCCACACATATATTCCTCATTTCCCTTCTCTCCTTAGAGACCTTGTCCAACGATTTCAAGGACTACCTCCACCTTGTACCGAGGCCTGCAGTGGGCCACTGTTGGGCGGATTGAGTGAGGCCAAGAGACCAGGAAACAAATCTCGTATGCAGCGGGCCTTCTCTGCTTACCTCAGCCCTTAACAAGGTTTTCCCTCTTCCTTTATTTTTTTTTCTTAAGCCCATCTTGTAAAATGTCAATTGTGTGTATGCTGTAGGAGGTCCATGACGGATCCGCCCAGTCATGCAAGCTGGATTTTCAAATAGATAAAACACATAGCTAGTCATTCATTGAGAGACAGTCCTTATGTTGTGATCAAAAATGTTGGGGGACCACCAGCCTCTTGGATGGAACATTAACTCGGGTTCAAGTCCCTTTACATGCCTCATGCTACCCATTTGGAAGACTGGAGAATCACCACCAGAAGCGTAGTGTGAGAATTTTGAGAAGAAACGTGCTAGAAATAAGGGTTCCCATCTTGAGACGGGCAGGCTCCCCACCCCCGACCCCGGCCCTCACTATGAACACAGTTTCGTTTGGGAAAACCAGAGAGCGATTTCTTAAACAATGGGTCTCCCATCTCCCATCTCTTCACCAAGGATGAACACCCTGTGGCATTGTTCACGACAGATTTGTAAGCAAGTCCCAGCAAGCCTGTGCTGCATGCTTATTGGGTCATCTGCCCCCGGGGTGAGGTCTTTCTGGAAACTTGAAACACATCCTGACTTCAGCACAGAGGCGGAGTGGACGGTTGGCAGCTACAAGGGTGAAGAAGGGAAGAGAGGGTCTGGGGAGGCCACATGGTGTTGTGGTTCTAGGATTCACGCTTTGTAGGGAGGAGAGGCAGAAAGAACCCGTTCAGCCACAGCTGACAAAACGAACAGACCCACATTTCTCAAACATCAGTGAACTTGAACAATAACAAGTCAAAAACTCTAGAATGGGAGACTTAGCAGAGATGGAGTACGTAAGCCCTTTCAGGTGCCTGGTGCGGGAGGCTCTGGAGAATGGTGCACCTTCAAAGTGGTGCAGGCGGCCGCCGTCTTTGACAGGAGCACCGCGGCTCCCATCTCTGCCCTTTAAGAGGATTGGTTGCCCTGGACTTCTGAGCAGGAGATGGTGTTTCCAAGAGGATACCAACCCATGATGCTTCCCATTCCGAGGTTTTCGTTTTGTTTTGTTTTTAACGTGGGTCTGTTCCAATTGTGTCACCTGTGCTAGGGTGTAGGACCACAGGGATCCCAGCCTGTCCTCGCTGTGCAGTGAACAGAGCTCACCGAGTGCTGGGTGTGACTGCCCTTACTGCCAGCTCTGTGGCTCTCAGAGGTGGGTGGGCTTGCTGCTGTGCGGGGACACCTCAGACTCATGGCAGGGGCCGGATGGGGAGGTGCCACTCAACTCTGGTATGTCTTAGGTATTGGGAAACTGGGCACAGTGTGATTTTTTTTTTAAGGCTCCATTACTTTTTTTTTTTTTTGTAAGTGGAACACCATCTCTCTACTCCAAACATCTCATTTTGCACACAAGGAAGCTGAGGCCCAGAACATCACACAACTAATCTCCCTGGGTACCACATTCCTGATGGTCTCCGAAAGGAAGAGCCCGTGGCTCTCTCTGTGGCCTTGATATATCCCCGGCAAAGACAGGAGGGTGTCTGCAACCCTAACTCAAGGAGTCCTGGTGGTGCAGCCTTAAGCACGTGGCTACTCACCTGAAGGTTCAGCAGTTCAAAGACACAAGCTACTGAGAGAAAGATGCAGCAGGCTGCGTCTGCCAAGAGGGACAGCCGTGGAAGGCCCGTGGGTGTGTTCTACTCAGTCCAATGGGGTCGCAATGAGTTGGAATCCACTTGGCAGCAAAGATTCGAGTCTAAATCATGTTCTCGGTTGAGTTCCAACTACACTGAGTATTCAGCCACGCCTCAACCCCAGCACCGCCAAGATCAAGTTCACCATTACAGAGCCTCATGGCTGAAGAAGGAATATCAAAATGTCAGAGACTTGTTCAGCAGGGTCCTAGTACCCTCTCATGGGGTCATGGGGGGGCTACCCTCTCATTGGGCTGATGACTAAGGAGAGTTGTAGCACCAATTTCAGCCAAATACTTTTGACTAAAGTCCATGTGCCGGCTCTCAGCAGGCTCCTTAGGAAGGAAACATGGGTTTGTTTCCATTAGGAAGCCGCTCAGAGAGTGCGCAGCCCTTCTGGTGTCCATAGGATGTAGTGTCGAGTTCACAAACACGTGTGTTGCTGCAGGCCTTGGCGAGCTGCCTGGTGATTTGAAGAATTACTTTCTTTAATTAAGACAATAAATACATAGAACCATGAATTCCATAGTTTTGTTTCCCTTAAAGTAGCAGTAGAATTACATTCCGAAGGTCAGGAAAGCTGCTCAGCTCACAGAAGGGGGGAATTCATCCCATGTGGTCTGCACAGGTCATCAGGAGAGACTAATCCCTGAAAAAGAGATCTCGCTTGGTAAAGTCAGGGGCAGTGAAAGAGAGGAAAGCTCTTCTCCCAGAGGTGGATTGACACGGCGACTACATCCAGTCTCAAACCCAGCAACGACGGTGAGGAATGGGAACCCCCTTGATGGCCCCTAGCAACAATAGTTGGGCATCTGCTCAGGACCATAGCCCCCACCTGACCTTGCATCCCCGCAGACCACCTGCTCTGAGGCAGGTATGCACTCAGATGTAAAGAAAGCCACCACCCCCGTGGAACTCAAGATGACGCCAGGAGAAAGAAAGGAAAACGAAGTCCTGTCCTGGAATTTATTCCAGCTCACGTGGCCACGTGCACTTCAAAGAAGGACTGCTCCAGGGCATTTCCTGTCTGTAATCTCGGCGGAAGCAGCTCAGCAGGCCTTTCTTCCATGATGTCACTAGGTGGGTTTGAACTGCCAACCTAGAGGTTAGTTACAAAAAAATACACCCAAACTTACTGCCATCGAGTTGATTCTAAGTCATAATGACCCCATAGGTCAGGGTAGAACTGCTCCTGTGTGTTTGTGAGACGTTAACTTTTCAGGGGAGTAGAAAGTAGTGCAATGCAAACCTTCTGTGCCTCCGAGGCTCCTGGGAATCTTGTGTCAAATGTTTGCTTTGATTTCTAAATGTGTCCTATTTCACACATGTGCCCCACCCCCTGTCCACAGAGAAGACCTGATTTGGGTTGAGAAAAATGAAGCCTATGGATGAACTTGACATCAGCTATGAATAAATCTCTCTCTCTCTCTCTCTCTCTCTCTCTCTCTCT
>NW_022103898.1:18399095-18401207 GCF_000313985.2 Echinops telfairi
TCCCGATTTTTGGAAAGAATGCACGACAAGCTAGGGAACGGTCTATTTGGTCCATATAGACCAAATTTTTAATCAAGAACCACCACCACCACCACCCCGTGGTCAATGGTGTCCCGCTTTCTGGTCACCTTATACTAACCACAAGGTTGGCAGTTCAAATCCAGGAGGCACTGAGGGAGAAAGATGAGGCAGCCTGCTCTCATAAGACTAGTGATTCGAACCCATGCAGTAGCATCATTGAGAAAAGGCCTGACTCTGTGTCCGTTCAGCCAGGGAAACCCTCGGGTACGTTTCTGCTCTAACACATTGAGTTGCCATGATACAGAATAAACTTAACAGCAACAGGTTTGCAGTGGGGTTTGGGTTATCGTAGTCACTGGTTCGGATCTGCTTATTTCAGCCAGCTTCCACTGGGTCCCATATCGATGTTGAATGTTGTGCCTGATTCGAAAGTTAGAAAGTTAATAAAGAACACAGAAGAAGAACACGGAGTGGCATCATGGCAGACTACTTACAAAACAAGTCTGAAACCAAGCCCACTTCTGTCAAATCTATTGCAATTCCTAGGGGCCCGAGGTAAAGGTTCCAAGACTAGAAATCCTTCTGAGAACAGACAGTCTCATCTTTCTCCCAGGGAAAGCTGCTGGAGAGTTTGAACCACCAACCTTGTGGCTAGCAGTCCAACATCTAACTCCATGTTCACGTCTGTCCTTTAGGGTGGCTGTGGATCAGAATCAACTCAGTGGCCATGAGTTGGGGCCACTTCTACCGCATTGTACCCAACTTTTCTGTCCTCCAAGATGTCACCAGGAGGCCCCCTTTTTTCTTTATTCCAAAGGACTTAGAACCAACGCAGTTTGGGGGTACCCTGCAGCGAATGCTCTTAGAAACGCAAGTTGAAAACCAGGCATTCTCCCATCTATTAACTGTGACCTCCGGCAGCTCACTGACTCTCTGAGCCTCAGTTTCCAGTGCTAAAAATCAACCCAAACCAAGCCGAGTTCATGGTCATCAAGCCTGTCATCAAGCCATCGTGATAACCCCACTTAGGATTTCTGAGGCTTTGTAAAATCTTTAAAGGAGTAGACAGCCTCATCTTTCTCTCACAGAGTAGCTAATGGGACCGAAAGGCCAACCTGGTGGTTAGAAGTCCAGTACTTACCCAACAGTGCCACCAGGGCTCCTTCAGCTAAAAATTAAAAACCCTCAAATCAAACTCACTGCCATCGAATAGATGCCGACTCATAGTGGCCCTTGAGAACATGGTAGAGCTGCTCTTGTGAGTTTCTGAAACTGTAACTCTTTACAGCACTAGAGAGCCCCATCTTTCTACAATGGGGTGGCTGGTGATTTCGAACTGCTGGCCTTGCAGTTAATGGCCCAACAGGTAACCACGATGTCACCAGGGCTTCTGATGTCACCAGGGCTTCTTCAGCTAACAAACAGAGGTCATGAAATCATACCAGTCTAATGGAACCATTTTGCTTGTTGGGAGGCGCAGTCAAGCCTCCAACTCATAGTGACCCAATGAGTGCACAGAAAGAAACACCGCCCCGTCCTGCCCCGACCTCACAACAGTTCTTATGTGGGAGTCCATCGTGGCAGCCACGGTGTCCGTCCATCTCCTGGAGGGCCTTCCTCCCCTTCCCTGCCCCTCCACTTGACCAAGCACGATGTCCTTCTCCAGGGACTGGTCTCTCCTGACTGCATGTGCAAAGTACGAGCGATGGAGTCTTGCCATCTCAAGAGCATTCTGGCTGCACTGTTTTCCAGACAGATTTGTCCGTTCTTTTAGCAGTCCATGGTATTTTCAATGGAGTCGCTGCACGTATCCGTCATAAAGTGAGTCTGAATGCTTTGTCGACATAACAGTGGATCTTTTGATATCGGAGCTCCGCATATATGCTTCCTCTATCAAACCAATTAATCCTTGGAGTACTCTGATCAGGCAAAGCATCTTTGTTTCCCTAGCTAGATAGATGAGGAAACAGAGGTCTAGAAGGACCCTAGACTCCTACACCTTGGCATGGATGAGCTGGCTTGCAACCTGAAAGTGTGGCTTCAGAGGCAATACTTCTTGGCCACTGTCTAGACTGTCAAGAGCCAGCCAAT
>NW_022103898.1:18401471-18402957 GCF_000313985.2 Echinops telfairi
GGGTTAGCTACATCCTTATCAATAACTGCCCAGCAGACTCAAGGAAGCACACGCCAAAGACGTCCTCAGCTGCCCCGGGGTCTTGCAAACCCTGTGCACTACATAAATAGAAAATGAGATTAAGAAAACACAGTGAGACAGCCATGGCCCTAGCTCCTAGGGCTGATTTCTCTACCAGTAATATAATCAACCGCTGAGCCAAGCTGAGAAGTAAATAGGAAGGGGAAGGTTAGGGAGTGGGTTTGCCAAACAGCTGTCAAATGCCTCGAGGGCTTCTGCCCCAGCATTGAACTTCCTGCCCCAGCCCTGGAGCCCAGAGCTCCAGACTCACAGCCATCCAATAGGAGGGCAAAAAGGAGACCACCCGGCCCATCTCCAATAGGTCACAGATGAAAAGCTAAGGCCCCCTGAGGGCAGGTGGCCAGCCCCAAGGCCACACAGTGAGGTTCCATTCATTTCTTGTGGGTGCTATTAGGTACCATTGTGTGGCGTGGATTCCAGTTCACAGCGACCCCGCTTGGCCAAGGAGAACTGCCTACCCCCATAACATTTGCTTGACTGTGGTCTTGACCCCTCCCCAGATCTGGGTCCCTCGGATCCACTGGGTGGGTTTAGAAAGCCAGCACGTGGGTTTGCAGCACTTACGCCCTTGTGCCACCAGTGCACCCCTTCAGGCTGATCCAGGACCCCTGGTAGTGTAGTGGGTCACATATGGTGTGCAGCTAACCACAAGGTCAGCAGTTCAGATGCACCAGCTGCTCCAAGGGAGAAAGATGAAGCTGTCTCTTCCTCTCAAGATTGACAGCCTGTCTGTCCCATAGGGTCGTTAGGAGTTGGTATCCACTCCACGGCAGTGTTTGTATTGGGGTGGGGTGGGGTGAGGGGAAGTACTTTGCACCTACGCAT
Source organism: Echinops telfairi (assembly GCF_000313985.2). Lineage (NCBI taxonomy): Eukaryota > Metazoa > Chordata > Mammalia > Afrosoricida > Tenrecidae > Echinops > Echinops telfairi. Next base: position 18,402,378 of record NW_022103898.1, read on the forward strand.
CGTCTCGTTTTATCTTCACCGCCTCTCTCCTTGGACCACGCACTGTGTGGGTCTGTAGTGCACAGGGTGGCCTATGGGTTGGCGCTAACCCAACGGCAGCTACCACCACCCACACCTCTCTCTATGGATGAGGCCTGAGACCTCGGGAGAGGAAGCGGCTTTCCAGGCCCCAGAGCTGGGACTGCAAATGCTGACCCGAGTGCTCTCCCCAGCGCACGCACTATCCAGTGGGGATCACAATGCGAAGTCTGCCTTGTCAGCTCACACCCTGTTCCTAGCCCCCATCCCGCCTGTCCACCCCTGTGGAGCGATAAGGACACAGGCTGGCACACATGCGCCCAACGCCCCACCCTGTGCCCCTCAGCTGCCAGGCCGCAAGTTGCCGCCACCTTTATCTGTTCAGACCAGCCCTTCTCTGCCAGTTGGCAGCGTCTCGCTGGCGCCCCGTGAACCAACAGAAGGGTGACAGGCTCTTGACCCATCGCTCTCTGACTTGTTTTTGTAGGAAGTCAACCGGGGAGCCAAGAGCACATTCCTCAACTCACAGAGAAGCCGTCCTGTGCTGGCTTTTTTTTTTTTT
>NW_022103898.1:18404662-18409818 GCF_000313985.2 Echinops telfairi
GACAGCTGTGAGTTTATGTTAATGAGGAAGGGACCACTCAGCAAAGGAGGATGAGGGGGGTTGCACGACTTGAAGAATGTTCTCAGTGTCATTACATTGTACATGTGAAAATGAAGGGTTGGGGGGAACAACGTACCGCCATAGAGTCCATTTGAACGCATAGTGACCCTGTAGGACAGAGCAAAATGGCCCCTGTGGGACTCTGAGATGGTGCTAGTGGCTTAATGTATAGGCCAATACCTCTATTTTTGTGAATGAATATATTTACATAAATGCACAACTAGGTTTATACCTCTATCCATAGCTTTGCTTCCTAGATCTTTCCATTATTGGTTATACATTGAGCTACTAACCACAAGGTCAGTGGTTCTAACCCAGCAGTCCATCTCAGGGGGAGAAAGAGGAGGCAATCTCCTCCTGTAAAGATTTACAGTCTCGGGAGCCCACAGGGGCAGCTCTACCCTCAGCCCTCAAGAGTCACTGTTAGTCAGGAATCGCCCTGATGGCAGCGGGGAAGAGAACCTTCGTGGCAGCAGAAAGACTCCTTTTCCCCCTTGGAGCGCCTGGGAGGCTGGGATTCCTGAGCTGGAGGTTCCAGCCCACTGTGTCACCCACTAGTACCATCAGGGCTCCGGGCTTCAAAATAGGCACACAAATAATGAGACCTCAAACATCAACTGATCTCTTGAGGCAATTATGCAGGATGCCCTGGCTTGATTTAGCACAGGTGTTGGGATCAGTGTTGCTGTTAAAAGCAGGACCAGAGTCAGCTTCTAGAAGCTCAGCAGAGGAGTCAAGATGGCATCCAGGTAGGATCACCTGCCCGATGGTCGTTGTTAGATCAGGGAATTGAGAAGCACGGGAAACAAGCCCGAGGAGAAAGCAGCGGGACCGGTGGTTCCGGAGGGACTTGGGCAGGAAGAGGCAGGGGAAGGGAGTGGTGAGCAAACAACGCCATAGACCGGGAACAACTAGGGAATTAAACTCAACAATGTGGAGGACGTAGAGATCCCAGTGATGTTGGAACAACAGCAATCTGGCTGAGAGGAATTACAGAAAAAGGGCAAGTGTGAGGGTGGGGCAGGAGGAAGGTAAAAAGAAACAGGAAAGATCTAGGAAGCAAAGCGATGGATAGAGGTATAAACCTAGTTGTGCACTTATGTAAATACATTAACTCACAAAAATAGAGATATTGGCCTATGTACATATATTTATTTGGCAATACATTGAGGAAGTGGACAGACTTTGGGCCTCTGCTCAAGCCCTCCCTCAATGTAAGAACACTTTGTTCTAACAACCTGGCATTCTGTGATGTCACGCTCGCGGCTTGATCACTGAAGGGTGCATAAGCAAATGTGGTGAAGAAAGCTGATGGTGCTCAGCTATCAAAAGATACAGCGTCTGGGGTCTTAAAGGTTTGAAGTCCAACAAGTGGCCTTCTAGCAAGAAGCCACAAGTCCACATGGAAGAAGCACGCCAACCTGTACAATCATGAGGTGTCAATGGAATCAGGTAACAGGCACCAGAAGACCCCAAACAACAACAACAAAAGCCCCATATTGTTGAGAACAAGGGGGGTGGGGTTGTAGCAGAGACCCTCACAGAAGGGTCATTCCCTCACAGAAGGGTCATAAGGAAGGGATGAGTCAACCAGGTATAGCACTGATGAAGCACACAATAGTCCTCTAGTTTTTTGAGGCTTCCTCACCCCCCACTATCATGACCTCAGTCCTGCCTTTCAGTTCCGGCTACACCAGAGCATATACACTGGTAGAGATAAGAGCTTATGACACAAGGAATCCAGGTCAGATAAACCCCTCAGGAACAGAAATGGGAGTATCGAAACCAGGAGGAGAAGGTGAAGGGCGGAGGGGAGAAAAGGGGGAAAGGAAAAGGGATCGCAGTGATGGACGCATATTGTCCACCCCCACCCCCGGGATGACGAACAACAGAAATGTGGGTGAAGGGAGACAGGCAGCCAAGGTAAGATATGAAAATAATAATAATTTATAATTTATCGAGGGGGAGGGGGAGGGAAATACCAAGGGCTCAAATCAAAAGTAAATGTTTAGAAAATGATGATGGCAACATATGTACAAATATGCTTGATACAATTGATGTATGGAATGTTATAAGAGCTGTAAGAGCCCCCAATAAAAAATAATAAAATAAAATTTATAAAGCTCAGCCAGCAGCATGTGGTGGCTAGTCAGAGCAGAATTTTCAGGTCAAATACCTATATTCAGCTTCCAGTACATCCCTGCAGCTCCTGAGGTGTGTGTTCTATCTGACATCAGTAAAACCTCAGGTGAGGGTTTTAAGCAAGATAGTGTATCCTCCTGAAAAATGTTGAAATGGCAAATGCTGTGTTATCTCTATTTTTACAACAACAAGAAGGCAGAGAGACAGACAGAATGTCCTAAGAGAGAAACAGCGCAGCAGTGGCATTGCCCGATGTTTGGATTAACTGGTGGCCCCACAGATAAATGTCAACATTTATTGAGCCTGTGTGCTCTTAGATAAGGGGCTCTGGTGGGCCAACTAGCCAAGAAGTCAGAGTTTCCATCCCACAAGCCATTCCGTGGGAGAAAAAGACTTGGCTGTCTATGCCCATCACAGATGTGTTGTGGTTAGGCGCCATCCAATCAGCTCCAAATCAGAGTGCCCCTCCACACAGCACAACAAACACCACCCCGTCCTGCGCCCTCCTCTCAAGGACTCCTGTGTTTGAGCCCATTGTTCCAGTTACTAGGCCAACTCCTCTTTTTGAGGGTCTTCCTCTGCCGACCCTTGACTTTACTGAGGAGCCCTGGTGGCGTCGTGGTTCCGCACAGGGCTGCTAGCCCCAAGGTTAGCGGTTTGAAACCACCAGCAGCTCCACAGGTGCAAGAGCTGGAGTCTCATAAACTCATAGGAGCAGTTCTATCCTGTCCTGTGGGGTCACTATGGATTAGCATTGACTCAGCACCAGGGAGTTGTGTTTGGGTTTTTTTAAATTTTACCAAGCAGGATCTCCTCCAGGTGCTGGTTCCTCCTGATAAGATGTCCAAAGTGGTACAGGAGATGAAAATTGTTCATCCTTCTTTTCTCTCATTCTTTCTGCTCTCTCTCTCTTTCTGGTATATGGATCTGTAATTCTTTTTTCTATCCATATAACTCTCTCTGTGTTACTAATTTGTTTATTTATTTTCTCCCTGACTCCAAACTTTTCCTCCCCCCCCACCCCCCCAACCTTCCCCTTAGACTTCCAAGCCTGCTTCTTTGGATGGGAAAACATTTTCTCTTGACTTTTTTTTCTTTTAAAATAACGGTCCCATGCAGAATTTTCTTTATGAGGTTGACTAACTTTGCTGGACATGATGTCTTCCAAATCCATCCATGTCATCGGGTACAGTTTTGTCATCCTTGTTTAGGGATGCATAGTATTCCATTGTGTGTATGCACATGGTTGTGTGTACGTATGTGTGTAGCAGAGTTCATTTATCCATTCCTCCACAAATGGGAATTTTGGTAGCTTTCATTTTTCTACCAGTGTGGATAGTGCTGTAGAAAACGGGCATGCAAAATATCCATTTATAAACTATCAAGGGCTCATGCGGGAGGGGGGAGCGGGGAGGGAGGGGAAAAATGAGGACCTAATGTCGGGGGTTTAAATGGAGAGAAAATGTTTTGAGAAACGATGTACAAATGCGGTTTACACAATTGATGTGTGTATGGATTGGGATAACAGTTGTATGAGCCCCTAATATAATGTTAAAAAAGAAAAAAAAATACTTACGCAGGTAAAATTTGAGAAATGGTAAAAAAAAAAAAAAAAAAGAAAGAGGTAGGAGGCAAAGGACGTATATAGAAGTCTAAATAAAGGCATGTACATTTGTAAATATATTTTTTTTTAAAAAAGAGTTGTATGAACCCCCAATAAAATGATTTTTAAAAGAAAAAAAAATAGAAAACGGGCATGCATGTATCTGTTAATGCTTTGTTCATTATTTCTCTGGGGTATATACCAAGGAAAGAGATCACTAAGCCATATGGATTTTGTTCTATTCTGTTTTGTTTTTTTAATGGGACAAAAATAACTTTATTTCACTGGAGGGGGGAGGCAGCAACTCAGAACTTCTGGAGAAAAAAAATAAAAATAATTTTAAAAATATACAAAGAGGTACAGCCTCAAAAAGATCAAATTAAATTGGATTAAAATTAAATATATAAATAAATGAGAGTTAGAGTCTCAAAAAATAATTTAATTTAGTTTAAATGAATAAGAGTTACAGTCCAAAAAAAAAAAAAAAGAACTTCTGGAACTTCTCTTTAGTGCCTACCCCCTTGGGGACCTGGAGCACGTTGAAGAGCAGGGTCTTGCTGGGGCCAGCACTTGCCCACTGTGAGGCTGTCACCAATCTGGATGTCCCTGAAGCAGAGGGACAGGTGCACAGACATGTTCTTGTGATGCTTCTCAAAGCAATTGTAACCGTGGTCCTTTGCATCTTCATCTTGGTCCCCACACCCGGACGGAATCTGTCCTCGGATGCCAGCGTTGCCAGTGGAAGGGCCTCGCTTGTCTATGTAGGTGCCTCCGTGGCCTCACTGGGCATCTCAAAGGCCAGATCGGTGTTCTGTGTGAAAACAGGAGCCTCTCCCTCCCCGTTTCTGACATCAGAACCCGCATCTTGTTTGCAAGATGGTTGGCTGCAGGGACAGGCATGTTCGGTCTGAATGTCTGTCATCTTTCCAGCAGCCTGGGAAAAGAGAGCCAGGGTGGTAACAGGATCCCTTACTGGCTGTGCAGGGCAGCTGGCTCATATGGTATCTCTGCTTGCATTTGTTTAAGGCAGCGCCATACTGTTTTCCATAGTGGCTGTACAATTCTGCAATTGCACGAGCAGTGTATGAGTGTCACATTCTCTCCACATCCTCTCCAGCATTGTGATTTTCTGGTTTATTGTTTAATTTGTTTTTTTAACTTTTCTATCAGTGCTAATGTAAGGTGGGATGTCATCATCATCTTAATTTGCATTTTTCTTACAGCTATCATTTCTTCATATGATTTTTTCACCTCCTGGGTGTCATCTTTGGTGAATTGTCTATGCAGGTCTTCTGCCTCTTTTTAACATTGGATTATTCTTGTTTTTCTTATTAAGGTGTTGCCATTTTCT
>NW_022103898.1:18410195-18426372 GCF_000313985.2 Echinops telfairi
TCATCCGCCCTGGATTCCCTGTATTTTCAGTTCCTATCTGTACCAGTGTACCTCCTCTGGTCTAGCCATTTTCTATAGATCTAGAGATTAGTCCTTGATCTGATCTCTCACTGCCAGAAAAGGTCTCCCTAATCTGTGAGTTCTCTTTCTACTTTTTGATGGAGTCTTTTTAGATACATGAATCACATTTTCAGGAGATCCAAATCGTCTCTTTTGTCTTCTGTATTGGGGGTACTTTTTCATTATGTTTGGTAGGATGTGTGTGCCTTGTATTAGGGCCTTTAAGTGTGTCCCTAACTGTTCACTCATGATCATTATAGGGCTAGGATTTATATTTAAGTCTTTAATCTATTCTGGAGTTTATTCTTTATATAGTATGAGGGATGGATCCCGTTTCTTTCTTTTGCCTACGGAGATCCAATTTTTCCAGCACCATTTGTTGAAAAGACTACCCCTCCCTCATCTAATGCCCCCTTTATTTCTAAGGAGCACTCTGGGCATACTTGTTTCCAGAGGGGTTTGTTTGCTCGTCTGTCAGTGCATGGTACTCTCAGTAGTCTTCACCATCACTCAAAAGTCAGTTCTTCTTTGGTCTCCCTTAATCACTGGCCAGCTTGCACTTGCATTTTAGTTGAGTGAAGGTACCATGACTGGGGTCAGGTGCCCTTTGGTCCTCAGGATGACATCTTGTTTTTTAACACTGTAAAGAGCTCATTTTACTGTATGCAAATTATACATAATTTTTTTAAGGAAAAGTATGTATGCCCCAGTCAACTAAAGTCTAATCAGACAGGGCTAAGGACAAGGGTGAATCAGTTGAGATGTAACCATGCGACTTCTTGGCCCCATCCTGTCTTTATTCAAAATGGCGGTGTTGTGTCCAGTATGGATTTATTTATTCTTATTTTTGGCAATTTAATTGACATATGATTCATATAGCATACAATTCAATAGTACAATCCTATTTAAAAGAACTGTACAATCATCACTCTAATCCATTTCAGAACATTTTCTTCCTGCCTGCGCTCATTGTTGTTTGCTCGCCATATCCCTCCAACCTCCCCCAAGAAACCGTTAATCTGTTACTGTCTCTATGGATCTACCAACCTGGATTTCATAGACAGAAAGACATACCAACCCCCACTCCCAACACTAACAAAATAAAGCCTCAATCAAAAAGAAAGCAGAAAATATTAAGAACTAGAACTAGTTTAAAATAGGTCAAAAGGGAGATCAAGTGATAGGTGTTAAATTTTAACCCAACTACATCTGCAGTCATCTGCTTGATGCAGGTCTCATGACAGCACTCTGCTAGCATGCACCGTGCATGACATAAAGGCCAACCAAAGAAACAAGTGACCCAAACAAAGAAAACTGCAGAACATTACGATGGGAAACCTAAAAAGACCTACACAAATGGAAGAATAGCCTGTGCTCATGGATAGGAAGAACTAATATTGTGAAAATGTCGATGTTACAAAATGTAATTCCAATCCCAATATTAACTTTATTCTTTAAAGAAATGGAAAAGCAAATCACAAACTTCCTATGGAGAGGGAAGAGACCCAGGATAAGCAAAGAACTTCTAAAAAAAATAAGAACAAAGTAGGAAGCCTTGCACTACACAACCTCAAAACCTACTACACAGCCACAGTAGTCAAAACATCCTGGTACGGGTATAATGATAGATACAGAGACAAATGGGCAGAAAACAGGATGGTCAGCCCAGAACAGATCATTCACCTACAGGCAACTTATTTTCGACAAAGGACCAAAAAACTTTAAATGAGAAAAGGACACTTTTCTATTTTTAAAAACAAATGTACTGGAAAAAGAATGAAACAGGATCCATACATTGCCCCATGCACAAAAAGGAACTCAAGATGGATTAGAGACCCAACTGTAAACCCCAGAGCTATCAGGATCATCAATGAGACTTGGGATAAACTTCAGGGCCCTACGGCAGAGCACACACAGACTACCAAACACAATATGGAAGCATACACAGTGGTAGACAAAATAGTTGATTGGGACCTACTAAAATAAAACATGTATGTACATCAAAATACTTCATCAGCATGAATTTATTTGCAGAAATATTTTAAGTATTGCATTAAAATAATATCTCTCTTAGTTACTGGGTTCTTTAAAGACCTAAAACCAATGACGCATATATGGATAGAATGAAAGAAATGTCTATCACAAAGGTAGCTCACCTGGTTGTAGAAGTAGTTAAGTCCATTTTGGTTCAAGTTCATGGGTCAGATGTTAAGCTGGAAGCTTTTCCTGACTCTCACCGCTCCTGGGGATGATGAAGCAGGGACCAGGAAGACAAAGCAAGGGACAGGAAGACAGCCTGGAAAACTGGGGCTGGTGGATGTAGAGGTGGATTGGTCCAAGGTCAGCAGGTCAAGTGGCAAACTCTGATGGCTCCCATTCAGATGTGCTTGAGCCTCTTGCCACCGCCTTTGACAGTGGAGTCAATTCTGACTCATCCTGACCCCACAGCATCAGAGCAGAATTGGGCTCCCTTGGGTTTCCAGTGGCCGATCTCTTGGAAATAGATCCCCAGGCCATTCTTCCTAGGCATCTCTGGGAGACTAGAACCTCCACTGATTTGCACTGCCCTTTTCAGCACCAGTTTAGAAACTCCTGGAACAGGCTGATGACCCAGCCCCTAGAACAGCCTCCAGCCACCTTCCTTTCCCTGGGGACTTCCCTCCCTCTCTCCTGTTCCCTCTTAATCGTCATCTGTTGACTTTGCACGAGGAGACCTCAGAATTACAAATCAAAGAGAAGGGCATTGAGTGCAACCTTGTAGAAACAAACACCACAGAGAGAAAGAAGCAAGCCCAAAGAACATGTTGCTGTTTCCACCATAGAACGTTCTTGAAACTTTATGTTCCTGGCCACGCTCTCCAGCAAGAAGAGATCTGGGGGTCTCCTTCACAGATAGAGAGATTCCTGAGGGACCAGCTTGCTCCCTGGGCCCCTTAGAAAAATACTCCTTCGTGTTTGTACAGGTGGAGCTATGGGAAGAGAGAGAGTGTGTGTGTTTTCAATCTGTGAGGCTTTTCTACTCTAACAGAATGGGTGTCTCAATGTGTGTGTGTGTGTGTGTGTGTGTGTGTGTGTGTGTGTGTGTGTGTGAGAATGTGAGAGAGAGAGAGAGAGAGCATTGGGGTGGTGCATCTGCACATCTCTTTTAGAGCACATACTTTACACTCATTCAGATGCATGTGGAAATGACACTCTGTTATGGGTAGGTGACATCTGTATACAAAAGCCTCTGCTTGGATATGTCTGTGTCTGTGTGTGTGTGTGTGTGTGTGTGTGTGTGTGTGTGTTAGTGTGTGAATGTGCACAAGTCATGGGAGCATTCGGGCTCACAGAGTCCACAGGGGCACACACTGTGTTTTCAGAGCCCACTTTCGGTCTTCTTCCTGTTTGGGTCTTGCCCTCCCTGTGGGTTCTGGACCCTCCTTCAATACAAAGGGAGCTTAAACAGCACAGCCCTTCCGGTGTTCCCAGTGTTCAGAACTGGACCGGGGCCAGCTCGGACACCCAGCCCTGCCCCTGCTACAGGAAACCACCAGCTTGCCATGCTGCCACACCCACATACAATAAGCCCAGGAAGAGGGCAGGCAGGCAAGAAGGAGCCTAGGAGCTCGTTGATGCTCCAGCTCCTGTGCCTGCAGTGTGCCCCATGTGGACCAGGAGCCATGTCGGGGACGCAGGTGCACCCTTTGGAGTCTCCTTCCAAAGATGAGGGCCCCAAGAGGGGGCATGGAGGAGAGACCACACCTTCCCACGGTGCTCACTTCCTGACAGGCAGGTGTCCTGGGACATCACGTTCCCGTTTCCCAGGCTCGGTCTGCACAGAAATAAACATTTCAAACATTTCAGCACACGTTTACTGAACATGTACAGTGTGTTAGGCTCTGCCTCCCCCGCCTAAGGAATCTGGGGCCTATCAGGGACAGCTAGCTGAGAGGGAGAAGAACAACAGAAGGGTCTTCATGGCCTTTGAAACCAAGACCCCAGCTCTCCTTGGGCATCATGACCTGGGGGACAGGCAGAAGACTCCAGTCTGTCTCCAACTCGCTCAGTGACTTTGAGCAGGATCCTCAGCTCGACCAGCAGGGTGCTGGGCTAGACCACCTTCCAGGTGCCTTCAAGTGCTGGCAGCAGGAGGTTAGCTCTTTGTTCTACAAGGACCGGACCCCACGGTGGCAGGCGAGAATCTCTCCAGTGAAGACCCAGGCCCCAGAGTCTCAGAAGCAGGCCTTGTCCCCATCCCACACAACAGTATGTGTCTTCTTGCCCACCCCCAAAGAACCAGCCAACGGCCTCACAGCTTACACCCCTCAACGCTGAGTTAGAGCCCAACAACTCACCTATGGATAAGGCACAAGTGGGTCCCTGGGTTTGCCCTCCACAGTGTAGTGCTTACCCCCTTGGGCTGCTAACCACGAGGTCAGCAGTTTGAAACCACCAGCTGCTGCCCAGGAGAAAGACAAAGCTTTCTATTCCCACCAAGAGTTGCATTCTGGGAAACCCATGGGGCCAGTTCTGCCCTGTCCTGTAGGGTCACTGTGAGTCCGCATGGGCTCGATGGCAGGGCCTGGGTTTTGGTGGCCAGGCAGATGCATATCAGTGGACTCCGGTACATCCCTGGCAGAACGCTGCCCCTCCTGTGTACATCTGGGCACACCCCCATGCAAATGCTGCCAACAGACCTGAAAGCCAACCCCGTCCCAGCCTCCGGAGCCCACCCGTCCCTGCAAGCTTGCTTACACACCAGGGCTCCGCACGCAGGCCTCCCTGGGCCTCGGCAAAGAGCAGGCAACGTTCCAAAGCCCGGCTTCATGCTGGCCATCAACGCCCAGGCCAGGGAGGGAGTGGTGATGTCACTGTCCCCGGGTTTCAGCAACGCAATCATCAGGCTCGGCAGAGGATCGGCTTGCAAGGGAGAAGGCCAAATGGTTTATCTTGGCTGGAAGTGCCAAGGATTGCCTCATCGCAGGCAGGGGCTGGCATGCCAGGGCGTCATTTGTCAGGAGCTGGGGAGCCACAATGTCCTTGGAGTCAGAGAAACCTCAGGGACTGCGTTGGATGGAGAAAGTCAGGTCCGAGACCAACAAGCATCTCTGTCATTCCTCCTCCTCAGGAGGGGCCTCTTGGCTCCAGGAGGAGCCTCCTCCCAACAGAGCTGGGCCACCACACCCTGCTCCCAGGTCCCATCTTATTCCTATGAAGATACCCCAGGCTGTCCCTACCGGCCAAGAAGAGAGGGGCCAAGTCACTACCATTTCCATGAGGGTTGACCAGCTGGCTGGCAAGAAGGCAAGGGAGATGGATGTGGAAGGAGCATACCCAGATGGCAGGGACCCGAGCCACAGTGTCCCTGCATGCCAGCTGGGCTGGCTGGCAGGCCTGGGTGCACAGGCTGGGCAGATTGCCACTGACTGGCAGACTCACCCACTGCCATTGAGTGGATGCCGACTCACAGTGACTCTATAGGACAGCGTAGACCTGCCCCCTTGAGTTTCAGAAGACTGTCATCTTAACAGGATTAGAACTCACTCACTGCCATCAAGTCCTTGCAGACTCAGAGTGATGCCCCCCCCCCCAAACTGGGAGTTTCTGAGACAGTATGGGAGTAGAAAGTCCAGTCTTTCTCCACGGAACTGCAGGTAGTTTCGAACTGCCGACCATGTGGTTCACAGCCCATCTTTCTCCCTTGGTTTCCAGCCATTGACCTTTTTGATTAGCAGCCAAATGCATAGCCATGGTGTCACTTTATTATCTACCTGAAAGATCCTATTGCTCTGCAGCGCACTGGTGGTACAGCAATTACACCCTCGGTTGCCCACCAAAAGACAAGCGGTTCAAACCCACCCGCCGCTCTGAGGGAGAGAGACGGGGCCCACTCTGAGTCTATGAGGCTGACAGCTAGGGAGACCCTGCGGACCAGTCCTACTTTGTCCTGGAGGGCCGCTGTGAGTCGTCTTGGGCTCTATAACAGCAGATCCGGGTTTTCATCCTTTTAACAAAGGAATTTCGGTGGCACACTGGTGAGGTGCCCGACTGCTAACGGAGGGGTTGGCAGTTCGAAACCAGCTCCCCTGGGAGAAGAGATCTGAAAATTTACCCCTCAAAGATTACAGCCTAGACAACCCTCTGGGGCAGTTCTGCTAGGTCACTGGTGAGTGGAAAACCACCCGATGGCACCAGACCAAGAACAGCAGCAGCAGGCACCCTTGAACCGGAGTGTGAACAGTTAGAGCAGTTAATGTGCGGGGCTGCTCACAGAGAGGCTGGAGATTTGAGCCAACCCAGAGGACCCTCAGCAGAAAGGCCTGGCAATCTGTGTCTGAGAGAATCACCGGTGGGAAGGTCCGGGCGGACACGCAGGGAACCTCCCTGAGCCAGCACCAATGCCGCAGCTGCCAAACACAACTGCATCTCAGTCCCCAGGAGCCCCTGGGTAGTGCCGGGTTCAAGTCTGCCCAGAGGTGCTGCGGAAGAAAGGCCTGCCAGTCTGCCTCTGGAAAAGCAGCGGTTGGAAAACCCAAGGAGCACGATTTTACTCTGACAGACCTGAGGTCACTTGCAGCAAACAGAAGCAGCCTGCGGAGCCCCAGCCTGCAAAAGTCACCCAGGTCCTCACAGCGGTTAGGTCCAGTTTCCGGTGGCTCGGCACCCCAGGGGGCCCCATCGTGGGACCTAGGCCAGAGCCCTCTGGGGGCGCTGTTCTGCAAGTCTCCCTCAGCTTTGACTTTCTACAATGCTGCCCAAAGCATGTCTTTGAGAAAGCCCACTGCAGCAGCAGGTAGCAGGTCAATGTTTGCTCAGCAATGCCGCCAGGGGCTGAAGAGGCAAAGCCTGCTACCTCTCTTGTGCTGCATTGTCCCGACTGCACCCGTGGATGCCTGGGCAGAAGCGCCCTGTGAAGGGCACAGGCTCGGGAAAGCCATGAATTGGGTCCCCAAGGAAGTCACCCCACTACGTCTTAGCGCTGCTAGTGCCTACATTTTAAGAGCAACCATTACACATTTTCTGTTCACCCACAGGTCTTCAGCTTAGACACAGGTAACCAGCAGAACCAGGGGTTCAGAAAGGAATGGTTGTTGTTGGATCCACTCCTTAAAGGGGACAGGGGGTGGGGGCGACCTGCTTTCCCCCACCCCCTGGCAGCCCTGGGTGTGAGGAGGTGCTGTCAGGGCTGTCCACTGCTTTCAATTTGCAGCAGCTCCTCAAGGTAAGAGCTTCCTTCTCCTGCCGAGACTTTGGGCTGCGGGCCATCTGGTCACTTGTTGGGGACTTGGTTCACAGTGCTAGCCCAGGGATCTCCTCTGTCCCAAGGGCACAGATTGCCCTGTCTGGTTGGTGATTCAGGAGCTTGGCAGCCTTGGTGGTTGGTTCTATTATGCAGGCTCTGAACATTCCGTCCACAGGCCTTTTGGCACGCCACACGCCTGTCAGAATGAAAGGGGGTGGGGTGGGGGCGAGCCTTACTCTTGCTCATTTGCCTAATTTAAAAGCATTGAGAAGTTTGCCTTTTTTTTTTTTTTTTAGAAGGGTGGCAAAGCACGCCGTTTATCTGAGATGGAGGTAACACCTCATCAAGGAGCAGAGAGACAAGGAGACACACATTTCGAGGGCTGACATACTCTTGGGCAAACCTTGTGCCTGTTTTGTGTCACGGGTCCCCTTGCAGCTTGAAAACCACTGCTTTGGGGGGATGCTAAGAGGAAATTGCTTCTTCCTAAAGGGAGACCTGAATCTCCCCACCCCACTAGGGGACCACAGTCCTGCTGTTTCACATCAGCCCACAGACCGTATGAGGCAGCTGTTATGTGTCTCTGGGTGGCACCAGTGGTTACTGTGAGCCCAGTGAGAAAGGCTGGGCTGTCTACTCTCGTCAGCAGTTACAATCTTGGGAACCCTCAGGGGGTCGATATGAGTCAACATGGACTCCATGGCAGTGAGCTTGAGGGTCTTTTTAATGTCCTGGTAAAAGGAAATATGGACGGCCTGCATCGGAAGAAGTACAACCAGAATGTTCCTTAGAGGCAAGAATGGCGAGGCTTTGTCTCACAGACTTGGACATGCTGTCAGGAGAGACCAGTCCCTGGAGAAAGACATCAGACGTAGTAAAGTGGAGGGGCAGCAAAAAAGAGGCCGGCCTCGGGGAAATGGGTAGACACAGTGGCCACTACAATGGGCTCAGGCACCGGAACAGTGGTGAGGACGGTGCAGGAACGCTCGATGCTTTTGTTCTGTTAAGTACAAGGCTGCTATGAGTCAGAACCAGCGCCGTGGCACCTAACAACAACACCTTATCACTTGATCTCCCTTTTGACCCAGTATAAAGTTGTTTCGGTTGTAACATAAACAGCGAAGGGGAAATACCTGGGATTAAGACTCAGGCGAATCCCCTCTGACAATAGTCCAGGGATATGAATAGCCTTGGCAACAAACAAGAGTGCATTGCAAACTGTATGATTGCAGGTGCAGTTAGGTTAAAAGTTAACACCTTATCATCTGATCGCCCTTTGGAGTGATTTTACATTTGTTCCAGCATTTAATATTTTCTGCTTTCTTTTTCTATGGAGGTTTTTCTCTGTTTGGCTTTGTTATTGTTGTTGCTTTTTGTTGTTGTTGTTGTTGTTGTTGTTTAATATGTTTTCTGTAGAGGAATTCCAGGACAGGTACATCTATAGAGACAGTAGCTGGGTTAATGGTTCCTTGGAGGCATGGCAGGGGAGATTAGGGGGAAATTGGGGAACTAACAACCATGATTACAAGAAAGAAGAAAATGTTCTAAAATTGATTATGGTGATGATGGCACAACTCTTCTTAATGTGGTTGAACTACTGAATGGTATGATAGGTGAATTATATTCCAGGAAAACTGTTAAAAGGTAAAATAAATAAAAGATTGGGTCATAGGGTCACCATGAGTTGGACCCAGCTAGATGACTGCTGATTCCTGTGTCAGACTCGGCACCGGATTCATCCATGCCTTTGTCAAGGGTTGTGTGATCCTAGTTCGCCCTCTGCTAACCATTCATTCATCCACGGCCAGGCATGGTTCCAGACGATGGTAACAAGGCAGGGAGTCAGGTAAGCATGGCCTGTCTCCACCATCACATACTAACCATGTTCCTCGTGAAATCGTCCTTGGACACCTTCTGTGACTATCCATAGGAATCTTTAAAAGCATCCATATCCCCCCAAAAGAAAAAGAAAAAAAGCCAAAGGATTCTTGCAAGTCTTAGAAAGTAACAATTGAAAAGCCATGGTCTTTTAAATTACCTCATGTGAGCACAGGACAAAGACAAAGAAAGACAGATGAAGAATTGATGTGTTTGAACCACAGTGTGTTGGTGAAGAATATCAAACATATAATGGCTTCTGTGATAGACTGGGTGTTTTGGGCCAACATGGCTCCCATAGGAATATGTGGGTAGAGTTTAGCCTGTCAGTTGGAGGGCAACTGAGATAAATGGCTTGCTGGAGGCTACCCACCCCCTGCTTTCCCCTTCCTGTTGACCAGCCACGTAGAACCACGCTGAGACCTGCGAGAGCCCTGGAGATGCTTCCACCGCCACTGGATCCACAAGGATTTGTCCCCACTGGCCTGTGATCTTTTTGCATTTTTGCATCATTGCATGTGCTACATGAGTCTGAAGAGGGATTTATGGACTAATATGGGGCTTATGAGCTAATATTGGACTTATGAACTTGATGTGGACTGGGCTGGTGTTTTTGTGTTGTTGTTTTTTTTAATCTACAATTACTCTTTGATAGGAAGCTCTCTCTTACACACATATGTGAGTGTCTCTGGATTTGTTTCTCTAGTCAACCCGGCCTAACACAGCTGCCAAAGGAATAAACAAATTAGTCTTGGAAGAAATACAACCAGAAGTCCCTTAGATGTGAGGATGGCAAGCCTTGGGCTATCTTCCATTGGACACACAAACGAAAGACCAATCTCTAAAAAAGGACATTGTGGTTGGGAAAGGAGAAGGCCAACCACAATAAGGGAAACCCCCAAAGGGATGGATTATCACAGCGGCCACAGCACTGGGCTCAAACCGGAATGCCCGCTAAGCTGGTGCAGGACCAGGCAAGGCTTCATTATGAATGCATCAGGTCGGCGTGAGCTGACACCGGCTCGTGGTGACTAACAGCGACACGGACTCACTGCAGTACATGATCACTCTGTCACTGAGCAGAATGGGATGCAGGGAACACAAGATAAAAGAGCTCTTGCCCAGACCCGCCCCTCCTTTCTTTCCCATGACCTTTCTTTCTCTTAACCCCGACCCTTCCTCGTGGTCTAAGAGCCATGGAGCCTAGGGTCAGCCCAGAGGAAAAGACAGGCTGACCACTTAGATTCGCAGCTGACCTGTTTCTGCAGACCAGGGCTTCTGCCTGACACTACCCTAGGTGCACGTGCGTGCGCGCATGCACATACACACACCTCCGGTATCCCAGAGACCAACTAGCGGTATTCTTTCCCAAATGAGAATCTAATGGTGTCACGCCTCTGCTAAAAACCCTTTCCTGAGCTCCACCATCAATTGTGGGATTGAGTCCAAACCTCTCTGAAGAGCTTACAAGCCCTTTGACAGTTTGGCTCTCAGCCGCGGATGCCTGCCTTCCTCATCATTCATCCTTTCCTCTCATGATGCTGAACAGCGGAGGCTCCCCAGGACCACTCAGTGGGAAGGCATCCCTCTGACATCTTTTTTAGAGTGGAAATGCTCTAACCTGCCCAATGGTAGAGGGGAAGCATGTGATTTAGCCATGCACCCATCACTCAGCTTCAAGGCCGGCCTAGTCTTGCTAACAAATTCAGAACATTCTATCATGTTCTGAAAATACTTTGGTCTGTACTCCTGAAAGGTGAAAGGAAAAGGAGAGCCTTCTTTTTTCCCCCTTTAAATCTATCCATTTTATTTTAATGAGCGGCAACATTGACATTTGTATGACTATCCTATTTCCATACGCTATTGAAAACAAAATGTGGCACATTCGCATTTCCCCAAGGAACGGTAGACATGATCCCTGCAAGACCAGCATGTGTTTGTTTGTTTTGATGTTCCTGATTGGTTGGTTTTTAAATTCCCAAAGAGAATAACCAAACTTGTGGTGCCATCTTACCATGCACATTGAACAACGCAGTCTTCTTAGCACACACTCACAGGCCAGTCCCTGTGTGGGCACCCCCATTTGGAGAGAGCGTGGAAGGGTCCAAATTTGAGAATGTTCCTGAATGTGAGGAGGCCGTGGGTAGAGCAAAACAACTCATGTCCGTGGCTGCTCACTGAAAGGCTAGAAGTTCAAGTCTGCCAGGAATGCCTTGGAAGAAAGACCTGGCAAACTACTTCCCCCAAAACTAGCCATGGAACACCTGATGGAGCAGATTCTACTTTGACACCCTCGGAATCTCTTTGAGTCTGCTGCAACTGGGCAGCAGCTGGTTTGGCTCTTGAATATGGAGCCCAGGCCAAATTTACCATCCCTGGACCATCCTCCGACTCTTAAGGTCAGCAGTTTGAAACCACCAGCTGCTCTATCG
This sequence comes from Echinops telfairi, assembly GCF_000313985.2. Lineage (NCBI taxonomy): Eukaryota > Metazoa > Chordata > Mammalia > Afrosoricida > Tenrecidae > Echinops > Echinops telfairi. The sequence goes on from NW_022103898.1 coordinate 18,421,791, forward strand.
AAGAAAGATGAGGCTTTCTGCTCCCATAAAGAGGTACAGTCTCAGAAACTCACAAGGGCAGTTCCACTCTGACCTAAAGGATTGCCATGAGTCTGAATCAACTCAATTCCCATGAGTTGGGTTTTGGAGTTTATTACGTTGTTGTTGTTGTTGTTGTGTTGTTGTTGTTAGGTGCCACCAAGTCGGTTTCAACCCATAGCAAACCTACGCACAACAGAACAAAAACCCTGCCCAGTCCGGCGCCATCCTCACAATTGTTTCTATGTTTGAGCCCATTGTGGCAGCCATGGCGTCAACCCATCTCATTGAGAGCCTTCCTCCGTCTCATGGCTCCTCTACTTCACCAAGCATGTGTCCTTCTCAAGAGCTGGTCTCTCCTGATCAGTGTCCAATGTCCGTAAGACAAAGTCGCCATCCTTGCCTGTGAGGAGCACTCCGGCCCTACTTCTTCCAAGGCAGATTTGTTTGTCCTTTTGGCAGTCCATGATACTTTCAATGGTTTTCAACTGTACCACAATTCAAACACATCGATTCTTCCTTGGTCTTCCTGATTCAATGTCCAACTTTCACATGTATAGGAAGCAATTGAAAAATATCATGGCTTGGGTCAGGTGCACCCTAGTCCTCAAAGTACCATCCTTGCTCTTCAACGCTCTGTAGCGGTCTTGTGAATCAGATTTATCCAATGCAACTCATCTTTTGATCTCTTGGCTGCTGCTTCTATGCACATTGGTTATGGATCCAAAAAAGACAAAATCCTTGTCAATGTCAACCTTTTCTCCATTTATCACGATGTTATTACCTGTTGGTCTGGTTGTGAGGAGTTTGGTTTTCTTACATGGAGTTGTAATCCATACTGATGGCTGCAATCCATGATCTTTATCATCAAGTGCTTCGATTCCTCGCTTTCAGCAAGCAACATTGTGTCATCTTCATACCACAGTTTGTTCCTCAGCCTTCCTCCAGTCCTGATGCCACCTTCTTCTTCATATAATGCAGCTTCGCTGATGATTTGCTCAGCATATAGATTGAACAAGTATGGTGAGAGGCTATAACCCCAACACACACCTTTCCTGATTTTAAACCATGAACTATTTCCTAGTTCTGCTCACACTGCTGCCTCTTGATGCATATATCATTTCTTCATGAGCACAATGAAGTGTTCTGGAATTCTTCTCAAGGCTACCCATAGTTTATTATGGTTCACACAGTTGAATGCCTTTGCATAGTCAATAAAACACAAGTAAACATCTTCCTGATGTTCTCTGCTTGGTGCCAAGATCCACCTGACCTCAGCAATGATGTCCCTTATCCCACATCCTCTTTGGAATCCAGCCTGAACTCCTGGCAGCTCCCTGTCAATGCACTGCTCCACTGTACTAATGTTGGACGACCTTCAGCAAAGACTACACGATTCTAAAGATTACAGCCCAGAAACCCATGGAGCTGATCTGCTCGATAGCACGTGGGGTCACTGCGAATCGGAGTCCACTGGATGGGAACAAGTTCTGTTTGTTCTTTGCTTCACTGCTAGATCTCTTTGGCTGCTGCACAGAGTCTGCCACATATAAACACCCCATAAATGGGAGTCCTTGTCACCAGGTGTCAGCAGTGACCTCTCCCAGAAAGGGGCTTCTGCAGCCAGAGATGGTCTTGCCCTTTGGCACAAAGCCCCACCCCTGGTCTTTTCCAAGTCCCGGTAGTTTTCCCTTCTGTGAGAGTGTGGAAATTTCCCTGCTTGTCCTGAGCCATTTTGTGATGACCTGACGTGGAGGGCTGCAGAGCAGGCCACCTCAAGGCTGCCCGTCCCCTCACTGTCCACGTCCCCCTGCAAGGGATCGAGCCCTGGGAACCCAGGCCCTTTCCTTAGATCCCCCCCGCCAGCCCTGATCATCGTCTTCATCTTCTTGTGAACTTAGCTGCCACCTTCACACGCCCTGCACTTCCCGCCGGGGTCAAGGGAAGCCCCCACGTCCTCCCAGCATGTGCAGAGCCCTTCTTTCTCCAGCATCCACAGAAACATCAAGATTGGCTGTTCAAACGTACCCAGTTGTGCCACAGAACAACTTAGCAATCTGCTTCTGTAAAGATGACCAACCAGGAAAGCCCGAGGGAGCAATACCAGGAAAGACCCCTGCCCCAGACTGCTCGTGACCTAGCATCCATACCTGAAGATGCTACAGAGACTCCACACCCCACCCCTCTCCCTCAGGTTGGTTGTTGAGCTACGTGACACCCCTCTCCCCCAGGGGTACTCCATGAACCCTTCCACATGCAGATGACACACCTTGCTTGCTGAAAGTGAGGAGGACGTGAAGCGCTTGCTGATGAAGAGCAAGGATTACAGCTTTGAGTATAGATTAAACTCAATGTGAAGAAAAACAATGTAATATCTTATCAAAAGCCTCACAACTGGACCAGTAGATAACATCATGATAAATGGAGAAAAAGATGAAGTTGTCAAGAATTTTGTCTTGCTTGGACCCGCCATCAAGGATTATGGAGTCCAGACATCAAAAGACCTGTTGCATTGGGCACATCTGCTGCACAAGACCTCTTCAGAGCTTTGAAAAGCAAGGATGTTGAAGACTAGGGTGCGCTTGACCCCAGCCACGTTATTTTCAATTGCCTCATATGCATGTGAAAGTTGGACGTTGAATAAGAAAGCCCAAAGAAGAATTGATGCCTTTGAATGATGGTGATGGTAAAGAATATTGCAAGTATCATGACCTGCTAAAACGACAAACATCGATCTTGGAAGCAGTACGGTCAGAGTGCTCCTGAGAGGAAAGCATGGCCGGACTTCATCTCATGTACTTTGGATGTGTTATTCAGAGAGACAAGTCTCTGGAAAAGGGCATCATGCTTGGTAAAGTAGTGGGGCAGCAAAAAAAGGGGAAGGCCCTTGACGAGGCTTGATACAGCGGCTACAATGGGTTCAAACACAGCAACTGCGGTGACGATTGCACAAGACTGGGTACCACACATCGAAGCAGAATTCTCCCACCAGGACAAAACACTTAGCAATACTTACATGGAACCCAAGGGGCTAATTCATCCAGGTTCTATGTTTCCGATTGGACACTTTTGACAGTTTCTACCCAGCCCTTAGTGACCCAGAGTGTGTGCTACGGAGTACTGAGACTTTAGACTCTGTCCTTTCTAGGCATACAACATCCTCCGTAGGCCACACCAGGAGGATTCAATATGGAAACCCCACTAAGGAAGCTGAGCTTTACCTCAAACTTACTTGTAGCAGATTTAAGGAATTGGTATACTCCTTTGGACTTGAAGGCTGAGCCACTGTAGTGTGAAAAGAGACAGATGGCGGCTGTGCCGAGGTTATAGACTTGGAAGATGTTTGACATTGGCTCAGATCTCTTGCTTTGAGGGTACCCAATGAATGGTGGCCCAGCACTACCCGATATTTACTATCTTAATGTCCTCCTTGCTTTTGATGACATGTGGTAGTCTGGCAGCCATGGTTCTGCCTTTATCAATGAGTGTTATCAAAAGGTTTGCCCTATCACCAACCCCTATTGTTTATGGAAATAGGTTCCGGTGACATAAGAGTTGAATCAGTACAAGTCAACATTTTATGTATTGCTGTCTGAAGAAAGGGGGTGGAGGGGGGAGCAGCACTTTTGCCATCCTCGGGAGACTAAAAGCATGCTCCTTTTCAATGTTCTTTAAGTCTGGGGACTCAAAAGAAATCGGAGAGGTAAGATCAGGTGAATGGAGTAAGGTTTCCCAGTAAAATTCTCATGAGATAGTCCTTGTTTCCCTCAAAGCTTAAGCAACACATTTTCATAATTGGGAGCAGGGCTTCCTCGACAGAATCAACCCCGTACAAACCTGGCTTTTGAGAGAACCCTGGCTCATACACCTCGGGCTACTTCTTCCTTCCAAGAGCTGTCCCTATTGGACCAGGCTTACTACCTTGCTCACCTCTGAAAACACCCTGAACCGGTTGCCTGGATCCGAATCTGGTCTCTGCTTTCTGTTTGTTTGCTTGCTGGTTGGGAGGTTGGTTGGTTTATGTAGTTGTTATCCCAGGTACCACCTGCCAGCTGTTTGTTTGTTTGTTTGTTTGTTTGTTTGTTTGTTGCAACCATTTTCTTGACATGATTCCTGCATCATGCGGTTCAGTCGTTTAAGCATATTAAAGAGTTGTGTCATCATCACCACAATCAATTTTAGAGCATTTTCACTTTTTTCTTACACAGGTTATCTATCAGCTCCCCATTTTCTCCTAACCACCACCGCCGCCGCCACCATGTGAAGAAACCATTACCCCAGTTGCTAACTCTATAGACAGAGCTATCCTGGATTTCGTATAGAGAAAAGCACACAAAAAGAAAAAGTAGTAACAATAATGAAATACAACAAACAAAAAACATATGGAACGCTTCACCAATTTTCACGCCATCCCTAGGCAGGGACCTTTCCAATTTTCTCAGTCTTGTTCCAGTTTTAGTGTCTGTGCTGCCAAAGTGAGCATCTACCTGCTGTTGTTTTGTTTTGTTTTGCTTTTTAATCATTTTATTGGGGGCTCGTACAACTCTTATCACAATTCATACAT
>NW_022103898.1:18427034-18441328 GCF_000313985.2 Echinops telfairi
CATGCGTTTCTGTGGATTTGTTTCTCTACAGTACCCAGACTAACACACAGAGTATCAGATCAACCTGTGGTCAGTTTAATGATCATTTTTAAAGTAACTTCAAAGCAGATGCTTAAACTAGTACCAAAAGGAATTTTTTTTACATATGCACAACTGTGTCTGGTGGTAATTTGACCTTTCCTAGATTGATCTTAAATGAATGCTAGTTTATTTTCTTTTTTTTTTTCCATTCTGACAAGGACCCATAGAATGTGGAATGAATTTTACATATAAACTCCAATGTTCACTATCAATGTTCACTCGGTGGTCAAAATACTCCACCCCATTTCAGATAAAATAACTGAATTCCAAGAGGCTAAGATATTTGCCCCAGACTACTCTGATAAAATATGACATTCACAGTATGTAACCCCCCATTAGTCTATCTTCAGAAGTTGGCATTCTTTCTGCCCCTCGTTCTGATACTCCATGAGTAGAGGTGTCCTGAGCCAGGGGAATGATGCCCCTCCCTTTGTCCTGGCATGCAGTTCTTGTTCCACACAATCTCAGTAAGAGGTCTTGAAGCAAAAGTGGGCATGCATCCATCTGTACTTTAATTAGAAAACATTCTACATGTGCTCCCTTCCCTGGATGGCACAGGGTGCTCAACTGCTACGCAAAAGGTGGACAGTTGGAACTCACCTCGAAGCAGCTCAGGAGAAACTGCTCTGCAACCATGTAGTTGCCACACATTGGAACCCAAGTAACAGCAAATTGGACGTGTGTCCACTCCCCTCTGGTGGTGTAGTGGTTACCAGTTGGGCTGTTGACTGTAAGGTCCACAGTTCAAATCCCACCTCTGTGGGAGAAAGATGGGGCTTTTTACTCCTGTGAAAAGGTACATCCTCAGACACTCACAGGGGCATTTCTACCTTATCCTATCAGGACATTCTGAGTCTCAAAAACCTTGATAGCATTGAGTTTGGTTTAGTTTGTTTGATTGATTTGGGATTTATTGATCGCCTGCAGAAACACACGGGGATTCTGAAGCAATTCTCATTTAGCTCTTGGCTGGGGCGCGTCCCGGCTGCATGCACTCGTGTTGATGGGATTTAAGGTGGTCATGGGCACTTAGAATCACCCAGAGCCTCCTCGGGGTCCTGCTGGGGATGTTGCCTGACACGTTGGGGCTGTGAGCCTGAGCTTGTCCGGCTGACCTCCAGAGCCAGCTCCACTCCGTAAACACCCACAGGCCAGAACAAGAAAGGCGTATTTGCAGACAAATATTGCCATACTATCAGTGTGTTTATTTTTGACTATTCCGTTTCTCAGGGAAACAGGAACTGTAAGAGAAAGGAATGTTTTGGTTTTGGTTGGGCAGGTTTAGAATCATTTTTCTAAATATGCTTCCAGTGTTTTTCCAAGACACACTGGGGAAAGAAAAAAAAAGAAAAAGGAGGCAGCAATGTTGCCAGTTCTGAGCTGGATTCTAAGGGCAGAGAGCCATGAGACCACAGGTCTCCATCAGCCAACACCGATGAAGCTCTGCCCGTCAGGCAGGCTGTGTCTAAGGTAGGTCCAAGAATGGGCCACAGCTTCTACTCTCCTGAGAGCAGAAGAACTAGATGGTGCCCAGCCACTACCGCTGACCACTCTGATTGGGGTCACAACAGAAGGATCTGGGCAGGGTCAGAGAGAAAAACTAGAACGAAATTCAAGTTCACCATAAAAAGACCAGATCAACTGGTCTGACAGAGACACACTTCTCACTGAGAACTGAAGCCATTCCCCAAATCTGTAAGATGAACACTAATGCGGGGTGGGGTGGGGGGGGCGGGGATGTGCTCCTTAAAACAACCCAGGAGAGGCGACCCAATGGGCAACACTGTCCCTAAAGCAGAGATGAAAAGTCAGGAAAACCAGACAAATAGAAACAGGAAACCTGGCGTGGGGATGGGCCAAGTGCTGATGCATCACAGTCCCCGAAAAATTTGTGTAGAAATGATTACACGGGAGTGTATTTGTTCCATCCACCTTCACCCGAAGCACAGTAAAGTGTTCAAATGCATAAAGATGGTGATGTAGCAGACGGTATCTAGACTCTTCAGCACCGGAGTGAGTGGGGAGGCCATGGACTGAGATCAGGACACAGAGAAAGGAGAGGAGCCCGACCAACCTGTGGTTCAGGAGAGGCTGGAAGTTCAAAGATGAGCAAGGCAGGCACTAAAAAGTGTGCCTGGCACACGCACAGCTCTGTGAGGGAGACGGGCCTTCATGAAGCAATCTCACGGACCGTTCTAAAATGGCGGAAGTGGGCTGCACAGAGACAAGACAGATGCCATGGTTGTCGGGGGCGTGGGGAAGGTGAGGGGAATTGGGGAGTAGATAATGAATGCAGGAGGCAGCACGAGAACTGCTTGTGATGGTGTCTCTGCAACTCTTTTTAAACGTGACTGAATGACGGAAGTGTCTCATATGTGGCTTTTAGATTAGTAACACCATTGTTGAAAACTGAGCAAATGAAATGGCAGAGGTGTGCAGAGGTGTGAAATGGGCAGGGAGGTCACAGCCAAGTCTTGGGGCTTTGAAAGTGTGCGCTGACACATGGATAGGAGTTGATTGGATGAGGACCCCATAATTAGGCCAATCTCTGGAAACACAGAGCCGGCCTGTTGTCTCTCTGTGTTTCAGTCCACTGGGTGATCTTTTAAAGACCTTTCTATTGCGAATTGGGTGACAATTTACCAAGCAGATCACAGTTTGACAGCCAGCAATTCAGACACAATCTGACTCAGTGCGCAGAGTCACTCCATGTATCCCTCCATTCCCTCCATGTCTCGGCTTCCTCCCTGCACTTCCTGTTTCCAATCCTCTTCTTCCCAAACCCTCTGTACTCTGTCCTGCACTTTGTTCGAAAGGCTGTCCTTTCGAACGGAAGTGGTTGATTCTTCTAACGTGGAGGTGAGTTCAGTTACCGATCTGAAGGGTGATTAGGGACCATGTCCCACCAATAAGTCTGTTCTCTTAGGTGATAGCTTTAAGATTTGTCACAACACTTAAGAGTCGGAAAAGACTTTCAGGGGTCACCTTGTTCCTTCCCCCTTTCTCACCCACCCCAACAGGACCCAATGTCAACCAGGTCATGAGAGTCTTTATATTCAGTGCTTAAAATTCCAAGGAGAGCCTGTCAGACACTACAGGCCAAGGGGAGGCTTGTTAAGCAGCTGATGGAGGGTGTCTGTTCTCTCCTGAGTGAATGAACCTTTTAAAATGCTTATAGCAAGTCCTGTCACCCAGGCTGCCCCATTTCTGTCAAAGGCTTCATCATGCTCTCTGTTCATGGCCTGGGTGTTGGGCTTCCGAATCCTGTGGGTTAGTTTTCGATATCCCCTGCCCACCGTTGTCATCTTAGCCCAGAGATCCTGACTGTAAAGGGGAGAAAACAGCATTCAGTGGCATCCTACCATGCGCCAGCCTGAAGAGGCACGAACTCTTTCCCAGAAGAGGGTGCAACGTCCTTGAGTGAGGCGCATACTTCTGTGATCTAAAGTCAGTACCTTATGTTGCAGGATAAGTATGCAGTTAAAGGACCAGAGAGCCAGGGGCAAAGCTATAGATGATTGAGGGGTTGATGAGTGGATGGATGGATGGATGGATGGATGGATGGATGGATGGATGGATGGATACATGCATGGATGGGTGGATGGATGGATGGATGTTTGGATGGATAGGCAGGTAAGTGGGTAGACAGACAGATGAATAGGCAGACAGATAGCTAGATCGTTCAGGTCCCTGGATGGCACTGTTGACTACTAACCTAAAAGTTGGTAGTTCTAACCCACCCGGCAGCACCAGGAAAAAAAGGACCTGCTAGGCAGTCTGCTTCTCTGAAAATTCTAGCCAAGAAAGCCCTTTGGAGCAATTCTACTATTCGGTGCCACATGGAGTCACCTGAGTCAGAATCCATGAAAACAGGTTAGAGATGGATGTGGATAACCAGGCCCTCTTCAGATTCAAATAGATGATGCCCACAGGTGAGGTGGCGAGCAGGAGGATCGCAGGCGAGGGCGTGCAGAGTCACATGGATCCAGGGTCGATGGAGACATGGCAGGGCTCAGGGTCAGCAGCAGAGTCCCAGCAAGGAGGAGGGTGACGTCACACACACAGAGAGAAAGATCGTCTCTGTTCATTTCGCTCTTGTTCAAAAGGTATATGGCTTCAAGAAGTGCTATTAGACTGTGACTTGATTGACAGGCTTGACTCCATCCGTCACCTGCAGTGTCTAGTTGACCAAATCCCTAACTACCACAGCACTGAAGCTGAGATGTGAATCCCAGTCTGCCCAGCTTCAAAGCTCGAGCTGTCCCATCACCCATCGGTCTTGTCCTAACTTGTTCCTCCCATCCTACTCCAATGCCATCGAATGTGTGAGCACGCACCGTTCTGGGCGTTTGTGAAGCATAGCATCCGATGACTGCTAGCATGATTATCCAGAGGGACTGACTAGCGTCCCGTGTGGAAGAAAGCGGCATGGGGCTGTGGGCCAAAGCTTTTGAACAAGAGCAAAATGAACAGAGAACAGGATGAGTGATCCTAGGCAAGCAATTTCACCTCTGTTAGCCTTCATGTCTAAGGTGACCAGATTTTAGCATTGGTAAAGCGGGACACCATTGATAAAACTCATATCCTGGCGAAATAGCCATATGGCAGCCGAAAACCGTATACCCTAGCTTGTCGTGCATTCTTTCCAAAAATCAGGACTTTTTAAAAATGCTGTGGGACGTGGGAAAACTTGTTAAAAATCGGGACTGTCCCGCCAAAAGCGGGACATCTGGTCACCTTATTCATGTCCTCCTATAGTAAATGAGGATAATAACAAGAGCTACCTCAGAAATATAAGAATGCTGGTCAGCTGTTCGAGACCACCAGCCGCTCCTTGGGAGAAAGATGAGGCTTTCTATTCCCATAAAGTTACCGTCTTGGAAACCCACAGAGGCAGTTTGACGCCGTCCTGTAGGGTTGTCATGAATCAGGATCTGCTCTGTGGTGGTGAGTTTTGAGTTTGGTGCATTGGTTTTAATGTTGGACTGCTGAGCACAAGGTCAGCAGTTCAAACCCACCAGCCATTCCTCAGGAGAAAGATGGGAGCAGACAGTCTCAGGACCTCTCTATACGGTCGAGATGAGTCAGAATCTACTTGAAGGCAGTGGGTTTGTTGTTGTTGTTTTGGTTTACCTCAGAAAAATGATTGGCAGATTAAGTGAGGTAGATTAAGTGAGCACGTAAAAAGGCAATATATGTAAATGAGGCAATATATGCAAACACCTCCACTTCTTTTGCCTTCTCGGGAGACTGTGGGGACAAGATGGATTTACACAGGGAGCAACAGGGGCTCAAACGAAGGACGTGAGGACGGCACAGGACAGGGCGCTGTTTCCTTCCGTTGTGCGGGGGTCGCTACGAGTCAGCGCAGACTCAGCGTCACCTACCAACAATGTAGCACAGGTCTTGCCAACACTAAGTGCTCAAACAAGCCAACCAACAAACAAACACAAAACAAAAACCCGAGGGCTTTTACTACTACAACCTCCAGAAAGTTCTTTCTAAAACCTGCTTTATATGTGTCCACACCCTTTGGCCCTCAAAGGTGTTCAATGGCTTGCTTGTGGAACACACTCCAAACTCCTACCTTCAGTCATGAAGGTGCCCCCCCACCACCACCACCCCGGCCAATACATTATTCACTACCCATGTTGTCCATTACAGTGTCCACTGCTTCCTCAACGAACCATCTACTCAAACCAAGTTGATCAACACTGGTCCCCCCAATTCTTTCTGACTGTCTGCACTTGGCCTTGTGAGAAGGTTGCGCTAACGCCCACCTAACCCCTGTGCGACATGCAGAGCATCCTCTGTGTATTGGACCACTGGGTGGAGCTCGGCAGATACAATGATCAGCAAAGGTTCCTGCGCTCCCAGCACCAATGGTGGAACACGGAGATGGGAGAGTCAAAAAGTAAAACTAAAGGCATGAAGGGTGGAGAGCTCTCCAAAGGGAAGTTGCAGGTGGGATGAGAAAAGCAAGCAGAAAGTGAGGGGAGGGTTCTGTGGGGACCGTCAACTGAGCCTTGAACCATGGGAAGGGCTTGGCTTAGAAAAGCCTTCCAGCGACGGGAAGCGGTATGGACCAAGTCCTGCAGCTTTGGGGCGCATGATCCACGCACAGAGCTTACAGGCCAGCGACCTGGACCGCACCCGGAAGAGAAAGTCAAGGGCTAGATCAAGCGGGGTCTTGTAGGCGTGGAATGGAGGCCCGGCTCTTCCTGACTTGGTCAGCCCTAACCCTTCTTCCTCCAGACGCTTCCCAGTCCTTGCTTCCTCATCACTTCCAGGAGCAGACACCATACTCATTTAAAGCGCCTCTGAGTCAGAAGACAGAGGGAGTCGCCCCCTCCCCTGGGGCTCACCACCAGACCCCTCTGGCTTATCCTCTGGCTCCAACCTACCCCAGAGCCTGGCCCAATAATAGGAGTTCTGGACTACCCCCACTTCTTTTGGCTTCTTGGGGATACTTCTGAATAGGGCCCTTATCAGGGTGGGGAATCTCTGGTTTAAAAATTGATCTGCGCCCGGATGTCAGGCCTCTTGTGCCATTGGGTAGGGCTGAACTTTGGAGCGCCGGGGGCCTTGTCGGCAGGGACAAGGAGGCCGTGAGAGACTAGTGCAGGCCTGGCTTCCCTAGGGGAACTAAATAAAACTCTTGTTGTGAAGGGAAGGGAGAAAATAGCCGACAAGATGTTGTTTGTCCTCTGTGACCTGTCTGTGTTCGGGAGGGGCTCACATGTTGTCAATGAAATGGAAATGGTCTCTGAAATGCAGTTGGCACAGCTCGGGGAAGGGAAAGGACAGAGAGAGGGCAGATGTGAGTGAGCTGCGGTACATCACCTCCACCAACTCTTCACTGTCTGACCTTGGACGGATCACTTCCTGTGCCTTCTTATTGATCACGTGGGGGAGGAAACCACTGCTAAGTGCCTAGCACAGCTCCGCAGAATCTCTGACTGGCAAGAGGTTGGAGGTTCAGACCCACCACGAGGTGCCTCGGAAGACAAGCCTAGAGATCTGCTTCCGTGTCAGGGTTACAGGGTTGACAGCCCTACGGAACAGCTCCACTCCGTATGGACGGGGTCCCCAGGAGTCACCACTGAACAGTAGCAACAAACAATAGCAGTTCCACTCCTGGCCCTACAAGACACCCAATCGATGTAGCTCCTTTGTGCCTGGGACCCAAGAGATTTGCATCACCCAGGGTGGGGATGCTGTGGCTGGCACCCACTTGCATTTCTTGAGTTTTAGCATTTGGCTTCGAGGGTCCATCAGATCATCTTCTGAGATGGCTTCTTCTCCCCTCGAAATACTGTTGGTCTCACCTCCGTGAGTCAAATGAGGACGTCTGTGTCTTTGCGAAGATGGGAAGGGAAATCCTGTTTCTAGCAGAGAGAGAGGGGAGGAGAATAACCCACATGTTCATTTGTAGGAACATAGAGAAAGACGTGTAGCCCATGCATGGTTTGGAAGAGCCCGCCACTGAGGAAGCAGTTGGGTCAGGCATTAATCCCTTGACACAGAGGAGCGGGGTGTGCGTGGTGTGATACCAAGGGCAAAGAGCCACTTTTGCCCCAAATGAACATCAACAGAAACCGTGGATGTTTAGGGCATGTCTGATGTTGTCCCTGCAGCTGATTCCACCTCATGGTGTCCCCGTGTACGCAGACGAGAACTGCTTGCTCCCCACAGAGTTTTGTTGTTGTTTTGTTTTTGTCATTTGATTGGGAGTTAACACATTCATCACATCATTCCATAGTTCAATCAGCCCCCTAGAGTTTTCAGGACTGCGACTCTTCAGAAGCAGAATGCCAGGCCTCCCGGTGGGTTTGAATCCCCAGCCTTTGGTCTAGTAGTCCAGTGCTTGACTGTGTGTGCCACGCAGGGACTCTATGGCATGCATACATACATGTGTGCCGAGGTGAAGCTTGGGGACCTACTGGAGGTGGGAGGTATCCAGCAGAGGCACTGAGCAGGTGAGACTGGTGATCTCAACTGGGGAGGGGACAGTGGAGTGAGAATGGAAGCGTGTGTATGGGGTGGGGTGCAAAATAGAAAGGCATGTATGATATAGTGTTCAGTGAGAAGATAGAATGAGAAAATAATTCTACGTGACTACTGCAAAAATAGGCAGTGTTTTTATTTAACATATGATGTCGTTGGGTGCTGTTGAGTCGGTTTGATTCCTAACGACCCCGTATGATAAAAATAGAGCTTCTCCCAAGGGCGTTCTTAGCTGTCATCGTTCTGAGAGCAAATCTCCAGGGATTTCACCAAGGAAGCAGCCGGGTGGATTCAAACTAGCAACTTTTCAGTCAGTTGTCAATGTTGAACCACGGTGCCAAACAGGCTTATCAAGTCATAGGGCTCATACAGAGGCTGGTTTTGGATTCGCTACACATTTTATATAAATGTATACACACACAAGGGAATGTCTACAAGTTTATGAAAAAATTGCATTATAATTTCATTCTAATTTTCCACATACTTTTTGAAGCCGCCTCCCTAGTATAGATATAATTGCTATTACTTTAAAGCCATGATGAGACGGCGGATGAAGACATTGAAGAGTTGTCTGTAGTCTGGAACAGATCAAATAGGCAATCGAGATGCACTGGTAATTACTGGTGGGTGGAGTGGGAATGGTGAAAACACAGGAGAAAGGGTGGTAGTTGGAAAGTGTGGCTTTGCTGGTAGAAATGACCCAAGAGATTATTACATGATCCGATTCTGCAATGATTACACTCTTCAGTGTGAATTAGAACCCAATGTAAAGAAAAGAACAATTCTCTCTACTGGACCAATAGGTAACATTATCATAAATGGAGAAAAGATTGAAATTGTCAAGGATTTTGTCTTGCTTAGATCCACAATGACACTCAGGAAGCATAGTGCACAGATTACATGACACATTGCATTAGATCTGCTGCACAAGGCTCCTTTACAGTGTTGAAAAGCAAGGTGAGGTAGTTAGTTTATTGTGCCAACCTGCCCGATAAATACATGTGGAATTAATTAAAGGGCAGAGGGATAAATGGCTTGGTGAGCCTCGCCTTTCTAGTTCTCGGGTCTCTTGCTTTCTGATGGTCGGACCAGGGTGCAGCTGCCGTAGCCAGTTCCCCGCTTTAGCTGGTAAGGCTCATTTCCTACAAGACATCCCCAAGGAGAAGCTGTATGGACCTACCCTGATGCTGCCCTGGGTGCTGGAGCAGCCGCATGGAGACCCCTGCTAGTGCTGAGATGCTTACATGTTCACTGATTTGGCTTTCCTCCTGCAGTTGGCATCATTACATGTGTTTTGTGAGATGGAGGGGGACTTTGTGGACTGGTGTCGGACATATGGGTTAATGTTGGACTTGTGGGCTTGGGCAGCACTGGGTTGGGATGTTTTCTTTGATGTATTACTTTGAGGACTAACATGTGCCGGACCCAAGCAGTCACCTGCTTGTTTCAGTCACCTCCTATGCGTGCAAGTTGGGCTTGAATAAGAAAGACCAACAGTGACTATGCACTTGAATGACGGCCTGGCAAAGAAAATTGAAAGTACCATGGGCTGCCAAAAAAACAAACAAATCTGTCTCGAAAGAAATACAACCAGAATGCTCCTTAGAAGCATTCGGATGGTGAGCCTTCATCTCACCTACTTTGGACGTGTTATCAGGAGAGAGCGGTCCCGGGGAAAGGACATTGGACTTGGTAGAGTAGAGAGGCAGCAGGAATACCCTGAACAAGAGGTGACGCAAAAGACCTCTTTAAAGTGTTGAAAGCAAAGAGGCCACTTTGAGGACCAAGGTGCCCCTGGGCCAAGTTGTGGTGTTTTCAGTCGCCTCACCAGCATCCAAATGCTGGACAATGGATAAGGAAGACCAAAGAGGAGCTGATGCCTTTGAATTATGGAGTTGGCAAAGAATATTGAATATCCGGTGGACTGCCAGAACTTCACACGAATGTGTCTCAGGGGAAGGATCGTCAGAAAGCTCCTTGGAATTGATCATGGTGAGACTTAAAATTCACACTTTGGACAGGTTATCTGAAGGGACAGGTCATGCTGGATAAAGTGAAGGTCATCTACAAGAGGAAGACCCTCCGTGAGATGGACGGACACAGTGCCTGCAACAATGGGCTCAACAATCTAGCAACAATCGTGAGCATAGTGCCTCACCGTGCAGTGCGTAGTTCGGTTGTACAGGGGCTGTATGCGTTGGAACCAACGTGGTGGCATCTAGCAACAGCTATGGAGAAAGGGAATGGTGAAACAAGCACACGCAATAGAATGTTTATGCTTTGGAGAATATGAGTAAAGGCGGTGGTGAGATTCAACTGTTTCAAACCGGAGCAGAACCCACACCTAAATTTTTGTGGAGGCTGGTGAAGCGGTTGTTGAAATGGCACTTGTAATCTGGGTGCTCTCTAAGGCGGGTGGCTGGGCAGCCACTCGGTGTGGAAATAACAAACTTACATTCTTTAATCCTTTTTAATATTCATCTGTACAACAGCATGTTCAAAGAGCCCGCATAGGTATAAAAGATTAGATGGAACTATGCTTGTAATAAAAGTGAATATTATTGCAAGTGTGGGCACCAACCAAGAAGCAATATGGATATATCTTAAATAACAGTATCGGGGGTTTTCAGTTATGAATCATTTTCATTAACATTTTAAAATTTTATTATAACATATTTTAGTTTTGTGTATTCCTTTAATTTTTCTTATTTAAGTATTAACTGTATGAAATAATAAACTACCTTTTGATATATCGCAAGTCGAAAGAAAATGTTTTAAAAATGGTGATGGCAACAAATGTACAAATGTGCTTGACACAATGGATGGATGGATGGATTGTGTTAAGAGTTAAGTTGTATGAGCCCCCAATAAAATGATTTTTTAAAAAGAGCTGTACAAGCCCCCAATTTAAAAAGCAAAACAAAACAAAAAACTGTGGCACAAAAGAAAATCAGAAGGGTCATTAGGACAGCGAACCGGTTGTGAAATTATTTGAATCTCACCACTGTATAAAGGACACGTGGAAACTCTTTCTATTGTTTTATAATACCTCTGTAAATCTGAATTTTTAAAATTATTTTTGAATACTGCTTTGTTGAGATGATGGGGATGATTCTCATCTTAAATATCTATAGTTATTTTAACACCATTCTTTCCATGAAGAGGTGTCATTTTCAAAGAAAAAAAAGGAATGAGAAACTTTTGGAGATGTCTGCATCCTCTCCACTTTTGCAGCCCAGCCCAGGCACAACCAAAGGCAACGATTGTGTGCTGTAATCAATTCCAAATGATCTCCACCCCTTCTTCCTCTCCCAGTACAAGCCATCCTGTCCATGGCTGACAACTGACTCTCTTGTTCCAGAACTCTCCTACTTTCCCACAGTCCATCTGAGCAACTTAAACTCCTCCTTTGGCTTTGAAGGCCACTAAGAATCTGGCCCCAAGCGGCCTCTTCCATCTCCCCAATCCCAGATCAAAATCTTGCCAGCCCACATATGAGTCTAGAAAGAAAACTGATTTCAACAAGTCAAACTCAACTTGGCCAGGGGAAATAGTTCCCTCCATCCTAAGAAAATCTGTTGCTTTCAACAAGCTTTCAAATTCTTTTCTTTATACTCTTACTTAACACATATCAGATTTTTCTAGATTGACTCTGGACCACATATAGTTTCAGTCTCGTGATTTCTGACAATTAAGTTATTCCTCTGGGTGGACCCAAACATTCAACCTTGAGGTTAGCAGCCCAGCATGTTATCATTTGCATTGTGTGGAGACCAGCAGACAGCTTTATTGCTAATAAAAATCCGATTAGATGTAACAAAGTAAGTCTTCTTCGTATGCGTCTTTATTCACTGGAGCACACGAAGAATCTAAACAAGCGCTCTGGGAAGCTCACAGTACTCACCACAGTTCGCCCCTTGAAAATGCTTTGCCTTCCCTCCTCCACTCACCCTCCACTCATCCCTGAGCCCTTCTTAAAGCCTTCCTTTCCTAGGTAGACTTCCCATGACCCACTGCTCTTGACCGCCATGTTGCCTTCTTCTGTTCTTTCATTGTTCCACCACTGGAGGCAGACAGCTGTTCTCTGCCTTCTGTGTGTCTCCGTCGTAGACAGTCACATCGTTCTCCGGCAGTTTGAGTAGTATTTTATTTCTTAAGTGATGCCCGCAGCACTGTTCTCTAAGTTGGGTAGGTTGTTGGTTTTTGGTGGGTTTTTTTTCATATTTTAAATAGTCCATAATTATCAAGCTAGCAAATAACAACCAATGGGAGCATTCTCATCACACAGCAGTCCATGGAGAGGCCCAAGAAGTGAGACTGGATGTGCAATCTACTCCCAATTGTGTAAAAGGAGAACAAATTTTAAAAATAGAGAGAAATTTTTAAAATATATTTTAAATACCAGCAGAAGATATTCCAAAACTAACTTTCATTGTCTCCTTTACTCCTTTATTTATACTCAATACTTTATTCTATTTTCCAAACTTGTTATAGAGAGCACTTCTTGTTTTTGGAATAATAATCAAGTATTGCTTTTGTTTTTGAAGATGTACTTGTTCATGCTAGACACCAGGGTATATTGAAAGTTAGCCTGAAATCAGGAGGAAAAAATATATTCAGCTTCTACTGCAGGCCACCCTCGAACTCGACCTTGGGGAACATTTTTCAAGTAAATATATCACATCATTCTTGTAGTTGGGCAGTTCCAAGTTCAAGGTTCAGCTCTATCTTTTCCTAAGGCTGATTTGAGTCTCAATGCTCTTGTGTGCAGATGACAATCAAAAGACCTTTCTTCCTTGCCTTGTGGGGCCGTTGTGGGGTAAAAATGAAATGAGATTTATAGAGTGGCAGACATTCATGCAGAAAACACTACATGTCACCCACAGTACTGGGCACCAAGAGGGAAGAGCTGGGGTCCTGCTTTCACAGAGCCGAAGTATGAGAAGACAGACAGCATGATCAGAGGACAGTGCAGGACAGACAGGAAAACTTAAGAACCGACCAACAAAACAATGGGGCAGTATAAAGAACGGGATGTGATTCACACTGGATGGGGTGGGGGTGGAAGCCAGCGAGCCCTGTTGGCATCATGGGTTAAATGATGGGCTGCCAGCCAAAGGTCAGCATTGCAAACCCAGAGAAAGACGCAGCTGTCTATTTCCTAACAGATTGACAACCTTGGGCACCCGATGGGGCAGTTGTCTTCTGCCCTCGGGGGTCACTGTGGATCAGCACAAACTCAAGAGCAGTGAGTTTTTGTTTCTCCTTTCTTTGGAGGCAGGGGGAGGAATCCAAGTGTAAAGGAGTCACATCATCAATAAATCATGAGAAGAAACAGCCTTTGTCCTTATGCAACTCAAAATAGACTTCCAGCAGGCAAGCACACACGTCTCAAGCAGCCTGTGAGAACTATGAAGGAGGAAGGGTGTTGCAGGAAGATGTTGGGCTTGGGTTTGAACCCAGTCTCCTCCCTTCCTGGCTAAGTGTCCGTGAGCATTGGCAAGCTTTCTTCATTTGTCTCACGGGGAGAAGAGTGTGGGCCTTGTAGGCCCTGCTGGGAGGATTGATTGGATCACAGGTTCAGTAGGGAGCACCTGCCTTGGACCAGGTGGTGTTCTAGGAGCTGGGGGCACAAGGGGGAACCTGCAGACCAGGCTGCTTTCATGAAGTTTAACTCTGGACGGGTCAGAAGCTCAACACAGAAACGACTGTGCTGAGGTAGGCTAGAGAGGGCTGGTGGGTGGTGAATTGAAGAATTGGTGGCGAAATAATGTAAGACCTGAGACAGTAACGAAGACATTGACATTAACTGAACACTTTCAATGTAAGTGCTTTGCATGTGGAAGCTCAATGCTGCCAGCCAGCCTAGAGAGTGGTGGCTATTTTTTGGTACCAGTTTACATACGAGGAAGCTGAGACCCAGGTCAGTGTAATCACTTCTCCAAGGCTGCACAGGTGGTAAAGCCAAACTTGGAAACCAGTTAGTTTGCTCTGCTCTACGGTGTTGTGGCCTAGTATTGGGTTGTTACCTACAAGGTCAGTGGTTCCAATCCACCAGCAACTCCACAGGGCGGGGGGGGCGGGAATTAGGCTGTCTGCTCCCATAAACATTCATAGGCTTGGGAGCACTAAGGAGCAGTTCTACTTTGTCCTATAAGGTCACTATGAGTCAGAACCAACTTGGTGGCTGTGGGTTGGGTTGGGTT
>NW_022103898.1:18441706-18443881 GCF_000313985.2 Echinops telfairi
GGTTGGGTTGGTTTGGGTTAGTTTGTTGCCAGTTCCAGGGATCCTGTTAGTGCAGTGATTAAGTGCTCAGAAAGGTCAACATGTCCAGTGACATTCATCTATGTATAAGAAAGAGCTTTATATAAAGAAGTCATGATTTATGAAGGTGTCCCAGCCCAGTCTAACTCAAGTCCCTAACTCCAATACTAGGCCATAAGTCTCTCTTCAGACTCACACGGCCACTTCATGATGAAGAATGCAGAAAGGCTCAGCCGGTAGGTGCTGAGTCTGGTGGATCCAAGGTCAGCAGAAACATAGCAAGACACCAGTGTCAGAGACCCGACAAGCAAGAACGCAAAGGGGCATTGAGAGAGGGAGGTTCCCAGTTTCCCCTTGGTTATAAGAAGACCGTGTCCTCAAGGAGGCATGATCAGTCTGTAATCTGATTGACTCCCATACATCTTCAAGTTGACTTAAAACCATCGAACTCCCACAAGTGCCATTGAGTCCATTCCAACCCATCATGACTTTATACACAACAGAACCAAACACTGCCTGGCCCCGCACCAGCCTCACAATGGTTTCTATTCTTGCGCCCAATGTTGCTCAGCCACGGTGTCAATCCATCTCCTTCAGGGCCTTCCTCTCTTTCGCTGCCCCTCTACTTTACCAAGCATGATGTCCTTCTCCAGGGACTGGTCTCTCCTGACAACATGTCCAAAGAGTACAGCCTGGGAAAGATTACACTCCGGGAAACCCTATGGAGAAATTCTCTGTCTTATATGGTTGCTATGAGTCAGAATGCACTCGATGGCACCCAAAAACAATGATACTGTCTGTTTAGATTGGTGGATGCCCCAGGCAAGCTGTTTTAAGAGGTTGGAGCTTCCTTTGAGAGTCCAAAGTGCTGACATTTTGAGTGTCTGCCCATGTGACATAGCTCCTTTGTGGGAACTGCCTGCAATGCCAGATAAGTGAGTCTTCTTGTAGAACAGGCAGAACCTGGAGCCTTGGTGGTGATCACTTTGGATGCTAATGGGTGCATTCCTCTTGTCTCTTTCAGCTCACAGCCCCACACTTCCCCGTGGTGATCAAGCTGGGCCATGCCCACGCTGGAATGGGAAAGGTAAGTGAGACAATGCATGTGCTCCCATGGGGCATTCACACCGCTTCCCCAGACTCTCAGCTCCCTTCTCACTTCATCTCCTGACATCCCCAAACTTAAGCTAGCCACCCAGAACACTGTTAACCAGTTCCGCCTCTCCCTCTCCTACGTTACCTTTCTCTGAGCTCAACAAAGCTTGGCACACCTCTCCAGCTAACCTTACACTTGCCTAACCCTGCCTGGAATTGCTAGCCTGTGTTTCCTATGATTGTGGCTAAGAGAAATGGGTGTAGAGCATTTTCTAGGTGAGGATGATTTTGTCAGGGGTGGCTGTCATTGGAGATTCCTGTCTTCTGTAACACACCTGTGTCACCCACAGGGCTAGCACCTAGTAGGTGGGAGAAACCTAGGGCTCCATGGAGGGAGTCTCTGGGATCAGTTAGCTTCTGTAAAAGTAAATCTATCTTTCCTAGATTTTACAGTGACATACCCTGAAAAATTGTGTTAATTGATCTGCCTCTTCTCGTTACATGTAGACAGCCAATTCAAATTAATTCAGGATTAAAAAGAAGAAGATAATCCATTGGCTCAAGCAATTAGGAAGTTTGGACTAGTTCTACAGAGAATTGAATCTAAGAGATCAGACCATATTGTCAAAGCTTAGTCTCTCTACACATCTTGGTTCAGTTCCTTGCTACTTGACTTTGTCATATGATAGTCAAAGTGGTAGTGGGTAGTCCACACTGTCCCACAGGGACAAATAACCTGTATTTCCCACTGTCTCTAAAGTTCATTTCATGGAAAATGCTTGATCAACCTTTCCTTGTCAGTGCTCACTCCTGTAAGCTGGGGTGATGAGTTCAACCTCTCTCAGGCTACATGGGCTAGAGTCCACTCAGGAAAGAGACCTACTTCTAGATAAGAAAATGAGGAGTATGGGAATTTGGGTGGTGGGGTGTATCACAGTCCTTCACCCAAGCCTCTGGCTCAAGCAGAACCAAGTGAGAATATATAACACTCAAGTAGAAAGAAAGTGTTTTGAGAATGATGATGGCAACAAATATACAAATGTGCTTGACACAATGGATGGA
>NW_022103898.1:18445807-18446803 GCF_000313985.2 Echinops telfairi
ACCCCTGTGGTGGGGCAAGACAGCAGTCTGACCTCCCCCCACAGCCCTGAGGCACACCTTTCTTGATTTTAAAGGATGCATTATCCCCTTGTTTGGTTTGAACAGGTACCTCTCTCTGTGTACAAGTTCCACATGAGCATCATTAAGTATCCTAGGATCCCACATACTTTGCAATGTTAACTATAATTTGTTGTGATCCACACAGTTGAATGCCTTCGCACAATCAACCAAACACAAGTAAACATCTCTCTGGTATTCTCTACTACCAGTCAAGATCCATCTGATATTAGCAATGAGATCCCTCATTTCATGGCCTCTTCTGAATCTGGTTTCAATTTCTGGCAAAAGTTGTTGCAATTTTTTTTAACTAGCTTCAGCAAAATTTTACTTCTATGTGATAGTAATGATATTGTTCAATAACTTCCTCGTTATGTTGGATTACCTTTCTTTGGAATGAGCACAAATATGAACTCTCCTCCAATCAGTTTGGCAGGTGGCTATCTTCCAAATCTCTTGGCACAGACTAGTGAGTGCTTCCAGCATTGCTCCTGTTGGTTGAAACATCTCAATTAGTATTCTCTCCATTCCTAGAATCTTTCTCTTTGTCAAAGCTTGGACTTCTTCCTTCAGGACCATCAGTTCTTCATCATATGCTACATATTAAACCTAAACATTGAACTTTGTTGTTGTTGTTCTCATGACTGCGTGCATTCCCTCCATCTTCTTTTGACAGCTTCCTATGTCATTCAGCATTTTGTTGATACGGATCCTTCAGTCTTACAACATGAGGCTTGAATTTTTTTCTTCATTTCTTATATCTAAAGAAGCAATGCTGATCATCTTCTTCCCTTTTGTGTTTATAACTCCAGGTCTTTGCACATCTCATTATAATACTTTGTGTTCTCGAGCTGCCTTGTGAAATCTATTCAATTCTTCACTTCATCATTTCTTCCATTTGTTGTAGCTGCTCTGTGTTCAAGAACAAGGATCCCTGGT
>NW_022103898.1:18447555-18463149 GCF_000313985.2 Echinops telfairi
TGGGAATCAGATCAATGACAATGGATGAATTTTTGTGATGTTCAAAAGCAAGTTTCAGAGTCTCTTTTAACATCCATTTTGGTCTTTTCTTTCCTTCCTGTCTTTTTAATGATCTTTTGCTTTCTTTGTACATGGTTTCCTTGATGGCATCCTACAACCTTCTGGTTTTCATCATTGCTACTCAGTGTGTCAAGTGTATTCTCTTGGTTCAGGTGAGGTCCACTTAAGGCCGTACCTTGGCATTTGTGAGTTTGTTTTCATTGTCTTCAGCTCAATGTGAACTTGCTTATAAGCAATGGTGGCCTGTTCTATAATTGGTCCCTGGCCTTTCTGACAAAATATATCTCTTTCCACAGATGTAGTTCATTTGATACCTGGGCATTCCATCCTGGGAATAGTCATAATTTATGTTGTTGAAAAAAAGTGCTTGCAATGTAGAAGTCATTTATCTTGAACACGCTATCATATGATTTCTGGTGTCATATCTATCACCCAAGTCATGCTTTCCAACAATCTTTCTTGTTTCCAAGTCCTGCATTCCAATCACCAGTAACTTTTCAGTACATCTTGATGGCATGCTTGCTCTAATTCAGATGACTGAAATTGGTAAAAAAAATCTTCAGTTTCTTCATTTGAGGGTTTAGTTATTGGTGCATATATTTGATCCAGAAATTTAACTCCTAAGTATATACCCCAAAGCAGAGACTCAAAAAAGAGTCTTGTACCCAATGTTCACCACGATACTACTCACAGAAGCCAAAAGGTAGAAATAACCTAAATTTTTACCCACCGATGAGTGGATAAACAAAACATGTTGCTGACATACAATGGCATATTACTCAGGTAGTAGGAGAAATAAAATCTTCATACACACCGCAGTATGGTTGGAGCTTGAAGACACTATGCTGAACGAAACAAACCAATCACAAAAGGCCTAAGATATTATGCTTGGTTCCTGTCTCCCTGTGGCATCATTGCATCTGTCGTCCTCTGTTTTGTTCTCGCTTCTCTCTCTGGTGACTGTGCTGTACTTTGTAAGGCAGATGTGATGAGATTGAGAATAACCTTGATAGATCCTCATTCACATAACAAAGATATTTCCAAACAGGACAGTACCCACAGGGCATAGGGCTTAGGGTTCCAACACATTTTGTAAGGTGACACAATTCAATTCCTAAAACTCGGGGAAGCGGGAAGGCTTCTTAGAGGAAGAAGGCTTGCTTGGAAGTACAAATAGATGGCTTCCATGTGGCTATGGTGATGAGGACTGAGCCAGGGAGAGGAAAGAGGAGGCTGTGTGTGGTCAGCTGCCTGGAAATCTGGAGAACCATAGCAAAGAGAAACACTAGAAGACAAGACATAGACTAGTACATCCTTCTTTGAGTGTCCTAGGGCTGTCGTAGCAAAACACCACAAAGTGGCAGCTTACAAGAGCAGAGATTGTCTCACAGCTCTGAAGGTAGGTGTTCAAATCCTGATTGTCATGAGGGCAGGACTTCCTTAGGCCCTAGGGGGAAATAAGTTCTTTCTTCAGACTTTCGGGAACCCCAAGAGTTTTGCCATACCAGCGACAGCCCAATTAGAGCTGTATGGCCACTTCACCCCTGTGTGGGGAACCAGCCCCCACAATTGAATGGGTCCAAGGGGTGGTTGTGTCAATGAGGGGTAAGGTTAAAGAGGCATCAAACAATATAAACAATGCAATTGTTCAAGGACAGCCATGGTCTAAGGACAGCCATGGTCTCAGCAGCCAGCGAATATATTTCCAATCACAGCTTATACACACTTAGGGGACCTGCAAGCTCCCCTGTGTTAGACAGGGTTCTCTAGAGAAACAAAACCAGCACACTTAATGATTTTGTGTCTATTTAGATAGATAAATAGATAGATAGATAACATAAGAAATAAAGTTACTTAATCTATAGAGCAGTACAAATGGCTCAGTGCAACTCACTTCCATGAGACAGCTAATACACTGACAGTCTTTCAAGTCTTGAGGGCCACCAGGTGCAAGTCAAGGAAGCAGACAGCTGAGTCCTCTGTAAAGCAATTCAGGTAATCTGGCCACAGGCAGCAAATAGCAAGGCAAGTCACCAACAGTCAGCCAGATGACAGGGTCCAACAGTCCCCAGCTCAAGTGATATATATTCCAGTAGAGTGGCAAAGCAGGTCTTGAAGGGCCCTCAAAATACAGCAACATAGTCCACGGGTTAGGTGCCCCACAGGTAGTATAGCTTGCAAATTGAGGCAGAGAACAAGCTAAGGCAAAAGACAAGAGCAAGAGACAAGAAAGGCGAGGCTCACTGAGCCATTTATCTCTCTGCCTTTCAATTAACCCCACATGTATTCATTGGCCAGGTTGGCACAATAAACCTACCTATCACACCCCCTAATTACATCATAACAGGAAGGGGTTGTACAATAGGCATACATGCAATAGGAGGGGGACGAGCTAGGGGTGTAGACACAATAGGAAGGGGAGGCACTAGGGATATACATGTGACAAGATGGGTAGACTCTGAAGTCAAGATGGCAGCGTAACCTTGATCCTCCTTGAGTTGGCTTGACCTTGTCTTTAAGCTCTCCTTCAGGGGAATAATCCACTATCCTTATCAGAAGGCAGTGGGCCCCACCTAGGGTGGAACAGACTAAAGCAGGGGTCCTCAAACTATGCCCCGAGGGTCACATGCGGCCCGCCAAGAGCATTTATCTGGCCCACCAAGTGTTTTTTGCTGCTGCTGCTGCCTGTCCTGCTTAGCAGCCGACTCGTCCAGAATTTGTTCATAGTTTGTTTTGTTTTTTTAAACTATAGTGTGGCTCTCCAACGGTCTGAGGGACAGTGAACTGGCCCCCTGTTTAAAAAGTTTGGGGAAGCCTGGACTAAAGGGTCTGATTGCTCCAAATGGCTGATAACCCTCAGGGAGATAACCTTTAAGCAGTTGACCCCCAAGTGTATAGCCATTGACCATGTGTTAGGAAGCAGTATCTTAGGATTGGCATATAATATGGTGAGACAACCTGGGGAATGATCTGTGTTTCCCACACCCCTGTCTGTCTCTCTTTTGTCTCTTATAAAGATACTACAATTGGATTCTGATCCAATTTAATCCAATGGGACCTTATGTTAACCTAAATGGTAGCATCTTCAAAGACTTTATTACTAAATAAGATTGCCTTCACAGGAACAGGAGTTAAGACTTGAATTTCTCTTTTTAGGGGTATGGGGCCCAATTAAATCGAACACTACTACACTAAAAGGAAGAAAAATGGATATAGCCAATGAGGCATCTGTGGGCCTGGCCATCTCCTGAGGATTCTGGGAACTCCTGTATTTCCTCCCTGGAGAGAGGCGACCTATCTCTCTGCTCACTCCCTGGGAGACATCCCTGTAGAGAAACCACATGGAGAGAGGCTGATGGAGCCAGACCTCTGAAGTCAGAGAAGACAGGTGGAGACCCCTGCCAGTGCTGAGATACTTGTAATGCCATTGGATCCACAAGACTTCCCACCCACTGGCCTGTGATCTTCCTGCATTTGGCATCATTGCATGTGTTGCGTGAGTCTGAAGAGGACTTCATAGATTGATATCGGATATATGGGCTAATATTGGACTTATGGACTTGGTGTGGACTGGGCTGGGGTGTTTTCTCAATTGGATTTGTTTCTCTAGTCTACCCGGATTAACTCACTCAACCCCCTGAATGCCAACTTTGTCAAGGTCGAGGAACTCTGGACTAAACTAACTTCATTTCCTCGGTTGAAATTTTTACTAGACAAGAAACCGGATGGAGCAGTGGTTGTAGTGGAGCCCAACACTTTCCAAAGTATATGCCAAAGAATTATAATTACTCAGCATGTAAAGTTTTGTTTTGTCAAATTGGTGTAGAACAGTTTATGCTTAGGTAAGGTGTGAGTACAGCACTTCTCAAAGTCATGAGTTTGCCTCATGGTGGGGCAAGCATACAAATGACTGTAGAATCTCCCAGGTGGCCTCGTTCTTGGACCTCAGAAAGTGTGGCTCCTCTGCTGAGAGGAGTGACTCTTTGTTCCTTCGTAGAGACTCTTCATCTGTTCAGAACGCTGACCCTTGGCAACGTGGCTACTGCTTTACGCCATTGGACAATTGCATCTCCATGTAATGATTCGGTTTCTCACCAGTTTTCCTTGTTGCCCTGCAGTCGTCTCTTTCCATCTTTGTGATGAAATATGCTATAAGCACTCACGAGTCTCTTTGGGGTACGGTTGTGAGACTTTGGCTAAGCTCCTTTGCCTCTCCCACCTTAGTTTCTTCTTGTGTAAAGCGAAGGTAGCAGCAGTAGTAATAAATCTCCTAAGCGTGTTGTGAGGATAGAGGGTGTCAAACACACAGGGCTAGGCCTGAAAGACAGTTGGCACGCAATAAAATTGATTATTGGGAATGCTTGGACCAATCCAACTGAAGTCACTGGAGGAGCTATGACTCAACAGGATCAGATGTCAAAGACATCCTTTCACTGACTTGGATAAGTCAGCCGAGTAAAGGAGATGCCAGTGTTAATCCACCAATGGATAATAAATGGATGAGACGGAGTTCAACCTCGTGAGTCACCAGGTGTTCTTATTGTTATTAGTTCTGACTCATAAAGTCCCAGCGCACAACGGAATGGAATACTGCCCATCCTTATGCCGGCCTCTCCGGTTGCTGTGGTTGGGCCCCCACTGCTGCAGCCATGGTGTCGAGCCTTCTCTTTGAGGGTCTTCCTCTTCTTTGCTGACCCTCTCCTTTACCAAGCTGGATGGCCTTCTTCAGGGACTAGAGACTCTTGGTAACATGTCCAAAGTGTGTGAGACACATCCCTCCATCTTCACTTCTGTTTTAGTCTGGGTGGACTAGAGAAACAAATCCAGGGAGACACTCGTGTGTGTGAGAGAGAGCTGTGTAACAAAGAGTAATTGTATATTGAGAAAACACCCCAGCCCAGTCCAGATCAAGTCCATAAGTCCGATATTAGCCTATATGTCGGGTACCAGTCTATAAATTCCTCTTCAAACTCACTCAGCCATGCAATAATGCTGAATGCGGGAAGATCACAGGGCAGTGGATGGAAAGTCTTGTAGATCCAGTGGTGGTGGAAGCATCTCCACACTGGCATTGATCTCCACGTGGCCTCTCCAGCTCCAGGACTCTGGCTCCGTCAGCTTGGCTCCATGTGTCTTGTCAGCAGGAAGACAAAGCAGAGAGTGGTCTAGCCTCCAATGAGCTGTTTATCTCCTTTATGCCTCCAGATGAGGTCATCAAGCGGTGACCCGATTGGCAGGTTAGACTTCAAGTTGACAGGAGATGATGTAACTGCCACAATGTCCAAGGAGCCTTCTGGCGCTACTTCTTCCAAGATGTCTGTGTTTGTTCTTCTGGTGGGCAGGCTATGGTATCTTCAATATTCTTCACCAAATAGTATAATTCAACCCTATCAATTCTTTTTTGTTGTTCCTTACTTATTTCCAGCTTTTGCATGCATAGAAACAATTAAAAATACCATTGCCTGGGTCAGTTGCACCTTTGTTCCCAAAGTTATTAAGGAAACACAAATTAGAACCACCAGAAGATGTCTTTTGAAAAAAAAACAAGATGTCTTTTGATAACAGAAAAGCTTCAAGTATAGAAACTGGAACATACACTCAGCTAGCACACTGGCACAATCATGGAACACAGTTTCATATTGTCTCCAAAGCTGAAGTTACACGGAAATTCATCTTTTGAGGGTACCCACTCTAAATACATGCATGTGCACACTGAGACACATGTTTATAATACCTTTGCTCATAATTCCCCAAACATGAAGCTACTTATCAGCAATACAATAAGTAAATAAATTGGGGTATATTCATGCAATGGGTGACTATTCGGTAATCAAACGCATGAACAACAAGGGAGATAAGTGTCACAGACACCATTGAGTGAAATCAGACACCAAAGAATGTCTATTGTCTGATTCCACTTATAGAAAATCCCCAAACCTGGGAAACTAGACTACGCCTGATGGGATGCTTACTTGAGTTGGCAAGACTTTATAGAAAACTGAGAAAAGGATTACATAACAATCAGAATGTCAGTTACTAATTGTTTGAGGGAGGTAGGAAGGTGGTCATTGGGATTAGACAGGAATGGGATTTCTGGGGTGTGCGTGAATGTTGTATTTCTTGACTTGAATGGTGGTTACGTGAGTCTTTGCATTGTAATAATTAATCGAACGGTCACCTTTGTACACTTCTCTGTGTATGTTCTATTTCATAACCAGAGGAAGTTTAAAGCTGTCACCCACTCTTTGGTAGTAGGTAGATGCTATCAGGTCCACTCCAACCCATGGCAACTGTATGTCCAACAATGAGTGTCCCCGAGCTTTCTTCCTGCTGCTTTAGTCTTACTCTGGACGTGCCGTTGAAACCTGTCCATCACAGGTGACTCGGTGTTTGAGACCTTGGGGGAATAGCTTCCAGCATCACAGCAGCATGCAAGCCACCACATTCCAACAAATTGTCAGACGTGGGCTGGGGAAATGTGTAGAGTTGTGATAGCCAACACGAAGGAGGTGAGATCGACTGACAAATTAATGTGCCCAAGAGAGACTGGATGGAACAGGAAAGGCTAGAGCATCCAGCCTGGAAGGGCTGGAGCGAGTGTGACCAGCATCTTCATCAGGGTGGAGGACAGTTCTGGAAAACTAGATATGACTGATTTCATGTAACATGTAATACGCAGAATTGAGACTGAAGCAATGGCGAGACAGACCTCATTTTTTAAAGGAGGCCAACATGAGTGCAAAGGGCTGCCTCTTTAGGGACGGGGTCCTCTTCACTACAGGGTTGGGACGACCATGAATGCTTACGGGGGAATTGCAGAAAATGCAGTCACAGCGTAAGCTATTTATAGACCTATTTATTGGAAAAGGCCCATCGTTTCTTCCACTTTCTCCCTGAAGCCCATGACCCTCGCAAACGCAAAGACCGGATAATTCACCTGCCAGTGGTAATAGTCTGTGGTTGTCACCAATCGTGTGAGGAGTGAGTCTGTTGCAAGCAGGGGGCATGATACGGTGTTATAATCATATGATGAGAAGTCAAGTTCAAGACCACCTGCCTGTGTAGTGTCAGGGGAAGGTTTGTGGTCTCTCGAGTCAGAGTTTCCGGTTTTGCCCTTTACTGGTTGTGTGTCCTTGAGAAAGTCCCTCCATTTCTGTGCCCAGGTTCCTTATCCCTAAAACGACAACCACAACTTCCCCCTGTGGTTGCAGTGATGCTAGAATAGGTCAAGCCAGGCTGAGGGCTCAAACTCACAAACTCAAACCCACTGCCATCGAGTCGATTCCAATGCACAGCACCCTGACAGGCCAGGGTAGAACTGCCCTGTGGGTTTCTGAGCCTGTCATCGCTCTTTGTGGGAGCAGACAGCGTCATCTTTCTCCTGAGGAGCACTGATGGTTTCAAACTTCTGACCAACAACTGAGCTCATCACCCACTCGCCCACCAAGGAAATGCCTGTCCTACACTGGTACAGATAGGAACTGAAAATACAGGGAATCCAGGGAGGGTGAGCCCTACAGGACCAGTGGTGTGAGTGGCAAAACAGGGAGGGTAAAGGGAGAATGGGTAGGAAAGAGGGAACCGATTACATGGAACTGTGTGTGACCTCCTCCCTGGGAGACAGACAACCGAAAAGTGGGTGAAGGGAGACGTCGGACAGGGCAAGATATGACAAAATACCCATTTATAAACTATCAAGGACTCATGAGGGAGGGGGGAGCGGGGAGGGAGGGGAAAAATGAGGACCTAATGTCGGGGGTTTAAGTGGAGAGAAAATGTTTTGAGAAATGATGTACAAATGCGCTTTACACCATTGATGTGTGTATGGATTGGGATACAGTTGTATGAGCCCCTAATAAAATGTTAAAAAATAAAAATAAATTAAAAAAAGGAAATGCCTGTCCAATGTCCAGTTAGTGGGAGCTTTCGCAGTCCACCGCCACTAGAAGCTGTCTGTGCGATTGTTTACCTCTTTATCCCAGCTGAGCCTGGGTAAGCAGTAGCTCATAAGAGAAACCAAAATCCACCCTCTGCCATTGAGTCCATTGGAACTCACAGCAACGCTACAGGCAAAGAACTGCTCCCTGGAGCTTCCAGGGCTGTAAGTCTTTACTGGAGCGGGCAACCTCATCTTTCTCTTGCCAAGAGAGTGGTGGATCTGAATGTCTGTGCTTAGCAGCCCCGTACGTAAGCCGTGATACCACCAGGGTTCTCCAACAGACAAAAAGAGGAGGGAGATTAAATGCAGGTACTTTCTTATGATAAGAATGGGCTTCCAGCCACTCTGGGAGAGACTGAGAATTGGCTAAGCTCACCGTGGAGTTGCTTGCCCCTTAGATTCACCAGCTATCCACCGTGGGAAGGTCCACCAGCACCTCACCAGCGGGGGGGAAGACTGAAGGTGCCAAGGCTACAGAGCCTGACCCCTCGCCTTAGAGATAAGAACAGTAATAATAGTACTAACAAGAAGAGCCACCACCATAATGTTAACATGAATACTGGTGTAGAATTTGCTGTGTCAGACCCTGTTCTGTTACCTGCACATGTCGTCACTCCTTAATGCACCCTCCAACAACAGACCCGGGAGGAATGTACTATGATTGTGGTTGTTAGTTGTCATCTAGATGGAGCCCAGGTGGCACCGGGGCTCTGTGTTGCTCTGCTGACTGCAAGGTCAACAGTTCAAAACCACCCGCTGCTCCTCAGATTTAAGACCAGGCTTTCTACGGCCCTAAAGAGTTACTATGATGAAATCTCACAGGGTAGTTGTACTCTGTCTATAGGGTCACTATGAGTCAGCATCGACTCGCTGGCAGTGAGTTTGGTCTGCGGTTGAGTCAGCCTCCCACGCATGGTGGCCCAGGCACAAGGGGAGAAGATGTTTCTGGTCCTGCACCCTCCCCATGATCAGTTGAACTGTTGTGATCCACAGAGTATGGACTGGCTGATTCGGGGAAGTAGATAACAGACCTTTCTTCCCAGTCTATCTCTCTCCGGAAGGTCCACTGAAACTTGTTGCGCATCCAGGTAACACACAACCTACAAGTGAGGTCCACTGGCTGGGAATGGAGGCGGGGATTCTCCCCTGGAAGGCCAGCGTTCGGCCACTGGGCCGCCATGAGCTTACCCCAGGAACAAGCAGTGCCTTCATTTTACAGAAGACAAAACTGAGGCACAGGGAGTAGGTGTAAAACTAGAGTACAGCCCAGGGAATCTGGCTCCAGCCTGAGCTCCAACAGGTGAAGGGCATTGCCATGATCACAATGTCATGAGCTCAGACCCAGGTTTACTAACACACACACACACACACACACCCTACTCAGGGCCTTGTTGACTTCTCAAGGAGCTTGGTGCTGGGAAGCAGGGTTGAGGCAGTCTTTGGCAGCGTCTGAAGGGCATGTTTCCAGCCGCCCCAGCATCACACACTCTTTAGCGTGGTCGGCTGCTGTCCACTGCTGTCACCAACTCCATGCAGCCCAAGCCCTGACCTTCTCCCTCAGGATGACTCACTTAATGTGCTATTCTGGCACTGTCTCTTGCTTAAGTGCGAGTAGGTGGCCCGAGAGGGAGGTGATGGAGAGAGAGGATGAGAAAAATGGACGAATGAAGAATGGGGCCCGAGGGAGAAGTTTGGTCATCAGGAGCTTCCCTGGCCGCTGGTGGTGTGCCCGAGAGGAGACACGCTGTTCCTGCAGAAGCAGAGGAGGACGCAGAAACGTGGTCTTCTGTGAAAGGGCGAATGGCCTGCTCTTACAGGCTCGCTTGGGGAATTCTGATGGTGTAGTGGTTACAGCTCTTGGCTGCTAACTGAGAGACCAGCGGTTCAAACCCACCAGCTGCTCTGTGAGAGAAAGGCCGCTTCAGTAAAGATTCTCAAAAACCTCACCCTGCCCTCACCCTGAGTCAATTCTGACTCAGAGCAAGCTCGGGCTTGGAAAGCCCTGATGCGCTCCTCCACCAGGACTCTGCCCATTGCAGTCTTGGGAACCCTAAAGGAGTAGTTCGGCTCTGTCCCCTAGGGCCAAGATGAGTCGGAATCTGCCCAACGGCCACGGGTTTGGTTTTCATGCGCATGGGAAGAATCCCTGGTTGGTGTAAACGGGCAAATGCTTGTCAACTAACAGGGAGGTTGGAAGTTCGAAGCCAGCCTACGGCGTCTCAGAAAGAAAGGTCAGCTGATCTGCTTTCCCAAAGATCCCAGCCATGACAGCTGTGTGGTGCTCGGTTCAGTTCCACGGTGCCTCACCAGAGGTTGCTGTGAGCTGGAACCGGCTTGGCGACCGCTGGTTTCGATTGTCGGGTTTTAGGTGCACGGATCCACCCAATGCTCCTGTAAAGAAGGGGTGGGGGTTGCTACTGCAGTGGTTCCGGCTCACAGGACCCCTGCCTGGCACAGAACTGGCCATGGGCTTTCCTAGGTTGGAGCAAACTTTGCTCCCCAGAGCAGCCGGTGGCCTGGAACCTTCACCCTTCTGCTTAGCAGCTGAGCTCTGAACCCCCAGGCCACCAGGCCCCTCTTGAAGAATATAGAATGTCCCTTCTACTGGTGAGCTGCAAACATGGGCAGGAACAAAGGGATCCTTGTTCCTTCCTTTTCTGTGTTTCCTTGGCAATGTCTGTTGACACCTCCGGCCTGGCATTGGGTGCAACAAACATCGCCTAGGGAATGCTATCATTTATCACATTCTGATGCGGTCTATCATTTATCACATTCCATGACTAGCCCCTGACTTTGCCCCAGCCTGAAGCAGTCATATGCCATTTATAGAATGCAAATGCCACCTTCCTGTGACCCCTCCCCACCAAGGCTGCCGGCAGTCCTTCGAGGTGGGGTACTGATGTCTTGAGACCCATGTCACCGATGAGGGGAGGGAAAATTGAGGAGGCCCAGGGAGTTGTGTGCAATGGGCACCCCATGTTCCTTCCAGAAGTTTCAGGGCTTAGGCCTGTGGAGAGTTCCCCAAGTCCCCCGAGGGGTTCCCTGGTCAGTGTGCAGGCAGCCCCCTCCTCACTCAGCAGGAGACAGAAAGATCTGTCAGATTCCTTGGGTGGGTGATACCTCGGTTCTTGGCTTGGCATGAGAAAGAATTCATGCTGAGGCCTGGTTTGTGATCCAAGTGAGTTTTTATGTGGGTTGTGTCTATGTGCCTATGTGTGTGTCTACATGTCCACATGTGTATCTCTGTGTGCAGTGTGATTATGTGTGCCTGGATCTATGTGTATGTGTGTTTTGTGCATGTATCTTCATGTTCATGTCTGTCTGTGTATGTGATTCTATGTGTGTATGTGGATCTGTGTATATGTGTATTGTGTGTTCCTATGTGTGTGTGTCCATGCATGTGTATCTGTGTGTGCTATGTAAGCTCATATGTATATGTGTGTCTATCTGATCTATGTGTATGTGTGTTGTGTGACTGTGTCTGTGTGCCTATGCCTGTGTGTGTCCGTGTATGTCCATGTCTGTGTCTATATGTATGTGTGTTGTGTATCTGTGTACCAATGTCTGTGCGTGTCTGCATGTCCATGTACCTGTGTATGTGCTGTGTGAATTTATGTGTTTGTATCTGATGTATACGGAAGTCTGTTACTTTGAGGACTAAGGTGCCTCACCCAAGCCATGAAATTCTCCATTGCTTCAGATGCATGTGAAAGTTGGACGTTGACTTTGAAGGAGTAAGAAGCATCAATGGATGTGAATTGTGGTGCTGGAGAAGAATATTGAAAGTACCATGGACTGCTAAAAGAACAAACTGATCTATCTTGGAAGAAGTACGACCGGAGTGCTCCTTAGAGACAAGAATGGCAAGACTTCGTCTTACATGCTTTGGGCGTGTTGTCGGGAGAGACCAGTCCCTGGAGAAGGACATCGTGTGTGGTAAAGTCGAGGGGCGGCGGCGAAGAGAAAGGCCCTCAAGGAGATGGACCAACACAGTGGCTGCAGCAATAGGCTCGGTCAGGCCTGGGAATGATTGTGAGGACGGCACAGGGCCGGGTAGTGTTTCCCTCTGTTGTACGTAGGGTCACTACGTAGGGTCACTACGGGTCGGCACCTAACACCATAACAGCATCTATGCACGTGTCTATGTGTGTCTATGTGCCTGTATGTGTGTCCATGTATCTGTGTAGGTGCTGTGTGTTTATTTGTATGTATCTATGCAAGTATTCACGTGTATCTATGTGTC
Organism: Echinops telfairi; assembly: GCF_000313985.2. NCBI lineage: Eukaryota > Metazoa > Chordata > Mammalia > Afrosoricida > Tenrecidae > Echinops > Echinops telfairi. The sequence continues at coordinate 18,459,798 of NW_022103898.1, forward strand.
TATGTGTCTACATGCCTATGTCTGGGTGTGTCGTGTGTCTCTGTATGTACTGTGTGTCTATGCCCATGTATCTGAGGAAAGGGTGGGCCACAGACCTGTTACCTACCGTCAGCAGCAACTTCTAGCCAGCCTGTGGACTCTTGAGGCAGACCCTGTGACTGGGCCTTCCCCACCAGCGCCCATCCTGACCATTCAGACCAGGCCAGGCATGGACAACCTTTTCACGTCTCAGCAGTGGTAGAAAATGCTAGTAAAAAGTTTGTGGGAAGAGTCTATTATAGTACAATTCCAGCTTTCCACTCCCTTTTTGAAACCCCCTTGTAGTTTTCCAATTCAGAGTGGAGGTGGGTGCAGGAGGCTGCTCACAGCAGCAGAGACTGACCCTGGGGCTCCCCAGCAGCCCAAGGATGCCCTGGGTTAGGCACCAACAGACTGACCCCTGACGTCAGACAGGGACCTTTCTGGAAAGAGCCAGATGGGGAGTAAGTTAAGGTTTACAGGCCACATGGACTCTGCCCCAAGCACTCAGCCAGCTCTGTCCTTGTAGGTGACACAGAAGCCCTACGCGTAGCTGGGTTCCAATGACACGTTATCTGCTGTTGTCAGGGGCGTGCCCCGTGCTGACCGGTGGGAACCGTGAACAGCAGAAGGAAGCACCACTGTCCTCACAACCGCTCCTACGTTTCAGCCTCTTGTCCAGCTTCTTCCTCCTTGAGGCCAACCCTTCCCATGATGTCTTTCTGCAGGGACTGGCCACTTCTCAGAGCAGGTCCAAAGTAGGAACCTGAACTCTGAATTCCCAAGTGTCATAGAAGAGATCGTTCTGGGTTTTTGTTGTTGTTGTTGTTGTTTCATTTTCTTTTCAATCCTGGAAAAATGTAGGAAATGTTCTTACCTCGCAGATCACAAGGCCTGGGGGCGCGGGGGTCATAAGGGCTAGATTTGACCTGCTGGGGGCAGTTAACCACACTCTGCACCCAGTCCCCTCCGCCCAGAGCCTGGTCCACCTCCTCCCCAGCCTCCAGCACTGACACTGCACCTCCTGCGTCCTGCCTGGGCTGTGCCCAGGGCGGAAAGCACCATCCCTGGCTCCCTGACCCAGCACTCAGCCCAAGCCTGGGAAGCCGAGGTGCTGCCTTTCACACTGAGAGCTGCCTGGAGCCTCCATTCAACCTCTGAGTCACACTGAAGCTCTGTAAACACCCGCGAGCTCAATAACAACAGAGGAGTTTTGATTTATTGAGGGAAGAACCAAGGAAAGGAACCAGCAGACCGATAAGCAGGATAATGAGGCCATTCCGATGAAGGCCATCAAACCTCAGTTGCTCCCAGCACCACCCTCCCACCACCCTTCCGGCCCTGGCAGCCAGGACCTACCGTGCCCTATAGGGATCAGCCTTCCAGAGAGTGAGGAGGGGAGGAACCTTGGGGCAACTTGAAGCCAAGGGCTTCAGTATTCATTCAACAAGCATTTATGGGTGGGATGGATGCACCCTTTCTCCGGTTAAACCGGAACCAAACTCACTACCTTCAAGTGGATGCCGTCTTGAAGCGACCCTGTTTCTCTAGTTCAGGGTAGACCTGCACCTGTGAGCTTCCGAGACTGTTAGGGGGCCCATCACTGACTTTTGAGCTATGTAGTTGGTGGCCTGCAAAAATCAAAACAACAAAACTCACTGCCATCATGCCCATTGCAACTCAAGGTGACCCTGTTGGACAGGGTAGAACCTGTAGGTTTGTCACTCTGTACAAGAGTAGAAACCCTCATCACCCTCCCTCAGAACCTCCGAGAGATTCGAACAGCTGGACTCTTAACTGCTCCTAGAGGGATATTATCCACTGGCATCAAGTCAACCCCACTCCTAACAATCCTGTACAGAATTCCCAAGACTGTAAATCTGTACAGAAGCAGGCAGCCTCATCTTTCTTTTACAGAGCAGATGATGGGTTTGAACCACCAACTTTGCAGTTGACAGCCCAATACCTAGCTTCCAAAGAGATATTAGCCTCATCACCACCACCCCCCAAAAACCCACTCTGTGCTACCTAGTCGATTCAAACTCACCTAGACACTAAAAGACAGAGTAGGATTGGCCCCTTTGGGCTTCCAAAGCTATAAAACTTTAAAGAAACAGAAAGCCTCATCTTCCTCTCTGGGAGGGGCTGGTGGGTTCGAACTGCTAAGCTTGCAGTTAGCAGCCCAAGACATAACTCACTAGGTCACCACCTGCCCCACCCTCCACCCCCGACTAGAAGGATTGAAAACAAAAGCCAGTTGACACTCACAGCCTCCCTTTAGAGCAGGGTAGAACTGTCCCTGTGGGTTGCCAAGACTGTTCATTCTTTCCAGGAGTAAAAAGCCTCCTCTTTATCCCAGGAAGTGGCTGGTGGTTTTGAACTGCTCGCCTTACTATTTGTAGCCCAGTGTGTAAACACTGAGCCACCAGAATTCCCACCACAAGGATATTTGTGGCTTTGACACTCAAAACGCTGCCATCAAGTCCACCCCGACTGAGAGCACCCCTGTAGGACAGGGTAGAAAGAATTGCCCCCGTGGAGTCTCTGAGGCTATTCGTCTTTCGGGGAGGGGGAGTGGGGGGGGCAAAAGCCTCCTCTTCCTCTCAGGGCCTTCACACAGTGCCTCCAAATTCTGACAACACATGCAGTGTTTGGCCTAATTAAAAAATAATAATAATAAATCAATGAGGAATGCTCTTCCCTGATCTGAGGCTCAGCTTTCTCTAGAATCCATTCTTGGCACGTGGCTTCTTTGGGCTACGGAATTTACCACATTCCTCTTTGATGAGAGTAAACTGTTCATGCTATCTTCCTTCCCTCCTCCCCAAGACACGGAGCCCATTCCTGTCCCCTAGCAGTGCACCCTGCGTGTGCTCCAGAACGGTTCCTTTATCCCACAGAAGAGGCTGTGTCCCCACAGGCTCTGTCCGGGCTGTGCCCTCCCCCCTCGCAGCCCGTGGCTCTTTGCTCTGTCCCCTTGCAGAGAGCCAGCAGTCCCTGGCCACACCCCATGGAGGCATGGGCTCCAGGCCACACATGGGACTCTGGACCTCTTCCCTCAAGAATGGGCTTCCTTTTCTAAGGAAGAGAGTGGCCGTGGCATTAATTCCGTAGGGATACCGTAGGAGGGAGAGGCTGCAGAGGGAAGAGGTGCACTCTCGCAGTTCTGAAGAAGTCCCAGTGGGGGCACTGGCTCTAGGGAAAAGCCGTCTAGTCCCGGTCCCACTTCTTTGGCATTCCTAAGGGCAGTCCTGGGTGTTCCTGGATTCATAGAAGTACCTTCCTCCTTCATCGTGTGTGTGTGTGTGTGTGTGTGTGTGTGTGTGTGTGTGTG
>NW_022103898.1:18463514-18465793 GCF_000313985.2 Echinops telfairi
TGTGGCTGTGATGCTGGAAGCTATGTCACTGGTATTCCAAAGACCAGCAGGGTCACCCAAGGGCAGCCAGGCTCCAGCAGAGCTTCCTGACTAAAAGCCGTCTACTAAGAAGGAAGCCTCTGTCCACTTCTGAGGGACTCATCCCTGGCAGCCTTGTGAATCGCAGGGAGACATTGTCAGACGCTGAACTGTGTGAAGAAGAGTGTGGCATAGAGATTGGAAGAAGGCTTAACAGCCGGCAATATGCAGGGGACACAACAGTACTTGTTCAAAGTGAGGAGGACTTGGAGGGCTGGATGATGAAGGCCAAGAATTGGAGCCTTCAGTATGGATTACAACACCATGTAAAGAAGACCAAATCTCCAGGAGGGTGGAGGGAAGGTAAGGGAGAAAGGGGGAACAGATTACAAAGTCTACGTATACCCTCCTCCCTGGGGGAGGGACAGCGGAGAAGTGGGTGAGGGAGACGTTGGATGGTGTGAGATATGACAAAATAATAATAACAATTTATAAATTATCAAGGGTTCAGGGGGAAAGAGGAAGTGGGGAGAGGGGAAAAATGAGGAGCTGATGCCAAGGGCTCAAGTAGAAAGCAGGTGTTTTGAGAATGATGATGGCAGCCTATGTATGAATGTGCTGGACACAACGGATGCATGTATGGATTGTGATGAGTTGTATGAGCCCCTAATAAAATGATTTTTTTTAAAAAGAAGACCAAACCTCCACAACTGGACCAATAGGTAACATCATGGTAAAGGGAGAAAAGGAAGAAATTGTCGAGGATTTTGTCTGGCTTGGGTCCACAATCAATGCCCATGGAAGCGGCAGTCAAGACATCAAAGAACATTGCATCAAGTCTCTCGGCTCCACATGACCTCTTGAAACTGTTGAAAGGTAAGTTGTTTACTGGAGGACTAAGGTGCATCTGCCCCAAGGCATGGCATTTCCAAGGGCCTCATATGCACTGAAAATTGGACATTGAAGCAGGAGGACTGAAGACGAATCGTTGCATTTGAATTACAGTGCTGGCAGAGAATACTGAAAGTACCGTGGACTGCCAAAAGAACAAACAAATCTGTCTTGCAAGATGTACAGCCAGAATGCTCCTTAGAAGCAAAACTGGTTAGACTTTGTCTCACGTACTTCGGACATGTTATCCGGTGAGACTCATCTCTGAAAAAGGACATCATGCTTGGTAAAGTGGAGGGGCAGAGAACAAGAGGGAGACACCGTTGTGTCAAGCCTAGGAACGCGTGTGGGGATGACACAGGCAGGACCGGGCAGCGTCTTGTTCTGTTGTACACAGGGTCGCTATGGGTCGGAACCGACTCAACAGCACCTAGCAACAACACAGGATTTCCCAGGCTGTGGTCCTGACGGGAGCAGATAACCGGGTATCTTCTCCACAGAGCCACTGGGGATGTCAAACTCCCAGGGACCTCCCAGCAGCCCAGCGCTTCCTCTTTGGGCCACTAGGGCTGCTAGCACCCCTGTGTAAGCAAGTCGTGAAAATGTACATGAATGAAGGGTCAAGAAGAGTGGAGGCATTTTCGGTGGTCACCGGGATGTCGCCCGGGCGGTGGGGAAGCCTCCCTCAGTAGGGAAGGCTGATGACAGAGGACGCAGAGGCATTCCGGCCAGTGGGAGCCGCATGTGCAAAGGCTCAGAGGCTGAGAGAGCACTGCGACTACGTGGTGTGTTGGGACCAGGGACTTTCAGACTCCAAAGCCCAGTGGAGGACACAGGGAGCTTTCATTAGACACAAACCTGGGGTCTGCCCCCAAGGGCCCTGCAGTGACCATGGTGCTGGATAAATCTTCCCCGTGATGTGAACAGGGAAGCGAGGTGAGGAGAGCAGGGGAGACCGCAGTAGGCGATGGGCCAAGTCGGCAGGTGTGTTTCATGTTGGCTCGAGAATTCAGCAGGAGCCTTGGTGGTGTAGTGGGTGAGTTGTTGGACTGGGAACCAAAAGGTCAGCAGTTCGAACCCACTAGAGAGAGATGAGGCTTTCTGTTTCCCTAAAGAGTTCCAGCCCCAGGAACCGACAGTGGCACCTCTCCCCTGCCCTCTGGGGTCGCTGTGACTCAGAATGGACAGGATGGCAGTGAGGTTTATTTTTTCCTTTCTTTAGAGTTTGGACTTTATCTTCTAGATGACACCTAACAACAACGACAAGGGGGTCCCAGTGCGAACTCAGGCAATTTCAGAAAAGAGGCTGGTCGATTGCTAACACCAGGAACTGAGAAGAGAAGTAGGGATGGGGTGGAGGAGGGAGAGGT
>NW_022103898.1:18467358-18474019 GCF_000313985.2 Echinops telfairi
CCCACACACTCAAGCTCTGGCTGCTGTTTTATTTTTGGCTCTTTAATTGGGCATCTCAAAGGCCCCTTGATCTTACCCTGTCCTCCAGCCCTATCCCACGCTCGCCCCATAACTGTCTCATTCTTTGTCATTTCTTCTCACAAACTTAATCTGAGTCTGCTTGTATTTGTTCTGGTCTCAGAGGGAAGTTGTGCTGTAGCTCACTCAGCCCGAGAAGGTTTGTTGGCTCTCTCTCTCTCTCTCTCTCAGGGAGAAAGGGGACTTTATTTAGTTAAATAAGGCTCCTCGCACCAGATCGGATGGCAGATACACAAAGCTGCTGTTCATGGCACGCTCCCATCTCGGGCCTGCGGAGCCCGTTTTATCAGCAGAGCCTCTTGGGGTGTCTCTCCGCGAGCCTGGAACCGTGCACGGGAATGTTCCTAAAGAGGGGGCTTCGACAACAGAGCCTCACTGAATGAGCCCACACAAGGCAGCAGGCTTGTTTCTCTGTTGGTGAGTGGGGGACCAAAGACCGGGCTGCAAGGAGTGGGAGGAGAATGCTGCCGTCACCAGGGCAGCCTCTGCCACAGGCATCAGCCAGCCCATCGCTGGTTCAAGTCTCAGAGCAAGAACAGAGGACATTGGACCAAGCCATTACTCTCGGTGGCCATCTACTTTCCCCAAAAATCAAAGGCAGCCATGGAAAACACTATGGAGCATAGATCTACTCTGACACACACGGGCTCCAATCAGGAGATGGATTTGACCCCATAGTCACTGTTGGGGTTTTTAGGTTAAAAAGAAAGTGGTGGGGTGCAGGTACCATAGTCAGCATCCATGTATCCATGTGTTTATTCAGCTAATAGTTATTCAGCACCATTCTTCGGCTCTATGGTCAGGAGAGACCAGTGCCTGCAGAAGGAAGTCATGTTTGCTAAAGCAGAGGGGCAGTGACCGAGAGGAAGGGCCTCCATGACACGGTCTGAAGTCATGGCTGCAGTAACGACTCAGGCATAGGAACAATTGCAGCCCCTGCGCTGTTTCCTTCTGCTGTGCACAGAACCAAATCGATGGCCCCCCACAACAGCAGGTACAAGGAGCAAGGGAGAGAGTCGTGAATTTAACCAAAGCTCTGTTCTCCTCGGGGACCCAGACAATGGTCTGGTATTGGGTGTGGCTGGTGACAAGCCTGAGAAAGAACCCAAGACAGAGCAGGACGTAGCCGATGATGGCTGAGTGTGAAGACCCTGCTTTGGAGCGGATGGTCAGCCGAGGCCTTGCTGAAGAAGCGACCAGAGGGCAGAGATAAGGAGAAGACAGGGCCCGGCGGTTCCGGTTCTGCGGAAGGAGCTCAGCTGCAGAGCCAGGAGCCCAGCTGAGCTTGGGCCACTCCAGGCACTGAGAGTGAGGGGCGGGTGGTAGACGAATGAGGTCAGGGTTAGGCAGGGCCAGAGCCTGTTCGTCTTTGCAGGTGCCTGATCTACAACGCGGCTGAGGGCATGGATTCAGCGCCGATGCTTGTTGGCAGCCGCCACCACGCTGATGTCATTCTCTGCTGAGATCAGGAAATCAGGCGCTTCCCTCCTCCTTCGTAAACGCCACACGGAGAGCAGGGAGTTTGAACTTAAGATCCTCTCCCTTCCTTCCAGATTTTTCCTCCTTCCTTTTCCTGTCTAGCTGATCGATCGAAAGCATGGTGACCTATTCCTTCCTAGGGGGGTGGGGGTGCAGAGGAGGTGGGGAGAGGGGTCCGGCTTCCTCTCAGGCACCATGAGTCAACTGCGTGAAAGCAGAACTCTTTCCCAATGGAATCCCCCATGGACTACGGGATTGCAACCGAAATGACCGTCTGCTTCTAATAGTTGCCGTTTGCTCTGTAACTTTTCATGGGCAGCATTGATCAGAAAGTCTGTCAGGAGGACAAGGGGACTCGCGACGCACTTAGTCTTCTAGCTGCCCCACTGACTTTGATCTTTTGTGTCCTTGGATGAAGGGGTGGGCTGCTAACCCAAAAGGTCAGCGGTTCTAACCCACCGGCCTCTCGTTGGGAGAAAGATAAGGGTGTCTGCTCGCTTACAGATCGACAGTCTCAGCAACCCTAAGGAACAGTTCTGCTCTGTCCTATAAGAGGCACGGTGCCTCAGAGTCGACTCAAGGGTGGTGGCTCCTAGGTCATGGCCGCACCTATAGTTTGCAGGCCAATTGTGCACGCACTTGGGTGTTTCTCACTGTGTGTTGCCATTGAGTCTGCCCCCACTCATGGCAAGTCCACGCCCAGTGGGGTGAGAGGCTGCCATCCCCATGATGGTAAGGAGATCAGACCATTGTGGTTCATGGAGTGGGTGGGTTGTTTATTTTGGTTTTGAATCATTTATTTTAATTTTGCTGTTGCTGTTGAAAATATACAGCGCAGGATATGGGCTCCCCCAACCATGTCTTCAAGGGCAATTCTTCAACCCCCTTCGTGTTCCCTTCCCTGATTGTTCCTCACTTGTAGACAAACGCCAAGACCCAGATGAGTTTGACTCATGGCCGCCGATAGGACCAGGTAGAGCTGCCCCTGTGGGTTTCTGAGACTGACTCTTTACGGGAGTAGAAAGCCCTGTCCTTCAGCCTCAGAGGGCTGCCGGTTCGCAGCCCAACACGTGACCACTTCACCACTAGGGCACAGACTCACTGCCTCTTACACCACTGTTACTTTAACCCATTTAGGTAGTTATTTTTAAAGACAGGCATGCTTGTGGGAGACATCTTTTACTAATTAAGCCTCACTGTTGGGTTAGACATTGGGCTGCTCACCACAAGGTCAGTAGTTCAGACCCATCAGCCACTCCTCAGGGGGAAAGCAAGGCTATCTGATCCCTTAGATTTCACCACAGAGACACTTGCAGGCTCACGATGACTCCAGGCAGACTCTAAGGCAGTGGGTTGGGGTGTTGGTTAGAACTGTGCGGTTTAAGGAGCCCTGGGAGCAGAGTGGTTAAAGCACTCATCGAGTCACTGAAAGGTCTGTGGTTCCAACCCACCACCCACTCTGTGGGAGAACCACGAGGCTGTCTGCTTCTGCCGAGATTCACAGCCCCGGAAACTACTCCGCCCTACAGGGTCTCTATGAGTCGCTGCCTTCACAGCCCAGGGCTCTAGTGTCGAGTCCCTGAAGTCAGCCCCCTCGGGACTGAGTTCTCAGCACCCTGTCCTCACCCCCTTCCTCCAAAACCTCCCCCGCTGCCCCGCCATTCCCATTTTCCCACCATCCGGCTGGTTGACCTGTAAGGACAGCCGCACCGCTCCAGTGGCCACAGAAAGGGGATGTTTTCTGTGGGAAGCTGGATGTGACCATGCCCTTGCTGATGAAGCAGGGTCTTCTCCGTCAAAGAGTCACATTCCAACACTCCTCCCCACCCGAAAACAACGTCTTTAACAAAAGAGGTTATGACGATCACAGTATTTCACAAGAGCCCCACAGACAGGGAGGGTAACCATGGCCGCTCTGCCTCCTCTCCCACTGTCTGACTTCAGATTTAGACAAACACCTCCCAAGTCTTTCAGCAAAATCAGCAGGTTTTCAAACCCTCCCCAGCAGAGCAGGCGTAGGGATGGCTCAACACTGCGCTTCATTGACGTCTAAGTTATGAGCACTCCACTATGAGCCCAACAGCTGGGGCTTCAAACCCACCCAGAGTGCCTTGCAAGTCAGGCCTGGCAGTCTGCTTCCCAAGGTCACAGCCTTGGCGCTGTTGCGCTCTGCGCACCTGGGGTCTCCGTGGAGCAACTCCAACAATAGCCCAGCAGCAGCAGCAGCATTGGTTCTCAGGAGCTGGCCAAGCACGCAGACAGCCTCGGCTGCTCCTGACGCATTCTCAGCATCTCTGAGCCCTTCTTAAGAAAGAGAAGGCTCTGGGGTCAGAATAGTTAAAGAAGCAGCTTGAACTCTACTTTGGAGGATGAAGACAGTGGCCCACACTGGGCTTTACAAAAGCTCTCGAGATGGAGAAATCACTTTTGCTTTGTGTCAGCGGCTGCGCAAGTCATTAGACATGGATTTTCCACACTCCGTCTACACAGTAACTCCACCATTATCAACCCCACGTTCAAGATGATAGACACAGAGTTTTAGGGAGGTCCGGAGATTCCCACAGATCACCCAGCTGGTAGGTGGTAGACGTCCAAGCACGTGCTCAAGGTCCTGCTTTGCATTTTCATGGTCTTTTGTATCATTCAAAGCACGTGCAGCAGTTCTAAACCTGTGGTCACGACCCCTTTGGGGGTCGAACAACCCTTTCACAGGGGTCACCCGATTCATCACAGTAACAAAATGACAGTGATGACGTTGCAACGAAAATAATTTTATGGCTGGGGGGGTCCCCACGACATGAGGAACTGTATGAAAGGGTCGCGGCATTAGGAAGGTTGAGAACCACTCTCTTAGAAGCAAGCATGGCGAGACTTCCAGTCACATACTTTGAACATGTTGTCAGGCTGGTTCGGTCCCTGGAGAAGGACATCATGCTTGGTAAAGAAGAGTGAGAAAGAAGATCTTCGGCAAGGAGGTTTGGCACGGCTGCAGTGGCTGCATCAAGGAGCTCAAACATAAGAATAATTGTGAGGGTGGCACAGGACGGGGCATCCAGGTTTGTTCTGTCGGACATAAGGTCACTATGAGCCAACTCCACAGCACGTAACCACAGCAACAAAGCTCTAAGATGGGGAACCGGAGCCCCAGTGCTGTGCCGGGTTATGTGTTGGGCTGCTGACTGCAAGGTCAGTTGTTCGAACCCACCAGCCATTTCGTGGAAGAAAGATTTACAGCCAAGGGGAAAAAAAATATTTACAGCCAGGGACACCTAACGAGGCAGTTCTACTCTGTCCGATAGGGTCTCTGTGAGTTGGAGCCAACTCGATGGTGTTGCATAGGGTGTTTGCTTATACGTGCAATAATAATGGCCACTTAGGAGACAGGAGCAAGATGACAGTGAGATCAATAGACAGATAATTTCTGATCTTTCCAAGCCTATAATGATAGATATAAATATTACCATCTCCATTAGACACCTAAGTAACCTGAACCCCCAGAGGCGTTGAGCTTGTCACCGTGTGCATGAGTGCCCCAGGGAGGATGGGGCACCCTAGTTGTGCAATTGCTACCACAATCAGCTTCCAAACATTCTTTCCCTTCCTGGATTCCCTGACATCAGCTCCCTTTTACCCCCCCCACCACCACTACCACTGTCCCCACCCCATTCCCCCAAAATCGTTCTTCTACTTGTGAGCCTATAGTTTCATCAATCCTGGGTTTCATCTGTGGAAACACAGAAAAGCCTACATAACACAACTTCAAGAGGGTGAACCCCAATGGGAGAACACCCCTGAGATACACCCTAGCATGAACAACACAAACACAGAAAACGTTGAAAACCAGGTCAGGTCCAGCTGCATCAGAGGGGGAATCAACTGACAAAGTTTTAACCGTTCAAGTCAGGTCTACCCCTTTGACCTTCTATACCCACCTCTCCAGTGCACTCTGTTTAGTAACCACTCTCCTCCCATCCCTCCACTGTCGATACAGGGAGATCACCAGAGGCGTATTTCCTATGTAGGTCCCACAAATGGATCTTGGGCTCCCACTGTCATCCATAGCCTTCTGCAAACCAGATTCTCACACTTCAGGCTCTGATACTAATCCCTCCTTCGACTTCGGGTGGCATGCTTCACAAGCCTTCGGTGACCGATGATGGTGTGCTTCTTCCCTGTGGACTGAGTGGACATCTCACTGAGATGGCCGCTGGTTTGCAGACAAGCCCTTCAGACCCCACACGCTTGGGCTGTCATTTTTGTGGAAGAAGATTGCCAGGCCTTCCTTCCACCACATCGTTGGTGGGTTCCCGCACAGGTCATTCATGGTCTTCAGTCCCTTTGTTTGCTGACCCCTTTGGACATTTGCCTCTGTTGCCCAATATCCTAAAACCCGTCTTACCTTGAGGTTTAGGACGCCCCTCTTGCCGGCCTTTCCTCTTTCCTCTCTTAACTAAACACTCTTTCTCTTGCTTATTCTGAACCTAACATCAGGGATGGCCAGCCTCATGTCTGGGAAAGTGGAGGGCCAGCAAAAGGAAGGGAGACCCTCCCCAAGAGATAGTCACCCAAGAGCTGGAACAATGGATTCAAGTACGAGTCTACCAAGCGCCATGATGGCGACTGCTCCGACCAGGCCGGTGTTTCATTGTTTTATGCAGGAAGTCAGTCACCAGGAGTCAAAATGGACTTAGCAGCAACGAGCCATGCCAATAACCACTCAACAGCTGAGGGACCTGGTGCATACGGAGGTTGACTAGCCAGCCTGGCATTGGGTGAGCCAGAAGCCAAGCCAGGCCACCTGGCTTTAAGACCGTACTCATAATCCCCACTGGCTTGTATTTAATCTTATGGGGTTGATCTTGAATCTCAGAGTCCCGAATCCAAAGTTCACCAAGACTTGCCAAAGGTCACCAAGGAGAGGACTTTCCCAGCAGGTCCTGGAGTCCTGGCCTCCTGGCTCCATGTTTCCTTTTTCTTCTTTTGATCACTCAGATGGCCCTCCTGCCAGGCTGGTGCCCCCATACAAAGGGAAAGAGGGACTCTGGGCCGCTCTCCTGCAGACATGGCTCGGGGCAGTGAAATGCCCCCACTAGGGCTGAGATAA
>NW_022103898.1:18474119-18481504 GCF_000313985.2 Echinops telfairi
GAAAGAGGGACTCTGGGCCGCTCTCCTGCAGACATGGCTCGGGGCAGTGAAATGCCCCCACTAGGGCTGAGATAATAAGCTTAGGCAACCATCTGCTTTGTTTGCTTGGCTTGGTCTGTTTTCATTACAAACAATCTGGACTCCTGCCTGGGAGGCCCTGAGGCTTCCTTTCGTCTCCTGTTGGGCAGAAAGGGAACCAGGGTGGAGCTGCTCCGCTAAGAAGTGCTGACAGGGACAGGGGGGTGGAACGGTCAGGTTCAGTGTCAGGGGCCAGGAAGGACCAGACAGGGGGGAGTGACACACAGAGGCCTGGGGCAGGGTGAGGCGGACACGCTCTCTATCAGGGCCAGTCTCTCAGGGACACAATCCTTCATGGGTGAGTAATGCCCCCTCACGCCAGCCCAGATGGTTCTTAGCCTGAATGTCAAGTTCTCAGACCCCGAAAGAGAGATTGACCTGAGATTGTTTGGGGCAGGGCAGGCTATACTGAGTCCTGGGAGGGGTCTGCTGTTCTGTCCTCAATGAGACAAAATCGGGGGTCATCCAAGAAAGGTGGAGAAGAGCAGGAGGAGGGTTGATCGGGCCACAAGATGTGTGCACAACTTTTATAAAGCCCCTAGGAGCGAGGTCCCTGGATAAAGTCTTTCCAGAATTGAATGTGGGCATGACAGGGTCTGTTTCATCTATATAGAATATTAGAAGAGACACTTTCCGCGGTCAGATGATAGAATCATGCTTCCTGCTCCTATAGTCTCCGTCTCGGAAACCCCTGGGGCAGTTCTGCCTGGTTCTAGAAGGTCGCCACGAGTCAGAATCGACCGGACAGCAGTGAGTTTGGTTTGGGTTTGGATCTGCCCACATCACCTACCACCTGACTTTCAGTTGGTCATACGGACCACGTGATGCCTTGAGAAAAGATCTCGTTCAAGTCTTAGCACAGCAAAGGTGCCGCTCTGAGGACGGAGGTGGGTCTGACCCAGGCCCTTCTATTTCCCGTGGCACCTCGGCATGTGAAAGCTGGACCAGGAAAAGGAAGGCCAGGGGAAAGCTGTCACGTTCCCATTGCAGTGCTGATGAAAAGATTGACTAGACTATGGACGACCAGGGGCACAGACAACTCTATCTTGTAAGAGCTTCCTCAGACACAGGGGTGGTGAGGCTTCATTTCGCTTACTCCAGGCATGTGATCAGGAGGAACCAACCCTTGGGGAAAGACATCATGCTCGATCAAGTAAAGGGTCATCAAAAAAAGAGGAAGACCCTCAATGAGATGGATTGAGGCAGTGGCTGCAACTGTGGGCTCCGGCGTCGGAATAGCTGCGGGGTTGGCGCAGGACCGGAGCCACATTTCATTCTGTTGGGCATAAGGTGGCTTTGAGTCCAAGCCAACTCAACAGCACCAAACAGCGACAACACCCACCTCATGCTTCACCCCTAAAATCCATCTCTCGAACCACTCATCCACCATGCAAGCTCTGCGCTAGGTGATGGGGTATTGTTGTTCCCAGTTGTTGGGGTGTCCCGTTGGCCCCACTCATGGCGACCTTCTGCATCACAACAAAATGTTACCTGGTCACTGGTTGGAGTCACATTGTTGCCGCCCTCCTGTCACTCCATCTCTTTGGGATAGCCCCTCTTTCCTTCACCCATCAAACTTGATGTCTTTTGCTACTCACTGCTTCTTCCAGTTGGATTGTCCAGCGTGAGTGGTGTCCAGTACTGAGAGCTCACGCTCTACTTGGAGAGACGGAAACATTAAGTCAACACTAAGTGAAGAATACTGTTTCAGAGCATGAAACATATTAGAAAAAGAATGGACCTAGTTGGTGTGAATGACAGGGGTGGGTAGCAAGAGGTGCATTCAAACCGAGCGGAAAAGACAGGCCCCTCCATAGAGGTGGCCTTCGAGCTGAGATTCGATTAACCAGGAGCCACCAACCAGGAGCAAGCTGGATCGTGGCCGAGGATGCTGTGAGTGCAAAGGCCTCAAGCAGATAGGAGATCCGGGGTCTGGAGGAGCAGAAAGAAGGGCGGTGGAGCAGGGATATGGAGAGCAATGAGGGTCAAATCGAGAAGAGATCAGTTGTGCACATTAAAGGCCACCTCCAGGACCGTCGGTGTTGTGGTAAGCATCACATGAAGGTGCCCTAGAGGCTCTTAAGCAGAGCTACTCTAAGTAAGTTTGGATTTTGTAAAGTCCCTGTGGTTGAAGTGTGGATAATGGGTTGGAGAAGACCACGCGTGGAATCTTGGACTCTGGTTATACAGCCATCTCAACAGCCTAGGCAAGTGAAGACCAGGGTGCGGGCAGAAACTATTAGATGATAGCAGACATTATTGCATGGTAGCAGAAACCACTGCTAGCATGGGTGAAAGGCAGTTCCTCCGATACCTATGGCTGAGTGCAAGAAGTAGAGACCTAAGCAAAAGCTGGGTCCCCCTAGGATGGAGAAAGAGGGAAACAGATTTTAGATAGACACTAGGATGAGGATGTGATGTTGGTCATTTATCGAGCTCTGCAGTTGAGAGCCTTGGTATCACTGTCAGGTAAGTGTTATACTGTACTGCTAACTGTAAGGTTGGCAGTTCAAACCCACCAGTGACTCTTCAGGGGAAAGATGAAGCAATCTGATCCTGTAACGTTTTGAGGACTCAGGAATTCTATGCATGGCTGCTGTGCGTTGGAATCTTGACTCAGTGGCAATGGATTCTGGTTTGGCTCTTGGGGACACTACATATCAGGAAGTGAGGGCCGTCTTACTAGAGCGGTCTCCCACAAACCCTACGTGAAGTAGCCCCCGCTGCCTCACCCTCAGTCAGCCCCACCCACGTCAGCCTGGTTTATAGTTCCCGTAACACTCATGTCCACCACATGTGCCAAGTATTTATTTATGTGTTAGCTTCCCATCTGTCTTAGTCCCTGGTGCTGCTGGAACAGAGGGTGTCTTTGGCAAACAGAAATCTATTCCCTCAGCTCGGGAGGCCGAGGGTTAACCCTGCTCTTGACTGTGTGCACTGCTCCCTTGGGGGAAGTCCCAGGAATGCCTGGGTTCCTTGGTTTGTAGATGAGCTCCATATGGTGCCGGTAGTCCCCTGCCTATGCTTTTAGCTCCGCGTCTATAACACGGAGTTATAACTCAGAAGTTATTAGATTTAAAACCAATCCTGTTTGAGTATATATCATACACTGGGTTCTCTAGAACCAGTGACTCTTGCAGAGACAGAGAGAGAGAGAGAGAGAGAGAGAGAGAGAGAGAAGCATCACTGGAGATATATATATACATACATATATATAGAGAGAGAGAGCACTAACAAGAAATGGTTCACACAGTTGTTGAAGTGGCAAGTTCCAAGTTCCGGCAAATTTCAAGTTTCCAGTCCAGGCTAGATGTTTCTCCTGGTTGGAGTAGCTGTAAGGGCCGGTGAATCCAAAATGAACAGGCAAACAGTAGGCTTGTGACTGCTGAGCTAAATGAATCCCAAGTCAGCAAGTCAGTGACTACTCCCAAGATTGGCAGGCACTGTGGCAAGTCCTTGGCTCGACTCCAAAGAACTAGAGGCTGCTGAGCCGGAGGAGCAAGCTTTTCCACAGGGCCTACTTATATTAGAAGCAGGCTATACCCCAACACTATTTTCTTTCAACTGATTGGCTGCTCCTGCCGTATCTTATTACAGAGGTGCTTACATTGTGTTAGATCTTATCACAGTGGATTGCTTGGTCTTAACTGCCACGCCACTGGGAATCCTGGCCCAGCCAAGCTGACACAAAACCTTACTGATCACAGTGTGCTATGTAATTAACATAGCAAAAAAGGCCCTGTTTCCTAACAGGATCCCACCCACAGGTGTAGAAGTTAGGATTCCTACACATACTTTAGAGGATGGAGGGACAGAATTTAATCCAGCAGTTCTCAACCTGGGGGATCGAACGACCCTTTGGGGATCTAACGACCCTTTCACAGGGGTCACCCGATTCATAACAGCAGCAAAATTACAGTGATGAAGTAGCAACGAAGATCATTTTATGGTTGGGGGGTGGTCACCACAACATGAAGAACTGAATTAAAGGGTCGAGGCATTAGGAGGGTTGAGAACCACTGCTTTAATCCATTACATCACCCAAGCCTCCCAGGGCCTGCACCAGGTCTGACTTGTAAGTGCTCCACAAGTCCTTGCCAATGGAATGAAGGATAAGACTTGGGTCAGATAGACCTACGTTGGAATCTCAGCTCTTCTATCCACTAGCTGTAAGTCTTGTATCCAATTACATAATCTTGTTCTGTACAGGTTTTTTTATGTGCAAAATGACTATAATAGTAGGATTGTTGTGCAGATTGGATAAATTAACATGTAGCTCTTAGACGATCACCTGGTGAATGAGAAGCACTCATTAAAACATAGCTGTCATCATCCATCATTGCTGTTTTTGTTATTACGATCATCACCATATCATTATTTATTCACAGGCTGAGTCACATGGTCCCAGCCCAGTGCCCCACCCAAGTCTGCCCATCTCTCTCCAGCCAGAGATGGAGCTGGCCGGGTGTGAGTCAGCCCTGAGCCCCAGCCACACCGGGGTCCCCTGGCACAGCCTGCCTTGAATCCTCTGGGCTGCAGTCCCGTAGGGGATACCTTGGCTGTGGGGTTTGGCTGAAAAAGCTTGCCCTCCCTGGGCCCTTCCAGGAAGAGACTGGGCACCTGCCCCATCACAGGCTGGGGGAGCTGCATTGGGCCAGCTCTAGTCCACCTGTCAGGAGAGCTTGCAGGAGAGCCAGATGAAGACAAATGGCCAGGGTAAAGGGCCAGGACAAAGATGGGGGAAGAGCAGCTACCTCGGTCCTCTGCTTTCACACCAGGCAATGTCCTGGGCAGACCATGGGGTTCTGAATTGGCGGGACCTGGATTCCAATCCCCATCACCCCATTTACCCTCTGAGTGGCTTTGAGCAGGTGTTTTAAAATTATTATAACAATCCATAATTCAGTTAGATCAAGCATAGTTTGACAGGTGCTACCACCATCAGTTTCAAAGCATTTTCTTTCTTCTTGGGACTCTTTGATATCAGTTCCCCTTTACCCCCTCCCCCCCCACACCAGGAACCCTTATTATTATAATATTTTGTTGTTGTTGTTATTTGATGTAACTTACACCATCCAATGTATCTGTTTGCCTGCAATTCTGTTATTCATTTCTGGGCACGTTTTTCACGTTTTGGAACCTCACATGTGACGGGGGAGGACACCGTCTTGATCTCAAGGTCATGGCGAGGACCTACTGAGTGACCCCTGCCGTCTTCACGTCCCAGACTCTTTTCAAAGATTTCTCAGATCCTCCCCGACAAGGTCTCCAGCCGAGGGACATTCATGGAACTGAGCTACACTCAAGCCCTTGCTGTTGAGTGGATTCGCGCTCAGGGTGGCTTCCGGTTACCTCATGGCCAGAAGTGCATGGGGTCGTTTCTGAAGATTAAAGGAGGCGATAGATGCAGTATGTGTAGTACTTTTCCTGGCACATCGTTTAAAAACAAGCTGTTGCCAAATAGACTGTGACTCACGGGGAGTCCATGTGCGTCAGAGTGGAACTGGGTACTATATGGTTTTAATGGTCTTCCTGGTGGACTCAAACCTCCCACCTTTCGATTAGCTGTCGAATGGATTAACCACTACCAGGCATATACCGACAACCACTGGTATTGAATCATCAGACAGACTAGAGCCACTCCTTTGGATGACCAAGACTGGACACCGTTACAGAAGCAGACAGCCTCATCTTTCTCTCAAGGGGGGACTAGTGGGTTCGAACAACTCACAGCGTAGTCTCTCAGTGCAGAGTCCACTATTCCCCCTCACTCTTAATACCCTCAGGTTGACAGAAGATTATGCAACTCGATTGGAATTGTCTGTGTGTTTATGTGCATCGGACTCTTCCATGGCAGGGGTAGTTCTGATTTTCTTTTTGGCGTATGTGTAGTTATATAATCTTCTGTCAACTTGAGGATATTAAGAGTAAGGGGGTGGAGTTCAACCTGTCAATCAGGTCACAGCTTGATGACCTCATTTGGAGGCACAACAGAGATAAATGGCTCACTGGGGGGCCAGACCCACTCTCTCTCTGCTTCACATTCCTGATGACAAGCCACATGGAGTCACAATGATGGCAGCCAGAGCCCTGGAGATGCTTCCACCACCACTAGATCCACAAGACTTTCCACCCACAGGCATGTGATCTTCCTGCATTCGCAACATTGCATGTGCTGTGTGAGTCAAAAGGGAAATTTATGGACTAGTATCAGACATATGGGCTAATATCAGATTTATGGACTTGATCTGGACCGAGCTGGGATGTTTTCTCAATATCCAATTACTCGTTGATATAAAGCTCTCTCTTACACATATATAAGTGTCCATGGATTTATTTCTCTAGTCAACCAGGATTAAGACACTGTGGTACCAAGAGTGGGGTACTAGAGATACAAATCATGACGATCAAGAGGTGATGCCAGAGGTCAGAGATAGCCATGCAGTTTACTGGGTTGTTTTCTGGAAAGAATATGGGAAGTTAAAAGTTTTGAGTATTTTGAAGGCAAGATCTTGCATTCAGAGACACAGGAGGGTTGTTCTAAATCAGCGGTTCTCAACCTGTAGGTTGCGACCCCTTTGGGGGTCAAACAACCCTTTCACAGGAGTCACCCGATTCATAACAGTAGCAAAATTACAGTTATGAAGTAGCAACAAAAATAGTTTTAGGGTAGGGGGGTCACCACAACATGAGGAACTGTAGTAAAGGGTCGCGGCATGAGGAAGGTTGAGAACCGCTGTTCTAAACGATGAATTTATTCTCCCAAAGGGAGAAGATGCTAAGAACACGGTCCTATGGCATCGATGTTGACTAGAGTTTGTACCATCTTAAGAACATGGCGACCTTTTACTTCCCCTGGCCTAAGGCACAGACCCATGAGCTGATGAGCTCTCCCCGCGGCGAGGCCCTGGAGCTAATTGTGTGCGAAAATGTGGGCTGCCGAGGCCTCGCGTCCAGGGCCACAGGCACCGCTTACACCGGGTTGTCCCCAGACTTCTGTTAGCTACATCTCAAGTAGAACTCCACCCGGAACAGCATTAGGCCCACAGTCCCCAGGCTCTGTGCTCAGACACCGTGGAGCACCACACACCCAAAGGGCACCAGAGCGTATTTTAAATGTTGAAGAGAAACAGCAATTCTCAACTTTTGTCAGGCGCCCAGCAAAGTACTAGCCAAGACAGTTCAGCGTTTCATCGTTATTTCACGATGCACGTCCTTTCGATGCCATTGTATCTTTGAGAAGCAGGTAACATGGATGGATGGATGGATGGATGGATGGATGGATGGATGGATGGATGGATGGATGG
>NW_022103898.1:18481697-18491735 GCF_000313985.2 Echinops telfairi
ACAGACAATATAGATGCCATTTAACTGACTCAGACTCTCACCCTGTGGCCTACTGATGTACACTTCAGCGAAGTGTTGTCTACCCTGTCTCATCCTCATGGTTGCTGGAATGCTCTAGCTCAGAGTCGGCAAAATTGTCTCTCGAGCCATATTCAGCTTTCGGTACGTACATGTGGCTCTGTAGTAAAATTGAAAAAAATCTGACGGATACTATTCAGATAATGGTGATTTCACTTGTTTGTAAAGATCTATTTATGGAACTCAAATAATTTTTTTAGATTGTTGTGTGGGACAGGATTGGTTCTTCCACCTCAAATGTTTGCCGACCCCGGGGCTAGCTCATTGTTGTGGCTGATTTTGTCCAAATTGTCTCACCTCACGGAGGGTCTCCCGCACCCTCTACCCCACCAAATATTGGTTCTCTACCCCACCAAATATGATGTCCCCTTTCAGCCACAGATCTCTGCTAATGGCATGTCGAATGCGAGTAAGTCAATGTTCTCTGATAATCCATAAGGTTTTTATTCTGGAAGTAGATCACCAGGCCTTTCTTCCTAGTCTGTCTTGATCTGGACACTGTTGAAACCTCTCCACCACGAATGAACCTGCTGATATGTACACTATTGATGACATCGCTTCCAGCATCATAGCAGCACACAAGCTGCGTGCTGACCAAAGGATGGTGGGAAAGGCAAGAATCAATGTCAAACATGAAATGAAGACAGGTGACCAATGTGATTCCAAACGTTCAGAATCCACACAATTCCCAGTACGCACACACATTCCGCTAGAAAGTCGTTAGGGGTGTTTAAAACTGACGTGAAGAGACTCATCTTTCTTTCAACTGAATGTGTATTGGTTTTCACGTTTGCTTTGTTCTTTCCCAAAGCTGCCCTCCCCTTCGTTCCTGCGCTTGACCCCTGCAGCTTCAGCCACTGTGTCAACGGAGGGTCTTCCTCTTTTTCGCTGCCCCTCCACTTTACCGAGCATGATGTCCTTCTCCAGGGACCGGTCTCTCCTGACACAGCCCAAAGTATATAAGACGATGTCTTGCCATCCTTGCCTCTAAGAAGCACTCTGGTTGTGAGGACACAGCTATTCATTAGGTTGTTTTCTCTCCGTCCTTAATACCGGAGACTAAGAGGTATCTCTTTTGGCCTAAAAATGCCATGAAAAAATTCCTTAGAGGGGTGCCTGGTACAGAGAAAGCCAGGGAACCTCTCCCTTAAGTTACTTTCAACCCCGTGTGCCTCTCCTAAGACTTGCATAGTGAGCTCAGGAATTGCTTCTGCACTCCCAGTGAGCAGGGCCCAGGGTTAAATGACGCTCACACACTGGGGGTAGGGGGGTGGGGGGTTGTCTAGGACCTGGAGGAGGATATGAAATTTTACAGGGAGGCAAAACAGAGCTGTAGTCACTCCCTCCCTGCCCCCTTCTAACTAACCTCTTAATGAGCTGATACCACTTGGGAATGAGCTGGGCGCATGCCTTCCTCTTATAAAGACAGAAAAAAAGCAAGCGCCTGTTTGTTAGCCAGGGTTATGATTTTATGATCTTGAGCTGGGAGTGGCCCAGCTCAGCCCTCCAACTTCACTGTTGCCAGAGAGAAAGGCCACAGGGCCACTGTGCTGAAAACCCAGTGACTATGTGGTTGATGTCATCCCAACGTTCAGCTGATTTGTAAATAACCTGGTTCAGCAAATTAGCTCATGCAGGTATCTTTGGTTTGTTTAAAAACAACAGCAACAACACATGTTTGTCTCGGTCATCACATGCCAGAAAGGAGCCTTGCCCCAAGCTGAGCCTTCGATGGGGACTTGATGGGGAAGCATTTGGTCAAGGTGAGCAGATGGTCACACTTGCTTCGAGGCTATTGCCAGGCCGTTGTAACAGGGCCACTCTCCTCAGCTGTTCCTGTCTCTGCACCGAGATTGATTCTAAACCATTTTCTGGGAAGGGTCTTGGTCCCAGTCCCTGTGTTTAAGGGGAGATGGGATTGCTGTTCTTGGGGCATGGATCCCTCTTGACGCCTCAGCTGCCATGAGCAAGCTTCCGTACGCTGGTTGCTGTTAAAGGGTTCTGTGTTTTCGAGCCTCTTTATAGCAGGCAACTTCAGCCTCAGAGCCTTTGCACCTCCTCTTCCCTGTGCCCAAGCTCGCTGTTCCCAGCTGTTCCCAGGACTGGCCCCATCATTCATTCATTCATTCTTTCAGCCAACATTTACTGCATCCCTACTTGGTGCCAAGTACTCTTCTGGGTGTTAGGGGATGATCATAATCACTGACATTTATGGCGTGCTTGGAATAAGCCAAGCCCTCATTTATACACAGTCTCTAAACCAACACTCAGCAGTAATCCAACCACCTTTTGCCGGTGAGGAAAGGGCGGCCCGGAGAGGCCGAGTCACTTGCTCAAGGCCAGTCCGTTCATAGGCGATGGAGCCGCGCGGTGAGCTTGCAGTCGTGAACGTTCTGATGCACTGCCGTCCGCGCTCCTCCTGTGACTCAGAGATCTCACCATCGGTCGTGGACGCCCTTTGCAGTTGGCTCGTGTGTCCTCTGGACATGACCCGGGAGTCTGGTCGTGCCCTTCTTTGTAGATGACAAGATGTGACAAGCTGATCCTGTACATCGCCTGCCCCAAACAGCATCAGCCATTCTGCCAGGGAGTGCGGGTGTCTTTCAGTGTTGGGGGCGGTGGTGGGGAGGCGGGGAGGCGGTGTTCAGAGACTAGACTCTGAATCTAGGTATGTGCATTGGGCTCAGTGGGTCATTACTTCTCGGCCTGTTTTGGTGGTCACAGGCAGAAATAAGGCTTCTTTGGGTTTTTGTTGTTGTTTTGTCCATTTAGGGAAGAGAAAATTACATCATCCATTTATACTGACAAGTTCAACTCAAATTTTAGATTACAAGGTTCTCACTAGGTTGCTTGGATGTTAAAAGCAGGTCATTTTCTTTTCTTCTGACAAATCTTGGCTCCTCTCAGAGTAGGGTTTCTCCCTGGGGGGGATTCTGAGACTGTAAAGCTTTACAGGAATGGATAGCCTCATCTTTCTTCCATAGAGCAGCTGGTGGGTTTGAACCATCCACCCTGTGCTTAGCCACCAAATGCTTAAACCCCTGGGCTACCAGGGCTCCTAACCACATGAACATTATTACTATGACAATCAAAAAGCTATGATCGCTCCAATGGTGAAGCACTCAACTGCTAGCCAGAAGGTAGACGACCCATGCAGCAACTGTGGCGTAGTGGGGCAGCTAACCAAAAGGTCAGCAGTTTGAGGCCACCAGCTGCTCCGTGTGAGGAAGATGGGGCTTTCTACTTCTGTAAAGAGCTGTAGTCTCATCCCCTCACAGAGGGGTCACAGAGAAAAGATGAGCCAGCCAGGTTGCAGTATAGCACTGATGAAACACACAACTTTCCTCTAGTTCTTTGGTGCTTCCTTCCCCCACTATCATGACCTCATTTCTACCTTACAAATCAGATTAGACCAGAGCATGCACACAGATACAGATAAGACCCCACAATGCAGGGAATCCAGGATAGATAAACCCCTCAGGGCCAACAAGGAGAGTAGAGATACCAGGGGGATTAGAGGAAGGTGTGGGGAGAAAGGGGGAATCAATCACTATATCAACTATAACCCCCTCCCATGGGGACGAATAACGGAAAAGTGGGTGAAGGGCGATGGAGGACAATGTAAGATATGGAAATAATAATCTATAACTTATCAAAGGTTCGTGAGGAAGGGCGGGCAGAGGAGGGAGGGGGAAGAAATGGGGAGCTGATATCAGAGGCTCAAGTGGGAAGAGAATGCTTTGAAAATGATGATGGTGGCATATATGCAAATGTGCCTGACACACTGGATGGATGGATGGATTGTGATAAGAGATTTAAGACCCCCAATAAAGATAAGGGAGAAAAAAGAGTTGCGGTGGCAGAAACCCCCAGAGGCGGTTCTCCGCTGCCCTGTAGAACTTGCTATGGGTCGGAAGTGGCTGGATGGTGGTGAGTCTGGTTGGGGAGTGGACGCAGCACCGTGGGAGAACGAGCTGCAGGGCTACTTCTCTCTGTAGCGTTTCAGCCCTGGGGCGGCTGTATACTGACTCCATACATAAAATCAACTCGTTGGCCAAAGCATGATGGTCACTTTCACATAGCAATACCAACATGTTTTTACTAACAGCGTGTTTGCTGCGTAAAGGTTTCTTCCTCTTAGCACACGTTCAAATCCATTTGGGGCGTCTTCACTCGGGATGTGCACTCAGATCAGGGTGTCGGGCGGTCTGGTTTTTTCTGCTTAGACAAATATGGCTGAGAATCTAAAGCCGGCTGAGAGGGACAGGAAGTCGGAAATCCTGATCGAGCGGGGCGTGGGAGACATCCACATCCAGAAACAAACTCAGGGGGAAGGTTTGCCCTGCGTCCTGCAGTGCCGGTGGTCAGAAGCGTTGTATTTCAAAATCACCTCAAGCACTTCTTGGCGTGTGAAAACCACCTGCTGGATCGATTGGCGGGTCTATGCTGTGTGTCTTATTCTCCCATTGTCCGGAATTGTTGTTACTCCGCTGAGGTTGCCTTGTGATTATATCGCCACGTGTAAGGCCCGTGGTCCTTGAGCTGGCTCTGCCACCTGGTTCCCCATGTGCTGCAGAAGAACTGCTCGGGGTGGGGGCGGGGGGTATCGTGGCAGGGATTCTCTGTCATCTCTGTGAAAGGGGATCGCCAGGCCTTGCTTTGGTGAAGCCCCTGGGTGGACTTGAACTACCAACCTTTGGACTGAGCCGGCGATGACAAAACCACTTGCACCTCCCAGGAGCCTCGTACTGCAAGTATTTAGTTCTAAAGCCAAAATGGTAAAGCAGGCCCATCAAGAGGCATTCCGCATGTGCCCCCCCTCTCCCTTCGCTCCAGATAACCGGGCTCATTTGGTTTGGCTTTCTACCTCCATGGTGTGTGCATTCTTAAAGCAAATTTGCAACACACATTCTTAGATAACAGATAACAATTTTCGCATCCGGTGTTTTTCCCCCACCCCTGATAGAATACAACAGGAAGCTCAGTGCCATAATGGGTTATGTACAGGGCTAACTGCAAGGTCAGCAGTTCGAACCCACAGGAGAGAAACAGGACTTTCTATTGCCATAAAGAGGGAGAAGGACGGCCTTTCTACTCCTGTAAAGAGTTAATAGTCTCAGAAACCCGCAGGGGCAGTTCTGCCCTGTTCTACAGGGTCACTTGGGGTCAGAATCAACTCGATAGCAGTGAGATTTTCTGAGGCAGGGTTCCAGGCCTTATATGAAGTGGCCCCTGTGACCCTATAATTGCATCTAACCATCACTAGTTGTTATCAAAGTAGTCACTATCATCGGACTGAACAGACCAGGAAGCCAAGGCTCAGAGAGCCGGCTCCAGCAGATGGAATTGGGCATAGGGAGAATGCGCCCATCATGAAAGACATTGCACTGAGAGGGAGAGTTTTATAGAGTAGAAGCCCTGTGTGCTGTGTTTCTTTCCTAATGCTGCCGGTGGTTTGGCTGCTGAGCTTGCCTTTGCATGACCACTAGGCCAGCAGGGGCGTAAACTGTTACAGGTACTGAAAATACAGCCCCGTGTCTGTGCAGAACTTGCCTTCCAGTGAGTGGGGAAGGGAAGAAAGATGATAAATGAATAAATAGATTATTCTAACAAAACTCACTGCCACTGAGTTAATTCTGACCCATCGAAACCCTATTGGATAGAGTAGAACTGTCCCAATGGGTTTCAGAGGCTGTAAAAAAAATTTTTTTAAAGATATTTTTATTTGGGGCTCTTACAGCTCTTATAACAACCCATACATCAATTGTATCAAGCATACTTGTACATATGTTGTCATCATTATTTTCTAAACATGTGCTTTCTACTTGAGCCCTTGGTATAGCTCCTCTTTTGTCCTTCCCTTCCTTCCTCCCACTGCCGTGACCCCTTGATAAATTATCAATTATTTTCATATCTTACACCTACTGCTGTCTCCCTTCCCCCATGACTTCTGTTGTTCATCTCCCTGGGGCGTCGGGGTATGGCTATGTGTCCATCACTGCAATCAGTTCTCCCTTCCTCCCCTTCTCTCCCCCCCTTTCCCCTACCCTCCTGGTATCGCTACTCCCGTTTCTGCTCCTGGATTCCGTGTGTCGTGAACTCTTATCTCTTATCTCTACCTGTGTACATGCTCCAGTCAAACCCTCAGTGAAAGGCAGGACTGGAGTCATGGTAGTGGGGCATAAGGAAGCCTCAAGGAACCAGAGGAATATTGTGTTTCATCGGCCCTATAGTGCAGCCTGGTTGATTCATCCCTTCCTTGTGGCCCTTCTGTGTCTCATTGTCTACAGATAGGTTTGTGTCTGCTCCCAACCCCCTCGTTCTCAGCAATATTGGGTTTTTTGTTTGTTTGCCTGTTACCCAATCCCATCAACACCTCATGCTTGCACAGGCTGGTGTGCTTCTTCCATGCGAGCTTGTTGCTTCTCTGCTAGATGACCGCTTGTTAACTTCAATCCTGTAAGATCCCAGATGCTATATATTTTTTATAGCTAAGCACCATCAGCTTTCTTCATCACATTTGCT
The DNA here is from genome assembly GCF_000313985.2 of Echinops telfairi. Lineage (NCBI taxonomy): Eukaryota > Metazoa > Chordata > Mammalia > Afrosoricida > Tenrecidae > Echinops > Echinops telfairi. Next base: position 18,488,301 of record NW_022103898.1, read on the forward strand.
TATGCACCCATATTGTCTTCAGTGATCGTGCTGGGAGGGTGAGCATCACAGAATGCCAGGTTATTAGAGAAAAGTGTTCTTGCATTGAGGCAGGGCTTGAGCAGAGGCCCAAAGTCCATCCACTACCACAGTGCATTGCCACATAAATATATGTACGTAGACCAGTACCTCTATTTTTATGAATTAATGTATTTACATATATACACACCTATGTTTATACCTTTATCCGTAGCTTTGCTTCCTAGATCTTTCCTCTCTTTCCTTTTACCTTCCTCCTGCCCCACCATCATGCTCACCCTTCTTCTGCCTCTTAGTACTTCCTCTCAGCTAGATTGCTGTTGCTCCAACACCCCCAAGATCTCTACATCCTCCTTATTGTTGCTTTTAGTCCCTAGTTGTTCCTCTGTGGCGTTGTTTGCTTACTGCTCCTTTCCCCTGCCTCCTCTCCCCCCCAAGTCCCTCCCATTAGTCCCATTGTTTTCTCCTCAAGCTTGCTTCCCATGCCTATCTTTATATAGGTAGGCAAACCAACAACAATGGAGACAAAACAAAAAGAAAATACAAGCTTGAATAAAAAGAGAAAAAAATTTAAGATAATAATAACTAGCAAAAAAAAAGAATATATAAGTCCAGGTCTGTCCACTGACCTTCATGACTGTCTCCCCACTGGTCCTGGGAGAATTCCAGGAGCTGCCCCTCCTAACCTGATATCTATTTGGGGGGTGGGGGGAGTTCCTCAGAGGCTTTGTGGCTTGGCTTTGCTCCCGTTGCTGATCTCTTATGTTCCCTTCTAGGTTCACCTCGCTCTGTGGGGGGGTTCAGACAGGACTAACTCCCCACCCTGTGTCCCCAGTCTTGTCCTCTGTCACAGCATGTTCCAGTGAGGCGACATCATGTCTCCAGCTATTGTCAGCCCTACAGTCCTCTCTGTGCCTTAGCAGCTCCGTGCAGGGACAGCATCCTCAGGGCTTGGTGTGCCAATATGGGGTCTAGACCCTCACTCTCTCTTTTTCCTTCTTGGTTTGCTTCCGTGTGACATGGCATGCCAGCCCCTCTCCCCAACCTGTAGGTTTAGTGTAGTCCTCTGTAGCACGTACTTCCAGGAGAGGCTGTAAATCTTTATGGGAGCAGATTGCTTCATCTTTATCTTGTGGAGCAGCTGGTGGGTTCGAACTGCTGACCTTGTAACCCACTGCCACCAAGGTTCCTACATAATAGATACAAACCAAACCCCTGCTGTCGAGTCCATGCTGATGCATAGCAACCCCCTGTGGGCTTCTGAGACTGTAACTGTCTTCAGGGATAGAGAGTCCAGTCTTTCTCCCACATATCATATAAGAAGCAGAAATACAATGAGATTAATTGAAGAGGGTAGGGTGGATGAGAAGACTTGGGATGGAGACTAGTCTTTAGAAGTGTGATGTTGGAGCAGAAAGGTGCGAGAAATGAGGGTGTAAGTTGTGCCCGTGAGGTACAGCAAGTGCATGGGCGCTGGGCCAGGAGGATACTAGAACACCCAACAAAAGGAGGTGACAGTCTATGCACACTCAGCTGGTGATGCTGCATCCAATAAATGGAATCTGGTTCTGGGGGCACATAGATTAAGGGCAGTATTGTCAAAGGGGCACGTTTTTAAGGTAGTCGAGGGTTTAGAGGTGGCTCATAGTGGAGGGAGATTACAGGAGAGTGGCTTAGGCGCAACTGGAGGCTTCTCTTCCAGTGGTTGGTGGACAGGCAGAAGCCAGGGAGCTGTGTGGTGTTTATTTGTTGGTGTGTAATAGAACCCCCCCAAAAGCCCAAACTCACTGCCATTGAGTTGATTCTGACTCAATGTGACCCTTGGGACCAGGTAGAACTGCCCCTGTGCGTTTCTGAGACTGTAGCTCTTTACTGGAGTAGGAAACCCTGATTTTCTCCTGTGGAGCGGCTGGTGGTTTTGAACTGCTGACCTTGAGGTCAGCAGCCCAATGACAATCCACTACAGCACCAGGGCTCCTTTATCATAGACAGTAGAACAAATTAAAGGTTCCCCATCGAGCTTGCTGAGGCTTTCGACTCCCGTAAAGAGTTACCATATCGGAAACCCACAGGGGCAGTTCCACGCGGGCCAGTGGGATCTCAGCCGGTCAGCATTGGCTCGGTGGCCGTGGCCTTTGGTGTCCAGAGTAAGGAGGAAGCAGCTTTGTTTAAGCGGTGAGCTCCTTGGTGTTGGGGATGTTCAAGAACACCGAGGACCCTCGTCCCAGGACGTAGAAGGTGACCTTCTCATCCCGGTGCGGATGTGGAATGGGAGACACCTGAGGGGCATCCCTCTGGAGAGATTCTGACCTGTATCCTGACCCTCCTCCCTGCGCCTCTCCCCCCCTGCTGGGGCTTCCCCCTCCCCTGGGGCGCATTGACACACACACACACATGCACACACGCACATGATTCAGAAAGGTGACCCTGAATGGAGATACTGTGAGAGGACGGGCCCAGGAGGCACAGAGAGCGGACATAGGGAAGGAACAGAAAGTGGACGGTGAGGGATGCTGAGACGGTACAAAAACAGAAGAAAGAAGCTACAGGAGGTGGAAATGAGAGGGCGAGGGCCCATTGAAAGTAAGAGCAAAGGGGTACCAGCGAAGAGGAGAGGGGGGCATGTGGGATTGAAGCAAGAGGAGGCCCCGGGAGGGGGAGAGATGGACAAGAAGGGAAGGGAGAGGAGACTGAGCTCTCTGGGCATCTGCTGGGCAGCACGTGGGTAATCTCTCTGTTTTCAGCCTGTGTTTGGAACCCACTTGGAGGGGGTTCCTTCCAACCAGTAAATACACCGGAGGCCAAGACACTCTCCACCACAAGCCAGCAACCATTTCGCCATTCCAGCTGGCTGCCCCTCCCAAAGGCCCCTCACACCACCACCCACATCCCCTCCCTTACCCCACCCCTCACCTCCCACCCTTGCTGGCCTGCATCCCTCCAGCTCCTACCCACCCCACCACTCCCCTTCTCCAGGGTCCTGACACCATCAGGTTCTCCGGAGCCCACAAAGGAAGCTGGAAGCCATCGGGCAGTAGCGCGCAGTCCCAAGCTTGTACCTACAAGTGTGCCTGATAAAAGAGACCTCCTGAAATGCGTTTGCTCTCCCCCCTGGGTTGAATCTCCCTCCTTTTTTCATCCCACCTCCACTCCCTCCCAAGTCACCAGTTGGCCCCTTATCCAGCCTTCTCACCTTCCACCCAGCAAGCCCACCCCAAGCAGCTACAGGCACAGCGGGCTCCCTGTGAGGGAGGCTCCTTTTCTGCCCTGAAGACGCTCCCAGTCTTACTGAGCAGACAGGCGTGGGTGGGTCTGGGAGGGGGTCAAGGTCTCAAGAGATTAGACTTCATCCAGTCTGTGGGCCCTCAGCATTTGGCTGTCATCATGAGGCCCCTGATGGCCACTCCAGCTGACGCC